>NC_081289.1:85419528-86019528 GCF_030490865.1 Poecile atricapillus | reverse complement strand
TTAGCACAAAGTGTAAATGGAAAAGCATTCAGAAATATGATACATAACGAGAAGTAAACGCTTTATTTTCAATTTTGTTTTCTGTACCTACTCGCATATGGTCAGAACAAAAAGAGCAGATGCACCTCAGGAAGAAGACAGAAGCATCACTGAACAGGAGAAGAGGGAACAGCCCTCCAGCCTCTGCAATGCTCCTGCAGCCAGGAATACAGCAGCTCTTTCCCCAAAAACCTCATTCTGGAAGGTGTGGATCCTTCCACACAACTGCTTGAATAGCTATTCCTCTCCTTCCACTTCAAACCTTCCTTCTTTGCCTCGTCTCTCACAATGTGAAGGAAAATAGCAGAGAATGTCCAGAGCTGCTTGATAGAACTGCTGCCATGCAACGCTTAGTGACCTTTGATTTTGGTCAGAGGTAAGGCAGAAACAAAAAAAAAGAAATGATTCATTAAAAATATCTTGTTACCAGTTGCATTAGCAAATACACAGCAAATCTCTCTTAAACCTTGTTTTTGAGAAATGAAACTTGTTCCCTGCAGTACGTTACATTTCTTTTAGAAAAACTCCCATGAAGTTTGGCATTACAGTATTTTATTTCCTAGTGATTTTGGCATTATAGTATTTCAGAATTATTATAATCTAGGCTTAGCTGTATAGTTAGCATTTTTTCCCCTGTTAAGTCCCAGAGAGTGTTAATATTTGATTTTCCTGAAAAATGTCATCCAAGTTTCAATGGTCCACCCAATGCAATACTTTAGTTCAGGAATAAACAAACAAACAAACAAACAAAAAAAAAAGAACACAACAAAACTATCCCCTAATGAATAAATTCCTGATTTAATCAGGAATATAGTAATAACATATAAAAAGATACATATTTTTCTCATAAAAAGACAGTTTCATTGTATTGTCTACAGCAAATTTACACAGCTGTGAACTATGCTGTGAAAATGCCAAGAGAATACGAGCATTTCTGAAGCAATGAGAGTGAATGATCAATTTGAAACACTGTCAGATAAAGCCTGGTTCAGCTGTTATGAACAGTGTGAGAAACTGCTTCAATGCATTTTGCTTATGCTTTAAACACAACGATACTGTGAGGGAAGTTGCATCATTGTGTGATGATGCAAGCAACATATTTAAAATATCATTATTCAGCAAATCTGAAACACTTAGACCATTGCAGAACTAGAAAAAAATCTGTATCTCTGACCAAATGTTTATAGCATTATGTAAGTCAATAGTTTTTCAAAACAAGGTTAAGATTAGATATTGTTTTGTCACCTACATTGCTGTGTCCACGTAAAAATGACTCTTGTAAAAACTAATGGCATATCTATGTTTTTTTGATCATATTCAGCCCATAAGAATTCTATGTCATGCACATATCTGTCAGGGTCAAGACATGAAGAATGACTTTTTTTATTTTATGTCAAGGAGTTTCCCTTATCTTTCTAGTATTTCTCAGTTAGAATCATAACTACACAAGAGAACTTGCAGGCCTTTGTCTACAACACTACAATGTTTTTTATCCAGATGCTCTAGTGCTGATCATTGCTCCTTTGCTCCTCTTGGCAACGCAACTTTGCTTTTTCCTTCTCTTTTTCAGCAGTCTGACTCCACTTCAAATGAAAAACAAAGACCTCTGTAAGTACTGCTGTCAACCCTTCTCCCACTCAGATGAAAGCAGACAGACTACCTGATCCAAGAGCCCTATAACATTCTGAAACCAGGAAAATTTCCGAGAGATAGAATTAAAAAGTGCATAAATCTATTCACATTTTGAACCAAATTTTACATAAGCACAAGATGCAAGGTATATTTTGCCATATAGTTCCACCCACAAAATAATTATTTGTGGTTTTCCTTGCGGACTGTGCTATTTCACATGTTGTTCATCAGGTAGTTCACATGCACTACTTTAATTGGCAAAGGAAGTAAAATCTTATAAGTTACATTCAATGCAAGTTATTCCAAATGTTCTATGACTCAGGTATGACTGTAAAAGCACACCTACTTTTCTAAGATGCATTAGTCTTATCAATTTTTTTTTCTTTCTGTACACATAAATCCAGTATTCCTGTTTTCTTCCAATGTTTAGGTCTCACCATGTAGCTTAAACAAAAGTAAACACATATTATTCTTTAATAATGAAGTGGCAATCACCAAATAAGAATTTATATAAGTTTCATGACTTTTCTCCAGGGTAAAATTAAAAGGAAAAGATTACCCTTGAGACATAAATTCTTATTAAATCACAGATTAAGAAAAGAAGAAAGTAATGGGAAATATAAATTACATAGGCATTTTTCATATTTCTTGTTTGAACTGAACAGATCTTGCCTTAAAAGGAATGTTGCAAAAAGAATTAGCTAGTATTTCTGTTTCAGTAATTTTGAAACTTAGTTAAATCTGCAGAATTCCATAAGGAGAAAACATTATATAAACTCTCAGGCAGGATTTTAATACTAAGAAATAATATTTAATTTCAATAGTAAGAAATTATTTTGAAGGTGATCTACATAAAAATTTAATCATATTAACCATGCTGTTTATCAATACATAATTAGGACTGACATAATAGATAATAGCAAATATTTCAGTGGATTTTCCATTCTGTTTTAATTTTTAGAATGAAGTCTGTTTGATGTTTGAAAGGTTTACTGAGAGGCTTTCCTTCTGCTTGTTCTGGCTTTGATTTAACAAGACTCTTCAGATAGTCCTACAGTTTCATGTTTAATCCTTGAAATAATATTAGGATTAGAATTTTATAGTGAACCTGGGTGGGCCTCATTAAACCTCAAACCTTGCAAAATCTTGCTTTTGAGCAACCCACAGCTTCATGTCTTTGGAATATTTGAAGGACTGAAGCCTAACAATGAGGAGAACAAGCCCCATGCTGTCACATTGCTACCATAGTTCCTTGTGCTTTCAGCCACCACAGGAAATTATTTCTCCTAGTTTTGTTGACCAGCTGCCAGAAATGATATCAACAACAAAAAAACATTCTTCTTTGGCATGTAATATTCCTTACATGCAAAAACTCCTGCAACTGTTATCTATATATGCATAAGCACAAAACACAGTTGGGGTGGAAGATCCCCAGTGCACCAACATAGATATTATTTTGGAAGAATAAATAGCAGTAGTAAGAAGGAAGTAGTAAGAGGTAACTTCATTTAGAAGTAAACAGCAAGCATGAACACTCTTGTTGAAGCCTTGGAAAAGGATTCTGAGTCAAAGACAAAAATGTTGTAAATGTTAATCATCCAATATCCCCATTCTGTGGGACTGAGGTCCATTTTCTCTTTCTCCATAAAATTTTGAAATGAATAGTCATGGTAAAGGCTATTGATTGATGATACCACCTGAAGTGAATTAAGATTACTTTTGTACCATCACAGGAAACAACTTGGAAAGCCACTGTGAAGGCATTTGAACATGAAGACAGGAAGAAGAAACCATCTCCACTGTTTGGTAGATCTTATCTTCTGCTTTTTTCCTCTAAACTCATGAAAAATATTTTCATGTGAATAGACACATTTTGTGGGACAACTTAATATGAGGTATTGGAAATATTTTCTACACACTAGTCAGTCCATCTTCTGTCTCCCTCAGAAAAGCCAAATGACTTCATTAAACCATTGTTGACCTCACTGCAAGCTATGGGGCCAAGAAAATGGGCATTGGTATGGCTTGAGAGTCAGCTGGTCAGTCTAGGTAGCCACAGCTCACTCTTCCTAATTGGAAAGGGATGCAAGAGAAAGAGAGCTTAGATGATCTGAGGTGGCTTAGATCATGTAGTGTAAAATGCTAACACCACTAGAATGGGCATTACAACTTCCACCCTGTCACACCATGAAAGTTGGCAGGGGTTGATGAAGGGTTAGACAAAACTGCCAAAATTGCCATTATGCTCATACACTGATAACAGAGCTGGATTTTAAATTCCCAGACACAAAGCAGCTGATATGAAATCTTATAATAGGCAATTCATTTGGGTTTTTTTGGGAGTTGTTTCACTGAAGTGTTTTGGGTTTTTTGGTTTTGTTTGTTTGTTTGTTTGTGGGTGTGTTTTGTTTTGCTTTGTTTTTTATTTTTCTTTTCTGTGACTCTGAGATTTGCAGTGACAGAAATCAGAACTCATGCATGTCCGAAGAACCTTATTCCTTGAGATGGAAACACATTGGAAAACAAGATGGTATGGGCCTTTATTTAAATTAATACCAATCAAATATCGTCTGTTAGAAGACAATGCAGTGCTTATAGTAATAAACCTGAACTCTACAAGGTTATTCAATACTGTACACCCAAATATATGTGACTGAGGATGCAAATCCCTGCTGCTCTTCAGTGCTCCATGCCAGATGCAGCTTGCAATGCTCTAGAGGATTCTGGAAGGAATGAAACATGTAATTTGTGGTTAACTAGAGTTTCTGATTTTAATGAATTTTCATAGTACAGATAAGGAGAAAAAACAGGTAAGAAGCAGGTCCTATAATTTGCAAAGTTTTATGATGCGGGTCATTCCAAGGAGGGCATATGAGCAGTTTTCAATTCCTTTGTTGTTTTGACTTGACTTTGAAATGAAGACTTTAATGTAATACTTTTTTTTTTTTCACTATGCTGAATAGTAAAAATCAAGTGACCAGGTAGAAAACAACCCGAACACTTTTTACTTTAAAAAAGCTTGAAAAATTTCTTCTTTTTTCTTTTTTTCTTTTTTTTTTGTTTTTTTTGTTTAAATCTAGAATTTGATTACACAGCACATTCCAGCTATCTGCCTCAGCAGGCCCCTGTATCAGGACTTTCTGATTACTACTTATGCATTGTTTCAAAGTGAACCCTTGAAGGATTTCATTTAATAGAGATTAGTACCTTTATTAAACAAATGTTAATTTAAGCCTCCAAGTTCTGCTAAATGTTCAGTAGAGCAGATTAGTTGCTTTAATTTGTGCTCTCTCACACAAGAAAATAACATTGAGTGAAATAAATACCTTTTCCATTGGGCTAATAAGAGTGACATTATTATACGGCTTTCACCTTATGTACTTTAAGCTGTCAGTTTTCTAATTTAGAGAGGTACCTCTGGTTCAGAAATTTACAAACTAAGTTGATCCTAAAAATGCTCGCTTAGATTGGTTTAACTTTTTAAAAGAATAAATTAAGACCACCATCAAGAACTCCTTATTAAATGTATGACTGAAACCTGTCACTGCTTCCTCTTTCTGATCCAAAGAGGAAAAAAAAAAAATCAGAAAAAAAATGCTATGGAACATTTATTATTTTTATTTTAAGTTTGATTGTTTCCCTAGGTTTCCCTGTGAATATCTTTTTTATGTGACAATATTTTTTTCAGTTGAGCAGCAATATTAAGAGAGATTACAAAAACTTATGGAATGTTAGTAACTCATTAAAGAATATTAGTGACTCACTCAAGACCAATTTATTAAAATTATTTAGACAATTTTAGATTCTAAATGAAGTTTTCTGCTTGTTGAAGACATCTACCTGCTGACATCTCAAGGAATGATAACTAAAAACTTAATTAAATGTAGTAGGTCATATTAATTTTACTGCACTGTCTGTACACTGGAAATTCTTGCATAAAGGAAAAAACCCTAATTCTTAGTATGATTTAGAAATGAGGACTAAATAAATAAACTCACCAAAAGCAGCTGTATCAAAGACACCTGGAAAAAATAAATCTACTTCACTGAGATAGCAAAGCAGCTCCTATTTTTGCCAATCAGAAGAATTCCTGCTGAGCTCCAAGGAGCAGTGAGGAAAGGCTCAGCTCAGGGCTGTACCGGGATAGCTCTGGTTTCTGCCTAGCACAGAGCTCTGGCCAGGTGTGCAGGCAGGTAAGAGGCTGCTGTGTCCCACAGGTGCAGCCTGCAGCACCACCCTGGCCGCAGCACTCCCAGGAGCTGCTAAGAGTGAAACATGCTCAGTACCAGCTTCAAAGAAAGAAAATAATAAATATGCTTAACTAGCTACTATTGCTGTTGCTAACCTCTGTGATCTTCACCATGTTCAAAATACCTCCAAATAAGTATAATTGTTACAGCAAGATCAGTTTTCAAGTTTAGAAGTTCATACTCTAAGAACAGTTTCCAACTTCATAAATGAGACCCTTCACACCAAGTAACCCTGGAAAAAAAGGTAGAAATTGTTGATATTTTACACTATTTTAGACAGATCTGAGAAAAGAAAGAAATACTCTAGTAGAGATGACTTAAGTGGATTTCAGAGGGAAATTAAGGAGGACCCAGATTTTAGTTTAATCTTTTGAAAAACATCAGGTGAGAATTGCATTTGGCCAAACTTTACTACTACTTCTAAGAGGCAAAGCCATGGCAATCAGCTGTATGACCTCACTGAAATGTAGAGACGAATTTGGCTCTGAACTTCTCTGCTTTTATGTCAATACTAGAAATACTTTATATATCAGACTTCATTTATTGCATTTAGTGCTTTCTAATGTCACTCCTCCGGGCCTTGCCAGGCAACACTAGTGAATTAAAGTGTAATTAACAGCTTAATCTGTCTGCTACTTCATCTCCAGAAGAGGGACTGCAACAGGAGATACAATGACTAAAAATGAGTGCATCTTATCCAGCGTATGGAATTTACAGATTCACAGAATGAATGAGGCTCAAATCATCTGCTTGAAAAGTCTGCACAAGTGAAGAAGAGACAGGTCAAGCCAGACTGGCTATGGTATGAAGGGAAGCCTGACTTTTTAGCAATCCAAGGGACTGTACTGCATCACAACCAGGAGTGTTACTCTCTTTTTCTCTTTTATGTTTCTGCAACAATTTTAAACCTTTCCAAAAGAAAAATAAAATAATACAAACCCTTAATCGCTGAGGATTTAAAGTTCACTTGTCAGTTCATAATTATGCACAGAGAAAACAGAAGAACTCATTGACAATTTGGGAAGGCTGCAGCTGCAAGGGCCCAGATCTCTGCATTAGGAGAGGCACATCAGACCAGCAACCCCAAATCAACAGTGGGTTCTGGGTGGGTTTGAGTGGGCACTGTCTGATCAAATCAGGCAGTGAAGGAAAGAGGTCTGAGGGAGGAGCATAAATGGGCTGGGTTTTCTCTGCTCCTCCAGCTGGTGGAGACACTGGGAGCTGGTTGTGGGGATGATGCTGGGGAAGGTGGCCAGTTTCTATTTCTATGAATTGGAAACTTCTCATTACAACCACAAATCTGACACAGAGCTGATACAGATATCCTATTCTCTGTGCTCACACTTGAATGTTACTAGAGGGAAAATCACTCATCTGCAGTAAGTATCTGCGCTATGCAACGTCTTGCAAGCCTCCCATTCTTTGGAATTACTTACCTGAATGTTATAATTTTCAAAGACTTGAAGCAAAGAAAATGTGCAAGATTAAACTCAGACACCAGTAATTCAGCATCATGGTGAATTAGATTTTGGTGTAGTACATTTTGAAGCAGACATTTAAGATCCACCACTGAAAGCTGGGTCCTTCACCAAAAGGAAGAAATCTAAATGGTTCCCCGTGAAAGTTCCCCATGGATTCTCCCAAGTGTCAGTATTTTATAGTTGTCCATGCCTGAAAAATGCTCAAGTTAAGGAAGAATCAGAAGCCTGCATTTATGAAAATCACACTGCAAATCCTCAGAAGGTCTCACAAGGTCTGCTTGTAGAAAATGCTCATCTCTGTGTTATTTTCTAATGAAATTGTTTGATCAGCACAGGAATTTTATATGTCTGTTTGTATTTAAATGCAGTTTTTGAGAGCCTGAGTGCTGCTGGACAATTTGCTTGTCCAAATAAAGGGTATGGAAAATGCCAACTGTGATACAGAAAAGTGCTTTGCAGTATTCTTTGGTTTATTCTCACTTTTCAGCACATTCTATAAGTTCAACACTGCATTCTATAAGTTGTGTTTATTTTGTCTATATCATAGAAAATAAAAATGTTAAGATTTTTTATAGGGAAAAATCTCTCAGGAGTTCACAACGCAGAATAAAAAATGAAAGGATATCACAGGAGTTGAAAACTAACACCATCTACCTTAAGTTTCTGAATATTTTATTCAGATTGTTATTATTCCATTTCCCCTACAGCTTTCTCATAATTATTTTAGGCCTCAAATATTGTGGGAAAGTATAGAGAAACAAAGAAAAGAGGATATTTTACAAAGATATACTCCCAACAGACTTGTTATTTTGTAATGTACATTTGCAATGAGAACAATTTGTTCTCAGTTTAGCTTTTTGATGGTATCTTGGCATTTTTACCAGAAAGCACATATTGTAATATTAATATTTTAGCTAACAGACCTGAAGCCACCAAACCAAGCATTTTTGTAGACCACCATCAAGCAGACTTTCCCTGTAACAACAACGTGGGAAAGGCCTAGTTCTATTAATAAAGAACATGTTTTGCTTGTAATAAGTTTCCAATACCTGAAAAAAAGACACATCAGTATACATGCCAGAGGGATCTTCCAGAGTAAAAATTGTTTGTCTCAAACCACAAAAGCAGAGCATTTCCTGGAACACCTTTCTGCTATGATGTGATGGAGCCCACTGACAGAAAGCAAAGCAAAAAAAATTGTACATTATTTAAAAATTACCCATATACTTGGTTACCACTTCCCATGCACTCCACAGCTGCTTTTTTAGAGGAATATTCTGCAGAACACAGTGAACACCACAATGATAAAACCTACTTCTACCCTCTCCTTTAACAACTGCATTTGGAAGTGATTCTCTTTCCTAAATACCTTTCCTAAAGTCCTTTCTCAGCTGCAACCAACAGACCACCTAATACTGGCAACCTCTTGCCACTGCTATGAGCTTTACTAACAAATCAGAGTAGATTTTTGAGTGGCAATTTGGGAATTTAATTTATGCTTTTCTAAAGCATTTTCCCTCTGTCAGTATCACAGAAAAATAAGATTGTCTATGAAACTTTTAAAAGCAAATTGTGTCCTGGGGTGTACTTCCAAGCAAGTTTATGCAGATTTGTCTCTTACTACTATCCATAAATTCAACTTCCTTTTTATTGCAACAATGGAGAAAGAACAATTCCCCCAGTAGTGTGATGGATTTTTGTTTCATTGGAACTTATTCATAAGCAAGAAATTATTAAATATACATGTCCTCCCTCCATAGTTATAAGTCCATTCTGCTATTGTTAGTTTAACATTTATCACTTCTATCTGTAGTTACAGTGTACTTAAATACAGTAACTTTCAGATTTTTAAATGGTTTATGTAACTTAACCATTTTCTGTGCAGATATAAATCTACCAATGTTCAGTGTAAGCCTCAGATGCATAAGTCTGAAAATTAAGCATAAACCACTTGATTATCCTTAGTTAAATGAATGCAAAAAGCAAACCATGAAAAAAAGCAAATATCACAGAATTGAAAAAGAATGTCCCTACTTATATGTATTTAGCTTTGTTATAACTGAATGGGATTTTATTAGTGTTTGGACACCTATAGGTTTATTCTGTTAGAAAAAAACCTCATTAATTGCTATTCAAATGTAAAGAGATAACAACCCCCCACTCCCTATAGCCCCCCATTAAAGATTGTCCAAAATGAAGAATCTTGAATCTGATGTAAGTTAAAAATTTTTGGTTAGCCATACTTGGCAATACAAAGTGCACAGTTTCACCCTAAAATATTTTGTCAGTATTCAGAAGGCACATTTTCCATGCCTCTGTAAGGGCTGTAAGTTGCTGTTTAGTGTAATTGTTTGTGTCATCAGGAGAGACCATCTTGTTATCAACTTCAATAGACTTGAGAATCTGTGATTAAATTTTATATGGGGTATTCATGGAACAGAGAGGAGGAAGATCAAGGCTGTGATTACTATCTGCAGTTGTTACATACACAACCCTACACTACAGGGTTGAGCTGCTGTCGGAAATTAAAGGTAGCTGTCAATTCCATATCTATCTCAGGCATTTTCAGCCAATTATGTAGATTTTTACTATTTTGTTTGAAGGTGCTCAGCTACTGTTAGCAATTAGTCAACATGAAAAAAAAAAAGTATTTTTTAAGTTTTTTTTTAAGACTTAAACCAACATGACCTTCAGAGAAGTCTCCAGTGACTATAACCCAGAGCTCGAAAAATACTGTTTCAAGTAAATATCTATGATCCTGACATTTTGAAGGACTGCAAAATGCAACAGTACAGGTACAAGTGGCATGGAAGGTGGTGAGGTGACTATATTTAGTATAAATTCATCAAGACCTGTAGCATCTGCAAACAGAAAAATCTGTCACTGACTCATCCCCACCCACAAACGTTTACTTAAAAGCCTGAGAAGGACTTTCCTAGTAGCAAATCATTGCCAGAGTATTACCAAATGGCAACACATAGAGTGCAAGCAATTCCACATCACAGAATTTGGGGGTTTTCACATATTTATGAACGCATTCAGATTTAATCATAGATGATCCAACTATGTATTCCCAAAACATTAATTGTCATAGATTTCAATGCACAAGGCAGGCAAGATTCTATCATTTCTTGACCTCTGACAGATTTTAGTTATTTTAAAACATTAAGTACATACTTAGCAATTAATCAGGACAGCTTCAGACTATAGCTTCAGCCATATTCTACAGCTGTTTGTTCTGTGATACTAGTTATGCCTTTTGCTGCATGTTAAAATGTTCCATACAATCATTTGAATCTAAGCACAACGTGAAAAGTTTAAAAACCTTAGATAATTCACTAATAATTAGAAAACATGTAGAAATTGGTTACTACTCACTCTAGTTTTCAAAACAAATACAGCTTTGCAATTAAGATCAATCAGAAGACTGAAAAGTTATCCTAAGCCTTCAGTCACAGATTTTGTTCTGTGATTAAATGCATAAATGATTGGCATTTGGATCTAAACACAGTGAGTCAAATTCAGTTTCAATCTCTCTTGACTGAAGTGAGATTTGTGTGCTTACATGAAAGGTGAATTTGATACATAATACAAGAGTCAATTATTTACCCAGACAGGCTTAATATCTTGCAAAATTACTTTTCTTTGCAACTAAATGCACAATGTTCTTCCTTCTGTATTAAATCTTCCAGGCCTGAGCTGCAATATGAATGATTTACATAGCCTTTGTGCAGGGCCTTTCAGGTAATCTGCTTGGGGGAAAAAAAAAAAGGGTTGTATGCATTCTAACTGCAGCCAGAAATTAATTATCCTTTTGTATTTGTCTAAAGGGAGAAAATTTAAGGTTATTTTTAAACCTTCAGTGCTTATTTAATAAGGGGGTAGATATCTTTTTCCCCATAGACTCTACATGTGTCAGGGCTGTCCCTGTCCCTTAATTCCATAATTTCTGGTGTCTCACTTCCAGGATGCGTTGTAAACACGTTATCACACTTTCAACACACTGCCAGAAAGATCCAAAAGGAAAAGTGGTGAATCCTGGAAGAAGACAACTTGAACACCATGTGTCTGTAACTATTTTTGGAACAGAATCAACTCTTTTGGCTTAGGATTATGAAAGAT
This sequence comes from Poecile atricapillus, assembly GCF_030490865.1. NCBI lineage: Eukaryota > Metazoa > Chordata > Aves > Passeriformes > Paridae > Poecile > Poecile atricapillus. Next base: position 86,008,004 of record NC_081289.1, on the reverse strand, counting down.
AAATGCAAACCCTTTATCAAACCTGGTTCAGTATTTCAAGCAGCAACACATTTGTGATGCTTTATCTCAGAAGTTTTAGTTCACTTATTATACACCTATGCTGCTACTACAATCACAGTGTTCTAAATTAGCTATTAAGAAGTTTTCCATAAATCTCACAAATATTCTTAAATTAGGTTTCTTTCCCTTTATGTTCTAAAAGCAGCATATAATAAGCAGCCAACACCAACAGAAAAAAACAAAGTCAAAAAAGAAATTGTCCAAAGCTACCCTTCTATGGTGGTCCTTCAGAAAGCCACAGAATTCACACAGAAAATTTGTGGAAAAGCAGTATGCTGTAGTAGGTTTTTTTCCAGTTGTATGGGTGGTTTCTATCCTGTTTTTTTTCTACTCAACCTCATGTCATGTACAGCTGCATCACAGACCCTTGTGCTCTTGTGGCTGCTGGTCACAGGAGCCAAGCTGAAGGAGGCTGCCTCACAGGCTGCAAAGGAAGGTATCCAATGCTTCTGTGAAAATGAATATAATCAGACCTCATACAGTCTACCTCTACCTAGCAAATTTGGTGAAATCACAATGCTGAGTCCCTATCTGATATTTTTCCCAGCTATGCACATTTAGATAAATGGGCTCAATTGTCTTACACTGTGCATTAAGATTGATTCAACAGCATGCAAGACTTTAATGGATACCAAGTCCTTCCCACTTCCCTTTATTTCCCTCCACAAGTGTCCTCCAACCTACAATAATCTAACAAGCCAAAGGATGCATCAATTTGTTTTGCTGCAAAAGAACAGTACTTCAAAAAACTTTCTGAAAAAGCTGATACTAATGCAATTACAGTGGCATGATCTGCTGCTTTAAGATCTGAAATCATAACAAAGGCATTTCTTACAGGAAGATATTTTAGTGTGCCTTTACAGAATTATGTATAGATAAATTTCAGCAATTTATTGCAATTTATTGCAATTTACTAATCTCCAGTTTATCATAAATGCCTTATGACCTCACTGCAGCTCATATACACAGTCCTGCTATTTATTTAACAATCTCACACATTGAAAAAAGTCATATCCTTCTCTTCAGACTACTGTGCTGATAGCTAAAATTTTCACCACAAAAGGTAAAGTGTATTATAGGTGGGAGTGCTGGCCTTGAGAAAAGAAGCTAAGAAATAATATTAGCAATTTTGCTTCCAATACACAGTCAGCAGGATATGTATCTGAACCATGCAGTACCAGCTTCAGGCTTGTAAAATAAATTGTCACAAGCAAAAACTCATGTTTGATGCATTTCTGGCTTCAATGGAGATGTGAGCTTCAGTTCACCACTGGCAAAATAACTAATGTGATTGCCCAGCCTGTGAACAGGAACCTCCACCCTGAGATACATAGGTTAGAAAATAGTGGGGATATCCTGTAAGCACTTTTATCTTTCACATTCATCTTCCTCTCCCTATGTCACAAGACTATTTAAAGCAAGCAATAAATATATATATTTATTCCACTATAAAGGAAGTATGTTATTATGAGACATGGAAATTATGTTAGAATTGAAGAAAAATTAAGAGGAAATGGGAAGAAAAATAATCCAGCAACTGAAATCCTTAATGAAGATACTAGGTTTTTAAAACCTAATTAGGCTTTTAAAAACTTCAAAATACAACAAGTAAGAGAGACTATAGAGTGCCCTTCTAGAAAACCTAATTCTACCATGAAAGATTGGTATTTGTCAAACAGATGCAAAACAGTATAACTAGCCTTGCATACTGCACATGTAGATATAGGGTGCCAGTGGGCTTTTTTTTTTATCCAGATGATAGCTGGATAGCTGGATAACTTTTATCCAGGTGATAGATAAAAAGGAAAATGCAAAATCTGAGCATGGATCTGTTTCAAGTGCTTAGGAATCTTTGTGAATCAGCAAACTTCCTTTTTTTTTTTTCTTTTCTTTTAAACAAAAAAAATGCTTTCAAAACCACAGCTAATCAAATGATCAGGTCTTAAGCAGCAAAATATAAATTAACAATCATTGAAGAAGAACAATTTTAGACACGTAAGTAAAATTCAAATTAAGAACTCAGTGATTTTATTTTTACTGCTGATTTATTTTTCAGCAACTTCAATTTTCTCTTCAACTTGATTACATAAAGCAGTACATGAAAATTGCTTCTTTTTGTATGTTTTAAGTACATAACTTATCCTTCTCATTTTCCACACGAAACATAGGTATTAAAAGCCTCCACATAATATTATATGGCTTCCTGCAAAACAACTCTAAGTGCAGAAGTGATGCCAACAATCATACAATAAGGGATTTCAAAACATGAATATCTCAACTGGTCTACTGGACCAGAAAGATGAATCCAGTTTTAGTAGTGTCACTTCTAATACATTATGGCAGTAAAGAAAAACTGAGCAGCTTATTTCCCACAGATCTTTCCAAGACCTTCAAAACTTCGGTTTGAACCATTCTTTAATTATCTCTGGCACAGACTTCAGAAAGCTCTGTGCAGTCAAAAGTGAGAGTATTAACTGATTTTTGATCTGGTTCAATAACAGTAATTATGATTCTCATGCAATTGTAAGAGTCAACTTTGTGCAGTATGTACTGTTGATGTGAACACTAAATTATGCTGGAGGTTAGTTGGAAGGTCACTGCTTTTGTCATCCTAGAGTTCCTGGTCTGGAAAATCCTGAATGATCTCAGTACCCATCGAAACGTATGAGTGTTGTAGCCACTCCATGCCCCATGGAACTGGTATTTCACCTCTGACTTCTCCCACTGTGACACAGCTGATCCATCACACAAACATTGGGTTGGAATATCCCTATTGAAACGAGTTTCCACCTCCAGTGAAAATTCTGAGGACATGTGGAGGGAGGCTGCTATTCTACACATCAGACATATAGTTTAATTTCTCATCACGTCTTTGGCACAACACACGAATTTGCAGCTTTTCCTTAAGAGAAAAAAAAATCTAAAAATTCTGTTGAGTCAAAAACAATAAAGAAATTCTCAGACAGTTTATTGGGTTTTTGATTTGACAGTGCTTAATGCATACTCAAATTCAATAGTGCTGTCTTCATAAATCTAAACCTCAAAATAGCATGAATTTTCTTTTAATGCTTTTCCAAATAGAAATGCTTTCTTGAAGTCCTCAGACTGCCATAGTGATTAAACAATACTATAAATACAATCTTGGATTTAATAAATTCTTCCAGTTTTTAAAACATACTAGTCAGTTTTAGCAGGTGACAAATGCCTCATTTGAAAGGAGGGAAACAATTACTTTCCCTACACAGCATGATAATTTATTGCCATGGGCAATTATTTATGCTAATTCATTAAACTCTAATGAAACATATAAGACACATAGGGAAACAAATAAGAACCTTTAAGTGGAGTATGTAAAGCTTTTTCAGAACAAACCTGTCAAAAAATTGCTACAAAGTTTTAATCTGAACCAATACCAGCTTGCTTTACAAATTAGAAAAATCTTGTTTGAATATAAGTAACTTTTGTTTGATGATTTTCCATTGACCACTGCATTGTTTCTGCAGTTTAAAGTGGAATGGGATACTACTTCATACACTCTATAACAAAGTAACCTTATACGGTTAGACTTCTTTTTAATGCACTTTTTACTAGCATTTTCCCCACATCCTGGTTTTCATTCATTCCTTTCCCTGTAACAGGTTATGCCTCATCTTTCCTGGAACATTTTCAGCATCTCTCTTGCTTTCCCCTTACTAGTTTTACTAGTTAAACTACCTCCTCTTTTCACTTATCTCACGCTGTATTTGTTCTGCTCTTTCCTAACCTGTTCTCTCAGTCTCTGAGCTGGTAACATGGGCAGCCACAGCTGGCTGAACACCACCTCTGCTCCGTGGTCCCCGGTCACCCCTGCATCGCTTCCTGGTGGCTTAGCAGGCTCCACTGAATACCTAATAGGCCACAAAGCAAAGCTTTTGCTAAGAGTGCCACAGAGGATGGCAGACTACAATTTGAGTGGAAAGCCAACATTATATTCTCCCTAACAAACAAGGGTTTTTTTTGTCTCTGAGCTTTTTTCAGGATCCTTGACTTTCATTTCAAGCTCTTCCACACAAATTGAAACAATTAGGCCAGAGGTATGTAAATTTGCTGTGATTCTATCATGTGTGAAAGGCTATAAAGAATAAATGTCATCTGCTAGAAATGTTGCCTCAGCTATCCACAGCTTCCAACATATTCCATGGAAAACAAGCACACACAAACACGAGCACAACTGTGCAGGTCTGGGTTGGCAGCCCAGAGAACAGCAAATCAACACTGGCAATATGAAATGACTGGACAGCCAAAGCAGCAAAAAGAGCAGTGTTCATGCATGGTAAGGATGGAGTTTTACTCTGTGAAGCTGATATCTACCTGCAGACATTTCTTAATCCCTTTGTATATTTGTGCAGAGGAGAATGCCTCTGCCTGAATCAGATTGGTGTTTATGGTGTGATGTTAATAACTCCTAGTTTTGAACAGTAGGTATCTCCTAAGGTAATAAATCAAGACCTTGGTAACAGTAAGCCTCAGTCCTGACAGAGTCAAAACTATCACTGTGAGTCTTTGTAGTTAAATATGAAGCAGGGTTTGGTGATTGAACAGAATCAACTACTTAAAGCATATGCAGGAATCACAACATTACTCCTACAAAAAAGAAAATTTATAACTATGCTGCATTACCAGTGCTTCTTTAAATGACAGGCTCCCAAACATCTTTCCTGGCCTCCCTAGGTCATATGGCAGGTTTTAACTTTTCACACATGAAAATAAATAGCAAACCAGTGGTCTATGTTGCCCTGCAAAAAGCTAATGGACTGAATGCAGCTTGTGCTCTGGTTGTTTCCCTTTTACATTCTGTTGGTAAGAGAGTTGTATGTCAAATAAATTTAAAATCCATAGCTCAAGTATCTTGGCACATAAGAGCTTGTGCTTAGCGTATCAGTCAGAAGCCAAGATTTATAAACAATCTTTAAATACTCTTATTAGGTCAATATAATTCTCCTGCATGAAAGAAAAATCTCTTTAGGTGAGGGCATTTGTAAATCAGATAAATCATTTTCTGAAGCTCTTCATGACTAAAATTTCAGTTACTTTAAAAACTATTTTCTAGCTTATCTTTAAGCAGAGAAGGGACATATTTAAAAGTATCCTTAAAGAAAATTTATGTTTAATGCTATTTAGCTGGTATTTTTTCTCAAGTTTTACATAAAATTCATCCTGCCTTTTCCGTCCTTCTGTTTATAAAACTTACATCACATAATGTGCTGTCTGTTCCATTAAGGTGTATAACACAAATGTTCAGAATTGAAAGTTAGATGTGTGCACTAGATACTTACAATCAACCTTTTCTATTTCTGATAATTTGTCTGCTTTTTAATAAGATTAGATGCTCCGATTATATGCCCTGAAGCACTGTTTCAGTCTCCCTGTTTATTTGGTAACAGGAAGAGCTGAAAATCATTTTGTTGGATTTATCTGATGAAATGATGTAATATTCCTTATGCATCCCAGTTTGCCTTTAATTGGTAACTGGCTTATAATCACACAAACCATAGGTTTGTCCTGCTTTTTCTGGCAAGGGAACCCTCCCAATCTGTCGTATTTGACTGTTCCACTGTGCAGATAGAAACTGAACAGTGTATTTCCATGGGAAGATTACTCTGTTGCTTTTTTTTCATCAGCTTTCACCAGGGGTGGTATTTTAGGCAGAGTCAGAGGGGCTTGGCTAAATTAATCCCCTTTATAAAAACAATCTAGTGTTCAACCCAATCAACTGATCAGAGTGCAAAACAAAAAAATCTCCAAACAAATCTGGGATTTTAAGCATTGTTATGGTTAGGTTCACTGACAAAGATGAAGGTGAGCACAGGGGTGGGATTAAATAAAAATTAAATAACTTTTATATGAAAAACAATCACAATGGATTATCATAGCTCTGCTGCTCTACTTTGAGGACTGTGATATATTCTCCCACTAAGTGAGTACAGCAGGCACAGTTATGGCAATACACTTTTGTTGTTGTTTTGTTAGAAGCAAAAATATGTTTTTTGATGTGTAGCGGACAATCCACTCCTGACAATTTTTTTCTCCAGCCTTTCTGGTGGTGCTGCATGGTGCAGATGCATCTTCATGTCTGCCAAACACAGCTGGGCAGGCAGACACTCATTTAGGCACAAGTGAGGGTTTCTATTACACTACAGAAGAGGAGTACTGTGTTAACAAAGATGATCAACTGCAAGAAAAAATCTTCAAATTCCAGAGGCAGCTGTCACTTGTGTTTTAAACAGGATTTCCATGGACAAGTAGTCCTTGGTTTCTTAAAAGATGTGCACAAAGAGAGCTCTTTGGTTTGATGAAACACAGCAGACACACTCTACCACGAAATATGTATATACAGAGTAAAAAGGAGAGAGACTTGTAAAACCATTTTTACTTTTGAGAGTGTCTTGTAAAACACATTACCTGAAGAAATAAAATTACAATAAGTGTAACTTTAAAGTTCTCTATCATTATATTTCCTTTTTTAAATTTTTACTAGAAGGCATCTTAGCAAACAAAAACTGTGGCATCACCATCTTTATATTGTTTTGTTGAATTGCTAGCATTCTCTGACTATTAGACTGCATCACTCAAAATTTAGAATAGGCTCCTTAGTACCAGTCTATTGTCTTGCTATAATTAGACTGTTATCCTACTGTGCTCGAGGCAAGTTAATTCTATTTGGCAAAAACAGATGATTAAAACAATGCCCAGGTAGCTCTCGTCCCACTGCTACTGTATCCTAACTGGGAAACTAAATTGTTTTCGACTCAGCAGCAGCTCCCCATCCTACTTGGACTAGTAGTTCAAAGCAGCTGGTCTCTATGGCTGTTTACTTTCTTCCTCCAGGTCAGGACCACCTTGCCCTTTGCTACAGACAGGTCAATACTGGTCTGCCAGAACTGGATCCAGAAGCTTCACCAGTACTTTCATCTGCAGTCAGGAATCGCAGTAGTGTTTAGTAGGATTTAGACTGGCTAAAGGATGTTTCCTATTACATTCTTCTTTGCAGTGAGTTTCTGATGCAAAGAATATGAAAAGATTCTGCATGCTCCTTTAACCGCAAAATTAGCTTCTGATTTACTGCTAACCACTTAAGACACTTTTTCTCATCCTTAGCAAGGACAAAAATCTTTGCACTTTGCATTTCTAGCAGCTACTGAAACAGCCAAACAGCTTACTGCCACAGGCTCTAAAATTCCTCACCTGAAACACAGGATTTAATGGTTACAACAACAGAGACACATTCTGAATGGGGCTGTTCTTTTTTAACTCCCACTCCACACACATTTCTGTGGTTAACAGGTTTAGATTTTTCTCTTTACCATGACCTACTTTTCATCCTGAGATAAATACACACAACAGCAATATAAAGGCCACTTTTTACAAATAATAATTATCAATTAAAGCAAACTCTTTCTCCAACCACCGTTAATTCCCAGAAGTAATGAAAATATAACTGGGAGATATATTTGGTATGATGATAGTGGTTCGGAAGACTATTTTCAAATGCAAGTTTTGCCACAGGATTTTTTTGGCAAAGAGATACAGGACATATAACTTATGATATTGAAACAACACTTAATATTTCTTTATAGGACACATTAAACTCCCCACAAAACAAACAAACAAACAAACAAACAAACAAACAAACAAAAAAACCAATTCCTGTAACTTCCTCCAAAAATTTTCAGGCAACAATTTCAGCATCCACTTCCAAATCTTTCTATTCACAAGGAGCTCTTCAAGAGCAGATTATCACTGAGAGTTTTTACCAAGACTGGCAGGTCTGCAAACATTTTCACCCTTATGTGTCACCTCCCTTACTTCATCACCAGCTGAGTGCCCTCCTGCCCTCTTCTTTCTGCCAGAAGTATATAAAAATAAAAGAGGAGGAACTGGAAACCATGGAATGTTTTCCCCTACTCAGTCTTTCAGTTTTCTGTGCCATTTTGATATGGAGACCAGAATCTAAGTCAAGACTAATCATTTTCTAACAAAAACCACATAAAAGCTATTACATAAAATGCAGACAGAGAAGTCAAGTTTTAAGCTGTAGTTGTCTTTATGAGATTTTCACTATCTGAAGTCAGGTTGTGTAATGCAAACACATTGCACATCATTTTCCATGTATCTACTTTGTTGGTGATATTAAGTCCTTTCTTATGGAAAAGTAAGTAAATAGTTCACTTTAAATATCTATTATTTATTGAATCTGCTAATTGAAAAACTCTATAATTAGTTGCTATTGAAATAATGGAATTCTTATGCCAAGCAAATATATAATTTCCTGCTTTTTTAGCTGAAAATTATGAGTAATTTAGGTCCCAATAATTAACAGTATACTGAAGACTATGGCCAAAGCACTGAAAAAAGTAACATCCTTTCTTTCTCATTGTATATGAAATAATACTGCTTGTGTTACCTAATCAATAATATGCTTTATAAAAAAAAATGCACTGAAGATTGTATATGAAAATATCAATACTTTTATTCCTTCTTCCCTGTCAATATGCTTATTGAGCTAAGAATGATGTGCCTTTCTTTCCCTGCATTTTCCATTTGCAGGTTCCATTTAAATATACATCAGCTGATGACAGGAAAACATACATGCATTATAGATAATAATTTAAGAAATAAATTTAATATAGCTAATAATTTAAGAAATCATTTAAGATCAATTTAAGAAATCATCAATCATAACTTAAGAAATCATCAGGCATAGTAGCTTGTAACTATTCAGGGCCTTCTTTATTTGGTCTCTCCAGTGATAAGCACCAAATAGATATAATAGTTCACAAATAGCATTTGGAATTTTGGGTGATAAAAATATGATCTTTACTAATAACACCTTATATCATCTGCAGTTATTTCCCTTTCCTCCTGGAAATGTCATCCAAATGTGAGAGTTTCTGAAAGAAAGAAACTCATAAGAGCTGTTTTATTGCCCTGTACCTTATAATATCAATTTTCTCAGGTGATAAAAAAATTCTTACAATATTTTTTTATCCAATAATACTTTAAAATACATAATTCCTTAGTCATCATGATCATCTGCAACACAGTAGTAAAAGTGGAAGATGGTTCAGCAATATTTTGTCCAACACATACTATTTCCATTGCTTGAAGAGTAGAAGAAAGTAGAAACTTATGAGCTCTTTTTAGACTGTATCAAAATTAAAGCACTCTTGTCTAGGAAGGAACATAGAAGACGCAGTATCTTCTGAAAAGCGCATCTGTGCTTCTTGCCACTCACAAAATAGTGCTGGGAGCCAGTTTCTCTGCTTGATTTGTTACGCTACATTGACCAAACCAGCTTGTCTCGCATGTGTTCCTCAGTAAGCTGGGCATACTATTTCTCAGAAACCATATAGACAGGAACCATCGTGTCTAAAGTGTATGAATTTAGTTATGCAACATTAATTGGATAATTAATAATTTAGATTGCACTAACTCATAGGACCACTGTCTGAAAGCAGAATCTAGTTGTTACAGGCACTTCACACACAAATACCAGGACTCAGAGTTCAACCTAGTCCAGTCAGTGAATAGAAAGACAAGCAGATGTGGAGAGTAGGAACACAAGACTGCACTGACAGCACCAAATGAATTTCTGAAATTGATTTTCATCTATTTCCAGTGATGTCATATTATAAAAAGTTATCTTGCTATCTGACGTCTTTGTTAACAGCCACAGCCTGTTTTGGGCCACAAATCTGTCTCCCAAAACCTCTCCTGGATATATTTGTCTCAGTCAATTACTTTTGGTTGCACCTTGCTTTCTTCTTGGCAGTCCCTGTATATATGACAGCTGTTTGTTGTTACAGACATTCCTTGCCTTAACAAACACACAGTCACATGCTTCCACACCGTTTACTGCTAATTGGACCACATTTATCCTGTTCTTTGGCCTTGGATTTCTATTATCTCAGCTCTTTCATGGTATAGAAGCATTCTTACTAGCTCAGCTTTCTTATGCTATAAAAGACTGCAAGTTAGAAAAAAGGCCTGGGTTTACAGCCAGTTTTCAGGGACTTCTAGTATGATACTTGTACGTTTTTCATGTTTATGCCCTGGGCATGCGTAAACAATTCTAATATGCTCTTCTTTATTTTAACAAATCACAGCTAGGCAAAAGCTCAGTCAACAACTGGAATCCCAGAGGAGGCAGGAAATGTTTCACAGAGATACATCTGTGGCACTGCTGGGTCCTGCATCATGGGAGACACATCATGAAATGTGCCCACATGAAATACCATAAATATGCACTGATACATATGGCTTCTGTAAAAGTTTCTTCAATACAAGGAAACTTGGTCAGGTAGAAAGCTGTGCAGCTGCCACACTAGGAGTGGATATGCCATCAAAAAAGAGAAGTATATAATATATTACATATATATACATGTACTCCAAGAAAGGGATATTAAAACTCCTAAAAATCTAGATGCATCATTGGTTGCACTTGAATAAAGACATTAAAATATGTAATCCTTTGTATTGCTCCAGATGAAAGTAACCTAATGACCCACCCCAGTTCTGAGTTTATGATTGTATTATCCTGAGAAGAACATGGAATCCAGATCATGACTGGATCTCATATACCTTGTACACATTAGCTCAGGGCAGCTTCTGTGACAGAAGATCGCTTGCTACGCAAGCATTACATGGATATCATATGCCACTGTAGCAATAAATAGAGCCTAGCATGACTCCAAGAAAGATGCACTGTACATGGCTTTCTGACTATTTAAGCATTTAGTTACTTTTCAACACTTCTAGCTAAAAGAAAATCCCCTTTTCACCTATTATGTGTGTTTCTTGGTAAGTAGAATTGCCACTGGTGGAATCTGAAAAAACTTTGTTTTCTGGATTAATTTTGATGTTTTCTTCAGCCTTTCTTCTTACAGGCACAGCTGCAGAGTATTTTTTCTCAAAGGTCAGAAATTAATCTCCATTTATGTACTATAACCATATAATACTGAATCAACACCCTCAATTTAATGAGAATATGTTTACAAACATCATATACATAGCAGAGAGCCATCAGGTACTCTGCAGTGTTTATTTAAGGCTAACATGGATATATTGCCCTCGGACATCTCTTCTCCCCATTTGGTATATATGGCACAAAGATTCTTTGCTTAAGGAAGCTCAATTGTATCTCACATTTGCAATGCAAAGTAAAATTCACTCTTCATCAATGAAGAGACAGTGTTGCCAGCAGCTGGAGGGAGGTGATCCTGCCCCTGTCCTCTGCACTGCTGGTGCTACACTTGGAGTGCAGAGTTCAGTTCTGGTCTCTCCAGTTTGAGAGAGACATGGACATACTGGAGAGAGTATATGCAAGGGCCAAAAAAATTATTAAAGGACTGAAGCATCTCTCCTATAAGAAAAGTCTGAGTGAGCTGTGACTATTTGCTGCTAGAAGAGAAGACTCAGAGTGTCTTATCAAAATATATAAATGTTCAAAGGGAGGGTGACATGAAGATGGAGCCAGGCTCTTTTTCAGTGGTGTTCACAGTAAGAAGCAGGCAATGAGCCCTCACTGACATATGTATGCCACTTAAACATTGGAGAATTTGAACAATGGAACAGATAGTTCAGAGAGACTATATAATATCCATCCTTGGAGATATTCAGCTTCTGATTAGACCCAGACCTATCCTCACCATTCTTGAGCAAGAGAAATTGACTGGATGATCTCCAAAAGTCCTTTCCAATATCTCCTGCAATTCAATAGAAAAAGATAGTATCTTCCCTTAACTTCTGTTCGTCAGTTTTTTCTTTGCAAAGTGTCACCCTTCCATCATCCTGGCTCAGTTGCACAGGGTGTATGGAGGCTTTGGAGTGACTGTCACTGATCTGCATAGACACAACTCATGATGTGATAGGGGTGTGATATAATTTGCAGGGTGATAGCAGCTCCTCTACACTATCACAGGGAGTGGTTTGTCTAGTAAACAGAGATTCTCATTTGTTGATATGAAGAAAACTGTGTAGAAGAGTAAGAACAGCTATAGAATAAAGAAGACTTCAGGCCATGTGACTGATTTTTTTCTCTTTTTTTCTTTGATTTCACAAATACTTTTGAGGATGTGATAAGTATGCACAACATGTCTCACTGTATCCTTTTCCAGAGGCCACTGGAGGTCACTGGTCATATACAGATATTCTATCACCTCTTTGGATAAAGCAAGAAATCATCCTGACATGACAGAGAAAGCTTTGCAAGATGAAGCGTCTCAGAATAAAGAGCAGCCTGAGGCTATGGCACTCTCTTACAGTCTCATAAATTCATCCATGGATCTGAACAAGGAAGAAATGTTCGCTGGTGGATTGTGGTGGAAGGAGTAATACAGGGCCAAGCCTGTGACTGACAAACAGGCAGTGGTTGTCAGGAGTGTAATGAATCAGTTTAGGGGTATGTTGTTAACATAGGCAAAAGCCTGACAGCAGGCAGAAGTCTAAAGCAGAATTCAAGTTTGCAAGCTCAGGTACTGATAGCCATGTTATCACTGAAATCAAAATAAAGTATGTATGGCTGTAATACTGATCCTGATCAAATACACAAGCAGGGAGCCATGCCAATCTTTGGACTGGTTTAACCTTAGCACTCATATTAGCTAGCATGAATGCATCAGTGTGAGTTGAATCAGCCCTTTTATTGGAGCATACAAATACGTAGAGTCAAGACATCCAAATTACAGGTCATCAATTTTCATAATCTTTCTCTTCCAATTCTTACCAGGAATAAAGACCAGCTATAAGTCTGGGGTTTGGAAACATATAAATGCATATCATTATCTAAGAAACCTCAAAACTTCCTATTTACTCACTTTAGTAGCTTCTTTCAGTTTTCCCTTAAGGAGTTGCTTCTTACTAAACTACTCCTTAGAGAGAATTAAAAAAAGAAAAAAGAAAAAAGGTTTTGCTGGAGATCCTTTTAGGAAGCAAAATGTAAGCATCAAGCTACATGCAAAAAGCTCCATGTTATTACTCTGTTGCATTCTCTATATTGAAACTTCTCAGATTTCAAGTCCCTCTGTTAGCACTGGAGTTCTTGTTTCTAGGTCACTGACTCTGGACAATGTGGAGGACTTGCATATCGTCTGCAGTGTAGCAGAGCTCTGCACTTGAAGCAATTATCAGAGTTTTCTTTGTTGATTAAATGAGATCCTACTCATCACCAGATTTTTAGAAACCTCAGCAGATTATTATGATGGAGAATGACTGACAAGTTTGGTTGTGGGGATTACAGCTCTTATATCTATGCAACAAATCAGGACCACTTAAAAGAAAACAAAAAGGAGAGGCTGGAGAAGGATATCCCAGATCCTAAATGAGAACCCGATTCTAATGACTTCTCTGCTCACTGATAGTCTCTGTAGTATCCCATTTTACTCTTGGTTATTGAAAGTCATGTATCCTGAACTTTCACAATAGGGTCATGAACTGAATTATTTGTATTCACTTTTCCAAAGTAAAATTAGAATTTAGAGACTACATCAGTGAAAAAACAACTCCATCAAATGTTCTGCAAAAAACATGAAGGTGTTCATCTGTAGCCTTTGTTTTGCTTATAGATATAGCTTTTATCTCACTGCCAAAAAGATGCACTAGGAATTTTTAGAATTCAGTTTTGAAGAAATGTAGGTCATTAATAATTATATATGTGTAAGCAAAAAGGGAAAAATTGTGATAAAGCCTAATTTCAATTCTGAATTTTTGTTTATTATTTCTCAGCACCTGCCACATGACTGAATGGTTGCATTACTATTTTTATAGAGAATATTTGTGATTGGGCAGTGGAAGTGCACTGTGCTAAGTACTACACATTTTTGTGTAAGTTTACACTGATGCATTTAGGCATGGGTCAATTCCAAGTGCTAACAACCCTATTATCCCTTTGTCCATGTACTGAAAAAGCTGTATCTCCCTGGGCAGGCAAGAGAAGTGCAATCTTTCCTTCACAATAGCTCTCTTCTACCTCCTTGTTGAGATGACAAAACAGTCTCCTTCTGGAGATGAAAAGCAAACTACAAACATTAAATAACATGGTTTCAGTACATTATTGATGGATGAATAACAATACGGGATCTTCGAGTACTTAAGCAAGAAAATAACTTTTCTGCCATGCTGTTAGCAATTTCAACAGGAACAGCCTTTGGGGCCTCATGACACCAACTGAGCAGTACCACCTTCAATTCATTTGAAATCCTACCAGTGCCACATTTTATTTTAGCTTTCACTGAGAAACAGCAAGCTTCCATCCTTTTTAGAGTGGTGAATAACTGTAATACCCATCCTACTGTTAAACTTAAAAATACATTGTTGATTTTTTCAGGAAATTTGCATTATTCAAGGTTAGCTTTACAAACAAAAGCCCAAAAACCTATTCTTTTCTCAAAAGGCACTAACCAAACACAAAAGATAGAAAATGTTTCAATATTTTGCCACCTATCATGTAACAACATTAGCACTTAGACCTGTAGTGAGTTTTTGAAGGGAATGCTTGTATTACTTCCCTTACTAATCTGGGATATGAACTAGTTTCAGTGGGTATGAATTATATTCCTTTTGGAAAACAGTGGAAATGGAAAGACCTGTTCTCTGTGGTTTCCAAATGTGTGCAAGCCCCCAGTGGGGACACAAGTGTATGTGGAGTGGATTGTACGAGCGCAAAGTTCTCTGGGACACAAAGCACACTGCGTGTGCTAGCAGACCCCTTCAAACCTTCCACTGCCACAATAAACACATGACAGTGCTTAGCAAACCAGCCAAACTGCACTGGTTATTGCATGTTCTCATCACATTACCCTCATAAGGACCAAATCTCATTAATATATCAAAATGGCAATTCTCCTTCTTTATGTACCCATTCTGCCTCCTCTTGCCATCATCAATTGACAAGCCACTGTTCTTGTTGTTCTTTTCTTAATATTTTTCTGATGGCAAAGTCAATCACATTAGACTCCTAACAGACACAGCTTGACACCATCTGGCCCCAAGCAAATAGAAAAGTTCATAAACTATTGCGAAGAAGAGATCAAAGACTTCTCTGACACTGGGTAAATGATACTTGGCATCACTATGAAAAAAAAAGTTGATAAATGATCAGTTAACCTGAAGAACAAGAAGAGAAAAGATCTAACAAAATTTAAGCAAATATATAACAGACTTTGAGAAAAGATCTAACAAATGTCAAGAAAAGGAAAATCACAGAACTTGTGACCTAGGCCAATAGACACACTGAGAAATGGAGAGGGATGGTAGGAGAATTTTCAGCTTTCTGGTAGCACTTCAGCACCTGGAATACACCATGGTTTGGGTTTTCACTCATAAACCCAGGGCACAGGGTGTCTTTGCCACAACATGGATGGGTACATTCTCCAGATGATGCTGGTGAGAGGAGGTGTCAGCATCCTCTTTTAAAGCCAGCATGATAAATATCATGGGACTATGGGTCCTCCCAGGACAGGCAGGAGAGCTGTGCCTAAATTTTGCCTGGTGCTCTCCCAGGGTCTGCATAACAATAGCCATTTTCATACCTGCAGGCCACCCTGAATTTTTTAGCCACTGATTTGCATACTCCAATAGTGCCAAAGTTTCCTTGCTAGGGTGACAGCAATGTTCTTGGACACAGATATAGAAAACTTCACAAAGTATCATCCAGGGTAGCGAAGTCAAGGCATTGGCTCTTGGCAAAAGTTTTCAGCTGTGCTGCTCTACCAGCAGCACAAATCCAAAAGCTTTGAATTAACCATTGGTTATTCAGTGTCCTTGTGTAAACGTAGTACCTACACATTAACATTTCCTTGAAGATATTCAGGCCACAGGTACTGTTGTGTCACCTGGCATCTCACAGGGACAAATAGAAATAATGTGAGAAACTAAGTAGGAACAAGAATAAATTACATGTTACCATGGCTGCAGTAACATATACCACCACCTGCAGGAGACAGAAGAAAGGGCAGTGTGGCGCGTGGACCATTTAGTATTCACAGTTTCAACCATATTCATGACAAATATATTGTATGTAAGGGACTGGTCAGAAGTTTGACTGAAGTGAAATGTCCAGAGTGCACATCACATTACTGCAAGTTCTCAGCACCAACTCAGCAGAGCACCACATTTCTTCTTAATATAGACTTAGTTCTAGCAGAGAAACATCTCAGGAAGATATCTCTGCTCAGTCATCCCATGATAATGTAACATTTTCCTCAGTTATTTTAAGCTGCTGATTTAAGCAGACAGACAAACAGAAGCTAATACAAAATAATTTTAAAACTTTTGCCTTTTCCTACTCAGTGACAGATTTAATTATATGTACATTATTTTGATAAAAATGTGTAGAAGAGTACATATGCACATTTGTTTATATAAAATTTCTTGATCATCTTAAAAATTTAAGATGTCCTACAACACTTTTGAGTTTAATTATGCATTGAAAAGCTGAGGAACAGTAATAGTAAATAAAAAAGTTTGATAATTAACAATGTATTTACTCTCAGTTATATTGTTAGCTATCAGTTATACATAATTGTATATATATATACACACACATTACTCTCAGGCTATTTTTATTTTGCTTGAATAGGTAGATCTCACTTGTGACCACATTTCAGATTTGAGATGCACATCATGTAAGTTTTAACTTCTAGTTACTTCACGTTCCTTTCATAACAGACATCACAAATTTGCAGTATTGCTACAGAGGACTAAATAATTTTCTGTAGGTAAAAAAGTTCCTAGAGAATTACAATTGTATGTGTCCATAAGAAATCACATTTTTGGAAGAAAAAAAATCCAAATATTTCTCTAAAAACACAAATAAACACTAACATCTCAAACATTAAATGTATTTCAGAGCATAATTAAGTATTTTCCCCCTAAATTATAATGGCCAGATGAAAATATTTGAGGCATCTTGTAGGCAAAATTATTAATTATTGAACATATCTTAAATCTTAATTGTTGTATTTCCATGGCTGATAGTGACAATAGTAATTTTAAGCTATTTATTGTGCTGCAAATATTCATCAGCATTGTGCTTTCCTGAGCAAAATAACTGTCTTGTCAGACATCAGAAATTGCTGACTAAATGGAGAAGAAAGCAAACTGAAATTGATAAAAGTAGTTCACAGCTACTACTTAAATTTCAAACTAAAGTTTAAAACTTGAAAAGAAACTAAAAGCCAAAACTGAAACACACCTGTGAAATGGAAGTTAGAAACACTTGTTTCACTTTATTTTGAAGTTATCCACACTCATATCAGGACCCTTCCTGACCACATAGCACAATTTGGGTTTTAAAGTCAAAAGTATAGTGTACCTGAGAAGTAAAGCCACAAGAGGATGGCAACTGAAAAAATACAGCAAGAGTAACACTGTAGATGTCTTGCTTCTAAAAAGGGATCATATAATATACCAGTTATGAGTAAGAACTTTTCTCGTTAAGTAAATCTGATCATAAAACTGCTCCAGTAGCTGAAGGCTCAGAACGTGTACGTTCACTGAGCAAAGTGTTCAAACCTGCAGATAAAGTAAACAAAATTCAAAATTAAGTAGTTATCTAGATAAGTTTCTAAATATATTTTAACAAAACTGACCAAGTGACATCTTTATAAAAATTAGTATTTTGACCCATCAAGTACTACAAATCTCACCTAAGCCTTTTTTCACTGCTATTAAAATAACAGCTTTTGAACACTAGAGGACATTCTGTAAACTTAGTTGGCCATTCTAGTATTAAGGCCTGAAGTTAAAATTGTCTTCTCTGGTTAAAGCTTTTTTCCCCATTATTAATTGGATGTTAAATTAATCAGAATAAATTGTTTACTTTATTGACTCCAGCTGTATGGGATATAAAGCATATCAAGTCTGGATTGTTGAACTGTTCTTTTTTTTGTTTATGAAGATGCTTCTGACAAAGATACTAAACTTGACTTAGTTTAGTATCTGCCTTCTCATGCCTGAGAAGGCTGAGTTAGAAAAACTTTGGGAGTTTAGATAAGAAGTCCATTGATGTGACACTCATTTTTCCCAGTGATCCATTTTTCTGAATCTCTGAGCAGCAAAATGAAGTATTATTTCAGTGCAAACAGTTGAACAGCAGGCAAGCCATTTTAACCAGTGCCACAAAAATACAAGCCTCTGAAAACAAAACAACTGACAGTGACCATCTGCTGACACAGCCATTAAAGCTTACCATCTCCTTCTGGCAAAATACTTTCAGATAATGCTATAATGGTTCATGGATATATTTTGCTAACTTTTGTTGGCAAAGACTCAGAAGAAATCTCCGTTTCTACAGGTAATGGTACCAAAAAGTGACCTGGAGTCTGGCTGACTTAATGTTAAAGCACAAGAGGAAAGATTAGGAAGGCCAACAGTTTCCTCTGCCTTCATTACCTCCTGTCTCTCAAATAAGATGGGGAAGGAGGAAGGAAACATGCATTGTTTACCACAGGAGCCAGGACCTTTGCAAGTAGGGTTGATGCACCAAGCATGTGCTTGTTATCTGTGTGGGGAAAAAATATATTTCTGCCAGTCCAAAAAAGATTAAAATCAAGATCTGAAAGTTGTAAACTACTATGAAATCAGAACGTAAGTCTCTGGTCAGGTTAAATCATAAAGACATCTTTAACAAAGAAGCTGAGTCTATTTCATGTGGAATATGCACTTCCTAAGGTATTGGCATGACCAGAGGCTACCCAAGGGATCAATTTCCACAATGGTTATCAATCCACCTCTATAAATATTTTCTGTTGTTTGTGACTTTCTGCACCACTGTGCCTCTAATATTCATTCAGACCCTTAAAAGACACTGGTATATTTTAACAATGTAGTGGTCTTTGCCCATATACTGAAAGAGAATTTTATGTCAGTATTGTTATTACAACAGAACAGATGGAACATTGTTTCCTGGTCTGTATTTGGCCACAGGACTACTAATGTTGCCTGTACTTTTGGATGCCTTTTATATTATATTGCTTTCTATGCCAAAGTTCTTGTTATGATTTATCCTCTGCTTTGGCAACATAACATTTAATCAAAAAAAATTTTACGGATGCAAAAGCCTTGAAATTGACTGATTGATTTTTGTTATCAAAGAGGCACAAATGTATTTATTCTAATAAAGTGAGTCTTACAGTCTTATGTTGCTATTTGACAGAGACTTGCAATGTTTTCCTTGCATATTTTCATTTGAACTGATACAGGCAGAAATAAACCATTATGACTAACTGAAGATTAAGACTGTCAGATCATAAATAGCAAAAACACTGTAATTCATATTTTTTAAGACCACCATTTTCCTTTATAAGCATTTAAACATATCACCCAGCATTTTGTTATAAGCACATACTTCACTTTGTTTCTTTGTAGCAACTAACAAGTCTATTCATCAACCTAAAGGCCCACTGTCAGCTCTTTTCTAGCTACTGATAAAGAGATAATCTTATTGAAAAGAATATTATGACAGGTGTCATGGCAAGAGAGAGCAATGCCCTGGAATCCCTTTGCTAAAACAACTTTTGAAGCTCTGATAAAAGAGACCCGGAGCTGCTCCCACAGGACTGACATTATCATTGTCCTTAGGTTTAAGAGAGACTTCACTAAAAATCATGGGTTAGAGACGCCTGTGGAGTTATGCCACCCACCACCCACTGGTAATGGTTGATGTCTCGTTCCTGGCAGAGGCTGTTATATGGCGAGGCTGCAGTCCCTGCTGCATCAGGAGGCCAGTGCCCATACCCAGACTTGCCCCACCACTCCTGGCATCTCACTGTGGTGTCCCCCTGCCAGGCTGTAGCTACGTTTTTTTGGGGGTGAGGTAGCTGTGGCCAGTTGAAAAAAAGAATGACAACAACTGAGTGCAAACACTATAACAAAAATGAATGCAGACCTTATCCTCGCGGTAGACAGTGCTTTCATGGAGCACAGACCAAAAAAAAAACCCCAAAACATAGGCATACCATCTCAGACAAGAAATCCACAGTGGTGTTAACAATAAAACCAGGGATGCTGAAAACAGAAACCACCCCTTGATTTGCATTGATTGTTTTCTTCTAAATCCGTGTTTGGTACCTCGGAGCACAATAAAGTTACAGAAAAAAAGACTTTTCTGGCAGATTAGTATGAAATATTTTCAGTCTGTGTCCTTTCTCTCCTGAGTTTGCCACTTAAACACCACTGAACACTGCAGCACAAATGGGTTTATGATTGAGATCCCCAATGAGATTTAAGTATGAAAAGAAAAGAAACGGTAAGTCAGTAAGAGAGGGATAAGAGAAGTGGGAATTTTGCATTCAAGATAGAAAGGGCTACTTGGAAACATCTGCTTTGGTACCAGTGGGTCCACACTACTTTTCAGCAGGTGGCACTACAGCCCTAAAGTTGGACTTTACATGCAAAAGTCACTTGGACTCCCAGGACAGGACTGCCTCCCTGTTTATGCATGTGGCTTCAAAAAGGGATTTCACACTTTGTAATTGTTTGTGAAACAATGGCCAAGCAGAACTAATTCCCCCTATGAATGCAAATTATTCTTAAATTGTAGAAGTCAGCAAATATTTACAGTCATAAACAAATTACCTATTATTTTGCAAATGTAATCTGACTGTGCTGTATTTTAGAAACACATTGTGAAAATATCAGTGTCAGATAACACTAGTTATTTACTAGAACACTGTTTGTGAGCTGTCAAAAATATAAAAGCTCTGGAGAAAGAATAAAATCTCTTTTAACATTTACATCTATTAAGACCAAAAAGCAAATGCAAATTGCATAGATTCTATTAGGGCCTTACAAGCCAAAGACATTTTTAAAAAGAAAATAACATAGTCTACTGAACAAAGTGAAAATGCAAAGAAGCATTTTCACTGCTGAGAGCAATAGGCATTACAGTGGAAGAAAAATCACCCTTATCTAGGGCAAGGACATGCTACATCTTTCAATGATGATGACAGGAAATTTCTAGTGATTCCTTTTAATTACATGAGGCAGGCTCTCCATGCATATTATAAACACATTTTAATTTTTTTAAAGGCTTTCTTCTTGAGGTAGATGCAACTGTTCAAAGAAAATTAGTTCAGCTGACTGAAAACCCAGTTTCAAAAACCCCAAACCTCTAGGGGGTTCAGCACTGATTAAAAAAATAGTTTTGAATGACACCTAACCAAGACCATTTGATACTACACTGAAGATGTGCACTGTGATTCATGGTAGATCATTCTTCTCACTCCCAATTTTGTTCTTTAGCTGCTTAGAATTGCACTGGATGCCTAAACTGCACTACATATTCTAGGTGCATTGACATTGACTTCTAGAAAATACAAAATACAAAATCCTTATTTGAGTTATCTCCAACAAAGTAAGAATGTGACAGTCAAAAAACCCATAACTGGTTCAGTTTCTTTGTATTTCACATGATTTCTAAGCAAAAATTTCACCTTCTTTTTCTCCTGAGACTTTCATGGTTTCCATGTTTCTGTAGAGACCAGACTCTCTAAAATGTTGAGGTAGTAAAGTTTTCATAAAATGCAAATTCCAAATTTTCCCTCAGCTCCAGCCATGATTTTAGGCAGAAAAATTTATCCTAGATGAGAAAAGGAAAATTGCTAGTAAAGAGTTTTTTTGAAAAAAGGGAAAAAAATGGTACACTAGGGCAGTTTCCAAAATGCCATAGATGATCAAAGAAAATATATTAAGACATATGTATGTCAGAATCAGTTGAAAGTCCTAATAATAGCAGCATAGAAGATGCCCTACATTGATACTCTGATAAAAGAAGCCTTAGTATTCTAACATGACTGAAACACAGCAGATGCACTTCAGAAAGGTCTACTAATCAAGTTAGATTTAGAGCAGAGATGTTTCTGCTTACACAGAAAGCAGGACAGGTAAATTTTCCTCCTGCATTCATTTGAATTTTAATCTGTTTTGCAGATTTTACCAAGCAGTTAGTACCAGGCCACAACTGTACCACATCAAATGCTTATCACCATATCATGTTAAGATACTTCCTTATATTCCAAAGCTGTTCTTTATTGCATTTCATGGCCCAGCACTCTCTGATGTGTTATTTGTTACTAATACTCTCTTCACAGCAGGATGTCTATGGTTAGCCTTCTACAGGAAGACTACTCAGAATCCAGGCTAACTGCTGTTGATTTTCTGTATATGCCAGA
Organism: Poecile atricapillus; assembly: GCF_030490865.1. NCBI lineage: Eukaryota > Metazoa > Chordata > Aves > Passeriformes > Paridae > Poecile > Poecile atricapillus. Next base: position 85,985,736 of record NC_081289.1, on the reverse strand, counting down.
TCATAATCTGCAGAGAGACCTCGACAAACTAAAGGGCTGGACAGTCACCAACCATACGAAATTTCACAGGAGAAAGTGCCAGATTCTGCACCTGGGGTGTGTCAGCCCTGGATGTATGTCAGACAACACTGGGGAATGAGAGGATGAAGAGCAGTGGAAAGGACCCAGGGGACCTGGCCCCTGGTGAACATGAGCCAGCAGTGCCCTGGCAGCCAGGAGGACCAAGCGTGTCCTGGGGGGCATCAGGGCCAGCATCTCCAGCAGAGCAAGGGAGGGGATTGTCCTGCTCTGCTCTGCTCTGCTCTGCTCTGCTCTGCTCTGCTCTAGGGCAGCTTCACTTCGAGTGCTGGGGGCAGTTTTGGGTGCCACAATGCAAGAAGGATATAAAATTATTAGTGTCCAAAGAAGGGTCTTGAGGATGAGCTTTTTGAGGAGTGGCTGAGAGCACTTGGTCTATCCAGCCTGGAGAAGTGGAGTCTGAGGGGAGACCCCACTGCAGTTACAACTTTCTCATGAGGGCAAGAGAACTCTTCTCTGTGATCTCTTCTCTGTGGTGACCACTGACAGGACCCATGGGAACGGCCAGCGACTGGACCCATGGGAATGGCCTGAAACTGAGTCAGGGGAGGTTTAGGTTGGACATTAAGGAAAGGTTCTTCACACAGGGAAGTGGTTGGGCACTGAAACAGGCATCCCTTTTCCAGGGAGTGGTCACAGCACCAAGCCTGTCTGGGTTCAAGAGACATTTGGACAATAGTCTCAGGCACAGGGTGTGACTGCTGGGAATCGTGCTGTGCAGGGCCAGGAGCTGGACTTGATGATCCTTGTGGATCCTCTCCAACTCAGGTTATTTTGTGATTCTGTGATCTGAACAGTAAAAGCAGTATGGTGAACATAATCAAAATAAAGCAATGCAAGACAATGTGACTCTTTTTCAGATTTCAACAGACTTCATCTAAAGAACGAGAAGAATTAACTTGACCTTTGGAAAATATTTCTGAAAGCATTTCTTTTCCTTTGCTCAGATGAACTCCTCAGAGCACACCAAATTTGTATAGCAGTAGGTATTTCTTAAGATTCAGCTTGGGCATTGTTTCTGCTTACTAAGGAAGCACAGCAGAAGATAAAACCAGATAAGAAAATTTCTCTTTCATAAGGGGCCACCTTACCTTGGATTAGTTTAAGGCTGTATTTTAAATCCAGGTAATCCAGTTCTTTTGCATTCCATCACCCAGTTAGATAAATACAATTTTTCTTAACTCAAAAGTAGCTAAAAGTAAAGCTGAGACCATCTGATACTATGATTTACCTAGAGAGTTCTCATTCCGAAATATGAGATTCACATTACCTACTATGTTTCATTCATATCCATTCTCATACTGCAATTACTTTTAATTTTGTTTTTTGCAGTGCTTTTTTTGCCTATTACGCTGGAAATAACAGCATTTATTGATTTATGTCTATTTATATCATAGCTCAGGCAAGTATCTTTTTACATGTGGCCTGAGAAAACTTTGTTAGATTTTTACTAAATGATTCACTACATAGATTAGAGGGCAAGCAATAAAAGGATCTGGTAAGGCACTTTTTGCATTGAGTTGTCACTTCAGTTACATATGTGGAACTGAACCAGTACCAAGCCTAGAAGATGTAATTTTTTGGCATTCTGCCACACATCCAAAAATGTGCCAGTACATACTGATGATATTTAGTAGATTCTCTGTGGGCACCTTCTGATAAACATAATCCAGTTTTCCTGAAAGGAAATTCGCCTTTAACAGAGCACAGCTATTCAAAAAAAAACCCACTCCCAAACAATACCTTGAGAGGCTAAAAATAGGAAGTGGTCTTGCCACAAAATAACATAAAAAGAGAAATAGTGGTTTACGTGTTGGAACATATGATGTGACTGTGACTTTTTTTCCAACAGAGGGAAGTCTTTCAGTTACATAAGCTTGGTTGTGTCTATGTTCTGAGGTACCTGAAGAATTATATAAGTTTTTCTTTTTTATGAGCTGAATGTCTTCAGCATCTGCCTTGCTCCCAGTACATTCTCCTAAACAATCAAAAGATGTTTACAGTTATGGCAGTACAAATATTAATCTGCTCAAAATCTGAATACCTTGTTGAAGGGTAAGTAATCACTGATCAAGGTATTAATCTTCTAGTACTTACCACTAAAATATCTGTAGGCCAGGTAGTACAGTTATAGTATAATATATGGTTATAGTTTTCCTAAAAAGAAAAATCCTATTTGCCTTTTTTATTTTTTAAGTTAGAAATATTTTTATGCAGAATAATAAGAGAGATAATTTATAAATAGACTACTTGGCAGAACAAGACATAGAAAGCCATTGAAACTGCATGACACATTCAAGAGCTTCTTTATATATTTATAAGATATGCATACATGTATATAAATATTTATACCTTTAAGGTTGTTATCTGTAACTGAAGCAGTTAGTATGCCCAAGAACTCTGAGATTTTAAACAGTGAAATAAAGCAATCAGAGATTTGTAGGACCATCAGGTTTGTAAGAGATGTTTAAGATCATCCAGCCCAGCCACCAACCCAGTACTGCCCCAAACCCCTAGAACATATCACCCAATGCCAGATCCAAACGCCTCTTGAACACCTCCAGGGATGGCGACTCCACCACCTCCCTGGCACATCCCATTCCAATGCATGACTACCCTAACAGCAAATAAACTTTCTGGTAACTAATCTGAATCTCCCTTGTCTCAGCTTCAGGCCATTTCCTCTTGTCCTCTCACTGCAGGCACCACAGCAGCCATGGGCCCCCACCTCACCACAACCTCCTTTGAGGGAGTTGTAAAAAGCAATGAGATCCCCCTGAGCCTCCTTTTTTTTGAGACTAAACAGCCCCAGCTCCCTCAGTTGTCCCTCATGAGAGATGTTCTTTAGTCCTTTCAGGAGCCTTGTTGCCCTTCTCTGGACAGGCTGCAGCCCCTCAATGTCCCTTTTAAAGTGAGGGGCCAGAATGGAGTGCAGAGTTGTGGTGAGGCCTCCCCAGTGCCCAGCACAGGGGCACGATCACTGCCCTCATCCTGCTGGCCACGCTGCTCAAATTAGTTTTGCCATCCCCATGGTTACTTCTGGACAAAAACCTTGTCTTTGGCCAAGCTACACAGGACTATGATAAAACTGTTTAGTCTAATTTAAGGATAATCTGTAACCAGCATATACAGCATATTCAGAACAGGAAGACTTTAATTTTTTACCTGATCACAGTCTGCTCTTTTCAAAAATTTTGGGAAGAAACAACCATCGTTTTGCAAGTCCTGTCCCTCAAAAATAATGCTCCACCCTATGGAACATTATGTCCTATATGAGAGATAACCAAGAGCAATGGCCCAGTGATTATTTCTTTGTGGTCTCTCCCTTGATGTTTCATTGCAGACAACACTTTTTTTCTCAGAAAGCATCAAAACTTCTATGTTTTGTGAGCATGACAGTATGATAGACAAAACTGTATAGCACTGTGGGGCATTGCATGGACCTGCTTATGATAGCTGGAGTAGACTCTTGCTTCCTGAACTTGTAGGAATAGAATAAGCTTGTTTCTATGTCAGTTCTATGCTAGAAGTTAGTGATTTTCAAATGATACATCTCTCTCAGGCTACGCCCATTGTTGTGTCAGATTTAACATTTTTTGTAGCTGGCCTGTCCCTGTGGCAGACTCAGCACTTGAGGAGTGCTAGAGTATGACATAAGTTTTTTTTTTCTGGAAAGTAAAAAAATCTGTGTCTACCTCATAGCAACAGACACAACTCCTCCTTACACTTCGTGTTCTCTCCTTGCAGTGTAACCAACAGAAGGCTGAGCCCAACAGTGACAGTGATGCGATAATGTATTTAAGAAGGAAGGAAAAAAGGCATAGCACTTTTTTCATCCACTACAGCAGCCATAGAAGCGTGGATATGTGACAGAAAGAACTCTGCAGACACCAAGGTCAGTGGAAAAGGAGGGGCAGGAAGCAAAAGGGGCAGCTGAGTCCCTGCAGCTCCAGGAGGAGCAGAGATCCACCTGCAGCCTGTGGAGGACCCCATGCCGATCTGGGTGGATGCTCAAAGCAGACTGTTATCCCACGGGAAGCCAGCCTAGAGCAGGGTCCTGGCAGGACCTGTGGAGAGTGGAGCTGACACAGGAGCAGATTTGCTGGCAGGACTTGTGACCCCATAAGTTCCTCACACTGGAGCAGCCTGTTCCTGAAGGATTGACCCCATAGGAGGGACCCAGAGTGGGGTAGCTTGTCAAGAACTTCAGCCAGTGGGAAGGACCCATGTTGGTGAAGTTTGAGGAGGAGTATGTCCCGTAGGAAGTACCCCACTCTGTGACAGGGGAGCAGGGTGAGAAGTCCTCCTTGGGTAGGAAGGGGTGACAGAGATAAGGAGTGGTGAATTGACTTCAGACCCTGTTCCCCATTTACCTGTGCTGCCCAGGGGTAGGAGACAGAATTTAGAAATTACATTGAGTCCAGGAATAAGGGAGGGGTTAATCGAATCCACTCTCCTTTGACTGGCAAGAAATTAAACAATGTCCATGAGCTGAACCTCTTTTGCCTGTGACAGTAATTACTGAGTGATCTTTCCTTGTCTTTATCTCAACTGTAATGAGCCATTGGTTGATTTTTTCTCCTCCATTCACCTGAGGAGGGACTCGTAGAACAGCTTGCTAGGGCACCTGACATCCAGCCAGGGTCATGTGCACAGCACAAGTGCACATGTGTAACACTAATGCAAATATGTATATCTCTATATATATAATATATATATATAGATATAAAATACATATTTATTTATTTTAACTTTATTTTTATATATTTAATGAAAAAGTATTTGAGCATTTACTTTGATTCTTATGGAATTATGATGATATAAGAAGATGCTAGTATAGGAATAAAAATCTTTGTCTGAAAAGAGGAAAAACTACTTCCTCTCTATCAAAGCAGAAACTCTTCTTTGCCATAATGCACTCACAGTGACAAAGAGATTAAGGCCCACAGCACTCCATGCAACCAATCTGTCAAGAATGAAAGAAGCTCCTTCGCACTGGTGTCCAGATGTGAGATTTTGAATTTTAAGAAGCTCAAGCCTAGTTTAAGAAAGGGAACCACCAATTTTGCCAGAAGTATCACAGCATATGCCAAGGTGGACGAGACTCACAAGGATCATCAAGTCCAACTTCTGGGCCTGTACAGGACCACCCCCAAGAGTCACACCCAATGGAAGATGATTCCACTAAAAAAGCAACTAAAGCAGTTGCTCCTTTGCACACCCCAGTTTACTGCTTCCACTGAACATGGCACAGAGTTACACAGAAAAAGCTAAATGCATATGAAATTTCTCAGTGAGAAATGAACATATGTGTGAAAGCTGTACTATGGAACCTTTCCCATGTGAGGAAATAGCGCAGGAGAAATAAGGAGATCAGTACTTCTAGAAAAAAGCATAGACTGTTGTAACAGTGATTTGTCAGAAAGTGCGGAGTCTCTGAAAACCTTCAATAAATTGAAAGGAAATGTTTGTGGCTTTTTTTCCTAGACAAATAAGATCACAGAAAAAGAATTATCTAGAAGATGCACTTTATTAACTACACTTTTTCAAATAATTTCAGAACAAGACCAATTTCTTCAATAAAACGTCTACAAGACAAAGTGGAAATTCTCCTGACAAGACAGAATTATCCTATAAAGAAATATTTTGTGAAAAGAGAATTGCTAGTGAGTTAACCTTACCAACTGCTCTTGCAATTCATACATATGTGCAAATTACTGTGACTGTGGCTGGATGGCAGAAATACAGACCTTGTACTCTAAAACCCTGAAAATCTTGCCAACGAGTCTAGGCAAGTCTGCAAAATCATTTGTAGTGGACAGGTTTGTATATTTCTTGATAATATAGTACAAAAATATTTCTATTTAAAATATAGGATCTGAAGAATAATAACTTCAGTTTTGTGTTTTCCTTCTTTGAATTTTCACTGAAGTGAAGACTGACCAAGCAGGACATTTTGGTGTAAGACATTTAAATCTCCTTAGTCTTTTGGTGTGAACCTCACATAGCATAACTCTCTATGGATCACTAGCTATCTGTGATTTTCAGTGTTAATTAATAATTAATTAATGATGTAGCGGATTCCCTGCCTAACTTAGGGCTCCAATTATTTTAAATTAGCATATTAAAAACTACTAAAGTAATTAAGAAAATTTTCAATTCACTGTATAAATGTGCCTATGGTGATTTTTGTATATTTCAAGAAAATATATACTAACATAGACTTAAAAACCCTGATAAAATACAAATGGTCCTTAAAATCCTTAAAATAATTAATGATTGTCACATCCTGAATGGAACAAAGGGATGCTTAAAAATAGCCTTCCCCAAACCAACAAAAATCTAGGAAGTGGTGATAGACACAGAAAAAAACCAGATATTGAGGAATTACTAATACTCTTCTACAGAAAAAGTGGTTTTTTTTTCCAAAGCTTTTGAGACTGAGTGGAAACGTAGTTTGCAGGTGGGCATGGTGAATTTAACTTTTCACCTACTATTGCCCTGAGACCACTTGGACCAGCAGCCCAGTAGTCTCCCTCTTACCATCAGTATATTTTCTTTGAAAGCCACTGTTGTAAAGTGGGTATAAAATTCTGGGAAAAGAGTTCCCTCAACTCTAGCCCTTGAATTAATTATGTTGAAGAACATGTTCTTCTCCAGTATAAAATGTGACCTGATGAAACTGAGAAGAGCAACAACAACAACCACCATCATCATCATAATCACCATCTTTACTTCCTGAGACTCTGGACAGTTTGCAAGGGGGAAAGTAATGGAACGCCAGTTCTGACTCTAAGAAGCATTAAATAACTTAGATTAACTAAGCCAATATTGACTTCTCTTTCCAATATCCTGAAAAAGTAATCTAATCAGCAGATAGATAAGAAGGGTGTATCAGCCTTTACTTTGATTTGCCTTTCTATTGCCAGCAACAGAAAGTCTAATGGAATAAAATGGAGCCTTTTTAAAAATTCTGCTCAGAAAGATATCTAAAAAGAGATATAATTTTCAGAATATTTTTTATTCAATTGACGATGCTTTCATTTGAGATAATTAAATCTCATCAACTTAATGCAATGCAGTATGCACAATGCAGTACACTTTTAAAATAATAGGTTTTTAATACTTGCTTATTCTGAGCAAGATCTTACACTATGAAGTCATGAAAAAAAATAATTAAACATACATTATTGAAGAACTGTTAGACGAGTAATTCTAAATTTTGGAGAAAACAGTAATTTTCAGGTGAAATGAGTGAAAGAGGATCTCATCAGTGGCTGTAAGCATCTGCAGAAAGGCTGTCAAGGAGCCAGGCTTTTCTTAGCCAAGTAACAAGACAAGGGGCAATGGACAGAAATTGATGCACAATATGTTCCACTTGCATACTTCTTTACCGTACAGGTGACTGTGCTCTGGAACAGACATCCCAAAGAGGGTGTGGAGTCTCCCTCACTGGAGATATATACAAGAACCATCTGGACAAAATCCTGTGCAATGTGTCCTGGGATGATGCTGCTTGAGCAGAGGAGTCAGACTAGAGGACTCATTGTGGCCCCATCCTGACCCATTTTGTGAAAATGCCATTTCTGCTAAAGATCTCCATTGTACTGATCCATTTTCTTTGCTTTTATTTATCTCTATTATTTTGTTCATATCTTTCCTATTTTCCTTTCATAGAAGCAATCTGTTTTAATGAAATATGCCACTTCCCCCAGTTTTTCTTAGAAGTATGTTTATCACCAGGAAAGATAAATCTTAAATGATCCATTTTAATTAATATTGTACATACTACATTCTTTCCACACTGTTTGGAGATGTGACAAATAGTCTTTGATTTCTACACACAAAAGACTTTAATTTAATTTAAATTAAATATACTTCATTACCAGCTGTCACAAATCCTCTAAATGAAAGATCTTTGGATTACAACTACAGCCTTGCAGTAAAAGCAGTAACAACTCCTCATATTCAGTGAGGTATGGACTCTAAATCTTCTGAGTACATTCCACTTACAGCTGTGGTAACTCAATAAATGCTTGTAGTAGCAGCTCTCTTTAAACTCCGATGCATTGATTTTTCCTGGATATGGTTTTCATAGATATTGTTAAATATGTTCATGAATAATAAAGAAATTATAAATTACTGTAAGTACTTGTTAATATTGGCTTATTTGTCAGTTGTCTGGAGGTTTGATAATCTTTAAAATTTTATAGTGTACACACCATTGGAAAATAATGATTTGAACTACTTTGTATACTACAGATTACAGTTTTCCAAAGTGTCCTTTTGCTGTAACTACCCTGGAAAATTAATCTAGAAGTCCATACTTAGATCCAAATTATCCCTGTGGAGTATTTGTGATAGTTATTTCCCATAAAAAAATAAAAACTTCCTTACTTTCAATATCAGCATTGGTTAAGACAATGCACTTCAGTTTTTTCTGCTGATGTGTCAGTATCTAAAACAGCTGAAAATTATGAAAAATAATGTAGATATGGTATTGGCAAGAAAATGTAACTAGGAAGACAAATGGATCTAGATTGTATAATTTGCTAACCTGAGCAGTTTGGGAGGAAGAACACAAACTTACATCTATCCCAAGCACAAGAACAGGCTAGGTAGGATTCAGAGCAGCCCTGTGGAAAAGGACTTGGAGGTGCTGGTGCACCAGAAGCCAGACGTGACCCAGTACTGGCAGCCCAGAAAGCCAACCAGGCCCTGGGCTGCTTCAAGAGCAGCATGGCCAGCAGGGCAAGAGAGGGGATTCTGCTCATCTCTGCTCTGGTGAGACCCCATTGCAGTGCTGCATCCAGCTCTAGGGCCCCCAGCATAAGAAGGACATGGACCTGTTGGACCTGGGGCACAGGAGGGCAACAGTGATGATCAGGTTGTTGAAGCACCACTCCTAGACAGGCTAAAAGACTTGGGTTCTATTGAGCCTGGAAAAGAGAAGGCTCCAGGGAGATCAAGGAGCACCTTCCAGTCTCTAAAGAGGCTCCACAAGAGAAGTGGAGAGCACCTATTATAAAGGCATGTAGTGATAGGAAAAGGGGGAGTGGCATTAAACTGAAAGACGGCAGGTTTAGATTAGAAATTAGGAAGAAATTATTTACTCTGAGGTGAGGTGGTGAGGTTCTGAAACACATTCTCTACAGAGAAGCTGTGGATGCTCCATCCCTGGAAATGTTTAAGGCCTGGTTTGATGTGGCTGTGAGCAGCCTGGTCTAGTGGAAGATGTCCCTGAACATGGCAGAGGGGATCAAACTAGGAGATCTCTAAGGCCCCTCACAATCCAAAGTATCTCTGTGATCCCTTACTGGACCACAAAAAGCAGATGCCTACTCAAAGTAATGGTGATCTCAATACACTGGGAGGAGCAATTTAAACTGCTGAAGAACGAGAACACTATTTCCTTTTTGTTTCTTTCCTCAAATAGCTTTTGGGCTGGGCTTTGTGAGCTTCTATTTCCTCCTCTGAAACACCTTTAGGCTTTATGGAGTCACTTTTATGTACACAAGCATCTCAGAGGGATTAAGCTGGATGAGTACCACTGATTCAGTCTAAACAGGGATTCTAATTATTTCACATTCTTTTACAATTTTTTGGACTGTCTGCCCTCTTATTTTCCACCTCATGCTCCCTCTCAGTTGACACTGTAAGGAAAAGCCACAACACCTTTTCTTATGCTGAATTGGACCCACTAATTAGAACCCCAAAGACTCAAACTAACAGCAAAATTTGACATCTCATCAAAATGTCATTTTTATGACATGAAAGACTCATTACTCCGATGAGTGTTGGAGCTGTCACATTTATCTAGAATTCAAAATGAATAAATAATACAGGAGAAATGCAAAAAAAACAATTTTCAACATAATATTTAACAGGAATAAAGAAATGTTACCGAGTACTCAAGAATAGACACCAAGTGATACATGATGTCTATATTGCTAATCAAAAATCCTGGAAGAAAAAAATACCGAAAGTACAAGCCGGATTCTCTAAGTAAATGGTGCACAAAGTCTGTAAAATATTCTCCACCATTTTATTATTTGTATTTAAAAGCTTTATATTGCTTAAGGCTGACAAGAAAAACAGCATTTGTAAAATACAGAAATTTGATGATTCTTGACAGAAATACTTCTGGGAGTAGTTCACAGCTGTATGCTTTGTCTTGCACATAATCATTCCTCATCTTAAACAAGAAGCGCTGGCCTGATTTTTAGGAAGAGCATCCAGTGCAGCTGCCAGGAGAGGAAGCAGGGGACCACTCTGTGCCCTCTGATACACAGATGCTCTCCAGAACCTCTACATCCAGCTCTTACACGATCCAGAGATGTTCTGGCAACGCCTCCTTTCCCCTGTTAACAACCTGACCAGCCAGAAGAAGGCAGAAGCCACTGCAGCAGTTGCTCCCCATGTAAGGATTTGCTCACAGGGCTAGTGGCACCACCTGCTCTCCTGGCCTCAGCCCAGCTGCCTGCAGTACAGCAGCTCCTCACAGCCAGGGTGCAGCCCCTGTGCAGGGTCTGCTTCCTCCTGCAGGCCTCCTCTGGGGGCACAGAGGTGCCAGCTTTCAAAATATCCCCTCAACCTGTGCTGCCTCCACAAAAACCCCATGCAAAATGAACGTATAGGTCTCCAGCTACATCTCTGCTTCCAGCAAGCTGGTGCATAGTTAGGACTCCTGCTTCAGCAAGGTCAAAATGCCATTAAGGCATCATGAGCTCCCTAAGAGCACTGCATCTCACCCTGGCATTAAGCTACAAACCAAATGCAGTGGCTGCGATGGGAAAGATCGGCCTGCTAGAAGATACCAGATGGATTTTAAAAAAGGAAAAGGAATTTTCCTTCTTTCCTAATATTTTTCAACTCTATACATTGTTTTTTTTTCATAAACTAACAGAACAGAACAGACATGCTGGCACAAGAATGTCCAGTTAAAAATGCAATCATTTGAACAAGGAGCAATTTATCACAAATAAATTCCTAAAGGCCTTGGTCAAAATTTCCAATGTGATGAACTCTTCAGATTACATTTAATTGCAATATTACTAGCTCAGTTATAGCACAATTAAAAAAGAAGCTTCATAAACCCCTTAATTTCTTGCCTGTCAGAGTTTGAATTATATCTAAATAATTGTCAATACTTCCATAAAAATACAGTGTAGAAACAGGGGTGAAACAGATTCTTACTGGGTACTGCCTTTTATGAAAATTCATTCAAACATAATTAAGATTTTGGATACTAGCTTCAACACAGTGGAAGTCTGGCTCTCAAAATAATCTAAAATGCAAACTTTCCTCCTACCTCTACTAGAAGGCAATGGATCATTTTGTTAAATAAGACCAGAAAGTAGCCAATTGTCCAATATTTAAATCAGTCCTCCATACAGTGACATATCTTATAGTGCATGTAAATAATTTAGTTGCTTTCAATGGCACATCAATCTGCTCTCTGAGGTAAAACAAGGACAACCTGTGAGACCTAGAGCTAAAGTAAAGATTTTTTAATATTGGACCCCCAATTGAGGCTGCAGAAAATGAAGTGCAAAGGTAAGTGTGCATTAGAAAGGGGATCACCTGAAGCCACCTCTCAGGGAATATGTGAAAGTGCCTAATATGGAATTTTATGAGGATAGATAGATTTCAAATGTTATGTTTTTGTTAGGATGAATGAGGGTGTATTACGTGAGGTCAATCAAAGATGACTATTTTGCAAAGGTGTCTAATTTTTCTACTGAGTGCTTGCATATAAATAATTTAGATAAAAGCTTTGGAAATATGTGTGAGGAAGTTTGACAGTGAATTTTCACTGACTACTTTAAATCTTTTGCTCAGGTACAGTAGAATTATGGGAATGAAGAGATAGGTGAATAGAAGGCAGTTCATAGATGCAAACTCAGATTAAGTCAAGCAAACTGGCACCTGTTGGGCTGGTCTTCAAAATGTGACATTTTGGTTAAGAAAATAAATAAAATAAATCACCTATTAAGGAGTAAGACTAAGAGAAAGGAACAAGATTATCTGGAGATCATAACTAGCAGCACAAAAAAAAAGAAAATCCATAGATATCCAAAACTTATGTGGTTTAACCCCAGCTGACAAAGAAGTACCATGGAGTCCCTCAGTAGCTCCCCTTGCTCTGCAGTGAGATGGGGAGGAGAGCCGGAAAAGGATAAAACACTTGGGTTAAGAATAGTTTAATAACTGAATTAAAGAAAAGTATTACAAATAAATAAATACAATTATCAAAGTAATATTAGCAATAATAATATAAAAGAGAGAGAGGAAGAAACCCACAAACCCCACAGGTGATGCGCAGTACACCTGGTCATCATTTGCTGACCTGGCCCCCAGCAGTGACCTGCAGCTCCCATCCAAATCCCCCAGTTTATAGGGAACATGACCTTCTATGGCATGGAATACCTCCTTGGTCTGCCCAGGTCAGCTGTGCTGGCCCTGCTTTCTCCCAGTTTTTTGTGCACCTACTCACTGGCAGAGTATGAAAACTCTCTGATTTAGGGTAAGCACTGCTTAGCAGCAACCAGAACATCAGTGTGTTGTCAACAGTATCCTCATAGTAAATCAAAAACACAGCAGTAAACCAGCTACTAGGAAGAAAATTAACTCCATCCCAGCCAAAATCAGAGCACTGAGATAGGACACATGCTTTAAAACATCTTGACTACACCTCATTAGATTCAGACACACAGTTTCTTGCCACTCAGTTTTGATCAATATAGGTTAAATTTTAGGATCCATATAACTGATAACTTCTTTGAATTTATTCAAATAATGACCTTTAGTGTACGGTTATGAATTTCTGTAAATGAGCCTTTTAAAAATGTACATTTATTCATGCAAAGCCCTAGCCAATTCCTTTGGGGATAATAGGATAATTTTCTCTTTGTTAAATGGGCAAAGTGGAATAAAAGCAGAATTCACTGTGAGAAAAAGTTTAAACTGTTCTTTCTGAAATTGTTTTTCATATTTACTCCAGCAAATTTCTATTATGGCTAGATATCGGCATGTAAAGTTTACACAGCATCAGCAAAACACAAGAAGCCTTATGAATAAGGAAGAAATATAAACTACAGTTTGTGAATACAAATAGCCCATGCACACACACAAGAAGTAGAAGAGGACAGGAATGAAAAATAACAACAGGAGCAGGACTAAACAGGATTGTATAATATCCTAGTAATGTCACATATTATTTTGATCTATGACTAATCTGATGACATTTGCTACATGAAGAATGGTGCAGAAAAAGCCTCAGAAAAGGTGCATCTTCAAGAAAAAGACATTAAAAAATAACATATATGAGAACTATTTGCTGATTTGTGAAAGACTTTAAATATCTCTGATTACAGTATAAATGGATCACAAAGAATCATTGAAAAGGGTAATTCTCAAAAGCAAAGACCTTTTTTCCAACCAGAGCGTGGATTGCGAGATGGGGGTGTTTTTTGTGTTCAGATTCTATTAAAAAAAAAAAAAAAGAAAGAAAAAAATGACTGTTTCCAGTCTAAATCTGTGCAGTTTGAAATGAGAAACACTTACTCCTTAAGGGGGGGGGGGGGGGGGGGGGGAAGAGTGTAATGAACCATAACTGAGAGCACCGAAATCTGTAGCCAACAGCTGGAACCAAGCCAAAAACCTTCAACCCATAAAATGTTAGTACTTAGCATGCCTGTACTTGCCCTGTCATCAGACCCTGCAGCTGGAGACATTCTGTTGATGGGAAAAGTACAACCTTCATGGCTGAAGATGTCCTGGTTTTAAGAGTGAAATTTGACTAAACAGTCCACCTTAGTTTGTGCAGTTAAAATGGTGCCCTACCATGAAAGCATACAAATGAATTGGAGAAAATGAACTACGAAAGAAATGGATTTTGCAAGGGCAAATGGATTTCCAAAAACCATTCCAAGCAGAAGCTCTTGGAAAAAAACCCAAACCAACAGAAATAAGAGGAGGTAAATGTGTGGTGGGATGGAAGAAAAATAATTAACTTAAAATGAACATAAAAGCATTTAATTGATTAATAAGGATTCTTGACTATAGCATGAAAGGAACTGTAGACATTTGGTGTCACCTTCAATTCCAATAAACAAATTGTTCCCAAGGGATTGCAGAGCACTGATCTAAAGTCATTCAGACAAAATTATTTAGGAATTTTGAATTCCTAAATTAAAAAATTAAATTTAGGAATTTTGAATTTTATTTCCATATAAACTCATTGATTGCAAAGTAAGAACTAATAAAATCTGTCTCCTCCCCTCCCTCCCCCCTCTCCAAAAAAAAAAATAAAAAAACTCTAACAACAGCTACTCCAAGAACTAACGTTTCCTGACCACCTTGGGAAATAATGATTTAGAAAACTGACTTCACAGACCAGCTGGTGATTGAAGGAGTTACAGTGTAATTAGTGGATTCCTTTCAAATCTGCACATCTGGTTAGCTCTGATTTTCTTTGGGATTACTGCTGACATGACAGGGAACAGGGTTTGGTGACCACAGCAATCCCGCTGTTCCTAGGCTGTATCACAGACATTCTTGCCCATAATCCCCTGACTCAATAATGGGATGTGTCCTCAGAGAAGCACAGTCTTCTCATCTATACCTCTCATTATAAGGCTATTTCACAAAATTACTGGTGATAAAGAAACAGTACCTTTTACATGCTCCTAACATACACAATATTCTTCATTTAACAATGCTCTGCTTTTTTACCATCTGTTTCTTCATCAGTTGCCAGAAATATATTTTAAAAACATCCTTTAGACTCCCACAGATCATCAAACTTCCTATTCCTAAATGCATTCCAAGTTTGGCAATGCAACCTGCTATACTGCTCTGTAAAATAAAATAAACCAACAAAAACTAAAAAAGCCCCCTCAATTAAAAAAAAACAAAAAACAAAGCAAACCACCACCAAGTATCCTAACTGTCCTTCCCTAGAAGTTACTATCCTGCATTTATTATTTTTCAGATAATATTGTTGGTGGGATTAAATCCTGGCAGAGAAAAACCTCACCCTCTACTAACTAGAGATATGTCTCTATACTCTGTAAGCACAGGCTGGAGGTTTGTCCCTACTACCATACCCATCTCTCCCTTAGAGTACTGCATTCTTTGTAAAGAAAAATTAGGTGTGTATTGATTCAAAGAATCTTCAGATGTTTAAGAAAGTAAAATGGAAGTTTACCTGAAAAAGTTCAGTGGAAATTGCTCATACTTACCTCAGGGGCTTTGCACTCTGAGAGAATCTGAGAGATTCAGATCTCTCACTTAATTGCTTCTGACTCATTAAAAAAAAAAAAAAAAAAACACAAAACAACAAAAAAGGCAGCAGAACCCATTAATTTTTCCTAGATATTAGTCTCTTTGTTCCAACCTTTCTTTGTTGATTAAGAAGGCTCTCATAAGGAATTGCAACTCAGTAGATTTACCTCCACATTTACCCACACATGAGACATGAGTTGGGGGATTGGAGAGTAATGGCCATTGTTGAAATACAGCAGCAAAACAAGAAGACAGAGAATGATCTACATCATTCTGTAGGTGCTGCAGAACACACACTCTTTCAGTTCTAGACTTGGTCCTCCTGTCTCATCCAGTGCTGAAGAAACAAGGTAATCCACCATTAGCAGTAAGCTCACCACATACACTGTTTTCTTTCCTTGGCAAGTGCTTCCTGGGACTTGAAATATGCAATATGCTAGTAAAACTGACATCACTGCACCAATGCGGGCCATACACATGCTGAGCATTATAGAAAAAGAAGCTTTTTTTTCAAATACTTCCTCTAAAATCACTCCTATAATTTAGTATGGTTACAGGTAATTACAGAAGCAGGACAGAAAAAAGTCATTGCCCAATGTACCCAAAGTACATTCAACAGTTTGTAAAGAAATAAAGCAAACAGTCCTCAAAACTAGTTGTTGGTTTAGATCAAGCATTCAGTGCATCACAGTGTTGGATGGAAAATTCAGAATAGTCTGAGACAGATTATCTCAACTGCAACAGTCCCAAGAGAACTGAGTGAAAAGTGTCTCCAGTCTTTCTGAGCAGGCAGATTACCATAGCTGAGATTTCAGGAAGTTAATTCACTCCTTTTGATCTAGAAATTGGTAGTAGGGTAACGCTGGATTCTCTCTCATCTTCCCCAAAAGACCAGGGCAAGATGCCAGCCACCACAGGTGAAACACTACCTCAGTGAGAGTTATGTTTTCTACAGGACAACTAAATAAGCAGGAAGCAGCATGCTCCAGTATTGAAAATACCCACGCAGACATCTGACAGCTTGGAATTACCCACTTACTGCCAGCTATATTAGCTCTAATTTCTGTAAAAAGTCAATAATCATCTTATTTTCTATAAATTGTTTTTTTCTTGGCAGACTGACAGACTAAATTACATATGGACACACTTCATTTCAGAGCTTCTTAGTTCTTTAGTAGCAGGTAGAGCTGTCCACATATGTCCTTGAAACATTTCCCTGAGAGAGCCTGAAATCTGCAGCCTGAACCACTGATGATGACAAGACATTTTTCATTTTGGATGTATGCTTTTCTTTTTCCAGATACCAGACTGCCACAAATGAATACTTATCACCTGCATTTCTTGTTCAGAGCCAACAATATACATACTCACTTTACTGCTGCCTCCATTAAGTTGACACTGACTTACCTCAGGCAAGACAGTAGCAAAGGGCAGGCAACATCATTCTAGACTAGAATCTCAGTGCCACATGAAAGTTTCAATCTTACTGTACCGTATCTTTCTTTACATTTTTCATTCTTCATTGAAAACTGAATTAGAAAATGATAAATGATTAGAATAAATACAATAAAATTATTAGAAAATTATAACTAAAATATAATCTTAATGAAGGGAACCGGAACAAGAGAGACAATAGGTTCAGTGGTGGAATTTGAATCAGCAAGCAGCTGAACCTAAGGTCTTATTTGAGGTCTAGCTACAAGATCAGAAAAGTCCCAGTTATCCTCTTAGAAATTGATGGAAAACATTCCCACTCCCAAGACTCTCAAGATATCTCTAATAACATTTGCTTTCTGCAGTTTCCATCCTAGTGAAGCCTTCCCTTCTGCTTTGAAAGGGTCATCCAATAAAGAGTAAGTCTAGAAGAATAATGCCTATTGCAGGTCACAAGTATTTCCTAATAAGTGAGCCAGAAAGAGCTGTACATAGGGAGAGTCATTAGAGAGGCCATCTGAAATTTTTGAGTAAATGAGGATCACCTTTCAGGATAAGCAAATCAGACCTCATTTAAACACCACTAAGTCCTCTGCTGTGACTACAACTGGACATAACAGGAACTCCTGCAAAGCAGTAAAAGACTCTTCAGAACTGTGTCAAGACAGTGTGTGATATAAATGCATTTACTTTCAGTGAAACCTAATTGTTAGTAATCTAGAATTACCTCTGGCTTTTTGTAAAAGATTTCCTAGTAATTATGACCAGTTGCCTGAACTAAGGCACATGCTCCAAGCACGTTTTTTTAAATTAAAGGTAAGTACCTTCTGCTGCTAGACCTGTTTGGTTATTAAATTGAGCAGAACCATTGTGACAGTTATGACCTTCCTTATAAAAATTGCTACAATATACATTAGAGCATAATTTGTCATTTAAAGAACATTTCAGGGCTACCGTTTTACTGTTTCCAGTTAAAGCCTTCACTCATCACATTTTCCCATCATAAACTCACCTGAATTAAAGCAATTCCTAAAATGGTTCCAGAACCTTCTGCATGTTTTGGGCTAGAGTATCAAATAATAAAAAAGTCTACAGTACTGTCAGTGACATGGAGAATAAATGCAGTTAGATTGTATGAAAATTAGAAGGTCAGATACAAGTGAACTATCTGCAGTTGCAGAGTAAACACATGCCCTGACAGGTGCCTGATGAGCAGACTGTCACTGAAAATAAGTAGATGAAGACATTCAAAAATATTGATGCAGAGCAGCATATACTCCCCCTCAAGAAAGCAACACCAGTTATTTCTGAGACAGAAACAGGAACGGCAGAATTGGGCAGTTCACATGTTGTCCTGATTGCACAAAACTGTGCAATATCTTCCACCTGTGTGAAAGCTCAAATAAGCTCAAATACCTACTAAAATCATTGTCAGCTTCCTTGGATATCTATAAAAAATGTGCAAAATAAGGAAATTAAAAGGAACCAGTTAACCACTTTTTAAATATGTGCAGGATTTTGAAATATAAATATTGATAAACTAAATATAGAAAATATATTTAGTTTATATAAAATTAAATATATAAATATAATTCTATACATATTCTATGTATTAGATGTAATTAAATATATAAAAACTTTAAATACCTAGAGGATTACTCTATTCTGCAAGAATATGTTCAGTTCAAATATATTTTACATATATACATACATATATACACACAAACATACATATATACATACATATAGATATAAATACACACACACACACACACACACACACACATATATATATTCAAATATATTAAAGTGTCTTCTATGTATTGCCTGCAACAGAAAATTTACAACATGAAGAAGGGAGCGTTCCACTCACTACTGAGTCAGTATTCATGGCACAGGGAGACTGTGGTTTTGTCAGGTTTGCATTGCTCTTGGTAGTCTCCATATAGACAAAGAATAAGCATTTAAAGTGTATGGAGACAGTCTGGGAAGAATGCAGAGACACCATCTGAGCATCTGGAGATGAGGTTAGGAAAACCAAAGCCCAGATGTAACTGAATCCAGCATGGGATGTCAGAGGCAATAAGTAAAGCTTCTTTAAGTAGATTGGTGAGTAGGAATGCTAGGGAGACTGGTGCCACTGCTGAGTTTAGAAAATACTTATCAGACAGAATCTCTATTTACTATTTCTTTACAAAGTGCTTTATACACCTTTACAAAGTTTTGAGGGGGTTCTGTTATCTCAAATAGGTGTCACTTGGGTTTTGGTTGTTTTTGGATGGCCAAATGTGGTTTTGTTATGTTCTACAACAAGCAAATTACTATGGATAGGAAAAATTCAGCCTTTCATGTAGTGAGCTCATGTCATGTCAATAATTACCAAAGTTCACTGTACCTTTCTTACAAAGAGTCATTTGATGTTTGTCAATTTTAACAAAATTTTAAAAAAATACATTTTTACAGTGTCATAGATTAAAAAAATTAGAAATCATTGTTTTGGCTTGCACTGCAGCATTTATGAAAAACAGAAGTCTTGAATGCAACATTTTCTCATTTCCTTTGTACGTGTGTATCTAGTATAAATTCAGTAGATAAATCTCTTATAACAAAATTTAAATCAAATCTCCGAAGGGAAGTAAAGAAAGTAAGCTTTCAGAATGAATACTAAACACCTGACACTCTTTTAGTTGATCAGTTACAGAAAACTTTGGAGTCTGTTTCCATCCTCCCTGGTTTTCTGTTTGTCCAAGATATACTTCCTGAAAAACGTTTTAAAGATGTAAGCATGTAAACAGATCTTCCTCTCATTCCTACACAAAGTATCCTTAAATAAAGTGAACCTCTTGTCCCGCTGGCAAGGCAGGGCAGTTCTGGGAAAATGTGGCACAGAAATATGACGGTGACACCATGTTCCCTTCACTGTAAAGACACTGCAGTTTTCCTTGTTCATTTGTAAAAAAACACTGCCAGTAATACAGTTGCCTGCCACACAGGAAGAGGAGCAATGGACTTTTCCTTCAGTGTTAAGGAACAAATATCACAATACTCCTGCCACTTGCTAAACTTGGAAAAGTCATCCTACTGAGCTTTCTCTTCCCTTTAGCCCACTGCTAAAGGCTTCATCAAAATAAAAGAAATGAACCGAAGAGGAGAAAGGTGAATTAATTCTTTTCCAGATTTTGCATTTAAGTTGAACATGGACATGACTTCAGGGAGGGATCCTTGTCCAAAACAAACTCCTTCTTCTCCATCTTCTGCCCTGACAGACCAGCAATATAGCCTTTCAAACACTAAGAGGGAATTCATCAATCATCTAACTTTTCATGTAGTTACTTCACAAGTGGAAAGCTGGTACAATGTGCTGGTGATGTGATTTAGTAAAGTTTTTATTGCCCCTTTTGTACCCAAAAGAAGAGATCTGGGTACAAGAAAATAGCAAATAAAACTCCATGACTGTTGCCTCACAGCACTGTGACGAAAGATACAAACAGAAAAGTCAGGGATTCTATCCAAACCATATTTCTCTTGATGACTCTCCTACTCTGATTCTTATTATCATGATTCCTTTCTATCACAAATACATAGGTATGGACTTATTTTATGTTTGCAGTTAATATTTGCGAAGTTTTATTGATTTATCTTCAGGATACTTACAACATCAGGTTCAATCCCTGCTTATATTTTAAAACTAAATATTTACTACCATTTGTCTGTCCTCCCCAAATACTTTAAACTTACTTCTTAGAAATCATTATTCAATCAAATTCTTCTTTTACTTCTGTCTGTGAAATTCAATATATTTCAGGCAAGTAATTTATAATTTAAACTCTTGTCAGGGAAAGGAAACTGAGACTCATGAGCACAGCAAAAAGCTATGAATTTAATATAACATTTGCTTAAAACATTTTTTTTTTCTGTTGAAATGCTTTTTGTCTGTAGCTATATTAATTACTGTCTTGTAGTGACATTGTTCTTTCTATTTTAATGCTTTTGTATTGTTCATTTTCTAAAATTAAAAGTATAAGCACAGAACACCGACTTTTCAAAGTAGGACCGTGCATAAGTGTCTCTCTTCAGATGTTTCAACCAAACAGCAGACATCTGTAAAACTTCCAGTATGGGACACAAGGCAAAGATCTGTTGATATTTCACTGAATTTTTAACACTGATCCTTTATCTTAGACACATCATGGATTATCCTAGCTCAGTTTCAAAAAGAATGTCCTCAGCAGTAGAAGTGATTTGGCCTATCTATGTGCCCAAGCACATTTTTCACAAAAGAATTAAAAGCCTCTGAAAAATAAAATTAATCTTGCCACAGGCATGTTTTATAACAACACACTAGATGCGCTGGAAGGAAAAAAAATTCTGCTATTGCCTCAAATACCCACCTACAGTTAAATTCTCTAGAAATTAATTTTAAATGGGTTCACAGAAGATGATTTGAAAGAGGTTTCATGATTGTAGCATTATCTGTGGGGCTTGTAATTAACAGCTGCACTACAGGCAGAACAGACTTTGTTTCAATTTAACTAGCAGTATCTTACACCATCAATTTTATCATAAGCATTACTTCAAGAAACTAACAACAAATATTACAGAAGTTTCTAGGAAATTATAGTCACTTAACAAGAATATCATGTGAACCAAGTACAGTGCAGCCCATCACAAGGTGGTGTTCCATGAAATAGTTCACTAGATAATGTACACCAAATGAATAGTAAAAGACCACAAAGGGGAAGTGAGAATTTTTCTCTTACAGTACAGATGATCTGAAATGTTGTGCATGTAAGGACTGTAAGTAAAATGTTAATCTAATCGAGCAGCAATTAAAGCCTCTTTTCATATATGTGTAAGCAGAACAGACAGATTGAATTTCATTCCTTCTGCAAGATATTACAGTGCTGAAAATGTCTGAAGATTGCTCCCAGTGCAATTTCTAGAGGAGTACATACAGTTTCTATTCTCATTAAACTTGATTCAGCACAATGAACATCCAGCTGCTGCTCTGCATGCAATGACTCTTGGGAGCATCCATGGAGCTAGCAAGGAAATGTCTACATTATATTCTCTTACTCTGTTTTATCAAAGTCTGTGCTGAGTCTTTTATTTTAATTGTAGAGGAGGAGGTGACAGATGTAAAAGTAAGCAGTTGAATCAGCTGGTGATAACAAACCGCAGGACAAGATGATTTTTTTAAGGTCTTCTAAAAATTAAAAAGAAAAATCTGGAACCATGTTGTCATAAAAATTAAAAATAAACAAACAAACAAAAAGCCACCTGAAAACAATTTCTTTTCCCTCTTGTCTTTTTCTTTCATTTTTTCATGATCATTTGTACATGACCACACAATCCTTTCCTCGAGTTATTCCAGCTTAAGAAAGGTTGTGAATAGGAGAGAGAGTCATTATGATGACCATTGCTTTGTCACTTCATTGTTTCTCTTTTCACTTCAAGTCACCCAACTTTTCAATAGAAAAAATAAATCTTTCTGCAGGTTTTCTTTTTTATGTCCCTTATTAATACCTTCCCACATAACTCCCTTTCATAACATTGTTTTTTCCATCTAAATTTTTCTTTTACTATTTCCTTTTCTCAATTGTCTCATTTCTTTCCTGTTCAAACTTCATGCTTTACATTTGCCTTTCAGGACTTTTTGTAGATGCAAATATGAAGTAGCTAAATTTTACAAGCTTTTAACTATCTCTGCATAAGTATTCAGCATCTGTCTGTGGAGTTCAGCTAAAACTTTCTTCAATGCCTTGATAATTGTACAAAATACCTGAAAATAGGAAGAAGCTCAACCCTTGAGTAAAAAAAATCCTCGTTATGAGATTTTTTTATTTACAAATCAAAATTGTATATATGCTTTCAAGGAGGTGTGTGACAGCTGCAGCTAGTCTGAAGCTACACAGGTAAATTTGCCATAAATGAACCCAACTCGATGAACCCAACTTCAGCTGTTGTCACATGAACTCGGTGTGTTCAGCTGTGTGCCTCTCTCCTAAACTGTGACAGAGGCTAGTCCATTAATCTAGGTAACGGGTGGTCTGAAATACATCGATCATTAACATCCAGTCTTCAGATAGAGTCACAATTTAGCTATTAAAGCAAACAAAACCCCACACTAAAGAAACAACAGAACCACCATCCTCCTCCAGTTACTCAAAAGGGTGTAAAGATGATAAGGTGATTTTGGCCAGATTTTGCCAAGTGCAATCAGATGAAACAAACGTTCATGAAGAACTTTGGTGGTAAAGCCTCTTCACCTCTCTAAGTGAATAATTCAATACCCTCCTCAGCCTTAGGGAATTTGCATGTAAATTTACTAGTTCTAGGATGCTATGGGATCAGGTACTCTAGATTCTTCTTAAGTTTGTGTTCTCAGACACACAAGTGTTCACTGCAGACTGACACTCACCTCCTAGGCAGATGCACTGCAAGCACTGAGCTTGGTCTGTCATACTCACTTTTGGGTGAAATCCATACGAAAACAAGTACAAGCAGGATAATTGCTGGCATAGTTAATGAAGGAAGAAAAGAGCACCCCTGAATGCTTTACTGTCACCTGAACAAACCTTTCACACCCAAGGTGGTGGGAAACACCATTCTCATGCATTGCCAAAGAAAAATGTAATTCAGTGTCTGCCATTCTTCCACTCTGCAAACTCAAATATCTCTGTTTCAGGAGGCTGACAAGTACCTCAGTCAAGAACTTCACTTTAAGACTTATTATTTCAGTTGCTAGGGTGTTGTCTGGACCATTCACCCCTAATAGCAGTATTACCGAATTCCCTTTTCCAGGGGCATAAAAACTGCCTTCATTTTCAATTTTGTTTTTATATTCCCTAAAGACAATTAAGGTGTGTAAGTATTTGTTTGAGACAACAATTTCAGTTGACTGTGTGACCACCCTTTTGATCTAACTCAGTTTCACAGGAAGTCCTCATTCAAGAATCTGTAATCAGAGTGACTTTCCTTTATATTTATCTATTTCTTGTCAAATCCTCATATCCTGTTGACTCTGAAGAAACCAGTTTCTAAGCTCAGCATCAGTTACAGGATTCACTATCATAAGCTAAGTAAAATTCAGGTTCAGAAAATGTGAAGTACATAGATGTGAATTTTACAATGGTCTCCAGCGTGTATATGGACCTAAATAAATTTTGCCTAAACCAATTCAGGTGTAAGACATTTTGCATTCCTGCGGGAAATTCACTGTTCCTCTGTTTATTTCTTGTCTCAAAGACCACAAATACAAAAAAATTATAAAATTCCTAAAGAAAATGTAGTAGAAAGTGTCTGGATAAATCTGGAGCTGGTATGTGACAATGCTGGATATTCTAGAAAACTCTTGAACTGTTCGATTATAATAGTTCCACTCATTTCAGACCTAGGCTTTCCAAAGACTGGAAAGTAAGACAAGTTTTCCAGGTGTTCTTCCTATTTTTAGCTTGGCTCCTCAGACTTATCCAGTCAGGTTTTCTGTTCCCATATCCAAGCCTTCTGACCCAAGTGACTGCATTTACTCACAGTGGTCAACTTTAAAGAAGTCACAGAGAAGTGAGGTCCTAAAATAGCCTGTAGAGGAGAAGGAAGTGACCCCTTAGGTGTTGGCAATGGCAGGAACAGCAAATGCACTGCATGGCACAGTGGGTCCATGGAGAAGAAGAAAAAAGGCCAGGAAATGCCCTCAAAAGAGAAAAAGTTGGATTTTTTTTTTTTTTTTTATTTTTATTTTTAAGACTAAAGTCTTGCCACAGAAAGGCAAATCTGGGAAACTCATTTAAAGGCTTACAGAAACACTTGTTTAAATGACACTGTTAGGAAAATGGAACAAATGTCCACAGGCAGGGAAAAAATAAAAAAAATGGGGTTACCACAAAACGCAGATATCCCTATATCAAAGCAACTAAAAGTTATATAACATCAACAAAATATGTAGAAACCACTCCTTAGAGGCTTAAGATTGAAAAAAAAAAAAAAATAGAATATTTTGCAGATGCTAAAATTTTGTGCCAAAATACTTTGTATCTTCATTTCACATATAATCTCAGTTCCCCCTCCATCAAACTGACAGCTCTTTTAACAGTAGTCCCTTTCCTGCCCTCAAGAAATGCACTGTGGTGAGAAGTGTTCCAGAGGGGATCCCAAAAGTCTTCCAAGTATTAAAGATTAGAAAATCAATGACTGAGTGGAAAAATGATCCATGTACTGTTTATCATGAGGAGTTATTTTCACATTGCCATTTTCTTTTCAATCAGATATCTCAAAGGCCAAAGTTAAATGGGTAATTCTAAAACACCATGTACTGCAACAAAGAGCAGAAAAAGAGAGCCAGACCTTGAGTAAGTTTTTCCTTCAGATGGAATGAAAGAGCATGATAACTTTTAAGAATGATCTCTAACCCCAGCTGGCAGAAGTGAAATACAGGAAACAGAAGCATAAGCATCTATACTGCATGACTGGAGACTGGAAGGTGATTTATCAAAGCTCTTGTCGAGATAGCTCTTGATTTCTTCCAGAACACAAAGAAATTCTACAAGGTAACTGGGCAGGATTCTTGCTGTTGGATATACACTTTAAACTTACACACTTTTCATGGAGGGTAATTACAGAGCATGCCATATTTAATCATAAAATAATAAGGACATTAAATTCTGTAATCATTAAAAATATCAAAAAGTTACTAGTTTTATGCTTACTAGGTCAGAACCATCATATTTTAATGTCTTTCAATGGTAGACAGATGGGAACTATGAATTGTTGTGGCAGGTCTGAAAAGGTCCCATTCTTTGTAATCTCAATGCATCCGGAAATCTATATTGCTTTTCTCCATGGTCTGAAAGCTGAAAAACTCTGTATGCAGGAACTTACAGAGACCTATGAATGAGCAAAATGAGAAGGAAGAAGAGGATGGAATAAAATTTCCTTTAAACTGCATTTGTAAACAATGTTTTTTTTCAGTCTAAGTTTTATTATTTCCAATGAGATTGTGTTTCTATAAGAAAAGGCACCAAAAGCAGCACAGGCATTAGGGTGAGGGAGGGGATCTGCCTCTCTGCTCTGCTCTCATGAGAACCCATCTGGCAATACCATGTCCAGCTCTGGGTTCAGCAGCAGCAGAAGGTCTAAGGACTCAAAGAGCTCAATTGTCTGTCTCAAACACTGTGGAGGCCACATAATGACTTTGCCACAAGCACAGAATGGAGCAACAGGATGACACTAACTCCAGGCCTGATCTGATTAGGGAAGATCTGATTAGTGGCTAATGCAGCCAGACAAAAATTCCCATTCTGGCAAACTGTAAAAAAAAAAAAAAAAGCAGCTGTTTGTATTCATATCACTGGTCAAACAAAGATGCCTCAAGTTATGGGACAGATTCCCAAATATACCCTCCCCCAAATACGCCTCCAAGGATACCTGGAACTTGGACTGCAAGTTAAGACACGATTACAGAAACTTGAGATAAATAAAGATGATACTGTTGTCTGGGTGTTATCTCAGATGTAGGGGAAGATTAACAAAGCTGAGGTTAAAGAATGTGTCACTGATAATGGATATAAAGGATGCAGATCTTATGGGACAGAAGGAAAGCAAACTCACTAACTGTGTTGAATCAGCTTCTGACTGAGTAACAGGTTGTGTTTAGATACAAGGAAGAAGGTTTTTAGAAGGAAACTGATAAAACACGGGAACAGGCTGCTGAGAGCTTTGGTGGAAGTCCATCCCTGGAAACATTCAAGGTCAAGGTGGTTGCTGCTCTAAGCACCAATATAGTTGAAGGTGTTCCTGCTCATTGCAGTGGGGTTGAAGTAGAAGACCTTTCAAGGACCTTTCCAACACAAACTATTCTAAGATTCTTTGCTTCTATGATCAAAAAGTTCCCTCAAAAATATTCAAGTCTGTTTCTGGAGAGGCATCATTAGGGGTCACAAAGGAAACTCAGATTTTTTTCTCTTTGTTTTTCCTGAGAAATATGACAGGAAAAGAAAAAAGAGTTAATTAAAGCTATATGGAATTTTTAAGAACACTTTCCAGGTGTCACCCTCAGAAAGAAGCAATGACAAACATAAAATGAGGAACATTTCCCTGAAATCTTGGAGTCACCAGCTAAAAAGTCACCCCTAAGTTATCCCTCTTTTCGATAAAAAACCCCTTGGTTAACACTTGATCCCCCAGAATAAACTCTGGAATTCCACAGAAACCATCTCCAACTTTTTTCTTAGTCAGAGAAGATGAAAATCAAAGTCATTTGAACAGCTCCAAAAGGTTGACCTGGTTAACTTCAAATCACACCTCTGCTTCAGAAAGGTGTTTGTTTATATGAGAATGGCTACACCCAACCCACACTGACCTTCTGTGAGCCTGAATGTTCAGTTAAATCCTGCATGTATCTTCTATATTGAAAGCTTCAAAGCATTTTTTGGCACATATACAAATCAAAAAGAAATCATTACTAAAATTACACAACTACTTTGATTTGGTTTGTGAATGACATGATTTCATGAGAACATAGGGCTGGTAGCAAGCATTTCCCTTGCTCTCCTCTCATTCCTATATTGTTTTCAGAGTATTTTTGCATTTGTAGCTTGATATTATTTATTTTCTGATCATAAAAACATTAAATTTCTCTCTTCGTTTATCCAATGTGGCAGTAATTTTGTTTCCAGTCTATCCAAGTAAAATATATTCTATTCTGTCTAGGAAGCAAACGTGGAAAGTAAAGCACAGTCTAAAATTTTTCATAATTATTAAAGCAAATATCCTGTCTTCTTCACTAAAGTCAAACTGGTCCTATTTTCATAATGAAAAAGTATTTTGACTGGCATGTGTTTGGAGGGAGTCAGAGTGCACATGGACATGCCAACATGGCAGGGAAATCTCAAAGCAAAGGTCATTTTTACGCATTGGTGAAAATAAGGTCAAACTTAGCAACAGAAAGCAAGAGAACATCCTAAAAAGTGCACAGGGAAACGTACAAGAGTGCTCACTGCAGGCATTTAGCTCCACACTTGGATAAACATTGCCCTGGCTATGATCCCATATGGATGGGAGCTTGGTACACGAGTGGCTGGAATTATATCTGTGGATCTCACTTCTTAAAGTACCACAAAATTTGCATGAGTTTTAATTATATATATATAATAATGAATATTTTATAAGGCAATCTCTCTTCATAATAGTCTTATATTTATACCTTTATATATATATATATATATATATATATATTTATTTATTTATTTATTTTTTACTATTATTATTTATTTATTTTTTTTACTTGGAATAACCAGAACTTGCAGATATTATTACAGATATCTTAGTATGGGCAGAGAAAAAGAGTTATTCTTCATATCTTTGATGTATCTGTCCATAGCAAGGATGTTGGACTAGATGATCTTTCAAGGTTCCTTCCAATCCAAGCTATTCAGTGGTTCTCTGGACACTAAACAAGTAACATGTATTCTCTTTGCAACTTCTATTAGCTCAATATGAACACTGCAGGCAGTCTTTCTGGAAAAATAGAGTAAGTTCTAGAAGACAACACTTCAGTTTGCAAGACAACCAATCTACCTAAAAATTTGATCTGCAAAGGTCCTTTATTCATGACTGCTGGTAGGCTGGAGAGATATAAATAATATAAAGAAGCCTGACTTCTCAGTTTCTCAGTCCTACTCTGTTCAGATAGAGCACCACCAAAATCTGTCTCCTGAACTATAGGTCTTACAATGCCAGCAAGCTCTACCTACAGTGTGTGAAATGTGTTTGGAGGTGTAAGTTCAGTTGTCAGACATGACAGTTTTACAGTGGAAATAAGTGAGACTGATGCTGGAATTTACTCTAAGTGAAGAAAAAAAAAAAAAAAGAATCTTGGAAGGAAGAGAAATGAGCAAACCTAAAGTTGCAAAGATAGCTAAAAGGGTATGGGTACACTCAAGGCAGAACTAAAGAGCTGCTGTGCTCCTCCAGGCCAACTCTTAACTATGTAAAATTTGGATATAAAGATTGAAATTCTACTCTAAAATGAATGTGACAAGTAGACTGAAACTGGAAGAATAGA
The DNA here is from genome assembly GCF_030490865.1 of Poecile atricapillus. Taxonomy (NCBI): domain Eukaryota; kingdom Metazoa; phylum Chordata; class Aves; order Passeriformes; family Paridae; genus Poecile; species Poecile atricapillus. Next base: position 85,956,875 of record NC_081289.1, on the reverse strand, counting down.
TAGAATTTCTGGCCATTTTAAGCATCCACAATAGCTACTCACTGCCTGAGCCTGTTGGTATGTGGCATGTAAAACAACATGAATCTCATCATCTCAGTATCTGTCTCTATCTGACAGAGCCTTTTATTTTTTGATTGATACTTGACATTTATCATACTGTTTGGACAGATCCTAGTGACAATTTGGAAAGATATTTGCTGGGCTTTCTGTCAGTATTTCATGTTCACACAGGAGACCCCATTAACAGAGAATCAGAAAAAAAATCCCTTGAATGCAAAAGAGAAACAAAATGAGTTCCTTTCAATTAATTCTGTCAATTTTCCCAAAGATTTGTAACTCAATTTATGGGACATGAAAATTTAAAGCAATGGTTTATATGTTATTTACCAATGCTGACTTCACAAGAAACTTGAACAAATCACATTATTTTATTCAGCAGCAGAAATGTATTTCCAAGAGCTCTGATCTATTACAGGTTCCTGTGATTTTCAACTTCATTTGGACAACAGGGAAATCACATAAGTGAATTACAGTTAGCATAAGACAAATATTGTGTAATTTGCCTTCACATGAGCAGAAAGCCTACTGTAAGAAAACTCAGCAAATTTAGTGAGATGGAAGGTAGAATTGAGAGCAAGATCTAAAAAATAATGCTCCAAGCTTTCTTCCACAATGTATTTTGGATGAAAAATACTGTGTTCACATGACTTTATATAGTATCAGAACATGTCTTGAATCACTCAGAAAATTTAAATTTTAGAACAGAACTCGAGATCTGAATTAATTGCAAAGCCAATGCCTGACTGACTTTGTATCACAGTTATTTCAGTTGTAGGTAACAAGAAGAGAGAAACCTTAGCATATTTAGTGGATTCAGATTAATGGAGAAACTATGAAAATATCATGCTTTAAAAGATTTTAGATTATAACAATTTTACAAAGGTAAGCTGTTATTTGGAAGTTGTCATTACTGAGGGAAAGATCTCCTGTGATTAAGTATGGAAATCTTCAAGATTAATGCAGGAGAGATGACCTTTTTTACTTAGAAAGTTGTCAGAAGTGCTAGTTTAAAACTTCTATCAATACGCTTGGCCTCCAATTTAGAAATATGTGTACATAAGTACTGTTATTTATGCAATTAAATCTCATTTAGTTCAGTGAATATGCATTCACTTGAATGATTACATAATTAGGCCTCATATTTTTGTAGAATTTCAGTCACTATACTATCACACTCAAAACATATACATTACTCTTTCATTTTACCTAATTTCACTTTTTGAGAACACTCAAAAGAAGATTTACCTTTTTTTTGACAGATAGGTTGTCACAAGACTTGATCACACCACTAAATTTTATGGAACTTCTGGCATAGGTGAATGTTGCAGTATTAAATTCTGATCTATATAGCTTTTAGTCCTCAGAAAATGTAAGGAAAAGAGGTTCTCTGGTTTACCCAGAAAGTATATCACTCATGCTGCACACTATGTTTATAATTTCTAAAGAATATTTTTCCTACATTTACCTTTGTGCAAATTCTTAAAAAAAAACCCCTCAATAGATGTTCCCTACTCTTTTCCTCTAGGGAAGCAATCCAAGTGCTTTCAAGACATGCAAGAACGAATAAAGAAAAGTAGCATTTACTGTCTTCCAACTCTACAAGGAAAAGCTAATAGAATTTTGGCTGTAATTCCTAGTTTTTCTTTAAATCCTCCATGGCTTCTAAATTTTTAGTAATTTTCAGAACATTTCATTGTTTTATTTCCTGATATCTTCTGGTTTTACTTATACCTATCATATGAACTTCAGAAAAAGTAATTCTAGAGTATTCTTTTCTGACAAGGTCATGGAAGAGAGTAAAACAAAGAAAATCCAGATAAAGTTTTCTGAATCTGATGATATACAGTTTGTAAAGTTTAAAGTATTGTAAACTAGGACAGTGAGTCTGCATACTATATCAAAGGTCAAAATACAATTAACTTATCTACAGTTCAAACCATGGTATTTGGCAGCACAGTCATGGGAGCTGTGTAACTATTTGCTACAGCAGGGATGTCTGGGCATATCTTCCATTTTCTCTGGGTTTACCACCTTTCAAATCAGGGTAACATTTTCACTGTCTTTGACCGTAAAATCTATCTTTTCATTTATCTTCAGACTGTACATCAGCAAGACCAGTTAACCAGTATTTCTGCAAACAAAGAAATTAAAAATAAAAGAAGACTATTAATGATGAGGAAATGTTTATATGTGAGTTGCATTTAATGAATGTCTGTCACAGCTGGAGATCAAACAATAAAAACTCAGTAATTTTCATGATAAAGCAAATGTAATGTCTCTAGCAACAGAAAGAAAATGCAAAATAACACTTATATAAGGTGTGTTCACGCCAAACAGTAAATAAAGAAAGAATGAAATGTGTTAGGTTCTGTACCAAACATGAATTTCAAAATCTTCATCCTAGGTCTTGGAGAAAACATGAACAAAATAATAATTGCAAAAATAATTTAGACAAAGCCAAGTAAAAAGTAAAAAAGTTCACCACGTAAGACAGCTTCCAAAAAACTAATATTTAGCACAGCTCTGCACTTCAGTAAGCTCTTTTAAAAACAGAGGTATATGAGGTGTAGTGTTCCAAATGAAGTTGGTTTTGGTTTTTTTTGGGTTTTTTTTTTGTTGTTTTGTTTGGTTTTTTTTAGTTGTTTTTTTGTAACAACACAGATTATACCCCTGATTATTTCAATCCTTATTCACATACATACATTAAAGGGTGCATAAAACTATTAGAACTCTATCTCTGTGCATAACATTAGTCAAGATGTTATGCAAAACATGAACCTTGACATGATCACTTGAAGAACATGTTGGAAAGGCTTTGTTTTACCTCTGCCTAAATAGATGGAGTTACTGGTTTCACATTTTGCTAAATTTATCATAAATCTTTTAGTACATATTATATGCATTTATTTGGACAGAAATATGAAATTCATATATGTTCTTTAAAAGAGCTGATTGTTGATATAAGGGAGAGAAAAGTCAATGATTTCTGAAATGAAAAGCAGTCCAAGTGGGTGCCATGTAAGTTTACTGAAGGTTGCCAGTTCACATGTATTGCAATTTCTGATACCAATCTCAAGATTTTATGTCACGAAATGCTGTTAGAACTCAGATTTATTTACTGCTCTTTGTTGTTTTTTTACATCAGTAGGTGTTGAAAGGGCACAGTCATTATTCATTACTTCCTCAGTCCTTCCAAGCAGTGAGCAAATGATTTAAATAACTAAACCTGCACTGAGCACTTGCCTTGAATCACCTCTTGAGACACAATTAAAATGCTATCAAACACTCAAACCTTGCAACTAACTTAAAAAAATGGGAATACTCCCTAAACTAATTTTGTTCAACAGTCTGGATTAGAAACTAATCTTCTCAGATGAAATATGGAAACGCTAATACCTCATGCACCTATATGCTGTGCTTCTATTTAAAACTGATGTCCTAAAAGGTAAGGGGTTATTTTTGTGATTGCCACCCAGAAAAGTATCATTTGGTCAACCAAATGTCTTTTTCTGGGAAAGATTATATGAACTGTGGGATTGGATGTGTGAATTTTGCCGTGTGGATGTTGATAAGTCACTGTAAAATGCCTAAGTGAATTTCCTGCATATAAGGAGTGATTTGCACACTTAAAGGGAAAGCCGTGTGTCTCAACAGGCTGGAAGGTCTGAGGGCTCTTCAGCTGAGCTGCAAGTGTACAGGTTGATCAGAGGAAAAAGATCAAATGGGAACTACTCCATGGCTCTAAAGACCTCCCCCATACACCTCGAGAGGAAGACTCGAATGAGCTGTATTTGCATGTTGGGTCAGGGTCAAGGAGACAGATCTTTGTTTGCAAAGGAAAGAGAGAATGTGAAAGGTGAATTTATACACTGAATAAACAGAGATATAGTGAGCAAAATGTATAAGGATGAAGATGCAGTGGTAATAGGGATGTGGGTAGGGAAGGAAAAATAAAAAGGGAAATAGAACACAAAATCCAAGAAACTAAATCTATTGCTTTTTGTGTGTGTGTTTTGCAATTCTGAGAGGTTATAGTGTTTATGTTCAGGCATTAATACTGAATTAGCACATCATTTTCTGAAGATCAAAATTTAAAACTTAAAATCAGTTTCAGAAAAACATCTTTCAAAGTGTTAGCCAGGATGTGTTACAAACATGTGTTGCCTCAGAAAATCAGATATGTGACTCCAGATCTTAATTTTAAAGAAATACTGAAAATTTACTGATATTGTTCTGCTGTGTCCCCCCCTATCACTCCCCCCAAAAAGAGTACAAAAAACCCTCAAAAAACCACCACCACCAATAAAAAACAAACTAAAACAAAGAAACAAAAAACCCAACCAAAAACACACAAAACCCACCCCCCAAAAACACCATCACCAACAAAACCGGCAAACACCGAAAAGGTATCATTCTAGACATAGGCTCCACTTCCCAGCTCTGTCTGAGCTACCAGAGTTTGGATTCTTCACCTTGACCATGCCCAAACCATCCACCGTTTAGGCCAGAGCACAGAACCCCTCTTCCCCATCTACAGAGTGTCTCCCCACAGATGATTTGGACTGACTAATCTTGTAGAGAATGCTGAGTTAGCCTTGTAAGTGCTTGAGCTAAGAACAGGATAAAATTATATCAATTAGTCATCAGCCTCAACTGAGTCGAGTAACTCTTGCACCAGTAGGGGAGAAAGGATAACTTTTGCTCAACTGCTTTCAATATTTTTGTACCTAAAGTCCTCTGATAGCACTGTAAATTCAGAGACCTCAGAGGCACTGATCTTCTCTTGGATTTTTTTTAAATAGAAGTGGAAATTGCTCAATCTCTATACTGACTGTCCCACGTAGAGAGAAGTTGTTTTTTAGGACTCGGGGTTTGGAAACAGAGCTTCCTACATTTAAGTATTATCATTAAAGCATTTAGAAGGCAGTACAGAAACAGAAGCACCACCATAGCCCAGTGGCTGCATAAGCTGTAATAATGCTACACACATTTAATTTTGGATTCGTGGATAAACAGCATTAATGTAAACTGTGCTACAATAAGTGATTCTTGAGAGGAAGAGTGCAAAGAAAAAAAGGAGTACAATGTCTTAAACAGGTAGAGATGTAAGAACTAGGCTGCTTCAAGATCATTACAAAACTGTAGAACAAGATACTACAAAAGAAATTTGAAATTAGTTTAGCAAGTATCTGCTACAATAAAATTAACAACATAAACAATTTGCTTCTATATTTATAGTTATTATGGATCTTTGTAAAACTCTATTTTTTATTTAGGAACTTATGCTAATTATGGAAGATGTCATAACAGGAGTTACATCCAAAGATTGAGATAATCACTTAATAGTTCTCTCCTATGACATGTAAATTCCTTCTCGGCAAGTCCTTCTACTATTTAAAGAAAGAGATTCTCTAGAATTAATTGTCAAACATCATGGAGACAACTCAAATTCCCCTGTTGACTAACCAAATTAAGGCAGTCGCAGTGTAATTCACAAATATTGAGTGCAGCAGGTTGAAAGTTCATAACTTTTTCTAAGAAAAACCTGGTTCCTGATACTGAGAAGACTAGTCTTTTGACAAGTGCTCTTCAGAGTCTTGTCACCACAACCATAAGGAGTGAAATTTTCTAGTTTTACCTAAAATCAGAGAGGCTGCCTTGCACTTTTAAAACCTGGCTTTATTCCTGCTGAAGCAGATGCAGCCCCTCCATTTGTATATTAGCTTTTTGTGCCAAATACACAAATGCAGGGAAAAAAGTTGATGAAAATAAAATATTAGCAGAGTTTTGAAGAAATGTAATTGACAGTTTTCCTAACTCCAATTAAAGTCTGCAGTATCTATGGCTGAAAAAATGTTTGTGTATTTACAGTAAGTATTTGACAGGTCATAGGTGCTATCAAACACCTAGAGATGCAAAGTTATTTAAGAAATATTAACTGAATCTCTGAAAAGCCTTTAAACTTTGTTATGGCAATATTTAAAGACAATCCCATGTAACACGCATACTGCTGCTTCCTTCATTAAAAAGTTGCATCCCAGCCTTCTGGAAATGCTCTTATTTTTATGTTATCTCCTGCCTGTTCGTAAGCCAAAGGTTTTGATGCAAAACACTGCTGATACTAAATAAACAGAGACAATTCTAATTTTCATTTATGGGTGGATTTTCTTGTTTTGTTTTGTTTTGTTGTTTTGTTTTTTTTTAATATTAAACATCTATGAGTTGTATTGAGAGGCAGGTGTAGACTTTGATTTGATGGCTACAGTGGCATTTGATGCAACAATAATTCATGAAACAACACAGACAACTAAGATAGCCAAAGGAAATAAATTAGTAAAACAAACACCTTGTTTAAATCTTATCTGATTGAATTTCCTATATATTATGAACAGGTATCATCAGCCTCTCTGACAGAATGATCAGAGAGGAAAATCCTGGCCCAGTGCTAACAACAGAAGATTACAAAATTATGCCTGGAAAGTATATGAAAAGTCAAGACTGGTAGGTTTGTGATCTGCACCAAGGTAACTAGTGGAAAGTGTAATGATGAAATACAGAAAGCAAAAGGATGAAGACACTCTATTGGATGAAGACACTCTAATCAGTACAGCTCTGCAGATAAAAGTGTCTCAAAAATATGGCAGAGTCCTGTGACAAATTCAATGAGCAGGTGTGGGAGCAGACAGTGCCTAGGAGTATTGTGGGAATACTGCTGTGAAGCCAACATGTAGGAGAAGAGTCCACATCCACCAGTGTCGAGGTGTTAAGCAGACTCCGCAATGGGAAAGGTTACAGACACTGCGAAACCTACTGTGAAATGACCCTGTCTGTGTGACACCACACAGAATTATTTTGGACACACAGTTCCTAAAGGCATCTAGGGAATACAGACTTCCTGCAACATTGAATAAATTGTTAGTAAGATGGAAAACACAAGTATGGCCTTTGACTCAGTCTTTGCAGAAAGCAAGTCTCATTAGCAAGTCAAATTGAATCTTACAAGTCATTGTGAAAGAATCTGAGTGCAAAACATAAAAAGTTATATAGCTCTAATTAGTAAATTTTAAGAAATATATAGTATAATAATAATAATAATAAACTAATGAGAACAAAGATGACTACAGGTAAAGTAATACTTTTATAGAACTACCTAGCAGAGAAGACAAGACAGTTGTGCCAAATAAAGGAGGGAGTGGGATAAAAAGATAACCTCCAAAAAACATTATTTCTCATAAAAGCAATTAAGAATTAATAATCTCACTGCAAGTGTAAAAACAAAAAATCTTCAGCTAGTATTATTTAAACTGTAAACCAATTTGATACAGTACATTAAAGGAAATAATTAAAGATGGATGAGTTAAAAGATTAATACAATGATAATTTAATAAAAGAGACCATGAATATCTCTAAGCAAAGTTATCTAAACCACCCTGCTCTGGAAGATGCTCCTGACTGACCCTTTAAACTGCTGTCTATCGCAAGCTTGAGTGATCTATAAAGAAAAATAATTTTATAGTTGTCCTACTTTTAAGATATTTTCCTTTTGTAACTTCTGCTGCTTATCATTCTTGCACAGAATATTCTTCTTCCAGACATTCAAAGGTTTTATACCTCAGCCAATTAGCACAGTGCTGTAGAAATCATGAGATCTTGATGCTGGCTCTGGTTCTGCCCAAGGGTTCTCTGTAAAAAGATCTCATTTTCTCCTTTAACTTACTGTGATTGCTGATCTGTGATCTGCTCTTCAGCTCTAACTCAGTTTTTCACATAATCTTATTGCTTAGAATTTTTTTCCTTTTTTACCTGAGCAGTTGTTACAACACCCTGTAAACTGTGGGGCGGACCACAGTGACCAGTCCCCTCATACCAAAATACTTAATGGAAAGGCAAGAGAGGCTTGGACTTGTATTAGTCCTAAAAACCTAACCATCTGGCAATAATTAATTCTGAGCTCTAAAATAGCTAAGAATAAGCTAAGAAATAGTAAAGGGCTTTTTTGAAGGAGGATCACTCCCCTCTAACAGTGTCCCTTTTGATGAAGAAAGAAGAGTTCAGAAGACAGTAAGGGGCAAACCACAGAGACTGAATTGCTGGCCAGGTGAGTGAATAGGCTCATTCCCATTTTTATTTTCTTCTACATTTGTAGCCTTCCTGTCTAGCACTGTACCTTTTTGAGAACACCCGCATGTGCCAATAGGATGTGTGCTAAACAAAGCATACTGTTAGGATGAAGATACCTCCTGAATGCATCACATCTTTTTTTAAAAGGACTGTTTCATTCAGACTTCACAAGGTAGTGAAAGTCGTAACACATGGGCTTGTAAAGAGCCATCAACACACACAGAGTCAAAATGGGGAGGGAGGGAGGGAGGGAGGAAGGAAGGGAGGAAGGGAGGAAGGGAGGAAGGGAGGAAGGGAGGAAGGGAGGAAGGGAGGAAGGGAGGAAGGGAGGAAGGGAGGAAGGGAGGAAGGGAGGAAGGGAGGAAGGAAGGAAGGAAGGAAGGAAGGAAGGAAGGAAGGAAGGAAGGAAGGAAGGAAGGAAGGAAGGAAGGAAGGAAGGAAGGAAGGAAGGAAGGAAGGAAGGAAGGAAGGAAGGAAGGAAGGAAGGAAGGAAGGAAGGAAGGAAGGAAGGAAGGAAGGAAGGAAGGAAGGAAGGAAGGAAGGAAGGAAGTGGCGGAAGGAAGGAAGGAAGTGGCGGAAGTGGCGGAAGTGGCGGAAGTGGCGGAAGGAAGGAAGGAAGGAAGGAAGGAAGGAAGGAAGGAAGGAAGGAAGGAAGGAAGGAAGGAAGGAAGGAAGGAAGGAAGGAAGGAAGGAAGGAAGGAAGGAAGGAAGGAAGGAAGGAAGGAAGGAAGGAAGGAAGGAAGGAAGGAAGGAAGGAAGGAAGGAAGGAAGGAAGGAAGGAAGGAAGGAAGGAAGTGGCGGAAGGAAGGAAGTGGCGGAAGGAAGGAAGTGGCGGAAGGAAGTGGCGGAAGGAAGTGGCGGAAGGAAGTGGCGGAAGGAAGTGGCGGAAGGAAGTGGCGGAAGGAAGTGGCGGAAGGAAGTGGCGGAAGGAAGTGGCGGAAGGAAGGAAGGAAGGAAGGAAGGAAGGAAGGAAGGAAGGAAGGAAGGAAGGAAGGAAGGAAGGAAGGAAGGAAGGAAGGAAGGAAGGAAGGAAGGAAGGAAGGAAGGAAGGAAGGAAGGAAGGAAGGAAGGAAGGAAGGAAGGAAGGAAGGAAGGAAGGAAGGAAGGAAGGAAGGAAGGAAGGAAGGAAGGAAGGAAGGAAGGAAGGAAGGAAGGAAGTGGCGGAAGGAAGGAAGGAAGTGGCGGAAGGAAGGAAGGAAGGAAGTGGCGGAAGGAAGTGGCGGAAGGAAGGAAGGAAGGAAGGAAGGAAGGAAGGAAGGAAGGAAGGAAGTGGCGGAAGGAAGGAAGGAAGGAAGGAAGGAAGGAAGGAAGGAAGGAAGGAAGGAAGGAAGGAAGGAAGGAAGGAAGGAAGGAAGGAAGGAAGGAAGGAAGGAAGGAAGGAAGGAAGGAAGGAAGGAAGGAAGGAAGGAAGGAAGGAAGGAAGGAAGGAAGGAAGGAAGGAAGGAAGGAAGGAAGGAAGGAAGGAAGGAAGGAAGGAAGGAAGGAAGGAAGGAAGGAAGGAAGGAAGGAAGGAAGGAAGGAAGGAAGGAAGGAAGGAAGTGGCGGAAGAAAGGAAGGAAGTGGCGGAAGGAAGGAAGGAAGGAAGTGGCGGAAGGAAGTGGCGGAAGGAAGGAAGTGGCGGAAGGAAGGAAGTGGCGGAAGGAAGGAAGGAAGTGGCGGAAGGAAGTGGCGGAAGGAAGTGGCGGAAGGAAGGAAGTGGCGGAAGGAAGGAAGTGGCGGAAGGAAGTGGCGGAAGGAAGTGGCGGAAGGAAGTGGCGGAAGGAAGGAAGGAAGGAAGGAAGGAAGGAAGGAAGGAAGGAAGGAAGGAAGGAAGGAAGGAAGGAAGGAAGGAAGGAAGGAAGGAAGGAAGGAAGGAAGGAAGGAAGGAAGGAAGGAAGGAAGGAAGGAAGGAAGGAAGGAAGGAAGGAAGGAAGGAAGGAAGGAAGGAAGGAAGGAAGGAAGGAAGGAAGGAAGTGGCGGAAGGAAGGAAGGAAGGAAGTGGCGGAAGGAAGGAAGTGGCGGAAGGAAGGAAGGAAGGAAGTGGCGGAAGGAAGGAAGTGGCGGAAGGAAGGAAGTGGCGGAAGGAAGGAAGGAAGTGGCGGAAGGAAGGAAGTGGCGGAAGGAAGGAAGTGGCGGAAGGAAGGAAGTGGCGGAAGGAAGGAAGTGGCGGAAGGAAGGAAGTGGCGGAAGGAAGGAAGGAAGGAAGGAAGGAAGGAAGGAAGGAAGGAAGGAAGGAAGGAAGGAAGGAAGGAAGGAAGGAAGGAAGGAAGGAAGGAAGGAAGGAAGGAAGGAAGGAAGGAAGGAAGGAAGGAAGGAAGGAAGGAAGGAAGGAAGGAAGGAAGGAAGGAAGGAAGGAAGGAAGGAAGGAAGGAAGGAAGGAAGGAAGTGGCGGAAGGAAGGAAGTGGCGGAAGGAAGGAAGTGGCGGAAGGAAGGAAGTGGCGGAAGGAAGGAAGTGGCGGAAGGAAGGAAGGAAGTGGCGGAAGGAAGGAAGGAAGGAAGGAAGGAAGGAAGGAAGGAAGGAAGGAAGGAAGGAAGGAAGGAAGGAAGGAAGGAAGGAAGGAAGGAAGGAAGGAAGGAAGGAAGGAAGGAAGGAAGGAAGGAAGGAAGGAAGGAAGGAAGGAAGGAAGGAAGGAAGGAAGGAAGGAAGGAAGGAAGGAAGGAAGGAAGGAAGGAAGGAAGGAAGGAAGGAAGGAAGGAAGGAAGGAAGGAAGGAAGGAAGTGGCGGAAGGAAGGAAGTGGCGGAAGGAAGGAAGTGGCGGAAGGAAGGAAGGAAGGAAGGAAGTGGCGGAAGGAAGGAAGGAAGTGGCGGAAGGAAGGAAGGAAGGAAGTGGCGGAAGGAAGGAAGTGGCGGAAGGAAGTGGCGGAAGGAAGTGGCGGAAGGAAGTGGCGGAAGGAAGGAAAGAAGGAAGGAAGGAAGGAAGGAAGGAAGGAAGGAAGGAAGGAAGGAAGGAAGGAAGGAAGGAAGGAAGGAAGGAAGGAAGGAAGGAAGGAAGGAAGGAAGGAAGGAAGGAAGGAAGGAAGGAAGGAAGGAAGGAAGGAAGGAAGGAAGGAAGGAAGGAAGGAAGGAAGGAAGGAAGGAAGGAAGGAAGGAAGGAAGGAAGGAAGGAAGGAAGGAAGGAAGGAAGGAAGGAAGGAAGGAAGGAAGGAAGGAAGGAAGGAAGGAAGGAAGGAAGGAAGGAAGGAAGGAAGGAAGGAAGGAAGGAAGGAAGGAAGGAAGGAAGGAAGGAAGGAAGGAAGGAAGGAAGGAAGGAAGGAAGGAAGGAAGGAAGGAAGGAAGGAAGGAAGGAAGGAAGGAAGGAAGGAAGGAAGGAAGGAAGGAAGGAAGGAAGGAAGGAAGGAAGGAAGGAAGGAGTAACTCGAGATCTTTTAGCAATACAAGAAATGTACAACAGAAGTGAATTCTGACACGACAGGCAAGCAACCCTACTACAAGAATTTATGCATAAAATAGCCTGAAGAATCTGAAAACTTTGCCAAATAAAACATTTGAATTTGAGGGGAAACAGCCTCAACAGTATGACTCATGTGCTGTGGATTCTGCTTCAGCAGTACCAGGCAGTACCATGGCCAATGTGTCTGTATATCAGGGTCCAAAAGCCAATTTAAAATGTATATATTATTCTTATTTTTTTATTCCATAGAAGAAATTTTTCAAAGGAATGTCTTGAGTAAAATTTGAAGAAAATAGAGTGAAGGAAATATGCAATAATTCCCCCATTAAAACATGATCACTATCTGCAAGCTTGAGTGAAACTATTTTTTAAATAAAACATGCAAAATCCCAACTTACTTTACTTAAAATTGCTATACAGTTATCTTAATAAGTATTTAAAAAGACAAAGACCAAATCTGTCTTTGAATGCAATGCGTACTTCTCCATGACTGAACTGATCTATTTAACTTCATTGTGCATTATCTACTTTTGTTCCCAGAACAGATTTTTTACTCCTGCTCCAACAAACATCTCAGTACTCATTTGCATCTAGCTTCAGTAGTTGCACATTTGTGCACTGATGGGTAACAAATATGGAAGAGATACATCAAAGAGGTCTTGTGCTTGTGTGAGGAGATGAGGTGAGCCTGACCACAAGGGGTAAGGCAGTAGCCAGCAGTGGTGCAATCACTGCAGGCTGTGTTCTTCTTTTAACACTGTCCTGTCACAGAGCTCACCAGGTTACAGGGACCTCGGGAGACTACTTACTCATGGTGCTAAAGAAGGCTAAAACTGATTCTGAAAAGACTAAAGCAGGATCAGATGTACTTCAAAGGACTCACACCTCTATTAACTGATGAGATACCTATGTTCAGAGAAAGCATTTTCTATGCTAATGTCCATTACTTCCTCCAGAGCTAAAATAGAACTGGTAAATAAGAGCAGCTGCAATGAGTTCAGTGTAATAACACCAAAGCAAATAACATGCTGTTATCTCAGATGGATCTAAAATTATTAAACCAGAAGGAAGAGCGGTAATTTATTTATCTGTATATGCAATGCAACACTTTGAATATCTGCAATATCACCACACTAATCTTCTTTTTAATACAAATAATTTATCTTAATTTTCATTTTTACTAAGCGCTGCTTGATTTATAATCAATGCCCTCTTGATATTACCCAGAGATTTCCAGTAAAAATACTATTGCTGAAAGGAACTAATTTTACAGCAGAAGTGCTGGAAGTTTTTTGACAATTGTGGTAAGACTGGCCTTGAAATTTGATAATTTTTCAAAAGGTGGCTGCACACTCCCCAAATTGAATAACTCATTTTAGATGTAAGATGCTATTGTAGTGATTTCTTTTTTAATTTGTAGTACATCAAATTAATGAGTGGCACAAAAGCTGTGCGCTGTCTCTTATCCATTCTCTAGGTCACAAGAATTACAGCCTTTGGTTATGCCTCTTCTCTGCATTCATTTTTAACCTGACATAAAATTATCAGAATAAAATGTAAGGTTTCTTGTGACTAGCATATGTATATTTGAGGGATAGGATAATTAGGAGGACTCCACATTTCTGAATTTTTGAAAGCAATATTAACCCTGATTTCAGAATGGACCTAACTCTGTTTAATTAAAAACAAATTCAACTCTTAATATTTCATTCTTCTTTATTTGTATGAAGGAACTAGTTAGCAAATGCAGGGATTTACTTTCTTTTCTTCAGCTGTCTAACATAAGCTCAGACATAAACAACTTCTCCTTGGGAGAAGGGTAGGCATCTATCCAGGGCCTACAACAATATTATACAAAGAATGTGTCAGAAACAGATGCTCTGTTTTCCTTTTTTACTAATATGATGGTTTGGCCGTGGCTAGAAGCCAAGTGTCCACCAAAGCCACTCTATCACTCTCCTTCTCAGCTCGGCAGGAGAGGTAAAATGTAACAAAAGGCTCATGGGGCAAGACAAGGACCAGGAGAGATCAGTCACCAATTACCATTGGGGAAAAACAGACTCAGACTGGGTAAATGAATCAAATATATTTATTCAAACCAGAGTAGGATAATGACAATTAAAAACAAAACTTAAAATATCTTCCCTTCACCTTCCTTCCTTTCATCCCAGACCAAGTTTCGCTCCCAGTTTTTTCTGCCTCCTGCCCCCGCTGGCACAGAGACATGGAAAGGTCTGTGGTCACCTCATCACATTGTGTCTGCCACTCCTTCCTCCTTAGGGGAAAGACTCCTCACACTCCTCCCTGGCTCCAGCATGAGACTCTTCCCAGGAGACAGTCCTCCATGACCTTCTCAAATGGGAGTCCTTCCCATGGGGTGCAGTTTTTCCCAAACTGCCTCAGCATGCGCCCCCTCCCATGGGGTCAGTCCGTCAGACTCCAGCCTACGTGGGTCCCCCATGGGGTAACAAGTCCTGCCAGGGAACCTGCTCCAGCATGGGCCTTCCACAGGATCACATCCTAGCTGAGGCACCCTCTGCCCTGTGAGATCCCCCATGGCTGCAGTTGGATATGGACTTCACCATAGACCTCCATGGCTGCAAAGGCACCGCTGCCTCACTTTGCTCTGCACCACAGGCTGCAGGGGAATCTCTGTCTGTCCTTCTCCACTGACCTGGATGTCTGCAGAGTTCTTTCCCCTCCAATATTCTCAGTCCTCTCCTCTGGCTGCTGTTGTACTGCCATATTTTTTCTTCTTAAATACAATATCCCAGAGGTGCTGCCACTGTTGCTGATGGGCTCTGCCTTGGCCAGTGGTAGGTCTGTCTTGGAGCCAGCTGGCATTCACTCTAGGGCACATGGGGAAAGCTTCTAGCATCCTCTCACAGCAGCCATCCCACTGGCTGCCCTACTACAAAAATCTTGCCAAGCAAACCTAATACAGCTAGATGATAACAGTATTTCATTATGGTCTTAATACATGACTATTTCATCTCTCTGTCTTAAATCCCTTCAGCACCATGCAAAGCATGCAAATATGAATGTATAGGGCAGACTCCCAGTTATCACAGAGTCTATTGAAGGATCCCATCCTGACAATTCCTATATATTATGCAGGAGGCTATTGGTTGTACAATTTAAGCTTACTCAATACACAATTGTCCCTTTATTCCTCTCCCAATTTTATATAAGCTCATAGCTTAAGTGATTTGGGCCTTAAGAAAACACCATCTCCACGCTCTATGCTCACACAAACACAACTCAAACCACCTCTGAATAATGAAGAAAAGGGAACAGTATCACAGCTATCTCTGTGAAGCCACTGGATTGTGGTTACAGAAGCAAGATTAGGAGGTCACTGGAGAAGTAAAATCAACTATAAAGCTAACCGTACTAGAAATGTACTGGAAGAGGCTGTTACATGAGGACTTCAGGCAGACAAAGACAGACCTAGTGAGGGAGTGAATAAGCTGAATGGGATCTTTTATCCTTTTGAGGCTTAAAGGAAAAACAAGCATGTTGAACCTGAGGAGTTTCAGCTCCACAAAGGGAAACTTTGCATGTCCATGCAGTTACACTTTGCCTTCTGTACTTGACTTTGCACATACCAAGTGAAGTAAGGGATATCTTTAAATTCAAGCTTTGCCTGGCTTGCTATTTTTGGCATTGGAAACAATAACAACCTGCTCACCAAGGAGTGCAATTATTTACCTGTGTTTCAGCTGGAATTTTTAAGCCCCTTTAATTGATGGTGAAAGGCAATGACAATTCTAGAAAGGAAGGCTCTGAATATATCCCACTGATTTCCAGTGCATAATATTCAGCCCAAAGAATGTTGAGTTCACATTGTGCATAACTAACATCTTTGCTTATATTAATTATGGAATTAGTCTCATCATTTAATCCTATGTCTACTCATACCAAACATTAAAAACATTGATTATATTTTATTTATTCACGTTTTATTTACTTAGCACTCCTAAGTCAAACATCACTTTCTTAGCTATGCAACATGCTGTGCAATGTAATTTTGTGTCATCACCCTCAGTGATAAGACAACCCTACGTGTTTTGCATAGCTGTAGTGAGCTGACTTTTGATTTGTGCTAGTAATGACAGATGATGGGTATTATACCCCTCCAGTGATGAATATAGCCTTAGTACATACTAAGTTTGGAAAACGCACTGACATTTTTCAGGATAAAAGGTTCTCTATGAATACAGAATATTGCATGCAACACTACATTTCTGTCATGGCAATTATTAGGCTTAGATTATTATTGCCTTAAATGAAACATGACTATTTTGCCACAAAATGCAATGAGAAAAATTTTAGTCTGGAAGATTAGATTGGGCTTGCAGTCAGAAATAATAATCAGTGGTTACCATGTGATGTTTTCCAATTTTCTGTATGACAAAAACAGCAGACTAAAATTGTTTTTTGTACTTTCCTGAGGGCATCAGCTCCATCCAAAAATAAGGGCACTGATTTTTCTAGGCATATATGATAGAAGAAATAACTGGTAAAGCATGCCCAGAAATATGGACCTATTATTTTAATGCACCATACACAAGGCAATAATTTTTGTTATAACTATTGTGGACCATTTTACCAGTCCAAAAGATAATAAACCAACAAACACACAAATTTAATATTCAAAATTAATTTGCAATAGCCATTGCTTCCTTGCCAAAAAAGCAGCTCACCCAAAACAGGAAGAGAAAATTCACCCTCCAGCTGTTCTGAAGATAACCAAAATTAAATTCCTTTAAATTGATTTGGAAAAATAAAAGTTTGTAAATCTCCAAAGAACTATAAGAAACAAAAATAAACTAAACAAATACCTTAATTGCACACTCTGAATATGAATTTAGATACATTAGTAACATGTATCTAAAGCATGTATTCTAAGCTTGTGTCCAAGCTTAGAATTCTGTTTATATGAAGTTTGATTTCACTGCTACAGTAAAATTTAAATTTATCATATTTATCTGCTACTCTTGCCTAGAAGAATGCTTTTCTATATACCTAATTAAGAGTTCTTAATTTAGTAGTAGTTTTTAAGAAAGTAATATCTCAAACAGATATTGTCCCCTTGTCTTTTCAATTTATATGTCAATGAAATCTAAAATGTAATTTAATTTGAGACCAGTTCCTAAAATAAAATAGCTTTTTAAAATAATTTGACTCAGTTATCTTTTAGTTAATTGAATGACCCCATATTAATTTATTAGATACAAAGTGAATTTTAAACTTGACAAATAGTTTCTTTAAAAGGAATATATATCAGGTGAGTTTGCAGGGTCAGCCTGGAAACAGGCAGTAATTTATACATTAATTAGCAACTGTGGGACAAAGAATATAGAGGCATGAGATGTAACTGTAACTGTCATATTGAGCATACACAGTTTGGTGATGTTTCTTTGAGAGAGATAATATCAGCCTTTCTCTTGTTCTAAACACACCAGAGTTCCTATTTTTCACTTCTGTAACAGTTTCCTCTCTTACCATGTACATTTTCAGTCATACGTTTACTCCTAAGAGATACAAGATTATTATGTCCCGCTGTTTTCCCCTGCTGTCATCACCTTGCCTGATTTTAACATTAATTGATTAGCAGGTTTTGCTATGTATGTGACCTGTGGAGGTTTGCTCCTTTTGATAAGGGTTAAACCACTGCGATGTTAGGAGATACACATGGCAACAACTAGATCTGATTAAAATAAAGTAGTATTTAATGACAGATAAAGGAATAAATAGCGTGTTTGACAGAACTGTATTTCTGCTCTATGGATGGCCATTCCATGAGAAACTCCTCAAAGAGTTTAGACACTATGCTCACAGCAGAGTGGATTTATTGTGGACAGATGTGGTCACATGTTTCAGTATCCCTTAGGGGAATTTTTCTTCTAAAATGTATAATAAAATGGAAAGAGAAAAGCATCTAAGACCAGTACCAGAATATGCACATAGAGATGTGCACACACACTCATATATCTCATTCTGCAAGCTTTCAGCACGTCTGAGTCAGCCAGTAAAAGGACCTTAGCCCTGTGAGGCTTTGATCATCAATCCAAAAATACAATCTATAAATTATAATCAGCAGAGACATAATGCAATAATTGCAACCAAGGAGTTTCAAAGCAGTCCTGATGCCAAAATGGTTTCATAGACACTGAATGGTTTTTGAACAACAGACATTTTACAAGATCTGTTTTTCCACAGAAGATGCTGAGAAAAAAAAAAAAAAAAAAGGCTTAGTTCATCTTGTCTATACTTGGATTACTGCTGCTGGCCCAGAGGATTGAAAAGTCGGAAATAAAATGGGTCTGACCACTGGATGTCACTCTTGACTTAAACCTTGTTACATTAACTGTGTTTCTGGCAAAAGGAAATTCTGGATGTTTCTGTCATTGTGTCTAATTGCAGTGTGGCTGAACCTTCAGAGGGATGACTGAAGGTTGAAACTGCTGCTCTGCCAACAAATTCTTGAATAATCTTACTTAGATCTTCCTGGACTTTGCCTCAGTTTCCCAATCCGCAAATCGTTACTAAAGTGAAACCATGTTTTTTTTTATCTCTCAGAGAAAAGGGAGAGAAAAGGGATTAAGAACTAATAAATTAGAAGACCTGTGCCTGAGGAGCACTGTGAAAATACTATCACCAATACATACATAATCTAGAAAATGTCATTTTTACAATACTGTGGTAGCATATTGTGCTATGGTATTGTGCTATGGTATAGGATTACAGAAGGGTTTGGGTTGTAAGGAATCTTGGAGATCCTCTAGCTCCAGCCTCCCCATCAAGTGCAGGCACACCTTCCTTTAAGACCAGGCTTCTCAAAGCCCCATCCAGCCTGGCCTTGAACACTTCTCCAGGGATGGGGCATTCACAGTTTCTCTGGGCAACCTGTGCCAATGCCTCTGCATCCACACAATAATACCCTGCTTATGTCTAACCTAAAACTACCCTGCTACTACTACTGCAGAAGTACTTTTCAGGACTTTTTGAGTACTCTTGCCAGTACTACTGTACTTTCCAATAAGTAACATGCATTTTTGGACAGTAGATATTCGCACTTTTAGTCACGGCAAATATATAAAGCTAGAAATACAATGTTTCATGAAATAATGTTATTAGAGTTTTTTCTTAGATCTGATGGTTATCAAATGACAATTTCAATTGACGATTGAAAATAGAAATCTCTATTATATTCAATTCAGTCATTTCACTAAATTGTGTTGAAAACATAATGGTCACAATGTCGGTGTAGAATTTTTGTGAGATTCATCAACACTTAGCTTACTGGACCTTACTGGAGAACTTCTCTGAGAAAATTTCTGAGTGATTTCTCATTAGATTGGGGCGCTCTGTTTCAGGAGGGTTTTGGATGGCTAATCAGCTGCAGGTGGTCCCTAAGCAGGACTCAGATCTTGCACTATCAAAACCGCATTCCACTCTGTCTCAAGCCCTAGTTCTCACATGTTTTTAGAGCACCTTGTATACTAGTAGTCCATTATTTACCTGGATTTTCAATGAAACAGATTTTTTTTCTAAAGAATCCAGGTTTTGTTTCTGTAGCTGTTCTCCACAAACACAAAGAAGACAAGGGAAAATCAGGTGGGGATCCATGGTGACCTCTCCTGATTTGGCTCCTCAGGTGAGAGCAGGACAGCAGCCTGCCCCACCACCAGTCCTGATATCCATTTGTCACTTCATTCTCACAGAGGCTGTGGGGCTGTGTACAACAGAGCCAGGGACTTCATGTTCGGAAGAATGTTTTGGGCATGTAAAAGATTTACTATGTGATGTTCAGCAGAAGAACCAGGAAGGACCCTGTTGGATGGGGGGGTGAAATAAGAACAGAGGAGAGCCAAAAGCACATGCAGTACAGCCAGAGGAAAAAAAAAAAAAAAAAAAAAAGGTGGGGGGTGAAAGGGGCTATTCAAGAGCAAACAGGCATGGTTAGGACACTTATCTGATGTGGACTGTGCCTGATCAGTGTGGTCTGCTTTGTCTCCTCATTAAAACCCAATGTCTCCTCATTAAAACCCAATGTCTCCTCATTAAAACATTTCTCACTCTTCCCTTGAGCAAGGGACCCTATTCTGCATGTGTCTGGGTGTGGGAAATCTACATGCCAAGCAGCTGGCATGAAAACTACTGATCATGGGGCCTGACCTGTCTTTGGAAAATGGGCATAACAACAACATTTTTCCTCTTGCTTTCTCCCAGTATTGTAAAGTGGAAAAGGCTTTGGAGAGTACTGCAGCCATTTACAGGAAAACTGACTCCAACAGTGTTAATCTGTTAGAATCACAGGTATTCCTGCTCACTGTTTCCTGCATGCAAGAGGAAATTTATTGCCAATAAACAAAACAAAGGGATGTGAAGTCACAGCTCCATAATAGTTTTCTTTGTGTCAAAAGCTCACAGTTCATTTAGGACTATTAAGAGATGTACCACATATGAAGACAGAACTCTAACAATGGTAGCACCTCACTTCCCAGATAGTCAGCACTGTCCTTCAGCATTTGGTGTCTTTACTTCAGGTTTACAGAAAACACATTGAACAATATGTTTGCTTTAAGCAATTAACTGTGGCCTAAAATAAGACCAAGTCTTTCCTTGCAAACACACTGCAGGCATTATTCAGTGGTGGTGATGAGAACTGGGTTAAACATTTAAAATGAGAAAAGTTGTGTAGTGTAAGCAACCAAACTCATTGGAACTAGAACCAGGAAAAAAGGGCAGGAAGCCAGAGGTTAAGGAAAACGGGTAGAACAAACTGCTCCTTTTGATAGAGACTTAACATACAGAAATATCATATACATAAGTCTGTTTCCTTGTGTTTCTCATTTCCACAGAAAATTTCTGTTTAAATTTATTTTAAACATTATTTAAATATTTTAATTAAATTTTTAAATATTTAATTATTTAAATTTCTTTCTAAAATACTACCAGCCCTACTTTTTCTGACAGCAATTTTTCATAGCTGGCTCTGAAATTAAAATAATATATTCTATTCACACTAGTCTTCTGTGAATGAGAGACTCCATAGATTAAACTTCTCCATTTCCTGTTTATTCACTTTCTCTTCTCTCAAAGTACAGAAATCCTATTATGTGTCTAAAATTATAATTTCCTATGCAACATAAATAAGCAGTCTACTGGCTGGTATTATCTGCCCTTGTACAGTCATTGTACTTGATACATGCAAATAATTACCTTACCTATAAAAACACCTATATGTAAAAGTCCAAATTGGTTGAATGGTCTGTTTATCACTGATAGTTTGAACAGCTTGTTTTTCCTAAAATCAGCCAAAACACTGTTTTTCTTTATCATGGAACAGTAGAGATTTCCTATAATGGCAAGTTTCCATGGAGAACATATGTAAATTTTGTCAGTTTGAATTTTCAAACTCCTGG
Source organism: Poecile atricapillus (assembly GCF_030490865.1). Classification (NCBI taxonomy): domain Eukaryota; kingdom Metazoa; phylum Chordata; class Aves; order Passeriformes; family Paridae; genus Poecile; species Poecile atricapillus. Next base: position 85,935,888 of record NC_081289.1, on the reverse strand, counting down.
GCAATGAGATTTGTTTGCTAATTCAACACTGGAAGCAACAATAACAACTAAAAAAACCCCAACCAGAACTAAAACAAACAGACAAAATCCCCCAAACAAACCCAACAACAAAAAGCCCCAACAAAACAAAACAAAAAAAAAACAATAAAAAAAAAAAGCCAATGAAAGAAAAAAATAGGATAACTTCCTTATAATCTATAAAGAAAAAACAATAGAACCTGCAGTGTACTGCCATGGATAGTGTGGTTACTGCCTTCCTCTCTATCTCCTAGCATCTGCAGGATCCCAACAAGTGGACAACATGAAAAGTCACTGCCACCAGTGAAATCAAGCATTCCATGGCATGTATACCATTTCTGTGTATTTACAGATCTAAGCATGAGATACCTTGACATAGATACATCTATAGAAAACATTAGAATTATTTCAAACTGGCTGTAAAACTTGTTTGTTTATACTTGTGTTGTGGTGTCAAGCAGGTTACTCAGACACAAGGGTGGTGTACTGAAGCATCAGCCTCAGACTTTACATTCATTCTGAGATGGCTGACACCTTTATGTAAAACTTGTGTGTTAGCTTGAAGACATCTCATCTTTGTCACATAAAAATACTACTGCATTGAAATAAAGGCAATCTGCTAAATAGCCCTTGTGTACCTCTAAATGAAACCTAATTTTGCGTTTGATAACTATCGTAAAAAAAATAAAATTACCTGCTTAGGTGCTATCTTCTACTTGCTGACAGTCTTACCTCTCATCTCCTTGGCTGAACACAAGATGGGATTTGCTGAATGTTTCAACTTGAGAGCTTAAAGGTTGTGGCTGGAACCATGAAGTTTATTTTAATATAAATATTATACACCTACCAATTAAGGAAAGGAGAAAGTGATAAACAGATCATCAGAAAGCTCCTCACTGTGCTAAAATCTAAGAAGAAACTGAGACGTGACATGAACTAAGCAGCTAAATTGAATTCAGAAATGAATACATAGGCTATAGAAGGAGATATAAATATATTTTCTGTTTCTACACATGAATACACTTGTATTTAGTGAGCTATATTTCACTGCCAGCCGCCAAATGTATTATATTGATTCGCGGCTTTTTTATTTGATACTAGTAGGAGGCATGAAAACAAAACTGGAAAATAAGTAGGATTAGAGTGTATATAAAGATTTTGATTCACAAGCACTGGCTTAACATTGTGCTTAAATAAAATGTAATTAAATTACTGTTGCTTATAGCTGATTTTAATCCTATCAAGAATGTAATAAAGAATGGCTTTACATAAAGCAAAGTACTTTTAACTCCAAGTAAACTACACATTGTTTAAGCACAAGATATTTCCTATTCAAAAAGTAAGTTTTAGAAGACATTTTATTTCTGAACAATAGTAGTATCTTATATTTTCAGGTAGAAAAAAAAAAATCATGCACTATTTTCTTTAGATCTCTACTTCTCTTGATAAAAAATACCAAACAACAAGCCATGGAAATCAGTATTTTGCTCAAAGGAAAAACTGATTATTGCCATCACCTTCATCATACAAAGCCACAAAAAGAACAAAATTAGAAAAGGAGTACATATCATTAACATATTAAACACTTTACACTTTCCCACACTGATAAGGCAAGTATTCTACCATGGCTTAAGGTGGCTGCATTTCCACTAGTTAAACTAAAGAATTTACTTATCCTGTAGGTAGGTGAACTCTTGTATCACATTATAAAATCCACTGGCCAACACTAGATCCATCAAGTCTCATGCATTCAGAACAAGCCTTATGTGTGTGTTTATCCTCCCCCTGAATGCCAGTCACTCCTGAGTTTGTGCTGCCACGGTGCTGCCTCTTTCATGCTGGATGAAACTTAAGCTTTCCCACTATTGCAGAAGTTTAAGAGTGGCATGAATTCTAGGAGAGAAAGTTGAGAATCCAGAAGATCACTCACATACATGTGAAAAAATATTTTCTTTGTCTTTGTGGGGTGGATGCAACTCAATCCAGCTTCTTGGTACTACTGTGGTTTGGTTTTTTGTTTGTTTGGGGTTTTTTTAACTTTTTGTCTAAATCTGAAGCAGTAATCCAGGTCCCAGCTCCACCACCCCATGCTCTCAGCTCAAGCATACGGAAGCTACACTGACAGTACCTCTCTAATGCATGGAAGAGAGTCTGCCACATCCTTGCCAGCTGCCACTTGCTGCTGATTTTCAGTATCCATTTGAAGCTAGTTCTCCTACTCCTAATCCTTATTCTAAATATTTTCAAGAGAAAAAGTCAGAAGACAATTCTACACCATCAACCAAGGATAGTTTTTCATACATCAGTAGGAAAATGCAATGAATAACTTTTCAGCATGAAATTGCAATGGAATTTTAAAAATAACTATTGGCAAATTCTAGTTACAGGAAAATTCAGCCTTTTAGCACAAAGCTATTTCTCAGTTATATGCACAAGAACTGGTTATGGAAATCAGTAGATATCCATTTTCTTCTCTCTTGCATAAGACTGGGAATGAGAAACAGTCTATGCTAATGATTTTTTGCAACTATCTTTGCTGGTGTCTGAAAGCTTCACAGATAATCAATTTTCATGAGACATGTGAAATCAGCAGTTGCATGACCTGTCTGCCAGAGGCAGATTCACGCCAACTTACATTTTATTTTGGACACCCAAAAATCAAACACTATGGGGTTTGGTTTTTGTTTTGTTTTTAGAAAACTTGACATCACAGAGTTAGCTCTGTTATTTAAAACATAGCTTTCACTTGACTCCAGCTGCAAGGATTTCACATCTCTGCCTAACAAAGCCTAGATTTTCAAGGCAGTTGAAAAGACAAGATCAAGACAGACTCCTATTTTGAATTGGTATCCTAAATATCTGTACCTACAGGAAGCCAACAGGTAGTCACCTTGACTTCAAATAGTATTCTTAGTTCTATACAGTGCAGATATGAAGGAGAAAATCATAGCAAAAAGGGACTGTTGAAATTTAAAACACACATAATAACATTTCCTCTTCACATCCAAAGATACACTAGAGCAATTTCGAAGAAATAGTTCAGTCACTCATTGATCTCATGATGCCAGATGAAACCCTACTAAACACTTCCCAGATAAAGTATATGTTCATGCAATGTAAATGTAATAAATGGACTCTTGTCTCAGTGAGTATTTAGTCAGGACATTTTCAGCTTGGCCCAGAAACAGTGAATAAATAATATTAATTAGAAATTTCATTAAAAATACCAGTTATCTACTGCTGGGGACTCTGGCATGTTTTAGCTGCCCAACATGTGTCTAGTTAGATCAAAATGTTCTTTGAGGCACAGACTGCTTTTATGTCTTATGCAATATTCTTCATGCTTATCAAATAAACAATATATGTTTTGCATATTTACTATTGTTAAGTAGTTATCATCTATTAAGGATCTTTTTTCTTCTGGTTTTAAAAGACATGAAAGAAGAAAGCAAGATTTAGCTGTAATGTTTGTTAGAGGAACAATTTCCAGTTCTTTATTGTGATAGTTTCAGTTTATATTTAAACTCTTGCGTAGAATTGGGAAATGGTTCATTTTCAGCTGCATTAGGTCTATTGACCAATTCAACTTAAAAGCTCAAAACCCAGCAACTTAGGCACAGTTCAAGTCCTTCTGCTCCATTTTTTTTTGCCATAAAAGCACTGCCATTAAGAATTAAAAAAAATCAGATAAATTTCATGTGGCCAACCAATGTGAAAAAAAAAAATTATTTTTTTTTTTTTCTCCCATGTCTTGCAAACACAGGAAGGAATAAGATCACTGTTAGGCACAGACATGGAAATTAATTCCTGCTGTCATAAAATTTGCATAGGCAATTAAGTTATCCTTGAGAGCTGAATCTAGTGGGAGAAATCTCCGAACTCCAAAAGCTTGGAATTTTTCTCTATGGGTAGAATAATGAATTCAGCAGTTCCTGCTGGGACTGTGATTATGACCAAAGTGATCAACACATTTGTGTATGCACATACATGAGAGAGCTACTGACTTTGGCTTGGGGCTGAAAGCATTTTATTCAAGGCTGGTTTTGGACAAATTAGACAAAGAGCCCAACCATGGTGTCTTGTGTGGGTATACACTGTCAAAAGTGACTTCTCCAGCTTTGGGAGGTAAGGGAAAGATAAGGAAAGAAAGAAACTTGTGTTCAATACTTGGCTATGTTCTATTCTCAGCAACTAAGGTCTGCTTGTTACAATATTTATATATATACTGTATACATACATACATACATACATACATATACATATGTATATATATGTATACATATATATATACACATATATACATATATCTACATAGACATTGCATACATATACATACATATACTTGGACAGAACTAGCATATTTTCTACATCACAGAACTTACATACACCCACACCACATTTAAAGACTAATGACTTTCTAAAAAACTGATTTAGGAATACTCTAAGAGAGGAAATCAAATAGGAAGTAACTCACAAGAACCTGTATGAAAAGTAAGAAAGTGCTTAATGCTCCAAACTGAATTTGAGACAAGCTACCACTCTTGGCATTTCTGTTTTTGTTCTTCTCACTGCTAAAAATTACAATCTAAGAATTAAATATTTTATTAGTGGCTACCTTATAGGAGTGTCTGAGACCTGGGAAAATTATGGAATCCACAGAAGAAAGAACACTTTTCCTTACATATAGTCTAAAAAACTGATGCAAATTTAACACTCAGAATGGTACTTTCAGCCTGATTTCCTTTGTCTAAATTCAAAGTCAACTGAACATATGAAATATGAATGTATGAATTCATATATGAATATATGAAAGTTGCATATAAGATCTTAGATCTTGATCTAGATCTAGAATTCTGTATGTTTCACTGAGGATCTGCTCTAATTACAGTTAACACACTTCCCTGAGAGGCTGCATGTATTCATGAGCCAGGTGAACCAGGAGATTTGCCACTGGCTCATTATGAAAATCATAAAGAATATCATGACCTAATGGCAGTCGTACTAACAGAATGCTCTGCCAATACCCAAACTTCTGTACTCAAATGAAGTAGCCTTAGGGAATGCTTGTTCTCAAAACCTACTCAAGACTTTTGTCTGGTTCAGCCATTCAGCCTGATTCCAGGGGGGAATTTGGGTGACACTGGTACCGTAGGTGAAAGACTGAATGGTATGGTCATAGACTTGATGAAGCTGGCTGGTCAGACATGGCAATTACATCTCTTTCTAATGCAGAGGATACAAGCTGAAAATGGTAAGGAAAGTTAAGAAAATAGAAGGGCTGGGGTTGTTTTCATTTTAGAATTTGAAGTGTAATTAGCAGTTACATAAATGTTATTTCTTTCTTGGTTTTGTTTGTTAAGTCAGTATTAACAAGGGATCCTGATATTCAGTACTCACATTCATCTGCTCCAGAGAAACTAACTTCAGGAAGAAGTAACTTAGGAAAAACATGTAAAGCTCAGTACAGGAACATATGACATACAATGAGCAGATCAGGGAATTGGTTCATGCAGATGGAAGAAAGTTAAAGGTGGGAGATAACTGATGTGCTTCACAGAAAAAAGAAACTTGTAGAAGACAATATCAGAGGTTGCTCAGAGGCACAGTGAAAGGACAAGAGGTTGCAAGTAGGAATAAGCATAATTCCTAATGTTCAAAGGTAAAAATATCCTTTTGGGGTCATCAACACAAGGACAAACTGCCCAAGCAGTACCTCCTTGAAGGTTCTCACAACTCAGCTGAGTAATCTGACCTCATTTTGAAATGTGTTTTGCTTACCAGGAAGCTGGACTAGATGAGCCCCAGATGTCTACAGAAGTGAAGAATTTCTTTCACATTATGCTCAAGATATTAAGTTCTTCACACAGGCAATCCAGACAGAAGAAAATTAAAAAGACTGTAGCCCTGGAAGAAGTCAGCAATTAAAATATTGGTGCACTTCTCCAAATACCACTGGTAACTGATAAAGGAAGAGCCATTCTACATGTCTGACATTCAGGGTTTTTATCACTAGACAGTTTGAAATCTGTGCATGGCACAAGCCAGCGTGAATACAGCAACACCAGTAAGGCTGGGGGTGCTGCATATTTAGTGTTGTATGAGTCTGGCTCAGCCTACCAGATGGTTTCAGACTAACCATAAGAAATACAAGTTTTTACTTCCTGGGGGAGAAAACAAAATCCTGAAAGGCAAAAATCTGTAGCAAAACCTCATACAATTGGCAGACCAGCACACAAAAGCAAAAAACGTGGAGACTTTCATGCAAAAAATAAGGTGATGGAATACTTTTCAGTATTTTGCTTTGTCTTTAAGAGGAAGAGCTTGAAAGTTATCTGCCATGAGACAATTCAAATTTTAGAAAAAGCGTAACCTATAATTGCAAAACCTCTTTTTTTCTTTGTGCAAGTCATGTTGCAAATGTGAATTCGGTTTGAATAGTTATCTGTATTTTCCAGTAGCACTTAACTGCATTTTTGAAGTTGTAGCTGTATTTATCTGAGTATGTGTTTCCTTTCACATATTTCTAAGGACTAATAATTACATTCTTTGTCTTGGTAACAGCACTACGTGTTGTAAAGAAGCAGCCAAGAACGCTGTATGGTAGCCTGCTTAGAGGGAGAAGAACATGCTTCGCAAGGGAATTGCAAGTGAAGTGGAAGCTAAATCCAACATTTTTCCAAATCCATCCATGTTTGTCATGACAGCAATTGCAATATAGCAGCATTATAATAGAAATGCTATACTTAAACATAAGCAAATACATTCTAGTAAAAAAAACAAAACAGACCTAACCAAACCACAAAACAAAACACAAAAAAAGCCAAGAAACCAAATCAAACAAAACAACAACAAAACCCCCAAACCAAGAAGTGTAAATGGATGGACAGAGCGAATTTTTTTCTCCTCTTTGTCCTTAGTCTGTGGTAGGATTGGAGAGTAATATTCAAAGAACATCTACTTTTCCAGTCCCTAGTGTACTATTTAAGAGAGAAATATTTCAGATAGATTACATGAACTGCTGCTTAGTTAGTAAAGACAGAGAATCAGAATAATCTCTTAGGAGAATCATCAGCTTTGATTTTCTTTCTACTTCTAGAGGTCATTGCTTCCAACCTCCTGCAATGAAGCTCAGCAGTTTTGTAAAGGGCCATTAAAGCAAATTATAAAAGAAATCCGGATCTTCCAGATTCATTATCTCCATTTCTCCTGTCACAAAAACTAGTAATCCGAGGAGGCACCAGATCTGCTCTCTGCCCTGGTACAGATGTGAAACAAGATGTTAAATATGTGCTCTATCTCCATGTAAAAAATACATTACCAGACACAGCAAACAAAACATATTATACTATTACTTTATTCATATAGGAAATGTAGTTGAACTAAGAACAAGTATTCAAATATAATTGAGAACTACTTAAATTTTGTAAGCTTTTCCATTGCATGTGGCACTTCTTTCAGACACAAGACCTCTTTAATTCATTTCTGGTGAAGGAAGCAAATTAGTTCTTGCCTTCCCCCTATGCTATCTGTTACTAATTGCAATAATTCCTTCCAGTGCAATAACATTTAAAAGATGCAGGAAACCCAATTCCTAAAGCATTTTTAATGCAACTTCCATTCTAGGCAGTATAATGACATTAAAACTCTCTGGTGTACTGTGCAAATGGGTAGAGACGTACTATGCCTACTCTGGCTTCTCAGCGAGAGTGAAAGCAATACAATATTGATGAGGTGGGATCTGGCAATGAAGAAAATCCCCTTTCTCTGAAGCAGCCAACTGTTACAAGCTAATTCACAGAGCTAGCTCTCTTCTGACAAGTCCCTTCAGTGCAGCTTCCACTGACACAGAAAGTGACAGGCATAGGAGCTGTGTCTCCAGCACTGTCTCTGCTAATGTCCTTGTGGGCTACCCTGGCAGAAGATAAGCAAAACAGAAACACTGATGTTACCTGAACATCAAGCCCGAACAACAGTGTTGCACACACACAGTTGGATTTTTGGATTTTTATTTTTTTTTTAATTATTATTTTAAGGAGGGGCAGAATGAATGTTTTGAAAAAATTGGGTCCTGATTAACAGAGTAGGCGAGACATTCACTGAGGAGTCCCAGAAGAAGGGGGTCTCCTGGGAACAGAGAGCAGCTGTGCTTGCCAGCTTTTGGCTGCCTGTTGCTCTGGCAGCCAGCAGTGGGGCTCCCAGGGCCAGCTGGGGACAGGACAGAGGCACGGGCACATCTCTTCTGAGCAGCCTCTACTGCCAGGGCTGCACTCCCTGAAGAGCAGAAGGCTGTTGACTGCCATATGAAATTGGAGTACGAGCTGCTGGTAGGGAGCTCAGGGAAATCATGCAGATGCTGCTGTCCTGGCAGGCAGAGGAGGCAGAAAAACACTCGCCTCCTGTGTTACCAAGACAGAAAATCCCTCACCAGTTCTGATGATGACCTGTACTCTGGGACAGAAAAGAAGAGCACCCATTTTACACATAAATATGAATGAATAATTTGTATGTAATGCATTTCAATCCCATAATTCTATGTGCAAGAAGAAGCAATGATACATCATAATTTTTTCCACTGCTTTTTCCAACCCTTTTGCAAAAACTTTGCAAATCTGACTCAAAAAACATCCATGCAGAAGCAATAATGCATAGAGAAAACTTTCATCTGCAACACTTATTCAGAATTAACCTCCTCACTTTAGTAAGGGATTACTTGAGTCCTACTATCAGCTAGACAGTAAAATTATTTAACTTAGTCTGAAACAAATTTGCACCATAATCAAAACACAGCTACAACTAAAGAATAAAGCTCTCCCGTTTCAAAAGAAAGGAAAAAAAAAAGGTAAAACCACAACCAACTAGTTTTATAAGAAATCCTAATTACTCAGATAAACATACATGAGAAGATTAGTCAAATCTGTAAAGAAAAGAAGTCGTTGGATGGATAGTGAAAGTTGAATTTAAGGAGGCAGATTAAACACAGGTGGCTCAGTTTCATTTGGAGTTTTTACTGTATGCCAAAACCCCTAGTTGTGATACAGCTGAAGTAAGTATGGAAAAGACATCTTGTGTATGAGAGTGAAAATCTGAACTAATTGTTTCGAAGAAGAGATTAAGTTAAATGTTCATGAAGACAAGAAATCATAAGTGAAACTGTGAAAAAAACCCACTGAGATATCAAGTGAAACTTAAATCCAGTAAAAAGTAACTATATTAACCAAAAGGATTTTTTTCCATATCATCCATATAATATAGAAAAAAAGAGTTAGGATTAGATATAATTCAATATAGTTGTACCATTCACTCTTCTGTTAGACATGATTGCTATATATGTATATGATTATGCCTCTGCAATATGCCAGACATTTACCATGCAGGGTATAGCTGAAACTTTTCCATTTTTATCCTCTGCAAAGATACTTTGAAGGGTTGTACAAAGGTGCAAACATCAGTCAAAGACAGGATGTTGTTTGGAAAATGTCTTTGCTTTCTCACACTTTTATGTCTTAACACATAACAACTGGCACCTCACTTCCTATGTTCAGACTCACAATATGTTTCAATATCTAGGAAAAATTCCACAAACAGAACCTGTACTCACAAGCAGAGAAGCTATACATTACCTTTACCAAACACATAGGATTGGCATCATCAGGTTTAGAGGTCTCAAACTTAAGCCTCTTTATGCTCAAGTCTATTTATGACATCTATACTATAGATTCAAAGCCTGCTCCAAACTTTCAGCATGACTCACTTTTCACAAAGAGCTGTGCCACATTGTTTAGGAAATGAAAGGAAGGAAAATGTAGGACTATTATGTGCAACCTTTTACACACTGAACAGTCATTCCTAGAAATGTGTAGAAGTGCTGTTGATGAGCAGCTCTCTGCAGCTTTAGCAGTCCTCTGGGTACTCTACACCCAGAGATGTTGTAATCCACTTGAGCCTAGCTCTTGTGGATGCACAAAAGGAGATTATGTGCACAGTACTTTCACTCTCCTCAAATCCTGTGCAAGGGGTATTCAGCCGTACTGCTGGGTGATTAACATAACCTACACCGGTGTCCCAGTGGTTATGGTACCAGTTTCCTCAAAAATGAAAAAAAGATGTCTAAAACTAGGATAATGTCCTTTACCTCCCTAAGCAACCAAGAAAAGCAGTTCCTGTGGAAGGCAGCATCCCTTCAGTGGCTGAGAAGATGTTACTCCTTTGCATGTGCATTTGGTGAGAGGGAAAGAACACTACTGCGAAGTCCTCTAAGAACAGCCAGCAATAAGCTGTCAAGCTTTCTCACACACATTTACATCCAAAATCTGCAGTCTTCCAGACATGGTCTGGCCTGTAAGTTAATCAGTGCTTACTACTCCCATTCATTAAATAGAAATTGGTATTTCAAACAGTATTTCAAATGCTGAAGCACTTGTGAGAATGTCTCTCACTGAAAGGCTCTGTAGAAAAGACCTCTGGAGATAGAGAAAAGGAAAAATTTTTCTAATTTGCACAATATCTTTCTTTGTGTTATTCAGAATGCCATGAAAGAATGAGAATGAATGTAGCACAACTTGTCTTGCCAAAGAAAAACCCAAAAAACTCAAAACCAAACAGAACACAAAAAGCCCCAAGATACGAGATGAGCAGAAACCAGGTGGACTGACCAAGGGATGTGTTCCAGTATGGCTGGCTGCTATATGTTTTACATGCCATGAAAGATCAGAAAAGATGCATACACTTTTAACTCACATGAAGGTCACTTCAGCAGTTCACTTCTAATTCCATCTGGTTCTGTATTTAATTTTCATTCATGAAACAAACAGTTAAAATAGCTTTCCTGTTTCTATGTGTCTTTGAAATAGCTGTTTGGGTTCTTTTTCATTAGGAACAAAATCATCAAGATTTATGTGCCAGTAATTTTTAAAAAGTGCCATAATCTTCTCTAAAACAATGTATGGATTTAGTTGTATTAATTTCTGTAGGAAGTTAAATCGGAATAAAGGACCAATGAATCTCAGAAAAAAGGTTTGAAAAGCCTTGAAAAGACTATTGCCTTTTTCCTTGAAACTTCTTTTAGAGATAGAAGAGAGCTAATGCTCAGTAGAGTTTCCTCACACTACTGACTTGCACATCTAATTTTTCTTCCCAGTACTCATGATAGAGACAAAAAGACCTTTAAGTAGACAACTACTCAGACTGTTCATTTGGATTCCAAAGCTTTGTCTGTCCCTAGTCTTCCCTCAATTTTTAGATGGAAACAGAAAGATTTGTGCATATAGAAAGAATAATTTATGGCATATAATGAGTGGATGTTTCCTTTATTTTCCATTCAAATATCTTCAGCAATCAGCATTCTTCCCTACTATAAAGGCAGTGGTTTATAAATCAGTATGAAATAGATAGGTTAGGGAAAATGACCAATAGGGAAGCAGGAATTTACAGTTGACACAAAATTGTCATTGCTGCAGTATGAGATTTTACACGGCTTTTATGGAAGCTGTCTGCCTTTCTCTTTGCTATCAGCTCTGCTCCTGACATATCCACAGATGGCTGAAGCACTATCTCACATTTACAATTAAGTGATCTAATTCCTGGTTCAATAATGACTTAGTCTACGCAGTGTGAAACCTTTGAATAATCAAGAGACCAGCATTTGCTTTGACCAGAAACACCCTCCTCTTAGCTCCATACCACGTTTGTGGTATGTTTTTGTTCAGCTATGTGATATGTTATAAATTACTCGGTTTTTTTTCTTTCTCTTTTCTGGTACACTAATTTAAAAAAAAAAATTATTTGAAGGCTTGTGTCTTAACTAATAAATATATTTCTTTTGCAGTAGACAATGATAAACAATCCCTTATATTCTGAAGTCTAGTTTTGAGCTGTCAATTTTTTTTAAATTTTTTTTTTCATTTCCATGAAAATAGATTATCTGGTAGAAAGTCACTACTCAAGTTCACACACTTAAATAGAAATTTCTCTTTAAAACTATATGCTCCATCTCTAAAGTAGCTCAAAACATAGCCATTTACGTCTGTTCCCTGAAAACAAATAATCAGCTTCATCATTTGTAGAAATAAGAAATAATGTGGGTAATAGAACCTCTATTCTCAGGAAGTTCTTTTGTTCTCAGGAAGTAATTTTGCTTTGTCTTCAAGCCAAAGTATCACCAAAAATACTGTTTAAAAAATTGAATAAAACCCAAATTCAATATTGCTGAAAACTCTGTGCTGCTCAAAATGAAAGGGCATTTATTAAAAGAGCTCTTCTTCATTAACCTGTATGTATATGAACAGCAAAATATTTATCTGGCTCCTAGAATAAAAATCATGCAATTATAGAATCACTCTTGTATTTGCATTAAATTTGCTTCAAATCCTTGATATTGTACTTTTGTTGTCAAAGATTTAATAAGCTTTCATATGTAAGCTGTAGATGTCAAAAATATGTCATAATATGCTAGCTTTTAATAAGAGTGATGTATTTTTATCCATTTCATCACTTTCCAAATTGAATGAAGTTTTGAGAAACCTTCATTTTATACCATGAAACTAGAAAGCACTTCCTTCATGAAGACATCTCCCTAGAGGAAGTCACAGTTCACTTCTAAGAAAGCCTGTGTTAAAAAGGAGTCTGCTTCACAAAACCTACAGAGAGCTCCTGGTGTCTGCAGTAAAATCTCTGCATATACAGGAATGATGTGGAAGGACAGTAAACAGTAGCAGTAGCAGAAATGTACCCAGATGACCCAGACTTGCCCACTCTGACAGTAGAATACTGTGTTTTCTTAACACAGTAGAGCAATGACAATGGAGAGAAAAACCTCAGAAAGATGAAAGTGCTTTCACTTAGTTTTATCTTGCTTCTTGTATCTGGTGAAGTCAGCAGCATTCCTGTGCAGGAAAGCAAAAAATTTGGTTTCTACCAATTCTGATGAATTGCTACAGGCTGTTGCAGAGATTCACAGCGATTTAAACTCACTACAATGGTTTTTGGGGACAATGCTGATATTTTGAGGGCTTTGACACTTGTTGTGTTTGAAGCTGTGTTTAAATTTGATACAGGTACATTATGACACTTTCATGCTCCTTTTTTTCTGCATAGAACACATACATGAAGCATAACCATTTGCTGTCTGGTTTATTATAAACATAAATGAGATCTAAGAAACTCAATAAATGTACAGAAGTACTGGCAAAATTTGTGGGGAGGGTACAGATGATTTTTGGTTAAGGACTACAGTAAAATCAGAAAGACATTGATGACCTTTTAAGGAGGTATCATTTCTATGAAAATAGATGTTTCACTGAGTTTTCCTTAGCTGAGAGCTAGGAAAATTGTTCTAGCCTATGTTTGATCTCAAAGAAATGATTACTAGAAATGGAGCCATTAATTACCTATTGAATGAATAAAAGTAATCATAATTTCAGTATACTTCTTTAGGTATCCCTCATTTAAGCTGTACTTTGAATCCTGTCCTACATATTCTGCACACACCAAACAAGTAATCTTGAAATCTTGATTTCTAATTGTTTGATAAGATGATATTTAAGTATTATATATATATATATGAATGTTCTCCTGAGGTAACACAATGGAACATAGGGATAATGCCTCTACACACTATCACTGTAATTACTTTCCAAAGTCATTGCTACAAATTCATAAACACTTGAAGATATTAAAAAATTAGTACTTTTTTCCTCCTCAGAAAAGGCACACAAAAATATTCTATCTTCCAGTAGGTGAAACACACCACTATTTTGTTTACTTCCAGATAATATCCTCCCTGAGGCATGGGTCTTTCTTCTAGCATCCAGCACTTCTGTTACTTCCTTATGCACTTACAACAGTAGCTACTTTTGAAAGATGACAATAGAAAATACCTTACACTTTCTTATCAAAAAGAGTATTCACATGATATCTAACTCCCATAAACATCAACATTAAAGGAAGTTTGACAGGATTCAAAGAAAAAAGCTTTTGCCAGGCAAGACTGGAGGGGCAGAGACCAAACAAGTTAAAACAGCAGACAGTTCTGAAAACATTTGTCTTTTTTTTCTACAGTCCATAGATACACCACAGTTACAACAAAGGTTAGCTCACTATTAAAAATCTATATTCTGAAGTCAGTCAAATCATGTGGCAAGGATCCTTAAATTGTTATTATCCTGAGGATGATAAATGAAATTCACTTCAACGCCACCAAGATTAACAGCTTCTTTGTAAGTTCATACTTGGAGGATTTGAAATACAAAAAGAGAGCATCACTGGACAGAAAAGATAATTTTTGAAATGTTTTAATTAATACTTTAATAAATATTTTAACAAAATGTAGCAGCACAATAACAGCAACAACTGTTAAATTTGGACCAGTACTAATACAGTGAGCATTAAATATAGTATAAGTATTGTATTATATTAAAATGAATGCTCAATGTCATTATTTTGAGACCAATACCTGCAATGGCACTTTCAAGTGAATAATTTCTGTAGGCAGTAGCAAGTTTCATAGTAACCACATACAGTTTACAGCTCCCCTGGAGAACCAGAAATCACCAACTTAAGCTCTTTAAACAAGTAGGGGAAACAGCAGGGTTTCAGCTATGCTGCTCTGTGTATTATAGCTTGGGGTATGGGTTATACAGACACTCAATTTCTGCTCTCTGTTACTTTCTTGGCACTTTCACTGCAATAATTTTAGACTCATTCATATATTATGTTTGTACAATGCCCATCACAACATCCTGCTGAGCTATAGTTTTCATGCATTTTTACAATGTCAGTGTTTGTAAAAATCACCTAGCATGCCAAACTGCATTTGGATGCCTGCCTACAAACCTCAGCCTTCAAAATTTACTTAGAATTCCCCAAGTATTCAGGTTTCTGGCAGTTCTGGGTATGTACTACAAGAATGACCTTAAGTCACTCCCTCTCTTGCCCAGCACTTCCTGTGTTTTTAGACAGATCTCTCTTCAAGGCCAGAAATGGAGTAAGGAGGGCTCTAAATGCTCCTTTCTAGGGATGGTGGGGGGAGATGGGGGGCAAAAAAAAGAAAGAAGCAGCATTTACCAGTGGCCAACATCTTTCCTACCAGGTAATTGAGATTTATAGAATTCTCATTTTTCTAACATCAGACAGAAAACTGTGCCTGCATTCTCATACTTCCTTCCTAGTTACATAGTTGACTCAAGGACACGGAACAGGAATTGAGCTCCTCATACATATTTTCTAACACTGGGCTATGGTGTAATTTCTTCACCCTGTCAGGATAAAAACCCCATCTTGATCATCTTCAGGTTTCTTTAGGGGGTCTAAGGCCTTTAGGCCATATTTTTTCAGAAGGGGTACAGGAAGATAAAAGCCACACAGCCACACAGTGAAGAAACACTTATCTGTATTTGTAAATGGCTTGTGCAAATTCACATAGTTTTAGTGAAGGGACTTCTTAGGTTTTTTAAACCAAAATATTTACTGAGAATAGAAGAGAAAGAAGGGAATAGTTTCAAAGTAACTCCTATCCAAAAGAAAAAAAGAATCACTGCAAGCTGTGTGGAAATAAAGGCATTGATGTAGATTCACCTATCATTCTACTTTTCTATCCTTTAAAACAATAATGTGTCCATGAGGTTTTAAGACAGTGATGTCTTAACATCTCAACATCTACCATATGCTTACTTGTCTATATGAGCTCTGCTTTTGATCCTCCTGCTGGCCACAATTTAGGATGGTTTAATGAGAGAGAGAAGCATCTGGACTTGATTGCTTATCCACTGTTTGTAATAACACTTTCACTACTGATAAACACGTAGAGGATGAATTGTATTTAAATATTGAACTTATATATAGGTCAACTCTACAATTGATTTGTATACAGAGGTGTGAGCCCACCTTTTGTACTCAAAATAAATAAAAACAGATGAAGGATGAAAAGTTCCCTGGTTTTGAGTTGATTAAATATGTTTATTATGAAGCTGGACTGTATGCAGAAACATCAAGTGTTTTTGACTTGCTAGCTGTGTAAAACTGATGTGAGACAGTGGCTCAGGCTCAGCCTACCAGGGTTTATGTTTTCAGAAGTATTTAAAAGTCAGTTCAAAACTTTAGTAAGGACTGATGAGTTTCACTGACACAATGAAAAAATAAGGGTAGCAATAGTAACGTGTTTCCTGACCGCATCAATATATTTTTTGACTTCTGCTCAAGGAGAAAGCTAAAGAGTGCAAAAGCCCCGTATCAAAACACATTATTAAAATATAAACATTTTCAGGCAAGGATCACAAAATATTTTCTTAACCAATTATGTACACAGTCATTGGAATATCCTTCACTTAAGTAATTAGACATGCAAAGAATGTGTTTGGTTGATTGTTGCTGCTGCTGGTAAACTAATGGATATTGTGGACAACCAGAAGATTTTAAAGGCTCAAGAAATGCAATAATTTATAGAGTATTTCAGTGCTAAGGTTGGGTAAGGAGGAAAGTGAAAGAAAGACTATACTGGGCCCGTTTGCCATTAAAAGGAAGTGACAATACACAGGGTACCAAAAATATAATGCAGACTGAATTTTCTTTCTTGATGGAGAAGAACTATGTGATTGCCACTAATGTCTGTAGAAGCAGAAAAAAGTGCATGAAGAAAGGAAGTAGTTAGTATCAAGCACTGACTGTATTGAATTAATATGCTTTCAAAAGCAGTATGTCATTAAAAAGACATCCATTAAAACTACACTTCTTTATCTAGCAAAAACTCAAAATAGGACCATCACCCTTTCCTCATCTCCCAAGCAGTTGACCTCCATTGCTTCCCCTTGTTCTGGTAAAAGTGGAAATTCTTTCTGAGCTGGATCTGTTGCTACCCAGATTGGGGTGTAGCCTTGTGAATGCTGATACTAGCAAAACAGCTCTTGGGAGAAAAGCAGCTGAATTGAAGAAGCAGGAAAGCTCCTGCCCCTTCAATGGCCGTTAGCTTTTACAAAATTTAAATGACCAGGCATAAAGGCAGGGGTACAAACAAAAGTTGGAAAAGATGAGTGAGCTACACTATGCATTTTTTACAATATTAAGCACTGGGCTTTGAACTAAATCCTGTCATTTTCCAAGATCTGTGTATTATTTTCCCTTTTATTCTTGCAGAAAACATCCTGTTGATCTGTTGCAGACACGTAAATAAAATGCTTTGTCCTTTTAAGAGACTGAAACTGCTGACTTAATACCATAAAAGAAGGTGTCAAATACACCTGGAAGACATTCTCAGACACCAGTTCACAGAAGAGTGGATAGGACTAACTGTAGAGCACTCCTTAAAAAAATTATAAGGAAAAACAACATTAAACCATCCCTAATTTAAAAGATACTTCCCAATAGAGACTGAGAAATACAGTTGTCTGGCCTGAAAGAATAGACTAAAACTATTTTAGGGGATAGTATTTGTCTAATTCATTTTCTCTTTATTGAACAGGAAAAAAATGCTGATCAAGATGAGAGTGGGCACAGAATGTGAATGGAAGAAAGAAGAAGCAGCCTACATCGTGTACAAGGTTTGTTTGATATGACCACAAACTCCTGTGGCCTGGTCTCTCTGCTCTAAGCTGAACAGGGTCCTAAAATACTGATTTACCACCGTTCACCAGTTCTTAATTTCCATTTACTAAACCAGAATTTAATTTAGTTTTTAGAAATTGTAAAAATACACTACAAGGGAAGTAATTATTGAAATATAAATTCATCTCAAATGAAACAAAAAAAAGACGTTCAAAATATTTAATAATTTATGGTGAGTTTGTTCCCCCTGATTTAAGGTTCAACTATGCAGTTATTTGTATAAGATTTTCTTAATTAAAAAGCAAATTTATCCTATAAATTCATTATGTTTTAATTATAATTAAAAATTAATTAAATTACAAGACAACTTTTTAAGACCTCACCTGGATAACCTGCGGAATTTACCAGCACGTATGTATTGGAGAACATAATAAAAAATAATATAATAATTTAATATTGACTAGAGGACCACACCATTGAAGTGAGGTTTCTTAGCAGCCACGTGAAGAGATGGAGATCTCAGGGGTGTTTGGGAGTAGAAATATTTCATGAAATATCATAGCTTCCATCAGAATAAGGAAACTGCGTTCTGTTCAGGCCTACTGAGGACTCTAAGGACAAAAAGATTCATGCTAGAAAAATATCAAAAGGAAAAAAAGCTATAAAATATAAACAGAACATACACTTCATGAGTAGAAGAAGCAAACAAATATTTTCTACTCAAAGTCAGTAGTACATCATACAGTGTATCTCCATAAGACAGCCTAATGCTGGCTTCATAGTCTAATGTGAATATATGGAAATCAAAGTAAAAAAACGAGAAGTTTCACAGAAAAAAATATGATCTGAAGAAATAACTTCTTACATTTCTATTGTAAATAAAGCATGATGTCATGGCAAAGACAAAAATCAGCCTTATAAATTTCATGTTACAGAGTAGACAAGCAGGAATGTCTGATTTACAGGGCTTACAGGAAAAAATGCAAACTAGATATGTGCAACAAAGTACATGTAACCTGAAAAGACATATCAGTTAGCTGGAAAAGGTGCTCTATAAGAGTAAACCATTCCACTCAAAAACAAATGTTCTATATAAAGGAAATCTATGGATTTGCAGAGATTTGCATTCTTATACAGAAGGCAGAAATCAACTGTCAATAGATGCTATAAATCCTGACATTGTAGGGTTTTTGGTAAGATAATCAAACAAAAATGATTTCTTCAAGCAATATCTCATGATACTCCATAAGGTATGACAAAGAAGTCAACTGTCTTCATATGTTGTATTCCAATGAACTGGAATAATTGTCAGCCTCCAGAACTGCAATTAGTCAGCTGATCTGAGTGGAAGCACAGATCCTCACACATAAAGTACAAGAGTAACCAAAGGCCCACAGACCTTGCCAGCTGAGATAAGTAACACCATATATGGACTAGATGTATTAAAATATTCTCCAGGTTGTTATTCCCCAGGGCTCAGTATCCGGGCTAGCTTTGTTTAACACCCTTGTGGATGAGGGGACCTGGACAAGGGCATCAAATGCACCCTTGTGAAGCAAGTTTGGAAAGCACAGGAAACTGAGTCCAAACATTGACCTGCTAGAGGGTGGAAAGGCTCTGCAGAGGGATCTGGACAGGCTGGATCAAAGGCCAATTGTATGAGTTTCAATAAGGTGAAGTGCTGGGTCCTGTCCTTGGGTCACAACAGTCCCTGCAGTGCTTCAGACTTGGGGAAGATGGCTGGAAAGGTGCCCAATGGAAAAGGATCTGGGAGTGCTGCAGCACTGAACAGCAGCTGAACATGAGCCTTATGTGCCCAGGTGGCCAGAAAGGCAGAGACATCCTGGCCTACAGCAGCAATAGTGTGTCCAGCAGGACCAGGGCAGTGATCAGTCCCCTGTGCCCAGCACTGCTGAGGGCACACCTCGAGTGCTGTGTTCAGTTTTGGGCTCCTCACAGCAAGAAAGACATTGAGGTGCAGAACCAAGTCCAGAGTAGGGCAACAGAGCTGGTGAAGGGTCTGGAGCACAAGTCCTGTGAGGTGTGGCTGGCAGAAATGGGGGTGTTTAGCCTGGAGAAGAGAGGAGGGATGGAGGGGAGGGACTTACTGCTCTCTACAACTACCCAGAACAAAGTTGTGAGATTTGGTCTCTTCTCCCAGGTAACAATTGATAGGACAAGAAGAAATGGCCTCAACTTCCACCAGGGGAGATTTAGATTATATATTTGGGGGAAAAAAAAAAAATCACACAAAGGAATGTAAAGCATTGGAATGGACTAGGGAGGTGGTGGACTCATCATCCTGGAAGTGTTCAATAACTTTGAGCTTCTATGGCACTTGAAGACATGATCTACTGTTGAACATGATGATGATGCTGGGTTGGTGGTTGGATTTGATGATCTTAAGGGTATTTTCCAACATTAAAAGTTCTCTGATTCTGTGAAAAAGGAAGTGAAAAAATTGTTTCACTCTCAAAACCAGAATTTCTTTTCATTAAAAAAAATGGAAGCTGCCTTATCTTCACTAGTTTCACCCAAGCAACAATCACAACTGAAGTGAATTCAGTGTTAAATATACTTTAAAGCAACAAAGGGATAAGAATGTTTGTAAGTCCACTAAAATATCACGTTTCCTGTAAAATAACACATAGCAGACTTCACTAGTGGCTCAAAGTATTTTTTTTCAGTTGGTCATAAATAAGTCGCAGATAAGTACACAAACAGATCAAATAAATTCTACAAAACCAGACTACATCTAATGAATCCCTGTCTAATCCAGACACAGAGACAGAAAAATCAGCACTACTTGAGTGTGACCTCAGCATAGTCTGTAAAAGCCCCTTCTCTGATTCATCTCTGTAGCATTTAGGGTAGAATTCCATAGAATCTGAAATATTGCCAGATCCATACCACACAAATGCACCAGACCAGCAATACTGTTCTAAAAAAAGTTAGCATTATCTCCACAACAATATATTAAGAACAAATTGCTGAAAACCACCACATCTGCATGACGTTACCTCATGAAAATTCAGACAACTGGGTATGTTACAACTTGTGTTATGTACAAGGCCCAAAGAGAAGCAATCAATATATCAGGTTATGCAGTACATTATCTATTTTAAAAAACCCCAAACAAACAACAAACCAAACCCCCAACTTATTCTGGTGCTATCACTGAAACTGCACATGGACTTTATTTTTAAATCACCATTCATTCTTTTACCTATTTCAACCTAATTCATTTCATGCACTCAGATATGAGTGCAACAGTAAAATGTTTGTGCCATAGGTAGAGGTAATCCAAAGTCTACAAAAAGACAGAGACAGAATTATGGACCTCATTTCTCCTAGTTTCTGTTTTGCCATTACATGGCTTCAGTCAGGAAAACACTAAGGACTCTACATTACAATAATATGACATTGTACTACAAGAGTCAAAATCAGCCAAGATTGCAACTGCAAGCAATGCACGTTTTCTAATAAACTAGGTCTCTATGCTGGCTGTACATGCACCTCAGTGAAATCAGGATTCAAGGTTTGGAGGATGGTTCAAGGGGCAAATATTCAATAACGAATTATTATTACACTTCTTGGGGTGATATAACCATTTCCTAACAAAAAGTCATTCTGAAGAGGGTGACAAAGTGTTTTCTTAATTCTTTTCCCTTTATCAGGCATCCAATTGCTGCAATTACATGATTAAAACAATATTAGTGCTTCTCTTAAGATCATTTTGTTTATATCCTCTGTTTGCTTCTGCGCAGATATGGAGTGTGATAAACATGGCATGTTGTTAATCTCAGATATATGTATTTTTGTGTGATTGCTGCAAGGATTAAGAACGGGCAGATCATTATTTGTAGTAGTATAGCTCTTGCATTCTGATGAAAATTTAAGTATAATCAAGGCTTCATAATTATGTAGGTAATTTTTAGATTTAAAAAAACTACAGTAGCTGTATCAGAAAATTATTTTAGCAAGACTTATACCTATCAGTATTTTGTGTCTTTATTCTGCATGGCCTTGGAAAGAAGAACTTATATTTGTCACCTTTCCTTATGAACATTCAAAAAAATTAGTAACAACCTGAAAAAAAGAAAAATTATTTGTATTTTTCTGAACCATGTATTCTGTCACAACAAAGCATTAGGTCTGAGCTGAAATATGCAGGTGATTAAGTAAATTTTCTTATCAATGAAATACAGGTACTTCAAAGCTGAGAAATATTTACTCACTCCAAATTAGGGCTGATATGCCAAACAGTGTATTTGCCTGAGATATAACTCTGGGTTCTTAGTGTTTACATGAATGAGCTGAACCTTATTTTTATGTTCCATTAGAAAAACCTACACAGTCCATCCAACTCTATACTGAAGTGCTGGTTCAGCTCACTGGCTCACAACTTGTTGAATTATATTTGAATCATTAATGCTACCTACTTCCTTCCCTGTATTCTCTCAGTCAATTAATCAGTCTCAAATTTGTTGTTTCATACAATGTGAAAGCATTTCAAACTGAGAAGCTACTGCCCGAGGTTCCCACTACTTTTCCTGAGTACAAATCCAAACATGGATTTATAAAATATTGAGATGAATATGATATTTCTTAAACAATTGGAAGTAGGAATAATGACAGAGTACATCATATTTAGTCATGATGAATGATCTAAACATTAAGTTAATTAAGAATCCAAGATTTTTTTTATTTTCAATTGTATCAGAAACTGCTATACTTTATCTATACAACAGACCAAATATTTACTAAGAAAGATAATATTTCCTCTCTTTTCATCCAAATACAGAGTAAACCATCCTAATTCAATGCAATGAGTTTTTGTTTCCAGCTCCTGTTGAGAAAATATTTAAGAAGAAAAATGAAATCCCTTTGTATTATATTTAAATAATTCAAAGCCATTCCAAAATCATATGATCTGACCTTCAATAGATTGTAGATATCTATGTTTCTCTTGAGTATTTTTGATTAAAACATTTCCAATCTTGTTGTGGTTTGACACTGGCTAAAATCCAGGCACCCACAATAAACCATTCACTCATCCTCCTCTGCTATAGTTGAGCAGAGGAAGGGGAAAGAAAAAACAAATGGCTCATGAGTTGAGATAAGGATTGGGAAGAAATACTTTAAGGCCAAAACAAGTTCAAATTTACATGGTACAAAGAAAATTTATTAACAGAATTAAGAGAATAATGAGAATGAAAACAAACCTTTAGAACACCTTTTTCCTCCCTCCAGCCCCTCCTCATTTCCCACTGACAGCACAGTGAGACAGGACATGAGAGTTGTGTTCAGTTTTCATTTGAAGCCTTCAGTTCGCTTAGGGAGAGGAGTCTCTCCTGCTATGCTGTGGGGTCCTTCCCACAGAAGACAGTTATCTGAGAACTTTTCCAATGTGGTTCTAATTTTCACAAGTAGCAGTCCCGCCCGACCTGCTGTAATGTGAGCCACTCCCACAGGCAAAATAGTCTTCCCAAACTACACGGCATAGGTCATTTTAGTTCATGAGGTATAGTCTTTTAAGGATAAACTGCTCTAGTTTGGAAGCAAGGATCTTCTTTTTCTATCTCTGGAAGCAAGGGTCTGCTCTCTCTGTTGGGATTTCCTACTAGATTACAGCTTTTTAGCGTGCACCTTTTCTCATGGGATGCAAGTGGATC
Source organism: Poecile atricapillus (assembly GCF_030490865.1). Classification (NCBI taxonomy): domain Eukaryota; kingdom Metazoa; phylum Chordata; class Aves; order Passeriformes; family Paridae; genus Poecile; species Poecile atricapillus. The sequence continues at coordinate 85,912,663 of NC_081289.1, read as the reverse complement.
TCTGCATCCCCCCCAATGCACTTCATGAACTGCAAAGAAACTGTTGTATTATAGTCCTCACCATGGCTTGTAGACGAATTTCAGCTCCAATCTTTGGAGCATCTCCTCTCCCTCCTTCCTTTCACTGACTTTAGTATCGCCATGTTGTTCTCCTCATGTGTCTTTACCTTTTCCTTTTCTCTGACTCAGGAAAAAAATGCTGTCTGTAGGTTTGTTTGTTCTCAAGTTATATCAGGTAAAAAGTTCTTATAGGGTTTTGCAGCGCTGAAAGGTTGGTGTTGTTTGGGCTCCATATTGGGAAATTGCTCACCATGTCCCTTGCTGTCAGCCACATGGTCCCCTCTGGCTCTGCCACAGTAGCTGGCACTGCCTCCATTCCTCACCTCTCTTCATGAGGGGCTCCAAAAAGGAGAAGCCACTGCTGTCACCTCTGCCTTTCTGCTTGCAGCACTGCTGGCTAAAAGAAGTTAAGCAGGAAAAGTTCACTGTGAGTCGTGCTGAGATGGTGGCCCTGGCTGTATGGTCCCAGCCACTCCTGGTGACAGCTGCATGGCTGCTCCCAGTGCCAGAAGGACCCCGGCCCCCATGCCTACACAAATCCTTCAAAACAGAGCGTGTGCACAGCATATATCCTTCTTAAATATGTCATCACAGAGACGTTACAAAACTCTCTAACCGAGCCAGCAACATGTCCATTGCCAGAGCCTTCAGGAGTTGGCTCTGCCAGACATAGTAGAAGTTTTGAGGAGCTTCTCTCAGAAGCTGCCTCTGTGGCTTCCCTTACCCCCACTAGAAATCAGGTTGTGTTAAACTAACTCAAATCTTCACAAAACCGTCTGCCATGTATGGATGTTAACTATGAAGCAGGCAGCACAGTGCCTGTGGAATAGCAGGCCGCATAACTTTCTCAGTCTTGCCTGAGAAAGTGGCCTGGGAAATCATAAGGAGGAGTTAATCCTCAGAGATAGAGAACAGCCTTGCAGGTGCTGTTTGTCAGTTCCTTGTTTTCTTGCAAGAGAAGGTCGAGGGGTGGTGTACCCCACTGACCAATGATGGTGATGTGTTAGTTTACTAACCAATAAATTTTACCTTTCTGTACTTTCATGTATTGGTCTATAAAAGAAGATCTGAGGTAATAAACCTTAAGAGAGACAGGAACTCTGCTGTTCAACTCACGAGAGAGTCTGTGTCATTCTTCTCACTGTTCCCAATAGAGTGACACCATGTGCTAAAGGGAAGAAAAAGGAGAGCTCAAAGCATCATCAATGCCCGAGGCCTGGTGTGTAATTGGTAAGTAATAACGCATATGTCATTTAGATGGAAAGAACTGCATAACCTTAACAGAGGATTGAACTTCCATGCTTTGGAAGTAGGATTATCTCACTAGATCTAGCTTTGGAAAAAATGTAGATGTCACTACTTCACTACTTCAGAAAGGATCCTCCAGTATCCTTCAGAGGAATCAACTGTGAGTTGATACTTTGCTTTCACTTAGTCACTAGCATGTCTTTCAAGGAGAGAAGAAGAGAGAGAAAGCAGTCTTTGACCAATTGCTGGGAAAATGGATGGAAGATAATTCTTCCAGAGCATTTGAAACCATCTTGGGTCAGGAGGTCTAAGTTTCAGTGTCTCAATACAGAGATATTAGCAAGCTGGAGACTTCTGAAGACTTTTTGTTCTCTGCATTGAACAAACAGACCTTTGGCAGACACAGATTTTATTTCACGAATCCTTACACGACAGGATTGATAACTATACTTGTGATCTACACTGTATGCCCTCCTTCAGATTGTAACTAAAATCATTTCAAAGTGCCATGAGGCACAGTCTACAAGGAGATGTACAATGGGAATACATTCAGCTCAGCTGGAACTGAGTGACTCTTCCACAGTACTGGTTTACTAATGCATAGTAGGCTTAAAATAAAGCTAGTTCACATGATGGGTATGTTACACCAGGAAATAAGTAAAGCCTGCACTACAAACAGCAATTGATGGGTATGATTCCTAGTGTCAGTACTGAAGAAATACTTCCTCAGCTTTTCAGAGAGGTTCATGTTTTCCTCTGAAACAGGAATAGTGAGGTTGAAAGTGAAGAAAAATATTGAATTCCTAATTTCACACCTAATTTCACTAGAAACACTTTTGCTTCTATTTTCCATATTAATACATTGATTAATGCTTCAAACACATGGCAGATTTTTGAGGGGGAAAGAGTCTAATGGCTGCTTAGTAGTTTACCCTGAAAATTTGGTCATTAGTGCACTCTGCAAGGGAGATTATTTAGCCATAAAAATATTTCTACTAAATATTTTTCTTCATTAAAAAATAGAAAATAGAAAATAGAGCTCAGGTTTTAAAACAGGTTTTTCCCCAAAGTATGCTTTAACAGATTGCAAATGTACAAATATGTACAAATCTGTAGAAACAAAGCTTAATCTAAAGATAATAAAAGGAAATAAAGAAATAAAGCTCATCTAAGGAAAATGGGAAAGATAGCAGGGAACTAATGTACCATTCAGATTCCTCAACTGCTTACAGTTCTTTTATCACTCAGAATGATTCAAGCGAGGCTAGAAAGTCTTCCACAGCTCCCCTTGGTGCTCTGTTGCTCCCTCCTCCAAATAAGTAATAAATAAATTTTATCACTTTTGCATCCCCTTGCAAGGATTTATCCAAGACCTTGAGCTCTGATTGCCCCAATCACTATCCAGATCATGAAGCTGACTATGTAAACTAATGTGGGGTAGCAAGCCCACCACAGCTTAGGGCTGAAATGAGATCATTGAGATGATTTGGGACAATCTGACCCAGAGCCTGAGGCCTCTGTCAGAGCTGCCTCTCAGAGCTTTGTGGCCTTTCAGTTTCCACCCAGTTGTCTTCCACACCAACCAACATCAACCACTGCCTCTGCGGTAGACAGCAGAAGCATCCAAAGGAGATCTAAAACACACGAGATCCTAGAGCTTTTGCTCTGTCATCCTGCATACACCATTTTCCTGGGACCCTCGAAGCCATGATTGCAGCAGCACAACCTCGTGGTTAACTGACAATAAGGATCCTTGTGCTTCTCTCTGCGGAAGGAGATAGAGGGAGCCTGAAGACAAAACCTTGCCTCGGGATCCTCAGGGACGCTTCCTTCACCATAGCTGTGAGTGATGCCTTAAACTTATTCATAAAGAATCAAAAGAAGTCCTGCCAAAGAAATGATGGTTAGCCTCACTGTGCATCACTGTGCAAAACAAGTAAATATTCAAATTGAAATGAAGTAGGTCACAGAAAACAAACAGCTTGACAGCATGAGGCTGATAAAAATTGCTAGCTCAACTGCTAGCATGCGTAAGAGTCAGAGACACAGCGGCTCTCTGAACCTTGTGGAAGCTGCTGGTTGCTGCCAATGAATTTCTTCAATCATGATACAATCAGCCATCCCAACAAATTTATGAGACACTCAGCTGCAAAGCCATTAGTGCAAAAACAGCTCCATAACATAACTGCAATGTAATATGTACATAGAAACCACTCAGCTGCACATACAAAGTTATACATATGCTGTACATACAAAGTTTGTCACCTTTCCCCCTTGATGTATCTGCTGCCACCAAGCTCTGAGAATAACTTCAGAAGATTGTTCTGGCAACTCCTGAATTCAACAAGCTTCTGTAATAACAACCTCACAGTTGCAGTGCTGTTCTGCACTACTTAAGTGTTTAAAAATATATCTTTGTCCACATTTTAAAACAGAACAGACACCAGGACATTTTCTTTGAAGATTTACAGTCTTTGCTCCATTTTGAAAACTCAAAAAAACTTTGAGTGAAAAATCAAATCAGGAATGCACAAATTGCAAGATTTCTCCCGTTAACTCAGGCTGCTCAGGTCCACAAAACCTGTTTCTGTGCTTACACATACTTGTGATAATTTGTTTCCATTACTCTTGTCCTGACATTCAGCATCCTGGAAAAAAACTCTGGCTTCATGTCCTCTGGACCCTCCTTCTAGGTATATAAAAGCAGAAATATAATTTGTTCCAACAAATTGAACAAACCAAGTGCTTTTTTGCATGTTGTGTGCTAAACTCCCTGACAAATTTAATGGTCTCTACCAGACAGCTTCAGAAAGTTTATATGCCCAGAACTGGACATAACACTCAGATATGTTATCACAAATAGAGATGGGATTACTTCATAGTATCCTAGAGTAATAGAATCTTTTAGATTCAATCACTTCTCTTGACCCCTGATGCCCACAGCCCTTACAGAGTGCAGGATGCAGCTGGTCCTCTATGCTGAAACAGCATGTTCCTGCCTCCTCTTCAATTTTGCTGTTCAACATGAACTCCAGTTTCCACCACTATTTCAAGTATTGAAAGTAAAATAGCAAAAGGGAAGTCAATGTTTTATTGTGTCTAAAAATTATCTAGACACTGCAGCTAGTAAGTTCAGTCATTCTGCCGATGGTACTAAACTAGGAGGAGTTGTGAACTCCCTTGGGGATAGAGAAGCCTTAGAGGGAGCTCTGGACACACTAGAGAGCTGGACAATCACATTAAATTGAACAAGAGCAAGTGCTGGATTCTGCATCTGAGAAATTATTATCCTGGTTGTATGTACAAACTGGGGATGAGAGGGTGGAGAGAACCCCCTACAGCGAGATCTGGCAACAGCCCTCAAGACAAGACTGAGAACTGCTAAAGTTACTTGGTTTGTTCAGTTTGCAGAAGAGGGGCTGAGGGATTACATTACAGCCAACAGCTACCTCAAGGAGGGCAGCCGAGGAAGAATGGCTGATCTCTCTGGTAAGCAGTGACAGGACACAAGGAAAGGGATTGAAGCTTCCTCAGAGGAAGTGCAGATTGGACATTAGGAGTAGGTTCTTCCCCCAGAGCGTGGTTGGTCACTGGATCGTGCTCCACAGAGAGGCAGTCAGGGCACCAAGCCTGTCAAAATTCAAGGGCTGACTGTTTAAGTCACATGATTTAGTTTTAAAAGTTCTGGGAGGACCAAGAGTTTTGGAGTCAATGGTCCTACAATCCTTGTGGGTTCCTTCCAATACCAGATATTCTGTAATTTTATGATTCCAAGTATATGTGGATGAGCTAACTAATTTTAGCTCAAATCAGGAATTATTAATCTGCTGTCCCCAGAATGAAATCGGGAAGCAGAGAGCAAACAGCAGCTAGTGAAAGGATTAACTTGATTAGATAAACTTTCTGCAACAAATTGATATTAGTAATACAACATTCTAAATGTATAATGTTATAATGTATTTGTATTTATTTTGTGCATGAAATCCAAAGAAATTTCTTTAATTTTAAGTTTTCTATTTTCATCTGCTTTATTTTGTTTATAAAGTCTTGTCAATATTTCTGTTGTCAACCTAGTTCAATTTTTCATTTTTACATAACCCATTTCTATGAATGGAATAAAAAAGCATAAGTAGTATGAACAGAGATCTGGCAATATGTATGTTATCCAAAAAGGTGGGATGTATTAATAATCACTGTGTGATCATAATATGTTTTAGCATTTATGTATTCACAGAGTATTCAGATCACATATCAACTACACAAATGAGTATCAATATCTCATCCCTTACTGAAACCTTTCTGTTTTTTGGTTTTTTTTTATTAACACTGAAATAAGTGCGTTATGTTTTTTGCCTGTGGCCTCCCAGTGAAAAGCTGAGAGTCCTCACAGCAGGAAACAAGTGTTTCGACAGTTGATTTGAGTTTCTGAGAAACATATCAAATATAAAGTTCAGAAGCACAACCTATTGCATCATGAAAGCACAGAAGAGGAGACCCAGAAAGATCTGGAATTTTAGTGGAACAGTTTTAATACAGACCCATTCTAAGTTCCTCATCTTAGCAATTCCTATTTCTTCAGCTGTAGGAAACAAGGTAACAGGCTGTTATTGCTAATTGGGGCTGTTACTTCCAGAGTATGTTGACTCAGCAGTTTCTGCAAAATCAGTCTACATTCAAGGGATATCAATTCCAAGCACACAGAAATAAGGCACTATATAGCAACTTTGAGGGTATTAATGGTAGCCTTACACATGATGATAACCCAAAAATTTGCTTCCAAACTGAAATTTTTCATTGGCAGACATATTTTCTAGACCATTCATACACATTCATTGCATTATGGTAGAAATTCTATGGGAGAGGAGACACATGGTATCTTAGTTCAGATTGTGTTGCCATATTTACGGTGTTTTGTCCAAGGCCAAGGAAGGAGTGCAAACTAAGGTCAATGGCCACGTCACCCAAGCTTAAAACACCACTAGAGAGAAATCCTTCCTGACATTAAATGACCTCTGAGTTTCAAATGAGTATTTATTACCATGTGCTAAGAGTAGAATTAGGCTTGGGATGACTGTCACAAAAAATCTAGTTATCAATGCTTGAAGCAACATCACAAAGTGATCCCACTGATACTGAATAAATTGCATTCCACAAAACAAGCTAGAGTATACTCTACTGTGCATTTCCAAAGCACCAGGAGCCTATATTCCACCTTTAACATGCTTTTACTATGATAAAATCTCATTTTCTGATTACATTAATGCAACCAAGGGTCAGAATTGCCATGGATAGTGAACACATACTTTTTGCTCAAAGAAAATGAAAAAGCAATTTTTTTCTGTTATGCTCCTAATCAATTTAATGAATAAATATTCCATGCACTTCTCTGCAGATACTTGTATTTAATTAATAATATTAAGTCGTTTGCTTCAGCTATTTGCCCTCCTCATTTATTTTTAGAGGAGTATGCATGAGATTTGATATAGAAAAAACTGCAGCATTGGTTATCCACACAAGCATTTACAGCAGAGAAAACCTGAACACATAGTCATGAACCAAAATAACATAATCTGCTTTATACATATATATTTATATTTATATATATACATATATAATACATATATATATATATATATCCTGGACTACTGAACTGTTTCCCCTTCAAGCTTCAAGCTCTGCTATCTGGCAAATAAGTGTCACACCACCCAAAAAATAGGTGTGTATGTCCATTGATACAACTGGATTTCAGATGGGTTGGAAATAAATTAATGGAGACTAACTGTGCTAACATATCTCATGGTGCCAAGATGCTAAATTTTTCAGTTAATTTTGTGCAAACTATTTGCTCATTTCAGTACTTGCTTAAAGACTTCCTATTGAATTCACATCTGTGGCAGACTACAATATTGAGTGAAAAGTCGTTCTTGTCATTTCTTGTCATCTGCTCTAACTACACAGACATCCATTTTATCATGGGATGTTTTAGTAAAGAATTTTCAAATGTTAAATAAGACAGAAAATTTGCACTACTTAGGAAATAAAAATTACAAAAAAAAAAGAAACCTCATCCTTAGATTTTATATGTTAGTAATAGCAGTTATCAGATTCTAAGAGGAACCAGCCCTCTGAGCAATTTTCTATTCCCATCCCGAATAAGCTAAAGCTCCCACAGTTACCATTAATAAGGATCTGCACAGGATATTTTTGTCTTGATAGACCAGATTTTTATCTTTAAATATTCTTAAGTAACAGCATGTATCATGATAAAACAATCACATTTAATTTCCCACTAGGAGAGCTCTGAAAACATTTTTTTTCCTGTTCCCCTCCCCTTCAATTGTGTTAGAAAGCTCAAAATCACCTTTTTATATCAGAGAAATGCACATACACATTAAATTTCCTCATTTGTGTATAATAAAGGTAGCATATATGCTTGAAATTCAGTGTCTTAATAAGTACTGTGCTGCTGATTGTCCCTCACATTGAGTTTTAAAATTTCTTTGCTAATGTGGCCATTAGAATGCATTGGTTTTATTGCTACACAAAGAAGCAAGAATATTTCTTCTGTGCAGATAGAAAGGGACTGAGCTCTCCCAAAATGCCCCCTGAAGTCATAGTCATGTTAGTCAACTCACATTCTTGTAAAGTCAGTTAAATCACAAAAATGTTGTAGGCAATTTAACAGAAGTGTTACTCAGTCTCTTCAGGACACTGAAATGAAGGAGGGTTGTGATAACTTCTGTTTCCTTATGAACCCTTTCCCAGTCTATAGAGCTAGGATTGGAATGGAAGACTGAGCAGGAGTCTCACATATCCATGCTGGTCTTTTCATTAAGACACCTGATATCTAGAGAAAGAGAGAAAAAGATAAGCAGCAAGGGATTCTCAGTCTAACTTCTGCGGAGGATGTAGTGGAATAAATATTGGAAGATAACAAAGAACCATACATAATGAATCTATTAAACTAGCCAATCTCCAAATACTGCACAAGGATCTTCCAGCAGAAAAAGGTGCCACATCTGTCTCCTCTGCTCACAGTGGACAAAACAAGAAATCATAGATTTTAAGTGCAGCAAGAAAGATCCAGGCAGATGTCTCAGAAACATAGATCACTGAAAAGATTGCCTGTGGGGGTTATGGCTTTAGGAACTTAAGAAAAACACCTGTAAGAAATCATGCATGTTGAAGCAGTTCTAGTGGCAGAGTAGAATAAGCATGTCTGCTTTCACAGCGTATCTCAATTTATCCTGGTCTCACAGAAGAAGGTAAGTGTAGGACCTCTAAAAAATTGACACCATATTCTTATTTAAGACAATTTTGGATTTGAACTGAATAATTTACAAAAGTACATGGCTTCCAAGAAGTATCACTTTGCAGCCAGCAGTATCAAGGACAACACAAAATTAAGGCCATCACAGCCAAACCCAAAGGGATACCTTTAACTACTGCTCTGCTTGTCTAACAAGCATTTTGGACAATCTTGATACCTGATCTACCCATTGCTCAGTCACAGAGAGTCCTCTTCCTTGGCTGGCTCAGTCAAGCTGGATTGCATGTAGCAATTTCAGTGTCACCATTATTGGCGTCATAACCTGGCACCACTACTGCTTCTGTGAGCATCGGCTAAGAAGGTAAATACCTGAAAACTTCTTTGAGTAATGCAGTTCAGAAAAAGGGCCAGCAGAGAGGTGGGTAGAAATTTAGGGAGAAAAAACTGAGAAAAGCTTATTACGTCTGGATATTGTAGATGTATTTTATGTATATAATATGTATGTATTTTATGTATTATAATTATAATATGTATTGACTGGGTTGTGTAGATATTCACAGTTTTAATGTAAAAATGCACAATTTGCAACCAGAAAAACAAGTGTTCATCAAACCTTTTCATCTCCTGAATAAGACACTACCTAATAATTTGAAGTACTGAACACCAAAGTTGAGTAGGAATGTATTTGGAAAACTCCTTCTGCTATTCAGAACACTAAGAAAACACTACATACAATCTCAGGAAAGTCAGTCTGAAAGGTCCTCTGGTTACCCTGCAATTCATTTATCCAGTTGTTTTGGTTTCTCTTTTTAGCTACAGGCAAAGATGAATACCCAGACATTGCACTGCGAAATAGCTGTGATATTTCATTACAACAGACCCAGTGGCAACATGCCACACCAATTCAATACACCAGTAAGTTAAAAAAAGGGCATTCTTCTGAAACAAAATAATGGATCTTCCCTAAATTCTTAATTATGATGGCACAGTAAGTTGAGCCATCTCCTGTCTGCATTTACAAGCAACAGGTGAAGAAAAAGGTAGATGAAAAACAGTATTTCACTCATTGACCTTCTCACTAATGACAAGTCAGCTTAGTGATTGTTCTAATTACATAATAGAATCCTGATATTTTCTTGAGTAACTTCCTTGACACTGTTAAAAGCACTTTGTCAGACTGTTTCATGTCATTATATTACTTGGGGGATCAAAGATATTTTTGATGAAGTGATTTTATTTCATGCTTTATTACCAGCTTTGACATAAATTTCCAGAGACCCCCAAGGGCATTTCTTTTTACACTGTAGCATAGTCTTGTTAGCAATTCAGGTGGAATAAAACCACTCAGCTTCACTTTATGGTCTTGTGCCCTGAATTTTTCACATGGCACCCTCTCAAACATAAGGAACACTATAGCAGAACAACATTAAAATCTTATGGTCTTAGGACAAGACTCTTCTAACACATTGTACCTGTAATCCCTTGATTGTATGATTTCTACACTTAGTAGCATTTTACAATTATTTTAAAACAATACTGTGCTCAGAACAAGTCCTCTTAACATTTTTCTTCGATTAATATACATCCAAAATACTTTCTTAGAAATATTTTTATTTCTCTGTAAATGACTGTAAATCATCTCTTATGCAGTCACAAATTAGGAATCTTGCATCTACTTTCTGATAGGCAAGTTTAATGCAATGTTTCACATATTAACAGTTAAAGGCCAGAGGGAAATGGTGCCATTTGCCACCTCTTGTAAGTACCTGAATCTGAAGGGGCTGAATCTCATGAGAAGCAGAGATCAAGCCAGAAACTTTTGTGTGCAGAATCAAATGTAAAATCCTAGAGTACCTCTCTGATACCCCATCTTTGCCACTGTAACCCACTGGCCATGTGGCACAGAAGAAAGCAAAACATCACTGCACTACTTAAGATGAAGGTAGAGACACTAATGAAAGCTAGATTAAGGAAAAACACTGAGAATAATATTGAGGTGCAGGATGATAACCTGTAGCCGTTCAGCCTAGTATTTTTCTACTGAAAATTTAGCATTATCTTTTCTATCACTCCTTTTGTTTTTAAAAAAAAGAAGCACTCATATGGTGGTGGCATACCTAGAAAGAAAAATCTTTTGCTTTTATCCCCTAAAATTTTATGGTTTAAAATAAGAAACTTTGCATTCACAGAGCCGTTTCCAACTTGAAAATCAAAACTGTTTTTTCCATTTACATGACATTAGTAGACTACAGTCCCTATCATCAAAATGGCACTGATGTGTCTACATGTCTCTTACACGTAGGTTTTTCCATGGAAAAATGACTTCCACCACTACACGCCTTGTTTTTATCCCTCTGTTTTTCCTTAATTGGGAATACATCCTTTGTTGTGGAAACTAATTCAGTGCTACAGCTCTTCCAAGTCAGTGACCATCAACCTAAGTCATACTTATGGAAAAGATTCAGTCAATAAGGCAAACAGTGAACAAGCTCTGATTCACCCTGGATCACATAAAAAAACGTACGCTGCACCAAAGAATTAACCACAGAGTACTTTATTTTAAATGGAAAAATAATTATCAACTTCCACATTTAATTTACTTTCAGAAGAAATGAACTGGCATAATCTGTCAGAAAATCCTTACACATGAACATGCCCAGTTGCCACATTAAAGGGATCAGCTCAACTTGCTGCTGATGAGAAGTATGACTTCAAGAAATAAGCAGTTTTTGAGGATGTGCAACCTCCAAAAGGCATATTATCAGCTCTTCAACCTCAGCTGTGAAATGTCACCACCATTCTGCCATTACTTGGTTATAGAATGTGAAATACTAGAGGCACAGCTGACAGCTGAGCAGAGTAATGCAAGCACACCTGTGCAAAGACGTTGTGAAGCTACATTGCAACACCCACTGCTCCCCTGATTTGGGGTGAAAAATGAATTTTTTACATTAAAGTGGGGACTCCAAAGACACAACAATGATCTAGCCCCAGGTCTCTTTCCTGCCATCCTTAAATGGTGAAACTGATGGCACAAGGAGCAGAGCAGAACAGAATGCTGAATCTTTCTCTTTGATGGAAAGCTAGCTTTTGAGCTTCTAAGGACAAATAATACACCCCAGAAAACCTGTGTATCAGCATCAGAAACATGCAACATGTATTACAAAGGTGATAGATACAACTAGGTTCTTTCTGATAGGAAAACAGGAGTTTATCAACTAATTGCTTTCTGAATAAAACTTAAATGCATACATAAAACTCATCTGTATTTCACACCATACATTCTGCCAGAGCATTCCACCATACACATAGGTGTAACTAGTTTTTCTATTAGTGAATTTATAAAAAGATCATCACACTGAGTGATACTGATACTGTGTGTCAGTCTGATCTGAAGGGCTTCCCCAAACACATCAAATCCTCCTGAGGGATGCATAGTGTTGGCCCATTCATTGCTACAATTTAGCTCAGTAAGCTGAATGCAGACACAGGTATACTACTACCCTAATTTTCTTGTTGGTATTGTGCATACTACTTTCAAAAATAATTGGTATACCACCTCAGTGATGATAACTATATGCATTAGGATCTGTTTCAAGAATCTTAATTTTTGAGTCATGACCTAGTAAACCTGTCCTCTCATTTTGTTGCAGTTTGAAGGCTGGATATTGTAAATTAACTAAAATAATAACCAGAATTACTATTTATTTAGCATAAGCTAGAAGACCTCACTGCAAACTGGGCATCAGAAGAGTAGCAAAGAGCAAAAAAAAAATCTTAGCATTTTGACTGCCTTTGTGTTTATATTTTTGCTCATTTTCTCCTTCAAAGTCAATAAAAAAGCATAAAAAGCTTATGTTTCTGTTTTTGAAGACCAAACAGTCAAACATTACCCTCTCATGATTATGGCACGCAATCCACCTGTCAAGTATTTTTAAATTGCTTTATCAAAAGTATCTCTCCTGAAATATAGGACTGTTAGTAATTTTTTTTTTAACTTTCCTCAATCCCTTTGAGACATAATAACCTCCAGAAGATGCAACTTCCTTCTCTCTTACAATCACTTACAATATTTCTCACAGTAGGGGTTTCAGAAGGATAAACATTTACTGTTTAATAAAGAAAGCATTCATTCTTCCACCATTCTGGAGAAGCAATGTTCTTCACCCAATTTTCCAAATCAGACTTTTTTGAAATTATCCTGAAATAAAATTATATTTGTTAATCAATTGCAGTGCAACTTTAGTTGATGTAGCCATTGAACAGTGTAGTATTTCCCCATGTATCTTAATAAAGCCTGCCTGGTGTTTCCCAGTCTTTATTTCTTTAGACACCTCCTTAATGGACATAACCAAACTTGTGGTAGCAGGAGAAATATTGTCCACCCTTTTTATTCACATATATCAGCCCAGTCAAAATTTCATATCTATCTACTGTCACATTCAAAAGACACTGTGTCTCATTCCAATGAGCTATTTTTCATGTTCTTAATTTTCTCTTGGGTTACCTTGTGCATTCTTGGTAGGGCAATTAAAAAAAATAAAAAGAAGACCTAGTTTTTCATTTGGTGAGAAATTTGGTGTCTGAACTCTTTAGTCTTCTACCAGTTCAGGAGCTAGGATAGACCACTGCCCAGGTCAGGTGAATGTTCTTATTTATGTAGTAGGGCTAAGGTGGCATTTTTGCCAAGCTGTTTGCTGGGGAAGAACAGCCAAAACATTTCCCCTAGTGTTTCTTCTGATTGATTTTCTTTCTTTTCCTCTGATCCTTCCAAAGTTCCTGCCTTACAGGCCTAGTTATTGACATACAAGTCAGATTCATTACGAAAAAAAATTACTAGATTTATTATGAAAAGAAATAAAGGTGGACAATTTGTTGCTTTTCAAATATTTCATACAGTATTTCTACACTTGCACATCTATAAATCTGTGGTGTTAAAACTTATTGCAAATTACAGATCTTTTTTACTCAGTCCTCTTCTCTCAGTTTATTTTTATTTTTTTTCTTGAGTATATTGCCCATTTCTTGATCACATGGCATGTATTATATCTGTTTCAAGCAGAAGGACAACATCTGCAGCCTCTCCTAGGGCACAGTGCCCTCTGAGTGAGGTTTTTAGCATGATGTCATTCATTCATTCATTCGTTCATTCATTCATTCATTTTTTAAGAACTCAAAACATTGTTCTAAAATGTCTTGTTTTTTTTAAACTAACCTGATTATCTCAGGAGAGTGACAGTTTTGCACAAAGCCAACCTCTCAGAGTATGTGCTCAAAGCACTTCTTAGTCCTTACCTCAGACAGAAAGGCATGAGGCAGTGTGTTAGAATGTTTTAAGCATATTCAAGCAATAACAACAACAACAAAATAATAAAACACCAACCCCCCCCCCCCAAAAAAACCCTAAAAATAGCAGCATGGAATGTGCTACAGGAAGTAACTTATTAGAGGATAAAAAACGGGAGCAGTGAAGGATGAGCCATTGACACAAGTGGTAAAAATCTTCAGTTGTTTCAATCTGTACTTCCAGTACAGCTCCTAGTACTCTATATGCTGTCAGAAAATAAAAAACTGAGAAAACAGGATTATACAACTACACCTAAATGTGAGGGTATTAGTGAAGTGCATTGGAACAGAATGCATGCCTGGAAAAAACGCAAAGGGAGCAAAACTGGACGCATCTACAAATCTAGCTTATCTAAACTAAATGAGGCCACTGTGGCCAGAGCTTTATCCAATGTCAGTTGAAGCAACTGAGCATTGCTCATCCATTTCAACAGGGTGGAACAAGAACTTGACCTACCTGCTGAGTAACTCCTTCAGTACCTATTTCAAAACCTGTAGTTTCAAGACAACACAAAGAGCCTTGCCTCCATGCAGTTCTAGATTTCAGTGTTTATTTATATTCCATCACCATGAAAGCACTGATGATATGTTTAAAATTGTATCCACAGATAAGAACTTTAAACTTTTCATTGAAAAAAATGTGGAAATAATTGAAAAGTTCATGCCCTTTATTAGCAAGGTCCAGGTAATGTCACACTGAATTTTTGTGTGTGTAAAAGAGGAAATCTCTGCTATCTCTCATTCTTACAAGTTCAGGAAAAAGCTTGTCTTGGAACTTAATGGTCTATTAATTTCATTCTGGTAGACTAAAATAAGTACAGAAATGAAAAAGATGCAATAATGTTTTATATTTTCTTACACTAAATAAATTTACAATGTACATTGAAATGGATTTTCACAATCATAGATAAAGCAAATGATAATAAAATTATGCCATAACATATCAGGCTTTGCAAAGTTTATTTTGTTATTGAGAGCATTGTCATCAGAGAAAAACTGTGTAGGAAAGGGTTTAGTGAACATCTACTTAGAAACAATATTGCACTAGCCTTTAAGACCACTTAGTCCAATTGGAAATTGTGCAATTAAAAAAAAATTATCTTGGACTATTGCACTTGTCTTTCCAATGTTTTGGAATTTAGAGAAGCACCTTTCATTTTTTTTTATTTTTTTTTTAAAGTTTCTTCTTTATTTTGGGAAATAAAACATGAAATGGAAAAGAATATTTTGTATGCAGGAAAATATTTATACTAGTCCTCTAATGCTGCTGTTACTATACCCTTTCCTTGAGGACAGGAGAATTTCCTCAGGTTGGCTAGTGGAATTCTAGAAATAAGCTCCTGTTCTTCTGTCACTCACTTGATTTAAACACATTAAATAATAAAAGACAAAGAGGAGGAGCGAAAATTTAAGCTTTTTTTGGGAAGCCTTGAAGATGCTGATGTATGCATTTCCCTCTCCAGTCAACAAGCACTGCTCATGAGCAGAGAGAGGAGCCAGAGTTCCACCTTCTCTGCTGTGGTCTTTCCCACACCCTCTGTGCAGAGCTTGCTTATCTCTGGTTATTTTCCCTGCTCTTTTTAACTCTGCAGTCACTAGCTTTCCCTAATGGGTTATAGCTGTAGCTTCAGAAAATCCTTTTTAGTCAGCTCTTTTAATAATGAATCACAATGTTCATCCTTAATAAGCAATGAAGAGAAACCATACACATGGGGCAACATTCGTCCGCCAAAGAAGAAATGATGCAGATTACACCCCCTCAGCCTCTGCTCCATCGGTATTGAGATCAGTAAAACTCCCTATATTTGAGTCCTCACACCTCGCAAAATTATGTTGCTCTAAAGCATCAGACTTGTAGAGTTTGCATATTCTCATGAGTGCTTCTGGGGCTGGAGGGGGAAGCCTTTACAAAACATTCAATACCACTTTCTTATTTGCTCTGTAGTAGTTATGTTTTGATTTTTCAGAAATCTAAGTTTTAGCTTTCTTTTGTTCTTTGGATACGCTCACAATTTACCCCCCCAGCAGCCATACATCTGGTTTGGAAATAGAAATATTTTTCAACTGCAGCTCCTTCCTGTGAGGATGTGAAAAATACCTGCTAGGATACACAGTATGGTCACTTGTGAATCATATATACAATAATTATACATAAAACATATGTCTGCTAAGTGCAATGTCATACGCTACACAACTGCTCAAGCATGTTGCAGTAGTAAGAACTGACCTAATTTCCAAGCTACTCACACAAAAGCGAGTGGTTATATCAAACATTACCATCTAATACACCGTCAGACTTGCCATGCTTTACCTGGCTGCATATTAATTTCAAAGCCAAACTATCAAAAAAATATGATGAAATGAGATAAATATTGTAATGAATAAAACATTTTATAAAACAAAGCCTACAGGGAAATTAGTATATTGTTTAAAATTTCATTTGTTCCAAGAACAAACAAGACTTTTCAGATTAATGTAACCTATTTTTTTTTCAGTTTAATGTAACCCATTTTTCACCAAAAAAGTTGATTCAAGAGATTTTCTTTTCTGGCTACAAATGCCTCTAAAACGGCTTCAGTGGGGCACACGGTAGTAATGGTACTTTGCATGCTGAGAATAAAATCCTTCCACAGTATATAATCCCGAATAATTTTTTTCAAACAGAAAATAATTATTTCCTAGGAAACCGCATTTAAAAACACCTTTAAAAGCACCTTCAAAACTGTGACACTTAATTTAAACAAATTAAAAAAAAAAAAAAAGTTTTCACTGATGCTGTCTGCACTGCCAGTCTTTAACTGATCCTATTCCCATGTACAGCTTTTAGCAAACCAAGATAATTTTTTTCCATCCACATATTGCTCCACTTACAACTTGGTGAGAGTGGTACTGGATCTCCAGGTAATGCCTAGGGGCCAGATAACCCAAAGAACAGATAGCAGAGGGCTGCTCACAAAGGAACACGCCTTAGAAACTGACACCTTCTTCATCCCTGGAAGTTCACAGCAACTGATAAGACAAAGCAAACTGAAGCACAGATGATATCCACCGTCCCTTACTTCCTTTTTTACCCCGTTCACAGACCTTTATGGGCACACAAACGCACTGAATAGAGTACAGACGCACAATATTGGTAGCTCCAGGTGCTCACAGGGGGTTTTAAAGGCAGCAGGCAAGGTAATTAATAGTAAAGTTGGGACTAATTCTAAATTAACTTTCCAGCAACGGCGACCGCAGCCCTCCGGGCAGATGCTTAGCGGCAGACACCGGTTCTCGAAGGCAAAGGGGGCTCTCACCGTACCTTAAGGAGTCTGACAGAGGGGAGGAAGGCGGCATGGCACAGCTTCCGGATGGTCCAGTTGAGTGGCCGGGGAGCCTCGGTCTGGTTCATGACTGTCCGCAAATCCCACCGGGAGATCAGCCGCAGACCTGACAGCGCCTACCGCGGAAGCCGCCCTCCGGGTCGCGGGCATCCCACGCTCGACGCGTCCCGCCCGCGATGCCGCAGGGCAGAGACTGGGCTCGGCTGGGCTGGGTTAGGATGAGCTGGGTTAGGATGGGCTGGGCTGGGCTGGGCGCGGGGGGGCAGCGGCAGCCGCCGAGCCGCCCGCATAGAGCAGCAGCCTCCTTCCTGTGCGGGGAGCAGTGTCCGTGCATAGCAGAGGCGGCCGCAGGGACGGAGGCGATCCCCCGAGCGGGGCAGGCGGCTCCGGCAGCCCAGAGGGGCGGCCGGCAGGAATAGCGGGGCGCGGCACGGGCGGCCGCTCCCGCCCGCCTCCGGGAGCGGCGGGGCTGGCCACCTGCCTCACCCATGCGCTTGCCCGGGCCAAAAGCAGGGCAGAAGGAAGAGAATTTAAATGAAGCCAGGCAGGCGTACCTGCACTTTCTTTCCCAGAGCATTGCGAAGAAAGGGAAACCGGCATGAGGGGAGGTGGGGCCAAGGCTCAGACAAGAGAGAGACTGAGGCGGGGGTGAAATAAATTCACTCTTGATTCACTGATACAGTGGCCCTAGGAAGCATTTAATTGATCTGGCAGAGTATCGGTGTGCCAGTGGCAAGTGGCAATGATTATAAGCTGTACTGTAAGGGCGTGAGTGCTAACATACACATCCTGGCAAAAAAATCCCTCAGACAAAGCCAAACCAAGTCAGCTAGTTTGAATATTAAATACATGCACTAAACAATTCTATCAAAGACATGAAAGCACATGGAATAATGTTGCTCAGGCAATTCAAGTATGGCATACTAGGTTTACATTTGGGGCAGTAAATGGCCTTCTGAGATAATGGAGATGTTCTTAATGGCAGCTCTCCAGACAAAGAAGAAATGCCTTACCTTCTTCCTACTATTTTCTTTTTTTTTCCCCTTGTAGGGCATGAAGATTACATGAAGGAAGAGTTAGGAAGTGTAAAGAAACATTCTATAAAGCAATGGTGGTTTTTTATTGACCAGTAATGACCGGTTTTTAGATTATGGATGAAAACACCCGCTTCTCAATGAAGTTTAAATCTCTCATAACTGAGGTTAGGAAATATTCAATTTACTTAGCTAGGATTCACTGATCTGCCATTTTCACATTCCCTTTCAATTCCCATAAAGCACATATATTTCACCTCTGTTTATAATTTATTCTTAGTATTGTGTCTACATTCATCAGTAAAGCTGAGTAATTGTACAAATGAGGTGCAAAGAGATGAAGACTACAGTTTCTCTTGAACACAGGTATACCAATCAGCTCCTCTTCACTGTAGCCTCTCAGGAATTGTATAAAGGTTCTTATTCAACGTCAGTATTGGATTAAATTTTTTTCTGCCCAGAATATAGTCCAAGAAGAAAGTGCAAGACTGACTGTGCACCAGAAGAGGTCTCACTTGTTCCACCCCACTGTACATGGCAAAATTATAGAACCTCAGATGTACAGGGACTAGACCATGAGTTGTCTGTAGAATGGAGTGGGTAGGACACCCAGAGACACCATGACTTAGTGACAAAATTTGTGCAAAGTAATTTCTGGTTGTGACTGAGCAGCTGGTTAAAATTATGCATATATAAATGCCTCTTGTTTGAGTCCTGAATGTATTTATTTTATGAAAGGAGGAAAAAAACCTTGCACTGATAGCAAAATTAAACTTGAGTAAATAAATATGATTATCTGTAACTGCTTTTCCAAGGCTATATAAAGGAGACAAAACTAAACAGGTAGAAAAAAATAATACTGACTTAAAATAGCATGCACCTTAGAAGATGTGTAGCATGGTAACTTTGTCCAGCTATAAAGGTAATCGTTTCAAATGATTAAACTTTTGGGGTTCATAGTTAAAAGAAAGAAAAATACTCAAATCAAAAACAAGAGCTCACAACACTCAAGACCATAGCTTCCCCCTATCCCACACCCCCTCAAATAATGCTTAGAACTTTTTTCTACCTTTGAAGATCAGGAAAGAGTTTATTGGGAAAGTATCATAATCATAATTACCTTGTCTCTTTCACATCCACTTTGCATTTGGTATCTGCTATAAAACAAAATGTTCAGCCTGTGTGCTTGGCACAAAGAAGACAGAGGATTCATAGCATGCTGCCCTTCTTTTCAACAAGTAGAGTAATAACTCTCTGAAGATGCTAGAGAGCTAAACACAATGAAGAAACATAACAGATAGCTTTAATAAACTAAAAATAGTGAGCCCAATGTATCTTCTAGCTTCCACAGAACTTCCTCTCTTTGAGATGAGCTCTATCATTGCCTTCTTCTGCAAATAGTACCTTAGGGATGAGAGTTGTTATATGCTTCAGTGTTTAATACACACCAACCCTTATTCACATGCCTGTTTTCCTTGGCTTTGCACCTCACCTAATCATTTGTATTTGCACAAAGTGTGCGCAAGAATGTGAACTTCTGTCAGTGACAGTGAGGAAGCTCTGATGGACAGGATATTATCTTGAGATAGGAGCTTCACTTCCACCACAAAATCCTTGGGTGTCTTTGGGTAGACCATTTAAACTGCTTGTCCCTAAGGCCAAGCCTTAATGAGTTTTATTTTTAAAGTACGTTTCTTACTTATAAACAATACTGGACTGATTTTGAGGCTATTAACTGTAAATATGAGAAAACTGAAGCAAGGAGATTTCTTCGTATTCCCGGCACATCCCCACTTCCCTATCCCCATTTTTCGTAAACATAGATGGTGAATATTTCGAAAGAAGGAAGAAGGAAGTTCTGAAAAGCTTATTTTTTTCCTCCAAGATTCTGACCATAATGATTAAAAACAGTAGTGAAATATTAGGAATATGATGGTGGGGGGTGGGGGTTATGTGGTTTGGGGAACTTTTTATCACTTCAGTGAAAAAGTCAGAGTTTGAATCTCATATTTCTGTTGGAAAAAGCGAATGTTCAGATCAGATCAGCTTCTACAATCTGAGGCCTATTAGGAGGTGCAAAGATGCATCAATCCCACTGGAATTTAAGACCTGCTTTGCTAGATTTAAAAGACAGAGCTGCCACTTTCATATTAAAAGATTTTGTCCTTGAAGCATGTTCACTGCACCATCAGTATTCACCTCTAGTTCTTAGTCTCTTGCAAAGGAGCACCTTGGGTACCACAGGAGAGCAAAGCAAATAGAAGACAAATTCCATTGCTTCCTGCAACACAGAGAGATTTCTATTCTTAAGCCTATTGTTCATGGAAAGCATCTTTTTGAATTCCTGCAATCTAGCATGACAATAATTCTACACTTAGAAAGCTCTGATACAGTAAAATTTAATTCCTCTGGAAATGGTGGAGAAAGTTTCTGAGAAACACATTAACATACAAACCACTCTTAGCACACCAGCAGTGTCTAGCATTTTCAACCTGAGAGCAAAATTAAACAAAAAGGTATTATAAGCAAAGCCCAACACTAATCTCCTATCCTGCCCAAATAACAATTCCTTTATTAAATAAGAGATGCTGTGTAAATGAAAGACAGGAAGGACAGGACCAGTAAATGAGAGATGTATTGGCCAGCATGGTAGAAAACCTCCTCTGTGTGGCCACTGTCTACCTGTGGAGAAACATCAGGCAGAAGAGTTTTCCCATATTTATCACACCTGTTTTTCCCATGTACATCATAGAGCAGAATCATAAAATCCTGGAATAGTTTGGGTTGGAAGGGAAGTACAGCATCCCTGCAATAAGCAGGGACATCTTGAAGTAAACCTGGTCAGCGTCCTGTCCAACCTGACTTCGAGTGTTTCCAGAGATTTGGAATCAGCCACCTCTCTGGCAGCCCCCCTCATTCTAAAAAACTTCTTCCTTATATCTTATACAGATCAATCTCTTTCAGTTTAAAAACCACAGCCCCTTTTCCATGACAAGAAGTCATGGAAGCCTGTCCCATCTTTCCTATAGGCACCTGCAAGTATGGGAGTCTGCTGAGAGTCTCTCCAAAGCCTTCTCCTCTTCAGGCTGAATAACAACAACCCACTCAGCTTTTCGTCACAGGAGAGGTGCTCCAGCCTACTGATATCTTTGTGGCCCTCCTCTGTCCTGGTGACCCCCAAAGCTGGATGCAGGACTCCAGGTGGGGTCTTGATGGGCAGAATGCCCTCAATAACCCTGCTGGTTATGCTGCTTTGGATGCAGCCCAGGACACAACTGTTTTTCTGGGCTGTGACTGCCCATGGCTGGCTCTTGTCCACCAGCATCCCCAAGTCCTTTTGTTTCGCAGGGCTGCACTTGTTTTGTTCATCACCCAGCCTGTTTTGATACTGGGGCTTGCCCTGACCCACGTGTACGGCCTTGTGTTTGGCCTTGTTAAACCTCATGAGATTCCCATGGACCTACCTCTCAAACTTGTCCAGGTCCTTCTGGATGGTGCCCTGTCCTTCAAGTGTGTCAACTGCACCACTCAGCTCAGTGTCGTTTGCATACTTGCTGAGGGTGCACTCGATCCTGCTGTCCATGTCATTGATGAAAACATTAAACAACACGGGTGCCACTACAGAGCCCTGGAGGACAATTCTTGTACAGATGTTGGTGAAAAAATTGACCACTACCCTCTGGATGTGACCATCCAGCCAGCTCCTTATTCATCAGAGTTCACCTATCAAATCCATACCTCTAAAATTTAGAGAGAAGGATGATGTGGGGACCGTGTCAAAGGCCTCAATACAACTTACATGAGAAGAAAGACATCTTCACAGTGCAACTAGAGAGCCACTTTGCCAAGGCTTCCTTGCTCTTGGACCAAAGGGCTGGCACTTCCCAGTGAGATAGAAACACCAGAAAAAATAAAGCTAGCCTTGCATTTAAAAATAGAGCTAGCTTTGCTTGCAGTGGCCACCGTGGGACTACTACACAAACACACTGATGTGGAGATGCTAGTTCTTCATAACACATTTTGGCCATGTCTTAGGTTTGTGGAGGAAATGGCAGGATGGCAATAGATAAATAAACAATTCAGAAGTTCTTGTTGGAAAGTCAGTGCTAACAAATCCTTCCATTGGTATAGTAAAGAAGCGCAATCCACCTTAGTATCCAGTCACTTTGCAGGGCTGTAAGCTAAAAAACTTGAAAAGTATATCAATGAATAGAAGGCTATGCTAACAGTAAGAGAACTTTTTCAACGCACTCATATTTCGATTTATTTATGTCCATTTCTTGTGATTTCTTGCGAAAATCAGATGATAGAAAGATAAGTTGATGTTACAAGGTTTGGATAAACTACACTTAATTTTATGCCTGCCATAACTTTTTAAGGGACACAAATTTGAGTGATGCTTAACTCAACAGATAATTAAATTATAAAATGAATCTACTGCTCCCCCATCTTTTCTATTCATTGCATGCCTGAGGTGGTTTTTCTGCTGTTATCTCTGCCAAGATATTTCACAGATCTTTTACCACATGCTCGTAATTCCCTCTTCCCCAGACAGAGACACACATACTAATGCAATGTAATGTCTATACACTTATTAAATATTAATTAAATAATTTGCTGTAGATGAAGACAATTCCATAGACGGTTTCAAGCATATATATAAACATTATTGTATGTAGCTATAAATCATGTCTTTTGGCAACTGACTGAAAAGCCAAAGTAAGGGGTATTCTTTCTTTTATCCCAAGATTTATAGGGATGCGATGAATATCAAATATGATTATTTTACATGCCTACTACCTTGAGATTTCCTTTAACTGATCTACATCTGGTGTTTGCCTGGAAAAGCACCTAGCTGGGCTACCAGAAGAGATCTCGGAGGTATCACAGCACACAGTACTGCAGAGAACCAGGGGAAACAGACTTGTCAGAGAGGCAGGTGAACTGGGCAGTGCAGCATGCCCCCTACACCCTTGTCAGAAGTATTTTTCTAGAGACCCTGTTTGATTGCTCCCAGTTCCAAAATACACAAGTGGAGGAGTCTCAAAGACAGACTATGGGCTGAAAATGTAAGTTTGAACAGATAGGTCACAAGGAGCCTTCACCATTATTTGTGGTTTCACTTCTGCAGCTACTGATAATTTGCACCACTTTGCCTTCAGTAGCTCTCCAAGTATTTGTAAATCTACCTACCCTTAAATATTGAAGCTGTATCTTTGAATGGTGTATTACACCATAAATGCCTCTTTAATTGCAGGCTGAAGTCTTTCAGAGTTTATCTTTGGAGGAGGTTAAGACACATAGGCATGTAACACTTATATTTTGGGACTAGAAATGTCCATGGTTGATTGTTACTTAGGTACAAATACTGCATTTTAAATTGCAATCTATCTTAGTTTAAATAGAAATTCAAGTGTAGGCAAGCTGTCAGTTCTTTAACCTCTGCAGTTTATGACAGAAATAAGGATGCTCATACATTTAGATTTATGTTTATGCTAAAAGTTTCTTTCCATCTTAGCCATCATGTTCTTATCTGCACTGTTTAACTTTGTGTAAATACCTTCTTAATTTTGACCCATAACATAATTTTCTTTGCAATTTCCCATTCAGATATCAAATTTACAAATTAACTATTATTATAAATTTAAATTTACAAACTTACAAATTAATTATTTACTAAGTTATTGTGGTGTATTGTTTTCTAGTTTTATTTTGCTAGAGAAAATGCAGAAAAAATACAATACTTCATGAGAGCAATTCACCCTGACTGTTGTGCCTTTCAATGAAGACCCTACAGAACAACTCTCTTGCACTTCTGTACTTCTCTTCACTTGATTCACACAGATGCACTATGCAGCAAGGTCAATTTCCTCACTTCAGCTCACAGTACTGCAGAACTGGAAAACAGCTTACTACCCTTTGAGAGAAGCAATGAATTACAAAAAATCTCTAATGCCTTCTGCTATGGCATTATAAAAAAACCCAAGATAACCAAATTATATTTTCCACAGGTATTGCATTTCTGCATACCTCACCCCCACAACTTCTGCCCTCCTCCCAGAGGTGAAGAGTCCTAGTGGAGACACCACCTTTATGATGAAGCCTCCTGCAACCACCTGGCTCAGATGAGTTGAGCACATTCAGTGTTTCATTACTGACCCCTCTGCTTTTCTGAGTATTCCCTTTCACCACATTTTTATAATTTTCAACATGCATCAGTGCTGACAGCTAATCCTGCATTGCCTTCAGTACTTTCCCCAGCTACTCAGCTGTGTACTGCTGTTCATACTGGTTTGAGGAACTGATCTGGCCACCAAGCCCTTATGGTGAAGGGTCTCTCTCAGTAAATGGTGCAGTCAAAACGGAAAAGACCACGGAGGGGCACCCTCACACTTGTGAGGAAACACCCCAGTGGCTGATGGCCAAGAAAAGACACAGCAGGCAGCTCAACAGAAGCAGCTGCAAGGAAGATTGCCAAATCAATGTAACACAAACAGGTATAGTCCTAGCAAATAAAAGCAAAAAGACTTGGTAAAGATCTAAAATTACACTTATTGCATAGGTGCTACGAATTAACTAACTGTATACTTGAAATTTCACTATGAAATCCTTCACAGAAATTTCATCCTCAATTGAAAAATAAAACTTGACTAGAATTGTAAGTAATTTTCCCATGCACATTTTGAGCAGCAATGTCTTCTGCTAGGCAATAAGAGGACAATTTACAGAGTTGCTGATCTGCATCCCCTGAGCAATTTGTGATTTTCTTTTCCAGAATAACACAAGAAATTGCGTAAGGCTGAGCTCTTAATGAAATTAAACAAATGAGGAATGGCAAAATCTAAAAAAGCACTATTATTTAAAACCACACTTATCTTCTCAAATAGATACAAATGACTCCAGTGGTCTACTTTAAAATACACCTTCAAATAGATAGCTTTAATCTGGTCTATTTTCAGCACTTTGTGGATTTTGCTTTGATTTATTTCTAAAGTCACACACCAAGTCTAAATATATTCTTGTTATATCCTGGACTCACAAACACCTCCAATTTTACACCTACATTTTCCCTGGAACAATTATAGGCACATGTGGATGGCAAAAAACTCTGGATGGCATTTTCCATGTAGTCTGTTGCAATTATTACATATTTGCATACAGTATCACACTGGGAAGAAACCAAAGCTGGGGGGCTTTTAGGCTGATCACTGATCAAAGCTGTAGGAAGAGTAGTCAATGCCTCTGGAGACAGTAATCTAGTTTCCTAGTCAGACACAACAGATGGGTGACACAAAAAATGCCAGATGAGAGCAACAGTAAAAAACAAATCAATTGTATCAAATAAACTGTAGTCTCAGCTTGCATTTGCCTAGCCACTTCCTGAGACTGATTTTTTTTTAAATGCAATTTTGTTGTTATAGGATTTGGACCCTTTTCCTGCTCAGATGTAAAGTGTAGAGTAGCTCCTTGCTCAAAAGAAACTACAGAAATTAAAAAAAAAAAAAACAACAAATGGAAACTAGATCTTCCTTGTTACCTTTTCATTGCATCACATTTGTTTCACAGTTTATAGTCAAATTAAATCAGTCCATTTGAAAAGCCATCACTCATACACCAAAAAATCTACCAAAATGTGTTAATTTTGGCGTTAATTTTTAAGTTGTTCATGAACCCCCCCCAACTAAATGAATAGCAACAACAATCCCAGTTGTTGGGAAAAAACAATATTTATGCAGTTCTAGACTCTTAAACCAGACAGCAGACTCAAATTGGAATATAAAACTGCGCTACAAAAGAATCTATCTCTTTTTTTTTGGTACAGCACAACTGTAGTACTACTCATGACAGACTAACTACTAATTTAAGGAGACAAGTTGCCCATACTCCTTACTTCTCCAAAGAAAATACACATAACTATTGGGACAGAACAGCAGAATCCACAGGAACAAGAAAACAGAGCAAAAGAAAACACATTGGTTTTTTTTGAAGTGCCACTCCGTTATGCAACTGGTCTTTGCAATAGCCTTTAATCGAGCATTGTCTAGTGCTGCATTGTGCTCATGGCTCCCCTATCACTACTATAAAATTCTAGACACTCATATCAATACTTAATGGACAAATTCCATTGGCAATATAAAGCTGCTGGAAGGCTTTTCTGGAGCAGCATTTTGGCTTACCTAGAAATGCTTTGTCAAGTCAATGTTCCCACTGCAGACTGTTCTGTTACATCCAACAGGCATAGCATGTTTGTTACTTTTAAAGTGCTCCAACAAGTGAGTCCCATAATTTGTACAACTTCACTAATTCTACTGATACTTCCAATTCCTTATTCATACAATTTTCAAATCACATGCCAAGGTAACACATGCATATTGTATTTTAGGCTCTTCATTACTAGAATCTGAAAATTAAATTTGAGATTTCCTAATGCTGAGAAATTTCCTAATTTATTTCTAATTACCTGAACGGTAGTAATGCCATATTCTATTTATCAAACAATGGTTATCCTGCTGGCCTTAAACAATAATAGATTCTCTCCAAGATTGTGTGATTTCACCCTTTCTTTCATGTTCTTAGCACTTTCTTAATATGCTAGGTCAGAAATTTTGGCTCTGTGATTTATGTCTTAGTCCCAGAAGGCAAACAGATTCTTTCTGTGCTGTTGGCACTAAACTTGATGCCTCTATTTTGTTATGTATAAAGTATCTGTTATATTGAGGAGACAAGTAATGAATTATTCTTCAGATTTATAATGAAGACTTTCTGATTCTATGGCTATGGCTTGCATATCACTTCACTACAGTGAAAATGTAATGCTTAACTAGCAGTTAAGATAATTTAGAAGTGAAGAATCTGAAAACTGTCTGTTGAAACTGTGCAGGCATAAGCAAGAAAGAAGTTCCTAGGAGAAAACCTCCTGAAAAATAATAATGAACAGATATTTGTATCAACATCTTTTATAACCATTTTTCAAAATTATATGATGTCTGATGGAATGTTCCAAGTCAGCACTTGGGATTATATTTTCATATGTGGAATTTTTAGGAAATTTTTAATTAACAGTATTTCTGTGAAAAGAACTGCATGAATGCTAAGTACAATCTATTTTTCTACCAATGCAACAAGCCAGAGACATGAACATTTATGTACTCTTGGAAAAAATTGTGACATTTCATAATATTTTGATGAATTGTGACAATTCATAATATTTTGTGTTTATTCTATGGAAATCCTGCATTTATCCTCTTTAATGGCTTGGGGCTTTTGTTTTACTTTATATAAATACACACAAAGTTTCAGACCTCTGAACTAGCATCTTCTCTATTTTCTGTTTTATCAAAATATACAGATAAAATGTGTTAAAAAAATAATTTTCTTAGTACACTTTTATGACTATGAATTACTTCCAGCAATCTACTATTCCCTTTTTAATTACTGTTTTCTCTTCTTATTTTTTCATTAGAGGCTTATAACTTTGTGTTTTACAATTACCAGTACAGAAAATGATGTATGAGGGCATTGACCCTTGTACTACTGATGCAGCAGAGAAGAGGAAGCAAAATTGAAGATGTGATACCAGAAGGCATCTCCTGACTTGAAAGTTCCATGAATTATTTAGCTTATCTAGCTATATGTCATAATTACCGTATTTATATTAACTAATGTGAGAGAAAAATGCCAGCTGAATGTTTTTCAGTCCTGAAAGCACTGCTTAACCCCGTGCTAGATAAAAAAACTCTGATTTTCTAGGTGGGGGTAAACAATATATGAATTCCACTTCAGGCATACTTGGTACAAAGGGGGTGGGTAACACAGGTGAGAAAAAGCCCAGGGCCCTTCTCTGCCATTTTGACATCCATATAAACCTCCTTGTTAAAAGACATCTTGAGATAATAAAGAGGAAGAAACAGAAATGGATTCAAGTGCAATCAGAATAACCAATAATGGCCCTGGTTATATACTACATCTTTTTTTCTTTTTTGAAAATTCTACTAAAAATAAATTGTCAGATTCCTAACATATTTATAAAGAAAGCCTTCTCATGCGTGTATCCATGACAACCTAGATTTATATTTTGAGCTCCAGAAAGTTGTTACAGCACAGCTTACATAAATTACTTTGAAGAATGTAACAAGATAAGATGGTTTGCTACCTGAGATGTTTTATTTGGCATAATATATAATATTTGGGCTATACTGAAGCATAAAGGAAAACAAAGGCAATATGTAGTGGTTTGAAGTCAGTCTTGCCATAAAGTAAACCTATTTTTAATACATGGAAAATGTATAAGCAGTTTATGAAAAAGAACATTGAAAATTGAAAAAAAAAAAAATCACTGAAGATTTAGTAATTGAATATTAGCATATTATAATTAGGAAAGCAAAGAAACATAACAGAAATGTGAAACATACCTTGCCTGAAATAAACAGAACTTGTATTTACACTAGTATGCCTTCTACTGGGGTTCCATCTGGGCTGCTTTGGGCACAAAACCTATTTTTTTTCTCTCTCTCTTACCTTGGGAAAGGAACCTGCTTTCAGTAGAGTAAGCATTACTGAAATTACATTTCTGTCACACATGTTTTCTTTCTGCATTTGACTTGAGAGTCGTACTGTATTATTTATATAATAGATTAACACAGTAAAAAATTTCCAAGTACAGCATGAAAACAATAGGAATATACTTCATAAGATTTTTCCAAAACAATGATCAGTGACTTCCCTAGCATTTTGTTGCCAAATAAATGCATTCCTTACATTAGAAAGGGACTGTGAGGGAAGAGAGATACAGTCACTTCAATAACTCTTCAATACAATGGCCAGGAAAGCAAAAAAAAAAAAAAAAAAAAAAAAGCAGACAAAACCAGAACCTATCCATGAGCTATCTTGGCCTCAGTGATGCAATGGTTGGGTCACACACCACCAGGCAGCCTGGCACTGAATGAATTCCTTATTTCTAGGTCATGGAGGATCTCCAGTCAAGAGGTATCTAGCTGAAAACTACTCAACAGATTAAAGTGAAAAGTGATTTTTTTAATATTATATTAATTTTTATATTATGATATATCTATTATATAATTATATTTATATTAATATATAATATTAGATTAGATATATAATAAAGTGAAATTCAACACCTCCATAAAATGCAGCAGCACAAATTTCTTCTGAAAGCCCATGACTGCAACCCAGCCATCATCTGCACTTTGTGGATTCTTATGGTGATACACTGTGAGATTAGCTCTGTTGGTTAAAGTGTGATGCTAAAATCACCAAGGTGGATCCCTCTATAGGCCATTCTCATGAGAGTTACACCTGATGAACCTTGTGGATCCCTTCCAACTCATAACATTCTGTGATTCTGTGAAAATAACAGAAATTAAGCTCATACGGGGATGGCACAAGTTTTGCAGCATATGTTCCTGAAGGTGACCCAGCAGGTGAGAGGGACGTTTACCCTGCATGTATCCCCAGCTGGTCAGTTGTGGTCTTCTCTGGCCTTTTGCCTCCTCCCTAATTTCCTAATAGATGGGAAATAATTACTCTATGACTCCATTTTCTTGCCTGGAACAATGGCCTACATGTGCAACATAATAGTCCTGAGGGTCAGAACTTTTGTCCTTTTTTCTTAACCATATTAGGAAAACTTGAGGGTTGATTTTCTGCCTAAGCCAAATTTAGTTTTAGTCACTTTTATAAATATTTCTGGGCACAGTTCATGCAAGTTAGAAATACTACCAGAGCCTTTGGTAGTCAAAGATAATACTTTTATGGGAAGGATTTCATAACAAAATATCATTATAAACATATAAACCTTTCACTCAAATTATTTTTCTTTCATATAACAGAACATTATTCTCTACAACGTAGTATTATGTTTTATGTAATGAAATGTCATTTATACCAACCAAAATCTTCAAAACTAACTAATACTATAAAAATTTGAGTCTGCCTTCAGTTTCTTTCAGCTCTCCATGAAAAGAAGAAAATGTGCAGTTAAAATGGAAGGCCTTAATCAAGAACCACCAGCATGAATAATATCTTCTGATATTTTGTTACAATAATGTGCAAACAAGTAAGATCCCATGATATGTAACAAGGTGTGTGAGTGATTGATTTGGGAGAGAATGACATTACATTTTAACTAGAAATCTTGGGAATGCAGCTACTTTATATATGTACAGGATGATCTCAAGTCTAATGTCCTGTGCTGCCCCACCATGACTGAGGCAGACACCTGTGCATATAAAGAAAAGTTCATTCTTTCTGAAAAGCCTGTGAAAAAAACATATAAAGAGACATCACAAAGGCCATATTTGAACATTTTATGATGATAAAACTGTTACACATTGCTATATGTTTGGCAGTTTTAGAACACTGTAATTCAACTTCCATTCTTCATATTCCCAATGGTAGGTTTATCACAACCAATTAAACAATCTATTCCTCTGATAGCCAGCAGTTTACCATGGAAATTAACTTGTGACCCATTAATATTATCTAACATATGCCCATCGACCAGCAAAATTAATGTATAAGGTTTTTAGGCAGAGAGCAATGGCTCAAGGGCCATCATGTATAAATTCTTATGAGAGTTAAAAGCAAGAGCAGATGTCTCGCCATGCAAGTGTGATGCTACAAAAAATTCTGTGAAATTTAAATGCATTAATTGAAATTACCAAGCAAGCTTATTTGATATGTTTCCTTGGGTGTTGATTAAAGAGTATCAAGCAATTATACAATAAGAACCGTAAAACCAGTGTTTTGCACCAATATCAAAATACAAAGAAGTTACAGCTATATCTCTTGTTTATAGTTATACTCTACATTGCAAATGAAGAGATTTTCCTTTGCACTGTTTCAATGATAAGAAAAAATTACCTTGAAAATTACAATTTTTCAAAGACCACTTTCAAATATTGTCCCTGTCTAACATTTTTTACAAAGCAGCCTTGAACAATGCTACATGACAAGAGCTGGTCACAATGAAATGTAAAATAGAATTAAGAGCTATTAGTACAAATTTCAGAACCCAGTTTTCTGCTTTGGTGCTGCTTTTCCCTGTCCATCAATGTGACTTAGTGAAGTTACATCTGGCTCTACTTGAAATAGTTGCTTAGTTACCACTAATCAACTCAAATTAAAGGAAGAAGACCTTCTTCAGAAAATAATGTGGGAAAATGACTGGGGGTTTGAAAATTATGGTGGAAAATACAGTTGCTACTCCGGGCTGGAAGGCAGTCAGCATTCCCGACCTCCCAGACACAACACAATCTATGGGGTCTAAATGGAGGGCAGAGGGGGGACACCACGGCCTGGCTCTGTCAAAACCCTCAAGAAGAGGGAGCTCAGTGTCCTTTCCAGCTGATAACCCTCCCAGCAGCTTAAAAGCAACAGAGAGAAAGGGCCATGTCCTGCTCTTGAATCAGCAGCTGTGGGGAGAATCGCTGACACAGGTGCCCCTCCCGAGGTTATCCCAGGTGCCATCCTGAGACCTCGGCCCTCGGGTACCTCCAGCTGAGCAAGTGTTTGCCAGCCAGCCATGGACAAAGATGTGGAGATGCAGGAGGGGGAACGGCCCTGGACCCCTCCCTGCCCCACTGAACTGCCCAGTGAAGGGTCCTCACAAGAGGATGCTGCCAGACTGGTCAGGCACAAGGGCCGGGGATTTCCTGGGGCACTGGCAGATAATCACACACCGAGGGTTCAGTAAATCTCCCCTTTCCACGTGGCAGTAGCACTGCATACATTAACTTTATTTTTTAGCATTTAGGATGACTTTCAAGAAATAAAACAGAATACAGCTAAATCATACAACTGCTTTTCAAGAGTCATTAAGCATGCATTTCAATATATGGGGAATAATATGAAACTAATATATACAGTTAGACTTGACAAACAAAAACTTAAATGGGATAGCTTAATTTCTTATAGAAAAATCCATATATCTCACCAATTGGTCTGGTTTTTTGATCATTTTCCCAGTCAATGATGATGATGATGATGATGATGATGATGATAAATAATAATAACTTCAATTTTTTTGCCTTTTTACAAGGGCATGTTGTGATAGGACCAGAGCAGATGGTTTTAAACTGAATGAAGGTAGATTTAGATATTATGAGCAAATTCTTTACTAAGGGAGTGGTGAAACTCTAAAGTAGGTTGCACAGAGAAATTGTGAATATCCCGTGCCTGAAAATGTTCGAGGCCAGATTGGATGGGGCTCT
The DNA here is from genome assembly GCF_030490865.1 of Poecile atricapillus. Lineage (NCBI taxonomy): Eukaryota > Metazoa > Chordata > Aves > Passeriformes > Paridae > Poecile > Poecile atricapillus. The sequence goes on along the minus strand of NC_081289.1, from coordinate 85,880,151 downwards.
AAGTAACCTGGTCTAGTGAACAGTATCACTGCCCATGGGAACTAAATGATCATTAAAATTCTTCATGGAATAATTTCTGTCATGATTTTTTTGATAAACATTTCTTCTCTAAAATGCTCACTTGCTGTGTAACTAAGCAGTGATTGAGTGCACTGAATATACAGGGACAGAGCAGGGCCAGCAGGTTACCCAGGGCACCATACAGGTAATTCTCACCATGCTATCAGACAGCTCTCTCTGCCCTTGCATGTGCATCCTATCTGTCCATCAACCTTTGTGTGCCCAATATGTTTAAATGCTTCCTAACTTGATCCCCATCTGCTAGGGTAGTTCTTCTGGACTTTTCTGGACTCTCCCACTTGCTGTGTGGCCATGGATTCCTTATAGCAAGACTTACCAGTGAAAACTAAAGAAAGGAAAATAGCAAATTTTTCCCAGCTCCTCTGTCATCAGGTTCTCTGCCCTGTTTACTAGTGGGCCCATACTTTTTCTCTTCTTCATTTTTGCAGATATATCCATGAAAGTCTTTCTTGTTACCTTTCAATTTCTTCACTGGATTCTACTCCAAATGGACTTCTTCTTTCCTAACTCTATCCCTGCATGCTCAGAGCGTGTCTCTGAATTTCTCCTGGACCACCTAGCCCTACTTTTACATCTTATGAACTTCTTTTTTCGTGTCTTTGTCAGAAACAGCTTGTTCATTCATGCTATCTTTGCTTAATTCTGTCATCAGGTTGTCATCAGATCACTCCAGAAACCTCCTGGATCACTCCTGCTTTATGTGTTTCCTCTCCAGCACATATCAATGTGTTTTGTGTCTCTCCTGAGGACCAATGCCTATGAACATGACTTTTCCACTCAATTTTGAAGGAAACTCTAAGTGATAAGGTCCAGTGTTAAAGAACAAATCTGTTCCTATAGATGAAGCTGACAGGTTTTACAGAGGGGAACCAAGTGTTTTCACACCTTCAGAATCTGTAGAGGAGTACTTGAAGGTAAACATGCACTCACAGAAATAGAATCTGAGTCCTGGAGTAGTTTGCTTCCTGCCTCCTGCCTCTTGCCATTGCAGGACCACAAGCTCTACAACGAGATAGAATCAGGTGCAGCCATATAAATGAAGACCTTGTTCTTATTTTGCAAACTAAACCCATGTTCTGCAACTGGTAGACTTTACACAAAGTCCATTTCAACTCTTGAAGTGTTTTGCATAGGAACATTTTTAGGTTTGGATGGATTGGTTTGGATTTCAACAACTTTAAGTATTTAAGAGGTGTGTTTAGAAAGACAAAAATGTCAAATTTTTGACAGCGGCACTTTATTGACTGTAAATTTATATTCATACAAGCTTTTCATCCTGAAAATTAACAAAGTTCAGCAATTTAAATTTTAAATTTTTAAATGCCCTAATCATCTCATGCCCTCTTTCTTTAAAATATGGACTTGCACATAGGATATGAATGACTGCTCCACATAGCAACTGCATGTCACAGATAGGAGAAGGAAATTAATCCACTAAATAAATTCTTTTCCATAATCCTTATAATTGGACGGTAAACAGCATGCGAAGATTTACTCAGGACAGGAATGGTGACAGTAGAGACACAAGAGATTGCTGTGAAATGTACAAGTAACCACACAGTAGAACTTCTATTTATGCCTCACACACAAGGTCCACAAATCTTTTCCTGGAATACCTCAATTAAATAAGGATCATTGCAGCCATCCTAAGAGCTTTTATAGGTGTCAATATCAGAGACTTATGTGGTTTATTAAAGAGCAATCAGGTAATAAATAACTGGAGGATTATATGTGCTTTGACTTTTTTGAGGAAAGGAATGAGGATAAATAAATCTAAGGGTAAGCCTGTAATCTTACCATTAATATTAAGCACGAGTTTAATAAAATGGGGTGAAAAATAATATTAATGATTTTATTCACATCAGAGCCCTAGCTAACTTCTCATAATTGTAGAGCTTCTTCAGACTGTAATTTTCAAATAGTCACTGAGGGTGCTTTGTAAAAAATTATGGTTTACCTTATATAAGTTGTATATACATATATATTTAATGTGTTCAAAGAACCAAAACGTATTCATACTGAAAGGGCTATCTAGGAACTACCCAGTTATGGAATTACCTTTGGCCTCTGCAGCTTCTTGGGGGTTACAGACTGGTCCTGGTGTACAACTGTACCTCTAATCAGCAGATGTCATTCCCACACCATTCCCTGTGCCAGTACAGCCAGCGTGACAGAAAGTACAGAGCATGTACTCTCAAGGGTCTGTGTGAGCACTCTGTGCCTGCTTACAAGATGCCTTCACCCACTGTAATCCTGCAGCCTTGATTCAAGCCTCTGTTTTAACTCTGGAATGCATTCTACAAGTAAGGACTTAAAGGCTGAGAAATTCATGGATGAGTATGAGTCTTGCATTAACGAGCAGGGAACACCAGCAGCAACACACAGGTTGGTAAATCAGCGTCCATGGATGAGTTAGCCTTCCTGTACTGCGGTGCACAAGGAATGGCAGCACATGGAGCAAAGTCAGACTCCAGTGTGAGCCTGCTGTTCAGGAAAAATCACAGAACCAGCAGTAACACGTCTTTAATGTTTCATGAATAAGGAACCTATGAATGCGCTAGAAGGAGAATTCTGATTCCACTTACATTTCCCCAAATACTACCTATTTAGCTTAGTGGAATGATGGTATCTAGATAAATGAAATTGTCTCTTTGAATGTAATATTTTTAAGATTAAGAAGTTAAATTACTAGGAGTGAGATAAATTATTGTTGTAACATTAATTCTTTCTCTGTAAAATTAAGCAAATTAATTGATTTTTTTTTTTATTTTTTTATCTACAAACTTATTTTTATCTTACCAAGATTGGAAAAGTGATTGTGACTTTTTTTAGGGACATCAGTGTGTTTAGGAGGTCAAGAAATGTGATAACAGAAGATGAGTAGGTCTACCTCCAATTAGATTCAGTCCTTATGAAAACAAAGTCTAAAGCTGAAGAGCACAATAATATAAGAAACCTAAGAGACAAAAAGCTATCCTCAGTAGCACACAAGACATTATTCAAAATAAAAATAGTGAAAAGTTTTCAAAGGGTGGCAAAAGTATGCTTAGATTCAGTTTCCTTCGATGAGGAGAAAAAAAAGCAAAAGAATTCATTATGATAAAGCTGAGAAAAGTCTGCATGGCACTAAGGAATAAAAGAGGTTGTAAGAAATAAGAGGGCATCTTTAAAAAGCCGAACTCATATTTGAGGAAGGGTAATAGGAAGGATTATAAACTCCGGCAGGTTAAAAACACAAGGCAGCAGAAAGAGAATTTGAGAAGCCCTTGCAGAGAGTATAAGTAAGTAAGAAATTAAGTAAGTAAGTAAATAAATAAATAAATAAATAAGCATACTTAAAGACTTTAAGGAGAAGTGTTTTTTTTTATTTTGTCCCCCAGAATTTCTGAAATAACTTCTTTTTCCCATAACTTCAATTGGCTCCCATATATCTAAGACAAATTGCCAAATTAATTAATGTTGCATTATGTTTACTCAGAGAAGCTATTTAAATTATCAAAATAATATGTTTGTGCTGAATAATCAGCTTGACTATGCACTCTTTTCCAACTCTGTATCTTGAGCAGGCATCTTTGAGTAACACCGTTGTGAACACATAGTCTACAACCTCTACAGCACTCTGAGATTACTGTGATAGAGAAAATGTCAAATTTTAAGGATGACAACTGAAAAGTGGGAATTTTCTATGAAATCACAGATGGGCATTACAGACTGCGTGGGCACCATGTCGATGTGCACACAGATGTGAAGAGCATAAGAACAGAAAGAGTCAGACCAAAGTATCCTACATCTGCTAAAGGCAGTGCCTATGGAAGAGGGTAATAGTAAAATACACTTAGAATGGTGAGGAGTGATGCTGTCCTAGAAACCCTACATTTACAGCTTCCTAGACTTGAAATGCTGCCCAAGTTCTTAGCAACCCTGAAGGTGGCTTCTGTTCTGTGAGCATTACCCAGTCTGCAGCCTTTCTGTATCAGCAGCAGCCTTCAGAACAGATTCCTGAAAATTCTTAAGCAATCCCAGAGGGTCAGGGATCAGTTATGTGAAGGCACTTAAAAACCCTTACTGTGACATTTAGTAAGTCTCAATGAAAAGCTTAGAAAAGCCTTAACTTTGTAAAAAATGGGAAGAATCTGCAAAGAAAAGCAAATTATTATTTGCTTTTTTATGTATACAGAGGTATGTCTTTACACTAAATATTGTGCAGCATATGTGTATTAACTTCCAGCATCACAAACATTTTAAAAGGTTATTTTCAACCAAACCTGGAATCTAAATAAAACACTGCAGAAATAATAATTATGACATTCTAGGGAAAAAGAAATTTTTCAGAAGAAACTTCTTTCTTTCTTTCTTTCTTTCTTTCTTTCTTTCTTTCTTTCTTTCTTTCTTTCTTTCTTTCTTTCTTTCTTTCTTTCTTTCTTTCTTTCTTTCTTTCTTTTTCTTCCTTTCTTCCTTTCTTCCTTTCTTCCTTTCTTTCCTTTCTTTCCTTTCCTTCCTTTCTTTCCTTTCTTCTTTCTTCTTTCTTTCTTTCTTTCTTTCTTTCTTTCTTTCTTTCTTTCTTTCTTTCTTTCTTTCTTTCTTTCTTTCTTTCTTTCTTTCTTTCTTTCTTTCTTTCTTTCTTTCTTTCTTTCTTTCTTTCTTTCTTCTTTCTTTCTTTCTTTCTTTCTTTCTTTCTTTCTTTCTTTCTTTCTTTCTTTCTTTCTTTCTTTCTTTCTTTCTTTCTTTCTTTCTTTCTTTCTTTCTTTCTTTCTTTCTTTCTTTCTTTCTTTCTTTCTTTCTTTCTCTTTCTTTCTTTCTTTCTTTCTTTCTTTCTTTCTTTCCTTTCTTTCTTTCTTTCTTTTCTTTCTTTCTTTCTTTCTTTCTTTCTTTCCTTCTTTCTTTCTTTCCTTCTTTCTTTCCTTCTTTCTTTCTTTCCTTCTTTCCTTCTTTCCTTCTTTCCTTCTTTCCTTCTTTCCTTCTTTCCTTCTTTCCTTCTTTCCTTCTTTCCTTCTTTCCTTCTTTCCTTCTTTCTTTCCTTCTTTCCTTCTTTCTTTCTTTCCTTCTTTCTTTCCAATTAAGAAGAGTTTACAGCAACTTAGCTTTCATCCCACTGCTGATTACATGGCTTCAGAACGACAACAAAAAGATCATAACCGAAGGCTAACACTAAAGCTTATTGAAGCTGGATGATTATTTCCTTCAATTTCAATAGGCATTAGAAAATACTTAGGAGGAGGAGCACAAGAACATCTGTAATTATATATTCTTCTATAGTTGCAGTTTGGAAGGAAAACAAATTTTCAGTTTTCCCAGATCCCCTTCAGCAACTAATTTTAATGAATGAACTGGATAATAATTAAGTTTCTAATGTTTGTGCCCTATACCCCATTTCTTTTAGGAGTTATGATTTACAGATACTGTGTCCAACAACATAACACCATTTCTGTGTGAAAGGCCTCACTCTCCTTGGTCAAACACCTAGAAAATTATCATACCACTGATTTGTTAAAAATAAACATACTGCAAAATCTGTCATTATTAATGGAATGTAAATTAGAATTTGTATGGAAGAGTCTGAAAGACACCCACTAACATGTAAATATTCACATCCAATCTTAATAGTAAAACTGTGGCTTTTATAGCCTCTTCAGATCAGGGAATGCAATTCAGACCGCATCACTGACAAATTTAAACAGTGCAGAAAATGGGAATACTTCTTACATAGAAGAAGGATGCAGAAGTGTCCTGGTGCTACCTGGGTGGATTTTAAGAGTGTGATGCATAAAACAGAATTGCTTTATACATCACTGCTTAGGAGACTGCTCCCTTCTCCATGACATACTACCATGAGACATTCAGTTTGCAGGAACCTTTGTATTTCTTTACCATTTCATGAGGAGAGCTGCTGGAAATGAACCATACAAGGCACTCTTTGCTTTGACAACAGGAACATACTTCACCAAAACATATTGGAACTTTTGGCTCACAGTGTCTCTTCCTGTGCAATAAGAGGCTCCTTTAGCTTATGGAGTGTTTTGACTTCCTGAGTATCTCTATCATTGGCCATCAAAATGTTCTGAAGTTGCATTAATGCTCAGATAAGAAATGCACTTGAAGACGCCTTGTAAGCCTGTATTTAAGGACTTGAAACCTTAAGTCTCCAGGTTATTTATTACCTGACCTATGGTAAGGTAACAAGAAAGCTACTTTAGCAAGACAATTTTCTTTCTGTAAAGACTTAATGGTGTACAGTCCAATGTTGATGGTATTTACTTAAGTGTGTGTGTGTCTGTGCACAAACTGCACTAGCCACCCAACAATAAATATATTATACACCCCTGAGAGAGAGAGAGGGAAGCCACAGGACAACCCCAAACTGTCACACTATTCTACAGCTGCTTTTCAGCTCCTTCCTCCTAGCTCATCATGGACAGGGTGAAGCCAAAGAGAGACACAGAAGTTACTTTTGGTCTATAAAAAACATGGGTGAACCAAGAAAAATGTTCTCCTGAATAATTCTGTACCTCACATTGGTGTTTTCACAGATAATTACAGAACCATAGAACACCTTAAGTCGGAAGGGACTCGTATGATTCGTTAAGTAAAAGTGTCCATTACTCATAGGACTACTTAAATCTAAACCATGTGAGTAACATCATCCAGACCCTCCTAATTCACTGTTTCTATTAGATTGGTATTTATTACAGAAACACTGGAGTTATGCTAACACAAAACTAGTTTCATTCATACAAATATAGCTTCCAGGATGGAAGGAACTTATTATATATATGCCATATAAGTTTCACAAGGGCAACAATTAGAAAGATTCAGAGAGAGTTTACTGTCTCTGTAATTATTTTGAGATATATGGTGTATACATATATATATATATATATATATATATATATATATATATGCTTTATATCTATTAAAATGAAACAAATGCCATTAGGAAGTTTGATTTTTTGAAACGTGCATGCGTGCCAATCACATTTCACTGAGTCATGCTAATCAGTATTATGGATTGAAGAAACATTTGACAGCTTTAAACATTTCACTGTCCAATAGTAGTATTTTCAACATTCTGCACACTCATATAAAAGACTGAATTTTCCCCATAGCAAATGTTGCATATAGGCATGCAAATAAAACTAATGAAAGTTGCTGGAAAGTGTGCTAATGCTTTTGAAAAGAGAGCATAGTCTTAATTGTCCAGGCTGGTTTTTAAAATAGAAAAAAAATGGTGTACTGATTCTATGGCAGTTAACACCTCCATAAGAAGTCCACAGAAACTGTTCCCTTTGGTGCTTGAAGGCACAGTTGGACACGGTATCTACAGCCTTGCTAAACTGGATTTCTCCCATTAGAATCTTCAGCTCCCAAACCCAGGACCATGAGAGTTGAGGAGCAGTGAGTGGCAGGATTTTCCAACCCATTGGAGGGACCAGCAGACACTGGATATGACTTATAAAGTATTAATCAGCATTTTCATATGCAAGAATGAGAAAAGCTTCTTTGTATTCTAATCACATGCATAATTTTTCTAGAAAAATATTCCTGTTTATCAAACAATACCTGGAAAGTGATGAACATAAATACAGTACAGGTAAGAGGCAAACAAAGTAGATTATAATAGACTGACATCTGAAAGGTGTCAGACAATGAAAATGTGTACAAGAGAAATTGTATTTGAGAAAATTATATTACTGGGAATCTACTGCTTAGGATCTACATTATCTTGAATCCATAGTGTATCATATTTCAGCTCTAAATATGTAATTAGAAAGCCACTCTATCTCTCTTCTGTGCATTTATAGTCTTGCTCTCAATAAGAGTTGTCAAAGTAAGTGGATCAAAATAATTTCTTTAAAAAGGGAAAGCAGCAAGTTGTATGTATGCCTCACCACTCCATCATTTCCTTTGTGCTTGCCACCTGAAACATGTAATAAGATTTTTTTCTTATTCTTTGTTAAAAGCCTAGCCTGCTTCTAGCACATTACACAAAAATGAAGCATAAAGAAATGCTAGTAGGCTCATCCCTTTTTCTCTTCTTATTTGTGCTTATTAACAAAAAATATATTTACATTTTAATGCAACAGAATTCTGTATAGACTCTACTGTAGCTTCTTGGGGTTTGTTTTGTATTGTTTGGGGGTTTTTTTTGGTTGGTTTTGGGGTTTTTTTGTGGTGCTGTGCTGATTGTAGCTGGGATCCAATTAATTTTCCCCCGAGCAGCTAATATATGGATCTGTGTTTGGGATTTGTGCTGGAAACGGTACTGATAATAGAAGGATGTTTTAGTTACAGCTGAACAGTGCTTCCACAGAGCCAAGGCCTTTTATGCCCTTCACCTCCACACTAGTGAGAGGGCTGGCTGTGCTCAGTGTGGGAAGTTTGGAGGGGGCACAGCTGGAACAGCTGACCCACACTGACCACAGAGATTTTCCAGACCATATGGCATCATGCTCAGTAAGGGTGGGGGAAGTATGAGGGATGTTTGCAGAGTTGGAATTTGTCCTCCCAAGCCTCTGCTATCCATGATGGAGCCCGGCTTTCCCAGGGATGGCTGAACACTTGTCTGCCCGTGGAAAATGGTGAATGAATTCCTTATTTCACTTTGCTTGCATGCACACCTTTGTTTTTGCCTATTAAACTGCCTTTTATCTCAAGCCACGAGTTTTTCCACTTTCACACTTCTGATTGTCTTCCATGTCCCACTCAGGAAGACTGAGTGAGGGGCTGGCTGGTGTTGAACCAGGACAGGTGTCTAAATTGAAGGGAACAAAGTAATTTAGGAACACTAAAGTGGAACTGAAATTTCAGAGTACTCCTCTTGTCTTTCTGGGGCTTGATCACTGGGGCTTAGACAGCCAACAGTATATTTAATAATACAGACAAGGAAATGTACAGAAAACACAGAAGGGAAAACCACTTGATTTTTATGACCTCAATTTTAATGATAAAGGTGTTCAGGAGGATTTCTGAAGATAATTCAAAGAAATGTTTTATTCTAAAAGAATGGTTTACTTCATTTGTCTAACAGATGTCTTTGACAGACATCTATGTAGACTTTGTCCACACAGATTATCTGCAGCTATACAGAAATACAACTTGTTCCAGAGAGGTGTGAAGAAAGCAACACTCTCCTCTGAACTTCCTCCCTATAAGGAAAATTTTCTTTCTATTTCTAGTCTGTTTCTAGTTCAACTAGCATTTTGTTTGAAGGCCATTTCTTATTTTGTCAGGTCTAGACGGCCTACATTTCCTTTAAATTTTTTAAGAAGAATCTAGCTGAAAGCATTTAATAATTAATATGTTTAACGTTCTTTTCTTTGGAGATATATTTCCATGGCTGACTTAAACAGTGTCACTCTTCTGGCTCTTGAAACACCCAAGCTACTGTGAAAAGCGAAATATATGTAAACCTTACTGCAAATGTCCATAAACAAGAGAATTCAGATCTCAGGATATAGCCAGGTATTTACTTAGGGTCTTTCAGTTGCTGAGTCCTGTGAAAAAATATTTGTGCCCTAATTACAAAAGCTACCCATGAGTTTTTTAGAATATATGGATGATTAAAAGGATGGATAGAAGATCATTTTTTGGCACAAAATCTGTTATAAAAAGGGTTATTTTATTTTCTGAAGAAAAAAATCATCAAGACAGACATTAATCACTTGTTCATTCCTTAGTGAAAAGGAAAAGCTGACACAAAAGCAAGAGTCCCACTGTAATAACTTCTGGTTTTTGCCCCCACAGAAAGGTAGGACCTCATTAGTTTTATTGTTTAAAATACAATCAGTGCAAAGTACCTTACTGCTGCCTTTGTTCCCAGATAACATGTGGGAAGGCATATTCCTGAAAGGAGTAAGAACATTCACTAAACATGTGCAGGTTATGTAAGAGAAATAAGCCTGATCATGATTTTTCTCTACAGTCTTTGAGAAGTTTAACTTTTCACTTTAATTAGTGACACATCACCGATACTGGCTCAAACGAGAACCCAAATATTAACTTGTGAAGTTAGGGAACATTGCACTGCCCACACATTCTGTGGATGAAGTTCTACATAAAGGAAAAAGAGATCTCTTTATGCAATGAAAAATTTACAAGTTGACACGAGTGAACAGAAGGCTGAAACTGAAAGATTTTATCAGCCATCCTGGCAAGACACTCGGTGTTTTGCCAAGACTGTGCTTAACCACTAAGTACAAGTCACTGTTTCAGATTTTAATGGTACAGTAGGCAGACATTAGGGCTACCATATTATTTAGGTGCATGTGTCCCACATCAGCACAGCAAAAATGCCACAGTGCAATTCTCCTGCATTGGACACTGTCTGCATCGGAGTGGTGGGATAGAAATATGATGGGAATTTGTGCACAAGTGCTTTTCCTCAGGGCACCTTGCAGCATTTTGCCAGCTTTGAATTCCACAGCTCTCTGCCAGCCTCAGCAAGGCAACTCCAACACACCTCAAGCATCACATTCATTCCCCAGAGGTTAGGGAAGAGTGTGGTACAGCGAGTCAGAAAACCAGACTAATGTCTGGAAGACAATGGAGCCTGGAGTAATAGTAACAGCATCCTAGAGAAATCCATGCCTCTGTTTTTAAGGATGAGTATATTTGGCTGTTTGTGTTTTTCCTTTATGTGTTTTACAATAAGCTGCTTATACTTGAACATTATACATAGATTGCTTTTTAATAATACGACAAGACTGTCATTTCTACAATAGATGCCATACTGATAATTAGATTTTTAAAGATGTCTTCCTCTCTGACTTCTCTTATAAATTGAATCTGAATTAACAAGAGGAAAAAATGAAAGATGAATACTGATACAGTAACTCAAAATTAGTTTACTTCTGCATCTGTGAACATTTCTGTTTCATTCCATCTAGAAATTACATTTTCCTGTCTGTTCGGAAAATCATTATAATGTGGTTTCTAAACTCTTTTCAGTGAAAGATGTAGGTAGTACTTATTACTATGTATGACAAAGTAGTAAGTAAAAGGCACATAAAGCTCTCTGATGATCATCTCAAGAGTTCTTTGCAGCTATACTTTCCACTCCCTCTGCACACTTACTTTGCTCTATATTTATGAAATTATAGGACTTAATGCTCAAATTATTGTGTGTTTTCTTATGTGAAGTTGGCTGGAAAGAAGGCTCTGCTCTCTACTTTCCCCACCGAAAACAGAGCTCAAAACCCAGCATTTTATCACCACTACCAGATAAACAAAAAGTATTGGACAGCCCATTGTACAAAGGTAAGAAGAAGAGTATGTGAGGAAATGATGTAAGTAGGCTCCACAGAATTATAGTACAATTTCAAAATGAAAACTTGTAGCATACAACAAACCAAGATACAGAGCTTGTATATGTTATTTATACTGGCGGTTGGCAGCAAATGGCAGTGGGGAATACAGTTTACTTCTTTAGATAGCTGTGTAATCTCTTAGGTCTAAATACTGATTATACTAACTGGGATCCTACATAAATTTGCTTGGACTTTTTTTTCCCTTGGGTTTTTTTCCTTGGGCAGGGGATTGGTTATTTTTAAGCTTCATGGAAAATTTGTTTGTTGAAAATATTTCAGTTATGTGTGAAGGAGAAATTATTTTACTAGTTCATATTTTATATTTGGCACTGTTCTTCTCAAAAAACCCAAATTCTAAAAACATTTAGGAAAAAAATTCCTAAATGACAAGTGGTTTACATTTTAAACAGATTCTGATGCAGGATGAGAATGGTACATTTTGTACAACTTTTAAAAGGTCTTTCATCATTCCATTAAGAAGGGGAATTAATTTTTCCCCTCTGGTCTTTGTATGAAGAAGTGGAGTTTCTGGAGTACCATGTCCCGCATTTTCTTGAAACACAGATCTGCATACTTTTATGGTAACAGCATATAGTGAAAGAAATTCTAATACAAATAACATAAAAAAATTCCCTAATGCTCAGCTATAAACAGAACCTGAAGCATTCATTTTTAAAGCATGAAGACTAATAATGCAGGAGTTTGGTTTTTTTTTTTTTGCGGTGGGAAATAATCTTTAATGCTAAATGAGAAAGTAAAGGAAAGGAAAGAGGAAAGAGGAAGGAAGGAAGTGGCGGAAGGAAGGAAGGAAGTGGCGGAAGGAAGGAAGTGGCGGAAGGAAGGAAGTGGCGGAAGGAAGTGGCGGAAGGAAGTGGCGGAAGGAAGTGGCGGAAGGAAGTGGCGGAAGGAAGTGGCGGAAGGAAGTGGCGGAAGGAAGTGGCGGAAGGAAGGAAGGAAGGAAGGAAGGAAGGAAGGAAGGAAGGAAGGAAGGAAGGAAGGAAGGAAGGAAGGAAGGAAGGAAGGAAGGAAGGAAGGAAGGAAGGAAGGAAGGAAGGAAGGAAGGAAGGAAGGAAGGAAGGAAGGAAGGAAGGAAGGAAGGAAGGAAGGAAGGAAGGAAGGAAGGAAGGAAGGAAGGAAGGAAGGAAGGAAGGAAGGAAGGAAGGAAGGAAGGAAGGAAGGAAGGAAGGAAGGAAGGAAGGAAGGAAGGAAGGAAGGAAGGAAGGAAGGAAGGAAGGAAGGAAGGAAGGAAGGAAGGAAGGAAGGAAGGAAGGAAAGAAAGAAAGAAAGAAAGAAAGAAAGAAAGAAAGAAAGAAAGAAAGAAAGAAAGAAAGAAAGAAAGAAAGAAAGAAAGAAAGAAAGAAAGAAAGAAAGAAAGAAAGAAAGAAAGAAAGAAAGAAAGAAAGAAAGAAAGAAAGAAAGAAAGAAAGAAAGAAAGAAAGAATATTACTGCAAGCAGTTCAGTATCAACCCATCTTCAGTGATTTCATCTGCTGGAGTTAGAAGTAAATGTACTTCCACATTTTTTATTTAGAAGGAAAACTATTAACTTTGGTCTCAGATGGCATTGAAGTCTCTCCACAGCTGAAATTATTTAACACATTCACCCATCCATAATGAATCTTTATCCATACCATCTGATTTTCTTGCTTCCTCTAAACCTTTTTATGCTTCCCTCTTCTCAGTTCCTAACTTATAAGCCTGAGGGTGTCCAACTCTTTTTTCCATGGAGATATATTGGAATTAGACATCAGGAAACATTCAGTGGTACTTCCATGTTTTGCAACATGCACACTACATTGGGGATTATGCAAGATTTACCAAGGATAAACACAGGCTTTTGTTATAATTTCCTAATGAAGATTATCAGTGATATTTTGAAGAGTTAATAAAACACCTTGATAATAAACAAACACCTTGAGTGTTTGTAGTCCTGTAAGAATACCCTAATCCCTGGGAAGTTTTCTTACTTTGCTCCTCCAGACTGGTACCACAAGAAACCTCTCCTGATCTGGAGGGAGCAAGCTGGAATCCCCAGAGAAGGGAACACTGTAAATTCTGTGTCAGTAAATAAGCAGCTTTGCATGCAATTTTTCAGAATATAAACCATTTACTATCATTCCCCAATGGTGTTAGAATTCAATATTTACTGATACTATTATTCTGACATCTTTTATTTATGAACAGAAGATGATATTGGATTTGGTGGTTTAAACATTATCTTTCACCCTTTTTTTGGGAGATTATAGTATGGTTCTGATGCTAAACATACCTTATCAGATGCTTTGAGTTTTCAGTGCATAATTAGATGTGAATCTATTGTTATCCCTGTTTACTAACAGCTCTGATGTAGTGGTATTTTCTCTCTGAACACTGAAATTAAGGAGGATTACTGTCAGTGCTGCAACAGTGTTATCTACCCTCACTGAATTCCCATGATTAACACTGTATGAGACAATCTGACTGCCTAGCTGAGAAACAGCCACTGAGAAGTGAAACTGAATATTCACCAGGGACGTTATTCTTCACTAAATGACAAGCATCTGATGAATCAAATGTTCTCAAATGCCAATTCACTACCTTTTGCTTTGCAAATGTGTCTGAACAAGTTATGGCTACACCTATTAAACAGTATTTTATTACTAAATTAGACTTAAAATTATGATATTCCTAAGCTATCTCCTCAGTAACACATTGAAATGACCCTTTAGCCAGAGACTTCTAATCAAATAAAATCAAACAAATAAATGCTTTGGACTGTAGCTCCTCTGACCAGTTCCTGTTCACTTGTTTGTTAATATCAGATATGTATAAGTAGCTACATTTTCATGTATATTTTTAGAGAAGACATTCAGCATGAGGTATTGTTACAATGACTGACAATCAATGCGGATTGACAATCTGCACTACCCCCCCCTACAACCAGCCCCCAGAATATTGCCATTTTGTCTTTTGCTTAAAAATCAGTTATTGATGTTTAAATACATGGATTCTGAATTTTCTAAATAATTATCTCTAAGTGAACAGTGTGTGTATTAGCTATAGATCAAAACAGATTGGCAAATGAAAAGAATGCAAACTAATGAAAAACTAAGGAAGGATACAGAAGGGATGTTATCTTCACTCAAGTGGATTTCTCCTCACACTGCTTGAGAAAAATGAGATAAAAAGTCTTCACATGTAGAATTTCATCTCATCAGAGAACTCTATGCCTTCAAACAAAAGAACACCCTCGTGATCGAATAAAAAACTTTTTTTTTTTTCCTGTACAGAGCCTAATTTCTTAGACCATTTAGACTACAGCATCTTTAGCACATGGAAATTTGAACCAAAATAATTTTCTTTGTAATAGCAAGTAATTGCAAACACATCATGTTGCTTTTTCTTTACAAACATGTTACAGTTCAACCAAAAATGCATGTAAGATGAAGGGCTTTGATTCACCTGTGGTTTTGGATTTTACCCAGAATATTATTCTGGCCAGGAACTGAACAAAGTAATGGAAAGGTATCTATTCCAATCTGCCACTGTGTTAGGCTATTATAGGTGCTGTAAAATTGGATTACACACAGAGCTGAATTTAGTGTCACACATGATGAATCAAATAGCTACAAGTACAAATAGCTGGTTTAAGAGGTTTATTTCAAGAAAGTGCTAGTAAGAATGAATACCTCACCAACGTTAAATGTTTCAAGAGGGCAAGACCACCTAACAACAAAACATGCCAGAGCTCTCTTACAGAAAGGCTCACCCAAGATATTTAGAGAACAAATTCTAAAAGTAAATGTTATATCTAAAGCAGATTGAAGAAGGACGGAGAAAAAAAATACAGTGACATTTGAAAATGTAGATATTTTTGTCATCCAATGACTTCATTAGGTTATTTTAGCTGCTGTTTATCTTAATATAATTTGGATTACTTACACAATACAAACAAATATCAAGGAAATTCTGCAAAATATTTTTTTTTCTTCTCTAATAAAATCTCTTTAGTATTCTAAGGGTAAATCTTCACCAAGTATCATCACAACTTCCATAGAGGCCTTTTCTGCTACTGTCATTCTTTGGGCTTGAAAGGAATCCCTTCCCTCTGGTCTTGCTTGTCAAATTCCTAGTAAACAGCATCTTATGACCAACCAAGACCAAAACAAATTTACCCAATTTTCACAGCGCCTCTACTCATGTGCCAGAATTTCTCTCTCTCTTTCATTCTTCCCCACTGTCAGTTCTTTCAGGTACAATTGCAGAGTCATGCGTTTACATGTAAGATAGAATAGGAAAGCAAGAAAGCAGAGGATGCAAATACTAAAATTCTTTATCTACAGTTTTCATTTTTTCAGGAATGGAGTGTATGGATTTCATTAGCAGCTTTATAAAGTGGCAGAAGCTGGAGCAGTAGACAGGAGGCCTAAGAGGGCAAAGAAAAGCAAGAAGTTTTATGGGGATATTTAAATACAGGCTTAATGTGGCAAGGGACAGACTCAGGGAGATCACAGCTGAACTTCCAGTCCTGTTGTCAATGTCTATCACTCTGTTCTGCAAGCCTCATCACACTCATCCAGAAACTTCTCCTTACAGAAATTGCATCTCTGCTACCTCCCCTCAAAATCCTGCACTTCTTTCTGTTCTTCATTGATCAAAAGAAGATAAATTAAACGTTCACCTGTTAACTTCTAATCACTATGCTTTAACAGTGACCCACTTGTGAGGCACTTCAGAGCACACTTGCAACACTCAAAAGCAGAATGTCCTGCATCTTGCTTCTGGCATCAGCTGCATTGCACTCAAAGCATTTGTCATCACTCTGGCTCTTTGATCCTTCCCAGGATCGAACTTCTCACTGTGATGCCCTTCTGTACAAAAACCTTAGTTAATCAATGCTTACACTGTGAGAGCTCATACTTCTCCATGAGCAACACCAATATTATTTCATGGTGAGGAAGACATTTTAAAAATGCACGTAGCAGCTTCAGGGAGGGCTGTTCTATAGCTTAGCTTCATTTAGTGAACACACCAAGAAATCCTAAAATATAAATCTGCATAGCAAAAAAAATGAATTACTAAGCATACTAAAGCTTATGCTATATTAGCAACATAAACTACCCTGTAACAGACAAAAACAGCAGAAAGGGAAGCCTAGACATCAATTGAGCAACTACCTATTTTGTGAAGTATGACACTTTTATAGAAACCCCAGGGCCTTTATACCTTGAAAATCTTTCTCTTTTGTTGTAATATGCATTATAAATCAATCACAGAATTTAAATTTAAAGATCAACCTTTGTCTCCCCTTAACTGATTTTTTTTCTGTATTGCATTATTTAATGCACAATTTTGTGCAAAAAAAAATTTAAAAGTGGAAATATTTTTACTTTCACTGATGTACTGTCAAACTAAAATAAAATAACCAAAAATTAGAAAAATATAAGAGCAATTATTAAATTGGAAATTAAACCATATAATGATTTCTAAAAGAATATAGTTTTTACTATTTATTCTTGAAAGAAAACAAAAGAAAATATACTTTTTTCTTATTTTGAAGAACAAATTACTATTTCAGTATTTTCTGTGGTTCAGGAATTCTGTTTCTGCTACAATCAAGCCGTCCTGTCACCCATGCAGAACTTCATTCCCTGAGAAGGATTTAGGTCTAATAAGAGGTCTTACTGATCTGTTTCATAACTTGCTTATTTGGCAATTTCTTGAATATTGTAGGAGGATTACATTAGCTTTGCATGTCATAGGGAAAGAATATGCAGCAATGCCAATGAATATTGAACTTCAGGGTATTGTTGAATTTTATAGAGTTCAAAAATCTCATTTTGACTAACTGGGTGAGTGATTTGGAAATAGACAGTGAAGACAGCACGTAAAAATCAAATTATGATAATATTTGAAACAATAAAAAACACTTTGTGACCGTTTATTGTTAAAACAAACAAAAAAGAAACAAACCAGCCCTCAACATTTCCTCCCTGAGGGACAGTGACTTGGCTACAGCATTCATGTCTAGACAAGAAAAATTAAATTTATCTGCACACGTTTCTCTTCAGCATTTAAAGGGAGTGGAGGCACTCATTAAATTTAAATCATAGTGCTCTGAATGCTGAAGTATGCTGAGGTGCAGATAAAAGCTCCCACTCTGCACACTGTTGTGCACAAGCATTGCAAGGCAGGTAGTATTCCCACTGGATTGCTCCGTGGGAGGATCAGCAACATCCAGTCACTGAACCCTGTGTCAGAGTGGTTTGAATAGCAATGGCCTGAGACCCTGGCCATGCTGGGCTGGCTTTCCAGATAGAACAATTCAGAGCTATGAAATAGATTAACACTACATCTACGCAGTATCACAACATAAGCTGTTTATACAAATGAGTTTTTCTCCCATTTAATGAGATTTAGTATGCTGTTGAAATACTTCTGCAAGAATTATCTCACAATACGTCCAGCTGTTCTGCCAACACGGTATCTGTGTTCATTATTTTTCAAAAAAGCCCCACTGAGGTAGCAAAATTCAAGTCTGAAGTATTGTCTACTTGTTGAGAAACATCAATAAATTATGTGACTTTAAGCAGCAGCAGATCCCCAGAATATTTCTAATTAGAAAACCTCTTGCTCTATATAATACACCCACATTTTTTCCATACACAACTCTAGAATAAACAGTGTTTTGTTTATATTTCCTCTAACTTTCCAGGCAGCAGAATTCCTACGATATTTTGAAATTCTCCATCATCTAAGGCAACCCTTTTAAATGCAGTACTAGGGTGACCAAAACTACAGTTACAACTTTATTTCATGAAGTTGCACTGCAACTTCCTGAGCTTAGAAGTCCATTTAGCCCATTTCTTGCAAGGCCTCTTTCAAAAAGTTTTGACAGGCAGCTAAAGTAATAGCCAAACATGAAAACACCCCTGCCCTGCTCCTTCACCAAGAACACATACCATAGGACCTCTCAGCAGCTGGGGGTAGTGTGTAACATAATTTGATGTAGCAGCCTTCAGAACAGAGATTAGCAATACTGCCACCTTAGCAGAACTGTCTGCAGTAAGCTCTGCTACAACCCTCTGCTTCTGTTTGTCAGACTGTAGCGCTCCAGAAGTGACAGTACAGTAAGTGTACTGTCACACATGGCCCTCTGGCCAGAGTATAACCACCTACCCTAAATGAATATCCTTAAGAGGAGTTCTGAGACCAGTTGCATGTCAGAAAGAATACAGGTGAGCTCATGTGTATACAAAAATGTGCCTAAAGAACTGGCCATTTTTTCACCTTGATGTTGTCATCCTCATTAGAGGTTGTTACCTCTCACAAGAGCTTTTGTTTTGAGAACTGCAGAGGGATAGGCTTCTGGGATGAGGGTTTTTTCCTGAACTGACACTTCACCAGAACATGCATCTGTAGGACTGT
Organism: Poecile atricapillus; assembly: GCF_030490865.1. Classification (NCBI taxonomy): domain Eukaryota; kingdom Metazoa; phylum Chordata; class Aves; order Passeriformes; family Paridae; genus Poecile; species Poecile atricapillus. The sequence goes on along the minus strand of NC_081289.1, from coordinate 85,861,360 downwards.
TCTATAACTGTGCCATTCAGTGTTTGTATTCTGTTTCCTGGAATCTCTAGAATAATTTTCAAAATATAGATGGTGAGAACTAAGCTGACAATTTTAGAGGAGAGGAAAAGGCCAATCCTATAGCCAAGGTGAGATGTAGCTCAGTTCACAACTTAAAAACTTATAAAAGAAGGAGAGCTACTTTCTTATGCAGACAGATAGTGATAGGAGAAGGAGAATATTTTAAATTTAAATAAGAGAGATTTATATTAGCTATTTGAAATAAATTCTTTACTGTGTGGGTGGTAAGGCACTGACACAGATTGCCCAGAGAAATTCCATCCCTGGAAATGTTCAAGGCCAGGTTGGATGAGGCTCTGAGCAGCCTGCTCTGGTGGGTTGCACCCCTGCTCATGACGTGGGGATTCAAAAGACATGATATTCGAGGTCCCTTCCAACTCAAACCCTTCTATATTTCTATGACTCACATCAAAATTATTCAGACTGTGTACCTAGGTATCATATGAGAAGTAAATTATTTTAAAAGAATATCAGTAAAGGGCATTAACCCCTCAATCTTTCCAGGAAACTGAAGACTACTAATGGATGACATGGTTAAAAGCAAATAGCACAAAAAGACATATTTGGGAAAGTTACCAAGCTCCCTTTCTCATAAACAAATTAGAGTCAATATGGCTCATTTAGGAGTGGAAAGTTTATGGCCGGTTAGGAATGTGATATGGAATGAGTAAGAGGCTCAGCTGGGATCATTAAAAGCAGTGAATCAGCCCTGGCTCTGTACAACTTACATGTTTTTCTCCCCTGCTTGACTCAGGAGAGTCTAGTTCGCCACTGGAAAACCTGTAGGATAAGATTTTCAGGAAAACATTAACCACAGCTACAATTTGCAGCTGGTTAAAGCTGGCTATTTAAAAATCTCATTTCGTCTGCCTACATATAGTTTCAGACATTGTAGATGTCTGTGAGCTTTTGTTTTTTTCTAGAGTAATTACACTTACTGTACTTAAAAGATGTTTCACTGCCATTTTTCCATTTTTTGTAGCGAAAAAACAGCCCCATAATAAGAAGTAAATTAATAATACAGAAGACATAGATTTTAATAACATCCTGTCAAATAAAGTTGTAAAACTAAAATCCAAGACCAGACCAAAATAAACAATCAAAAATCAAAAAACTGAAACACACAAAAACCCCCAACAAACAAACAAACCCAAAAAAACCCCAAAACAAACTAAAACCCAACCACCAACAAATAATAAGAAAGAAATGGAGCTATATCTTTTAAAGATCTTAATTAAGATGCAGAAATATCCTTAATGCTGGCATACAGTGACAAATAACATCCCAGAACATCACAGAAAGTCAAACGAGAAATTTTTGACAATCACAAAAATGTTCTTGTTTAACAAATGCGTATTTCCCTAATCCAGAGAGAGGAATAATCTGGAAAGACTTGAAAAGATATGAGAAAATGAAGGACATATGGGTTTAAAACTTCCTTGCTACCGTTTTGCTAGTAAGTATTGCTAAAATGTATAAATTTTGCACATAATAGGCATGGTGGCACTGGCTAAAAACTCAAAAGGATTATAGCAAAGTGCTTACATTAACAGAAATCTAAATTAAAACTATAGAGTGAAAGAATAATAATGATGTGTAAGAAAATACACCACTAAAAATTATTCATTTTAAGTGCTCCCATTAACAAGGTTGCACCACATAAATAATTAATGATTTCCAAACACATTTCAGTGTTCGAAAATTCACCTATAGAACCTATTTAAAAACTAGATGACTACAGAATTTCCAATAAAGAACCTAAACAAAACCCCCAAAAAACCATAAATGTTAAAAATTATGAAGAAAGCAAATGCAGTAGGCAAGGCCACCTTTTGGTGAATGTCCACTGCAGTTCATATATTCTATGTGAATATTTCTGTTAACAGCAGGAGTAATATCAATGGGATCAGCAGCAGAATGAAAGTATACTTTATTTATCCCTGATACTGCCCTATGGAACATTTTCTTCTAAGAGACAGATAGCAAGCAACAAAGTAACAATTTATGTTAAATTAAGAAAAGAGGTAAGAATGCTACATTAGCAATAACAAGAGCTGTATCCCACCAGATCACCTTGGCTCTCTTTGCAGTCAATGGGAAAAGAGTTGTGTTTTCTAGCACAGAAAAAATAAGATTTTGGAGGATTTCCCCACATGTGCATTAGATGCTTTCCAGCTATATAACAATAGCCTAGTTGTGTAAACTCTTGCTCTATACAGTATTGATAACACCGGTGCCACTTCTTAAAATCTGTGAGACTCTATATCTACCTATGATATTGTAATAAAATGTTTTCAGAAGTCAGGTCTTCTGGATATAAAGATCATTAGACACAAAAAAAGACCTGAGGCTCAAGTTTTTCTGATACCACGTTAAGATACATTATGTCTTTCTGTAATGATGTATCCCAGTGTCTTGAGGCTATTGGCTGATGTCAAGATATCCTCCAAAATATAACAGCAACTGCTAGTAACATTCAGATCTTCAGCTTCCTGGACATAAATGCCTTACATCTCTTTCTTCTAAACACCAGCCTGTGCTTAAATATTTTTTTTAAAAAAATCTCTTAAAAGCTCATTATTTAAGATGGCATTTTAGCAATTTTTTTTTTAATCCCTTTCGACATAGTTTGCCTAATCTTTTCTTTTTTTACAATTCTCAAACCCCCTCCACCAGGATTACCTCCCACTGTCATTGTTTTCAGAGCAGAAGTCTGAGGAGACTGTGAAGTCTCCTTGCACAGTTCTCTTCCTGCACCAAAGAGATGGAAGAGATGATGATGATGATGACACCTTTAACCATACTGTGCTTCTTCTACACTGAGCAGACGCAAACAGCCTGTGATTTGAAGCATGTCAAAGGACCTGCTTGGTGCAATGCTGTGATTTTTATTTTTTTTCCAAAAAGGCCTCTCTCACTACATGTTTTAGCCCACAGTCTGAACCAGAATTAGCCTTTCATGCGACATTCAGCTTTGTTTTGGTAAATCTTTGACTTCCCTCTTACACATAAGTACTTTAATACACTCTGTCTCCATTATATTACCTCACTTAATTCCAAAACTTATTGCTTAAATTTTTATACCAATATGTTTTATAGGGAAAATTTCTCGATATTCATAATGTATTTTCATTTATTCCTCTTAGTTTGAACTGAACACCCATATAAGTGCCAATATCATCAGAATTATCACTCCTAATTTATTTTCCAGCAGAATAAAGGATTCCACCATCCAGTGTCACGGCATTCAAAGAAGACTTCCAAATTAGATTAAGTTTTTTAAATTGCACCTGTCTTTCACTGAACATTTTTCCATTTCATTTTGGTCTTGGCAGCTCATATTCTTCAGACCTTTGAAAACCAGACAGATGGATTTCTAAGTCTAACAGGTGGACCAGTAAGAAGGAAAAACATAGAACTATAGAACTATGCTAAATAGGTGCTGAAATAGCCTCAATGCCTACATTAACATGTCAACAATTTTTCCATTACAGCTGGGTGCTAGGCATCTTGACCAGACTGTATGGCTCTCATGCAGAATTCTTCTCTGTACTTCCCTACTCTACGCCTGCACTTCTTACTCTGACTTTCTCTGGAAGAACAGAGGAAAGGATACTTCCTAAATTCACCTTGAAAATAAAATAATCACAAATTAGAACCTGGAAAGCAGGAATTAAACTAATAAGTAGCACTCACACAACTAAGTTCTTCTGCTTCTCATATGACGTAAAGTGTTTTCTATCTTTTAAAAATAATTATGCATACTGTTTCTAGGACAACCAACCCAGATTCCTAATTAGTTTCCCTTGGTACTACTACTACTACTACTACTGCTCCATGGAAGAATAATAATTTCCTGTGGGTAGATTTCCCATGTCTGTGCTCTAATTCAAAGCCTGACCTGTCTTTTCTGGACTACATACAGTATGGCATGAGCCTCCAGCTTTTGAGAGTTTTTTTCCTGCCAAACCCTTTCTCCTTCTCTGGTTCGGAAAGAGATTGGCAGCTGAGAGATGCTGCAGCAGCATGGAAAGCATCTAGATGACAGCCAAAAACTGATTTTATTTGGGCTTGGCAAAAAAATAATTCTAGTCATATGATCAAACATTTATGGATCCTAAAGGAAAATCAATATTTCCACAAGACAAAGTTTGTGTGTCTGCATGATTACTGCCTTTAAGGTCTTGTCTATTACCAGGACAAGTATAGTATCACTGTTTTATTTTGGTCTTGTATCTCACATAAGAACACACAGCAACTTTAAGAGTTTGAGCTCCAATGTGGTAACACAAATCCACACACTGTCCTATATAAAGTCCTTCACGCTCTTCTGATAAGCTTGTTTAATCTCCCCTCATTCAGTGATAACATTAAAATTTCAGTATGTATGCTCAGCTAGGAAAGACTATTTTGTTGCTGGCTTGGGGTGTTTTTGTTGGGGTATTTTTCTGAAAACAGTATAAAACATAATCAAGACTTTTCACTTAGAAATAAAATCAAATTAATTAGGAGAAATGTGATGATGTTTTAAAATGTGAAAACTCAGAAATTATCAAGTGAACATTTCTGGACAGTGAATTATGAAAGTATGAGTGGTCTCACTAGAAAGTGTATAGAAACATGGTTAGCCTAGATAGTGCTGTATCTTTTCTCTTGCTTCTGAAGTCTGCGATGGTAGGCTGAACTCTTTTCCTGTGAGTGACCTCTGAAACATCATCAATATCTTACATTCTCTCTCAAGTGCTTGATACAACACCACCACTGAAGCGGTGATGGAAAAAATTAATTCTGAGCAGCTCTCAAAAAACTCCAGGATATTTCCCTCATGCCTTCTTGTTCACTTTTTTCTCAAATTATTGCTTTTGCATGTGATACATCCATGAACACATCTCTTTCCTTTAGGGGTTTCATGATGAATGGAGGTGAATTTTGATTTGTGCTTCACAGTTAGCAAATTCCTAATTCAATCATCAACTTTGCATTAATTTATATTTGTTCCTAAATCATTAATTACTTCAAAGATTATAAAATGTTAGTTATGACAGGCATAAAAATCAAGGCACTAAATTAAAATTTAGAAATAAAATCTTTAAAATTAATTCACTTTTTAATACTTCTAAATGGGCTTAAGCAGTGCTGTTATTTAAAACCAACCTATGCTGTTCTCAAGGCTTAGACTATACTTTCTCCAGGTCCCTCTAGAAACACTTTGACATATGTTTATGTTGCACTTTATCATTGTCTTGGGTTGCAATGCAAGATGTTACCAGGAGTATGTATTCTATTACCATCTGTTAAAACCAGGTGGGGCAGTGTTCTTTATCTCTTCCACAACCCATCCTCTCTCCAGGGGGATATCTTCTGTCAGTAGGCCATCGAGTCTCACCGCATGACTGATAAAATTACATCAACCCATTGTGAGATGCTCCACCCAGGGGGAGGAGCCAAGCATTCCTACCTGGATATAATTGAGACCTGGAAGACTGCAGCCAGCCTTTCTCCACTGCATTCACAGAGGAAAGACCAGACCCTTCTACATCACCCCTGGACCGTCAAAGGAAAACTACACCCTTCCACAGGATCACTGCTTCAACACAACCACATCTGTCACTGCAGGAGGACTGCAGCCACCATTTAATCAGACTGCTGCCAACACCCTGACCAACAGGGTGTCAGGTTGTATTCTGACTCTGACAGTGGGTGATTTTTTTTTGTTTGTTTTCTCTTTTATACTACTGCATTTTTATTTAAAATTTATTTTAATTTGCCTAATAGAGAACCATATTCCTATTCCCATATCTTTACCTGAGAGCCCCTTGATTTCAAGATTATAATAATTTGGAGGTGGCAGGGGTGTATGGCGGTTTACATTTTTCCATATCAAGGGATGTTTCTACCTTCCTTAGCAGACACCTGTCTTTTCAAACCAAAACAATAATGAAACTTGTATTCTGTATTTCAGGGTGCTTCATAAACTGTGTCATTCTCTTGTTTTTGGCCAAGGACAGGGTTATTTTTTTGCAAAAGCAGAGGGTGCAGAGCCTGGAGCAAGCATGGGGGATGAAGCAGTCAAGGAGAGATGCTGCTGGCTGCGAGCTAGTTCAGGCTGGGCTCAGTGACAATTTCCATGTCAATCACCCTACATTTTTTGAACACTTTGGTTATTAATATTGGTGCTGTTATTGTTCATTTTCTAATCTCATTGGTGTTACCAGTGAATTGGTCCTACCTCAACCCCATGATCTTTGCCTTTTTTCCTCCAGCCACCCACAGGAGGTGAGGAAAGAGAAGGGAAGGAGAAACAGGTGACTGGCAGTGTGGTTTTGAGCCTCAGGGGTGGCGGGAGAGAGGGGAGCACTAAACTGAAGGGATACCATTCCAAAACCAAGACAGTCACAGTGCTTTGTGGACACAGCATGAAGAGTTACTAACAATTGTTTAGAACATACATCTCTTCAAGGATACTCATATTAAAACTTGTTTTCTAATAAAAAGATGATGCTTGAAAAAAAGTGTAAGCAGTAACATAAAAAAAGTACAAGAATATTTTTCTCTTATTTGGCCCTTCACAATCACATTTTTTTCTAAGCCTCATACACCTAACAAATTGTTTCAGACCTTCCTTCCACCATCACACAATTCCAGTGAAAACTCAGAAAGGAAAACCTTTGAAAAATGGTGGTTTAGTCAATCTTTAAGAAAGCAGGACTAATCACATGACCTATCAATGTCACAGAAAACAAGAATTTTTCAATTACCTACAGAGCATTAACTGTGCACCTGTAATTTCTTGATAAATCAGAAACACATCATCTTGGACTGCTATTTAAATTTTATTGAAATTTACCATGAAATTAAATCATTTATTTAACACTAGCTAGGAGAGGTTGAAGAGTTTTCTTCTGCTTCATTTAATGGTCTGCAAATTTGAAATTATTCCCACTACCATATAAACCAAAATGGGATTTCCTTCTAACTGTTAGCAGTGCTTTTGGCCTGCCGAAGATCATCCAGTGCAAGTTAACTCTCCTGTGATTTATCTGTCAATGAATTTGGATGCCTTGGCTCATACTGGATGGTTTGATCTTTTCTATCACTGCTCTAAATTAGGCAAGCCTCAGTGTTCCCAACAATTTTGGTGACATTTGCCCTATTTCAAAAGCATGACACTGGCTTCATTGAACTCAGGAAATACTCATAGACACCCATTAGTGCTCTCAGTTGTTCTGTGACTTTTATGCAAGTATAAATTAATTTATTAACCTAGCATCATCATAAAGAAACCGTAACCTTAAAAGCCAAGTGTTTTTGCAACAGTACTATGAATAGTAGATTAGGTTAAGGAGGAGTCATTTATCCTCTGTAGTCTAAACCAACTCCAAATAGGTTTTCATGTGGGATGCTCTGTGTAATTAGCATGATTAGATTTCATCTGTCATGCTAAAAATATTAGTGTATCTTACTTGGAAATTAATTATTTTTGTCCAACTATCTTTAAATCTTAGCTGGGATCTTATAAAATTAAACATAATTCCTTCTGATGTTGGTTGTATCCACGCATTTTGAAAACACTTGAATCTGACTCACATCAATATAGCATCAGATCTGATGTGTTTTCTGGAAAATAGGTAATGACACTCAGTTAACATGGACTCTTAAACCTGTATGCATCAGCTACGTCCCCAAGGTTTGCTATGAGCTCAAAATTATACAGTCTGTAATTACTGAAAGATTCCATCTGACTTCACATCTACTAGAAGTGCATCCTTTTCCACAATGCCCTGGTTCACAGATGAGCTTAGTCTGAGCTGTTAAAACCAAATATCTTTCACACATCCCTAGCACTTGAGGGTTTGGTTTTGACACTTGAGAAAGTCATTTGCTGCCTTTGCACAGTAGTCTTTTCTACTTCAGCCTGAGAAAAATATCACCTTCTGTCTATGTAAAAGTAGCAAAAATAAGTACTTAAACAGGAGGCTTCAGGAAATAGTGTTAATTAAAGCAGTATGTTAAAAAAAATTAGTGGCACAATATCAACGCCTACTAAATGAAAAAGCAAGAGTTTGTGAACACAATTTCCCCTTTTTTTTCTGGCGCTCATTTACAGCCTGATTATCAGCTGCAACCTCACATGCAGCTCACAAGCACTGAGAGCTGCAGCTGTGTATTCAGCATACGTGAAAACAAGGCTGCAAGCACCTTCCTGGTGCTCTGTTTATCTACTCTGAAGTATGGGCCTGCTGTCACTGCTCTTTCTACTTCTTTGAACAACTGCATTTTAAAGAAAAATCTCTAGAAATTCATTAAATATGCATTTCTTGGATGAATATAGTAATTGAGCTTAAGAGCAATTTTGACATTAAATTCCAGGAAAGGTCTCTAAAATCCTAACTAGTGCATGCTTAACTGCTTTTTTCCTGTTTGAAGTCTCATTTTAGGCTGAAACACATCGGAGTATTTTTAACTATATATTTTGTGAATTATGTTAGTCACGAATGTTACTTAGTTAAAAAATCAGCTTGGGGCAAAACAACAACTATTATTATATTTTTGTTATATCATCTGATTATCTATTTTTTGTCAAGACCAAAAAAACCAGCTAAACATATCCAGAAAGTATTTTCTAGTATTTACCTCCTCTTGGAGTGAAAGGTGTTGAGCTGAGTGGCTAATAGGTGCAGGAGCAACCAGAATTAAAGTTTCATGGTAAAGATGTAACAAAAGGAGAGGGGAGAAACATACCTTAAAAAGTAAAACCAAAACTGGCTGACTTCTGAAACATCTGTTCACTAGCAGGTCTTCGGAAGTGGAAACTACTGAGGAAAATCAATGTCTTTTATTTTTGTATTATTTCAAAAAATCAAAAGCTAGGTTATTGAAGGTCAACACATTAAACAACATGGGTTTGCATGTTAAGACATATTATTTCCACTTTTTTTTAATCCATATTTTGACATAGAAAGATATTAAGGAAGTTATGTAGTGCATGTCGTAATATTAATTCCAAATTCTGCATTTATTATTTAGCTACCTATTACTCATTATCACTCTACTTCAAAATCAACATGAGAGTCACAAGACAGTGGATTTACTATTCAAAATTTTATAGCTCTGTAATAGGGCCACTCCAATCTAATGAGCTTGTACATCAACACTAAGATTTATTTTAAGAAGCTGAAAATAACAGTAACAATCATCACCATAAATGCATCATTCATTCTGCATGGACACTGGAATATCTTAGGTTTGTACCATTAAGTATACCCATTAATATTGTATTCCAGTATTCAGCAAAAGTTAAACTTGTACTATAGGTTATCCAGAGCCAGATTAAAAAAAGAAATTCCACCAAGACTGCAACACAAAGCCCATATCAAGAAAGGATCAAGATTTTCCTCAATCTGCTGTAGGGAAAACAGAAATAAAACTTGGTTTAAATTTACTGAAAATTTTGATTCTGCCTAAAAGATATTTCACCAAAAAAATTCTTAACCTGCTTTATTGCTGCATAGACATCTACAGAAATAATAATGATAGTGAGTAATGAGTTCCATGGTTTTAATTCTTGGTGAAAAAAGTATCTGATTAGATGAAAAGGATTACTTTAAGTCTTAGACTTTAAACTACAATTTGAATTTGTAAACACAGCTGTCTGATATGTCTGCCATGAGTTAAAATGAAAATAACAATGCTTACTATATTTTTTTCAAGCATTAAAAATAGGAAACTCCACAGATTGTCCCAGGAAGACTGTAAATGCAGGACAACTTTGCTGTAATACAGTGACTATTACTACTCTTGAATCAGAAAGAGGTGAGCTGCAATGGCCAGAAATACAGGGGAAGACTAAAACATAGAATTTTCATTACCAAAAAAAAAATTCTTTTAGTGTACCCCTGTCAAGACAGTAAAAATACCTATTGCTTACTGTACTATCAGTAAGATAAGAAGAAGAACTGTCTAATTCGAATCTCTGTCAGACAGACCTTTTACAAAGTGCTTCCCCTCTAACAGAATCCGTGGTAATCACATAATCCTTCATCAAGGCAATTTTCCTTCTGTTTCTTAGAGAAGCTGAGTATGTATGAGAAAATTAAACTTAAAAAAAAGAGAAAGCAATCTAAAGAATTTCACATTTCATATTAGTGAAAGGCAAGCACCCTTGATAATTACTGTCAGAAGGGCCTTGCCTGAAGGACTTCCTTAAATTAAAAAAAAAAAAAAAAAACAAACCAACCTCAGAACACTACTACAAGCAAGAATAGTAAGTGAACTGTCAGATTCCTGTTCTCAACACCTTTATTCCCTGTTACTGTCTTCTTCTTTTAAGCAATTTTAATTTTTTTGTCGCTTTCATTTGGAATGTCAAACCAATTTGTAGGTTTTTCTGGAAAATTTGTAGAACATCAATAGGCAAGCAATTTCAGGATGTGTCAGTACTTTCTCCTGACTTCTTTACTGTTTTCAGTGCAGTATCCACTGACCACTCAACTCCCTATCACTTTCTCCCCCTTCCTTGTACCAAAACACTTAAGCACCTTCAGACACTGAGTAGGAATTCAGGTAGCAGTTATTAAAGTAGGAAACATGTAATGCAACAAAAGTCTTGCATGGAGCAAAAGAAACAAAAGAAGCTTCACAGCATCATGAGGGAGCTTTAAATAGCAGACAGCAATAATCAAGAAGTGTAGCATTGCATTTGATTGTTACAAAAGGACAAAATTTGGGACTATGGTAAGACAAACTTATGCAGCAAAGCAGGTGAGATTTTCTGACTTCTACCTCCCTGAACTTACAACCCTCCCTTAAATAGAGCCACACTGACCCACACTACTTAGCCCAATAACCTTTCTCACCAGGAGACATGAAGACCCTAGGAAGAGTTGGCATTTACAGGTTTCCCTCAAGGATCTTTCAATCCTCTATCTGCAGTAAAGTTCAACAGTGTCCTGAGCTGGAGACAATTTAACATTTCTCTCCAATTTAACTCTTCAAATGTTTCATTCCATTATGCTGTTAGGGAAAGACATCACCACACCCACTGTCCATCATGCCTGAAACCTATGAGCTTGTAGTTTGATTCTCACAATTTCATGTGATCTAGTTGCTTCCAGCTCAAGACAAACTGACTTTGTCAAACCAATAAACCTTTCAGATCCTGGCAGTCCCTCATGCAGTACTGGTACTTTAAGCACAGCATAACATTGCTATGCTCATGACCAGATCACCTTTTTTCATATTTAGGGGGGGTCAAACACTTGCATCCATCCTCAAAGCCTTAAGGCTCAAAAATCTAAATCTGCTTTTTTCCTTTAGAATTATATTTTTTAAGGAAAAATCTAGCAATATTTTACTTTTTTCTTTTTTTTTACTTTTCCTTAAAAACCCACTGATTTAGTCTGTTTAAACTAGTAAATTTCCCCCCATTTCTGTGCTCAAAATATCACTTTCTCAGCTCTTCAGAAAGTGAAATTTTATACAATACTGAGTGGAATCAAAAGAAATCAATACTATTTATTTACTTGGTAGCTGCACCTGGCCTGAAAACTTGGAATATGAATGGAGCACTCTGCACTCAGTAGTTAAAAGATATTTCATTTGACAGTAAAAATATAGTCTACGTAATACACATTATTGTCAGCATATACAGAAAAACCTATTTAGTAAAAATGGGGTTCAATATTAAGATTAAACTCTTCAGACAAACTCCAGTCCTGACAAACAAGCAAAATGGCTGGATTGCTGAGTCATGTAAGAAATTGAAGAGGAGGTACTGGTACTTTGCATGCCTAGGGAGAAGTTAGATTATCTCTACCATATGAAACACTTCTGCTTCTTGTGTGCTGGTCCACTCACAGGCATTCACTGGTGCCTACTGCATAAATTTAACAGACTTTGATCTCTTGATCTCCCTCAAGATGCTAGACTTCTCTCTTCACAGAATAACTCTTCAGACATTTTTCTATTCTTCACTGCTTTGCAAACATGGATGTACCTTCTCCCTAAAAAAACCAGAACTAGTCCCTACTTTAAAGCTTCTTTATTGGATTCTTTAAATAAGTCCCTACAGCTTTCCTGTACCAAACCTAACTGCATTTGCACGTTAATACTCTAGGTTTCCCTTTTTCCCTTTTTTTTAATAATAAATTATATTAATTTAACTTCATTATTTCACTCATTCACTTCATCTTTTCACTCACTTTTATAGCTTCAATACCTTTCACTTCAGTTGTGTGAGGGTTGGGCTAGGGGTGGGGCTAGAACAATGTGCTGGCAAGTAGTTGAATAGCTAATACCAAGATCTGTGAATGGAGATTTTAAGCAACAACTTAATAAAAAATGCAACAAAGCAAAAGCAGGAAAGTGGGAAGGACAGTAATGAAACAAATCGAAAAAAAAAATAAATAGGACAAAAAATCAAAGAAACTGGGGTAGAAATTCAGGGTATGCTAGAAAGAAACAAGACATAACACCAAGCTCCTATTCCTATAAATTGTTAATTCTCCTATGAAGAAAATTAATAGAGAAATGAACTGTTGCCGCTGGATACGAATAGATCACATGGACACAGGTCGAGGTGTGGTGAAAGGAAGAGAGAGTTTATTTTTCCTCCCAGGATTTATAGGCTTCTGACCACGGCCAAGGATTGGATGGTCAGGATAACACTTTCTCACTGCACTGGCCATGAGAGATGGCCATCACAAGACGTGTACAAATGTACACATGAAAGAATGTACACATATCTATGTTTACAGTTACTGTCCTGGGAAAGTCTTTAGAAAACTATGTTAGCAAGCTCAGAAGCTGAGTTTTCAGGGCGACAACAAGCCATGTTTTTTTCAGCATAAAAATGAATGAGATTTAGTATTGCTTCCTTTAAGACAAAAGGATGAATAACAGCAACTCTAATGGCACAACTGCAGCTTATAAATATCTATTTTTTTATTTACCCACAGGGTGGATAGAAAGGATTAAAAAGTACATCCTAAGTTTACAACAAGGACATTTTTCCATGAAACAACTCCTCCTCTTTAATGATCTGAAGAGGGAATCTGGCCACATCATGATTTTTTCTCTCTGCCTGTTCCTTACAGTATCTTGACCACATTTATTATTTCAAAGCATTATTTTTCTTCAGAAAAAAGAAGGTGAACAGTCTAATTGTACCTGTCCAAATAACAGAGAGATGAGAAAATTGTTCCAGTACTTGCCTAGGAAGTTTTTAGCTCTTCTGTACTAACACAGACTTTTTTACTGAACTTGTAGTATTTACCTCATCTTTTATTTACATTGCAAACAGAATGCAAAAGCGTTGTATTCTTATTGCAAAATGTTCTTATTGTCTTGGTAATAGTGATACACGTGCAACAGATACATCACATTCATGTCATACCCCAGCTTTTTCTGGAACAATGCATCACTTTGTTTGGAGACTACTGTATTTCTTAACTTGGTGGTTCATCCTTCAAAATTTATCTGTAGAGTGCAGCAGACATTCTGCTGGCACAAAATCTAACACCTGCCTAGTGGAAATTCATGCTAGGCTATGAAAACAAAATATATTTCTTGTAATTCTGTTAAAAAGAGGAATAAACTACTTCATTGGTTGATTGCAGAATAGGGTACATCTGTCATTCAGCTGGATGTATGCTGAAGGATGTACCCACAGCGATCCTGACAGAGTTTCTTGATTCATGAGAGAAACTCTCTAAAGCAAGGAGTCTAACAGGGTTCTGGGACAACTGTAGAAGGGATCCATCTCTGCATTGTATCGTTTCCCTCCTTCCACAGAGAAAGATGTGCATCTCATATAACATCATTAAATTGGTAAAGTTAAAATCAGTACCTTAATATCCATAAATATATTAAGTGAACAGGGACACTGAGCACACTTGGCCTATACAGTTTTGGGAGCTGAGGAAGAAACATGATTAAGCACCAGAAATCATTCTGGGGAAATCAGGCTTTATTGATGTCCTCCACCTCAAGACTGGGAAAAAAACATTTCTATTATATAAGAGCTCCTTTACATTGCTTACTATATTTTCTCAATTTTTTCCTAGATATATAATAGTGCCCTAGTGCTCCAGCCATGGAATAAAGTAATTTTACAATGACCAGCTGAACAATACAAAAAGATTAATTTAACTTATGTGATGTGATATAGAGAGAATGCCACGGGTTTTTCTTTTCCACTTTTAACTTCACAGCATTTTTATCACTTACTCTATCAGTACTTCAATATCCAATAAAAGCAAAGAACAAAATGCCATTAGAGGGATCTAGAGTATTGAAAAAGCATGAATATGACATTTTTAATAGTAATTTTTGAACCACTTATATCCTGCTCAGCATCATCTCTTTCTTCTTACATCCATAACAAATGCAAGCATCAAATATTTTAATGCAGTAAGGAGAAAAAAAGATGCACGCACAGTCGTGGTTATGAAGAATCTCAAACTACTTTGAGAAACTTTCCTGTTCACCTAGCCCCAGTAACACATATAATAACAAATGTTCATTTTTTCTACATGTAAGCCACATGTTAATAGAAATTGTCAGTTTCTTTAACAAGGCATTTTATCGCAGTTCATGCTGGTAAGAAGTGTATCAATAGCAAAGACATGAAATTCTGTATTTCATAGGGCATCATGGATCCTAAAAGGTTCCAAATTGTTTCCACTTTCCTGATTCCCACCAGCAGATGAATCCTGGTATCATACTTTACTTGAATTAACCTTGACAGTAATTTGCTTCTGGATACACTCTAAACCTTAGGTCACTAGAAATTTTCAAACTGGGAACAGTAAGTATGTACATCCTACACAGAAACAGTATCCACTCATCATTTCAGTCACCAGTTCTTTGCATCAGTAAGTTCAATTCTAAGATCTCACACTGTGTCAGTTTCTTATGGTTGATTCATCTTTGTATTCTGAAAATAAAATCTCAGTGGCAACTGAAATGTAATTAAAACATTTCAGCATCTAAGGGAAACAAAAAAAGGCTGACTAGAATCTAGATGCTTAAATAATTCCATCTCATTAGAAGGTGTCGAGGCATACATAGAGTTCAGCTTTTCAGAAAACTTAGGCAAATCTTCCTTAGCTCAAGTAACCAGAAAGACAGCATATTATCCATGAGGAAACAAATTTCAAAATGCAGAATATAGGGGGACAGGTGGAATATGCCTTGTTTTGTTTCATTTTGGGGTATTTTTGTTGGTTTGTTTTTGTTTGTTTGTTTTTGTTTTGGTCTGTTTTAGTTTTTTTGTTGTTGTTGCTTTTTGTGTGTTTTTTGTTTTGATTTTGGTCTTTTGTTGTTTTAATTTGTTTTAATATAAATGGTTTCCCCTATCTACAGAGTAAAAAGTTGCAGTAAACATTCTTTAAAAAATTTTAAAATGAAAGCCATGAGCCAAAACAGGTAATGAGTTCATTAAAGTAGCCACATCCCTTAAGTACAAAACTTGACGAAAAGCCTAAGTTTGTTTTTTAAAAAAATCATTTCCTGTAGCTTGTAATTGCTAATGGGATGATTCTGTCATCCTTGTGCATAAATAAATAACACCAATATATTACTTTAGCCTCTGAAAAGGACCAGGAAAATACAATTATCTCAACAAATGCTGTACTATATTTAACAAATAATTACATGCAACCTGGGCATATCCACTATAATTTTAGATTTCCCATAAGTTATCTATTGTAGCTTTATTCATTCTTGATATTTTCTAAGGTTCAGAAAATGGAAACTTAAATAAATTCAGAATCTTTCTGAAAATAAAACATGAGCCACAAGTGTCATTAATTGAACATCAAAACACACGCTTAAAATCTTTCAGAAGTTGGCCCATCTCCCAAAATTTGACACCTGCAAATTTGAACAATTTTGGATCTACACTATTGCAAAAATTTGTTCATAAATATTTACAAATAATGTGACAGCCATGCACAATATACTCATTATTAAAATAAATGCCCTGTGCAGTCCTAATGCTAGAGATGATGACAAAAAGGGAATTTCTGAGCAGTTTAAAATATCTTGCATTACAATGGTATCCACTCAAACTGAAATTTTTACACTAACCATACCATTTCTTTTAAACAAATGGTGCTGACTTCCCTAAGGATTACCCATTCTTTAGTTTAGCATGTCCCTCCATCTCATGTTTTAAACATGCATTTTAGCTGCCTTTCAAAACACCTGAGTATTTTTACTGCCTTGTAAAATCATATTTTCTATCCACGAAAGCAAAATGTCTGTTGAATAAGAGAATAATAACACCTCTGTAGAGGTAATTGTTCCATCTAAAAGTGTGTTTACATGTGCTTTGCTTTTGCTCTACAGACTGTGCCACCATTCCTCTGCCCTGTGGATTGATGCAGGCACTGATACAACTTGGACACCTGACTACAATTTATCATCTCAGCGCTGATTGTGAATGTGGTACTCGTAGCAGAGATGGTGCTTCCCACAGGTGCATCCTGTGTATGGTTGCTTCCCCCAAAACAAGTCTCCTGGTCCTGAAACAATGCCCATAAGAACATGAGAAGTAAACAAGTCCTGACAATGCATAAATATCTCAACTAATGGGGCTGAATCCCATCTAGAGAGGGAAAAGTGGGCCATGACAGTAATTTTATGTGCAATTATTTAAATCAAACAGAATTGCACCAATGCCTTGCTGTTCAGACAGATTCAAACTGTGCTCAGAAATGTCAGAAAAGGATATTCAGTTCAATTTCCTCTATGTATATGAACAGCAGCTCTTTCTTGAATGAATCACTGCTTCCTGGAAATACATATATGACACAAAACATCTATTTCTGATCTTAAAATTGTCAGCAGAGCAGCTTCTGGAAACTTATATTTTGCAATGGGCAGTGCTCTGATTGTTCCAAAGATGTGTTTTTATTAGATTTAGACCTGCCATCTTTCAACCGCAACTTCTGGCATACTTACCTGCTAGAATATAACATCTTTCCTGACACTTGTCAAATCACCTCCTAACTTTCCTCTTGGTGGAGCTGCTGGATTGAGCTTTGTGAGATGCCTGCATGGAGGTAAAGCGTATTCACTTTAATGTCAGTCTGTTCTAGCAGGGGGGTAAAAATCCTGTACAAGAAACAATAACTATTTTTGATGAGGTATTTTAGTTCTGTCGGGTTGGTACAGCATTTGTTTGTGTATATCACTCTTACAACATCAGATTTTGCTCCTCTATTTTTAACTGCATCATAACTGCACACAACCTGCACTGCAGTTAAATTATGGAACCAGAAAGCTAAGTCTCAATAGAAACAGACACTTCCCAAACCTCAGCAGAGCATCTCTCAAAACACTCTATATGAAGTAAATTTTGTCACCGCTTTTGAAAGCATTTACCCACAAACGCTGACAGCTGCCAATACTGAAGCTAAGCTTCAGCACACATCCTTGAAGCATCACACAAACACTGCCTTTTCAGTACTGCAAAAAAATGCATTTATGTGGGAAAAACAATCTATAATGTCAGGAATACATCAAATACATGAAATTCCTAAAAAGAAAGCAGGCAATACTTGCAAAAGAGCCACAGAAAAAACCCAAACAGCCCTAGGCACCCCTAAGATTCACTGCAGAAATATAAGGTTAGAAATATAAGGTAAGAAATATAAGATGTAAAAAGATGTATTGTGTACATGTAAAAAGAAAATGTATTGGGATATGCTCTTCTGACTGTAAGCAGAGTCATGCAAAGCCCTTCAGTAAGTGCCAGTTATCATAAAGTAACAATGCTCTCAGGGCTGCTTAACATACAATCCTATTCCTAGAAGTATAAAAGCAGTCAGACAATGTATGCACCTAAGAAAGCCTTTTAATTTCAGAAAGGAAACAGCCTTCTGCAAATAGGCACTGTTGGTGGCCAGCAAGTTTAAGTCTCCTACAGCGTTACTTAGCTGTGTTCAGTGAATTTAAAACAGAGTAAGACATTAAACAGAGAAAACTTACTAAAGTAGCAGATAATGGCCTAGTAAGATACTCATCTGATGACAGTATTTCAGTGTCCTTTGTAAGAAAACCTTCTGACACGTGTAATAGAATGTACTTGAATAAATAAACTGCAATCTGTTTCTGAGGGTGTGTGGTTTAGTTCTTTTACTATCATGTTATCATTTACTACTTAAGTCAAGAAACATGAAAGACTAATGCAAGTGATACATTTGCTTCTTTGCATATTTTCAAGAGATTTTTTAATTCCCTAATTTGTCAGTTATTAACTAGCAGATAAAGATCATGGGTATCTTCCTCTGAAAGGCACCAGAAAACAGTAAGTAATAACACACATTACAGAAATTGTTGGATCTCTCTAAATCACAAATTGTATCAAAAATATGATATAATTGGTTTTGTGTGCCCTATTTGTTTAGCAAAAGCATTTTTTATTCTGTTTTAATATGGCAGCACTTGTCAGTCACAACACCCACAAGGGACTTCGCAACAAACATGAAAAAACGTTTCAAGGTTATAACAGCAAACACGTTTGAACATGATAAAATCAAATTTGATGGAATACATTCAGGGCATCTTGCTATGAATTAGTGCATGAAAACATGAAAGAACAGTAAAGGTTGTCTGAAAGCTCCTTAGCTCTGCTACTTTCCAGAATATAACTCAGTATGGCAACAACACAGGGTTCATGCAGACACTGAAGTGCTGCAGTCCTGTGTGGACCACAACAAACAGCACCATAATAAATTAAAACAGTGACTAAACACAAAGCAGTTGCTAGAATAATATTTTTCTGATCTTTAAACACCATGCCTTACATAATGGGCTGGTCCAGATTTCTTTTCCATGTCCCTTTTTCACAGGGAGATCTCAACTGATTCCTCTTAATTAAAACTGAGGTAATTTTTATTTATAAACTTCCTATGATTCATAGCTTTTGCATTGTGAAATTGCATTGAACATACTTATTATGCTTTTTAACCCTGCACACTGGATGGGAATTAAGTTAATAAAAGTTTCCCAAAGATATTAGAATATGGTTTAATTCCCTGAGCTCTCCTTAAAAATCTTATGAAGCAGGAGAGTTCAGAAAGGCTGAAACCACCTTATAAAAATCCCAGATTTTAAATACAGCTCTTTTATCCCCAAATACTACTTTTGTGCTTCTCTTTATGGTAAAATAGTAGAGCAGTTGCAGAACAACTAAAAGGAATGGAATAGACTATAGACTTTCACAGAGAAATCAATAATTAAGTTCAATTCATTGACTAGTATATCTGTCTCAACAGGAATTTTTTTTCTATTATATTAAACATTTTATTAGCTAGTAAAAATAAAGCAAAACAGACAAAATTCTGGTCTCTTCTGAATTTATTTGGAAACTCTGAATTTCTTCTTGTAATGTTTATTCAATTTCCAGAAAAAGAAATCCGCCATCTAAAAATGACAGATGGTTACACACAGCTCACATCACTCTCAAGAGACCTGGGTAATGTCAAAGAAACAGACAGGAAGGCCCTGGCCTTCAGTCCAAAAGCTGCTTGTTTTATACAGCACCTGCCACAACAGGAATGGTGTCCTTGAGCACTGCAACCGCCCAGGCAGGAGGAGCAGGAGAAGGGGAACTGAAAGTTCCAGCAGTGTTAATTCCTGGAGACTGCCCACCAGCACCTGGAGGCTGCCGACAGCACCACCTCTGCCTGTTACTGCACAGAGGGCAGAAGCCATAGCTGGGGCTGGAGCGGCAGGTAGTCGGCATGGAAAAGCTAAACACAGAAAAAGAAGTCAAGGAGCCATCCTTGCCACAAAGGAAATTGATGGGTTATGGTATGAGATGTTCCACAATGGAGAAAGCAACCAGCCTAAAATAAAGTCAATCACTTCAGCTTTAGTAAGAGACTGGATTAGTCAAACCCTGCTCAATTGTTTGAAAACTGGAAATGCTGCAGATACTAGACTACAGTCCATATATTAATGGATTAAATCACTCTGATCTTATGACTAAAATTATCAGTGGCTGAAATGCTGATTTAGTCTGCTTGTTTAACTTTTCATTAATTAATGCACTCAATTTATTGAAACTTCTTCCTTTAAAGTATTCCACTGGGGCTTCATAATATTCCTCTGATTTCCTCAGGTATTCTCAATTATGTTGGCTGTTCAGACATTAAGAGATGCACTTGACACGTTCATACCTCTCCCATTAAGCACACTGATGTATTCTTGTTAATAATTAAGGGTATCTGCATTCCTCTGCTTCTAGGTGTAACACACAAATCATTGCAGAATAGACCATACTTTACCTTTTAGGGAAAGGAAGTCACAGCCATGATTACTCTATGGAAAAAAAATCTGGTTTCCAGAAACAGGGGTGTGCTTGTGGATTAAAGTTTTATTTAGTGCCTGAAAAGAATTCCTCTGTTCTTTTTTTCAGAAGCAGGTGATCAGACAACTAGGTCTTACACTATATTTACAGATTATATTAACATTACAGACTACAAAGCCACAGAGGGATTTTTACCAATTGTTTTTGTATTCTAAAACCCTGGGCAGCTAAATATACTTTACATGCAGGGGGACCTGAAGACACAGGCACAACAGTGTGGGCTAGAAAACATCAAGTGTTTTTGCCTTGTTCAAGTGTAAAAGGCTACAGACCTATGTCAATTTACAGCAGCCTCTAAGTTTTATTTCTGCTTCAATAATTTATTTGTGTGTGTGTATGTGTGTGTGTGTGTGTGTGTAAGGACAAGTCCCCAAAAGTAAACTGCATATGACACTTTTAACACACTTATTTACTTAGAATTAATTCCATGAGTAGCTATCAACATGAACTTTTAAAGAAGATTAATTTCACACTGGAAATGAAATTGCTTACTATGTTAGAGACATTTTTAAAGTACACTTAAACCAATACATATGTGAAGGCAAGGGATAAGTTGAATTTCTGTCTTTGGAGGAAGGGATTTTCACATTTCCCTGCAGGTAAATGAAGGAAATACTGATGTATAACTAATAGATTCTGTGAATTTGAACTTAAAAAAGCCAGGCTGAATTTAGCACTGTAGCCCATGGGGCTTGTTAAAATCTGTGTGAAGACCTAAGCATCATCTTCCCTTATCTCAATGGGCTTTAAAGTTGCTCTGATGTAATATTAAACAACGAATAAAATGATTCTTTAACACGAGAGTATTACAAAAATAATTCCATAAGCAGAGCTGAACTTTGAGATAAAAGCACTGCACACCCCTCTCGTGCACCTTTGCTAGGAGTCAGAGCCCGTCAGTGTAAATGGCTTCTGCTCACAGGTACACAGCAGGAGCCCCAGTGTCCACCTGCCTCCAGCTTTAGGGAAGCAAAAATATTTACAAAGCTGCTGCTGTAGAGCAGCCCAAGAAAGATCCTGCGTGCAATGTGGCAAAACTTCACTAAGTTACATGCAGGGTTTACCTGCTGTCAGACATAGTAAGTGAGCAGTACAGGTTAAAAGCAAAGCCAAGGCAAGGGAAGAGAATTCCTTGCTGCCTCTCAAGGGACGAAGAAGCTGGCATAACCTCTGTCCCCAGCACCAGCACAGACGGGTGTGAATTGTGTATGTGAAAGGCACCAATCATCTCTCAAGTGCAGGTGACTGTCATTAGGCACAATCAGCGCCCCTGCCCACAGAGCTGGAGCAAGGTGCTCCACCCAGAGCTGGGGGCAGGAGATGTCATCACTCTGGCCAGACAGTGCTGCAGCAGGGAGGCTTTGGGGTCTTACCCACCCTGTCTCCCCCTCTCCTGCTCATGTGAGCTTGCAGGAAATCAGGAAAGTGAGGACAGTGAGAAGTTAAGGAAAGAAATGTGAAGGGATGTACCCTTGAAAAACCTTAGACTCTTCAACAAAACAAAACCTAAATGCTTTTTCAAATGTTTGCGTTGCTGTAAGGCTGCTCCAAAAGAGCCTTTGCCTTCTTTTCTGTCCTTGTACTAAAAGAGGTTTTATTACGCTTACTTTTCAAGGTAGACAAATAACCAAGTGCACAGATGCTTTTCACACCACAGTAAACCCAGTATGCTGCATGCTCTTTTCGTAATATGAAATCTCTCTGCTAGGCCCAGAGAGTTCTTCAGAAACAATGTCCCCTGACCCTCGCAGAAACTGCAATACAAGAAACAGTAAAAGCCTCCTGTCATGCAAGACTACTCTATAGCTACTGAAATGTACGTCTTCTCTGTTCTTTTCTGGACATTATCTTTCATGACCTTATTAAAAATGTCAAATTCAAACACTCTTATTTGTTGTTGTTGTTGTCTGCAAACAGAACACAGCTGTTAGATTAAATTAATATTAAATGAAATATTAAAATAACCTGCTTTGTGTGAATCTGCTCTTTAAAATCCTTGAACCTGAAATCAATGGTAAGATGCCATCCAGTGGCTGAAGGCAGCGCAAAATTAGTATAAAACCGGCGGGAGGGTTCAACTACAAGGACATCTAGTGGTAAGATATCAAACCAGTTGAACAAGTTTTGAAAATGCAAGTAAAAGAAGGACATTTCAATAATACTTACTTTTAAATTTAACTCAATGACAGGTTATTCCACCATATGACTGGCAATACACTGAAAATTCTGTTCTATCTTATTTCTATTTCATCAAAAAACATGGCATAGCACGTCATCCAGAATTATTAGTAATTCTGACTATCTATTACTTGCAAAATAATACAAAAAATATTTTAAAAAATATTCTAATACCCGTATTAGAATTTGAATTGCTTGTAGATCTAAGTGTCATATAAGCCAGGTAAAGGTAACTTACTTGGCTCTCTGGGGTCTCACCCAGAAGCTTTCTTTGTAGAATGCAAGTTATAGGAGGCTTTAGAATCCATTTTAAAAATATTCATAAGGATTGGCATATTTTATAAAGTCCAGTCCTACAGGATCATATTTCTTTGAGCATTTTATATTGTTTCTTTCATATTATTTCTTCCACTGTGTAATTTTTATTCTGGTTTCTAATAAAAGCCTTAAAAGAGAAGAGAAGAGAAGAGGCTGAATTGATGCCATGCAAGTATTGCAGATCCCAAGAATATCCTGCTCCATAAAAGTTCATCATTTGTACAAGAGCAAAAGAAGGAAACAAAACCCTTTACAAAAGCTCCATTATAACACAAGGCTTAGACACTACTTACTTCAAGCATAAAATATCAATACAGATTATATTTTATAGCAGCACAAGAGAAACCTGACAGATACTGATCCTAAAGGAACAAAATTAATAAGGGCTTATATTTTGAAAAACCTATTAGTCAAGTGCCAAAATACACCAAAAAGCATTTTTAAAGATAAATATTAACTGAAGAAGAAAGTGCTAGATTTAGTCTTTACTTAGAGAGTTTACATTTTGTAGAAATTATGTGTATGTTGTATTAACCACTATATGTCTCTGAACTGAAGATCTAGTTCATTATCAACAAGAATTACAGTTCAACACGTTACACAGCTGTGCAAATAAAGAAATTGTAATGAGGAAGTCTATGCTTTCTTGCCAGAGATATGGCATCACTGTCAGCAGTCCCCAGTGACCCAGTGCTGTAAACACAGGCCAATTCCACAGGTGCAGTGATTTTTATTTTGGAATGTGGGAGATGGAAGGAACAGCACACAATTTATGAACCAAATCCTGTAGGAGTCATATAGTTTCAGCCTTAAGTGTCAAGTCTGTAAAAGTATAGGAGTAAAAACATAATCTTGTTGAAAAATAAGAAGATAAGCAAGAAGATAAGCAAGATCTGAAGAATAACAGATAACCAGCCCACTCTGAAAAATAATATTCATATATATGCACAGATTTTTTTCCTTTGGATTTAGTCCAGAAATAACTGCATATATAATAAATACAGGAAAAAGACCCAACAAACCACCAAAAACACACACACACACAAAAAAAAAAAACAAACAAAAAACCCAGAGACAAAAATCAACATAAAAACAAAGGAGTACCAGGGGTGAGGAGGATGAAGAATATAACATGGAATATATTTTTCAGCACAAACACAGTACATCCTACAGGCCATCCTGATACCAACTACCTGGTATCAAACAACAGTTCCATCAGAGTAAACAGGGATTTCTTAAGCTAAGTTTTATCTAGCTTACACACCCACAGCTCTACATAGCTAATATTTTAGGAGCTTTGAAGCTGTATTATTCAAATTAATGAATCACCATTGTAGAAAAACAATCCCATGGTCCTTTTGTAAGGGGCTCACCTTTAATATAAAGGCTTAATTACAGGACTTGAGTAACTGGAAGTACACCCCACAGTATGATTTCACAGGTAAAGAAACCTTAGTTGTATGAAAGAGGTTAAAAGCATAAAAGGTTGACAAAGGAACTTGATGCTAGACCCCTTCCATCATTTGAAAGCATTTCTGTGGACCAGAATGCGGCATATGTTCCATTCTGCTTGAACAACATTTCCTTATAAAAGGTCAAACGATATACAAATAAGATAGTTACCTGAACATCAGCTGTGCCAACTTTCTTGAAAGTAAAGAAAGAAGAGGTAGTTGCTCTTTATAATAAACTATTAATCTTACTTATTTGATGAAATGTTCAAGCCTAAGTAGTATTCATTTTAAAAAAACAAAGGGAAGAGAAGAGCAATTGTTGGCCTTGTACAAAGCATTTGACACTGTCCTGCACAATACCCTTATCTCCAAATTGAAGAGGCATGGGTTTATGGATGGACTACCCAGTGAATAAGGACTGGGTTGGATGGTTGCACTTAGAGAATTGCAGTCAATGGCTTAGTATCCAAATGGAGAGTAGTGATGAGCAGTGTTCCTCAGGGGATGGAACTAGGGCTGGTGCTGTTTAATATCCTTGTTGTCAGCATGGACAGCACACACTTTGTAGTGTGATCCATGCCATAGGGAAGGAGAGAAGGGATGCCATTCAGAGAGACCTGGACCAGCTTGAGAGGCAGGTCTGTGTGAACCTCATGAAGCTTTAGCAAGACCAAGCACAAGGTCCTGCACCTAGGTCAAGGCAATTCCAAGTACAAGTACAGGCAAGGCAGAGAATGGATTTAAAGTGGTGCTAAGGAGAAGGACTTAGGTGGTTTTGATGACCAAAAAGCCTGACAAGTCTCAGCAATGCACACCCACAACCAAAAAAGCCAACTGTACCCTGGGCTGCAGCATGAGCAGTGTGGCCAGCAGGCTGAGGGAGATGACCCTGTCTCGCTA
Source organism: Poecile atricapillus (assembly GCF_030490865.1). NCBI lineage: Eukaryota > Metazoa > Chordata > Aves > Passeriformes > Paridae > Poecile > Poecile atricapillus. The sequence continues at coordinate 85,836,070 of NC_081289.1, read as the reverse complement.
ACCGGCCCTTGTGAGACCCTGCTGTAATGCTGTGTCCAGTTTGAGGGTCCCCAACGTAAGAAGGATGGGGACCTTCTCGAGTGAGTCCAGAGTAGGGTAACAGAGATGTTCACAGGGCTGCAGCACCTCTCCTACCAAGGCAGGCTGAGAGCCTGAGCTCTTCAGCCAGGAGAAGAGAAGGCTCTGAGAAACCTTAGAGCACCTGCCACTACCTAAAGAGTGCTACAACAGAGCTGGAGAGGGACTCTTTGAAAGGCACATACAGATAGGACAAGGGGCGAATGGCTTTAAGCAGGGTAGACCTGTATTCGATACTGGGAAGAAATTCTTTACTGTGAGGGTGATGGGGCACTGGCACATCCACAGAGAAGCTGTGTATGGCCCATCCCTGGGAGAGTTCAAGGTCAGTTTGGGGGTTTGGGCAACTTGGTCTAGTTGAAGATGCCCCTGCTCATTGGAACTAGCAACATATTCCCAAAGTTATTCAGACTGGCTCCATTCGTGAACTCCAGTTCATTGGCAAAGTACATTCAATGTCTTTCAAAGACAGAAAAGCTTAACTTCATTCCTGTAGTTATGAATTTGGAAATTAAAATACTGAGAAAATTGATATAGTAAAAATAATTTAGCACTACTGATAGTTCTAAATATATTTCAGTATATTAAATTGCCACAGCTGTATCATTTTCCATAAATAAATATTAGATGCTTCTTTAAATATCTCCCTACAAGTGTTCTAATCAATTGATCTACAATTCATTACCATACACAAATATTTTTGCCACAAAGTGCAATGCACAGCCAATATGAGGGGGTAAATATAACAAAAATCTTGGGAAAAGTTTAGAAGACAGTGAGTGTATTATTTTCTGATCGGAGCTTAGAATAGAAAGATAAAATCTGGTTGTGAAGCATTTTGTCAAAAACCAAAATTCTATTTGCATGATAACAGAACAAGTTGTTCCTTCTGCCTAACATGTAACACCTACCCAAATCTCTCATATGGAAATTGATTTAATATTTTACTTCAGTATAAATTCAGAAAAAGCTGACTTTGAATTTTCCTTGTATAGAAGCTGGAAACATTTATGTCCCAATTTCACTTTTTTTTCCTTTCAATATGACTGATTTTTTTTTTTCTGAAAAACATTAGTCACATAAATTATTTACCTTAAGATTTCTTTGGGAAAAAAACCCTTGAATGTAGAAAGGAGTTGGTAATTAAGCTGCTGAAATGTCCCAAAAGTAACAATAGAACTAAAAAAAAAATAGAAGAAAAATAGCCCAAAAATTCCTCTGAGTAAGCAACCTGGGAAAACAGCTTAAAAGGCAGTCTAAACCCATATATTTTAATGTAAAATTGGTTACTGAACCAAGACCATGCCGTGTCGAGTGAGTCACGATTTCTTCGACGACTTGGGTACTCCTAAGTGTTTCCATTTTCTGTACTCTCAGCACTGTTTTGTCCTAGTTATCCAGAAAATTTTTAAAGCTTTCTGTACTAAGTTCTCTCATCTCAGTAAACCTATTTCCTTGATCAAGACCTGTGCCAATAGTAAAAATGAGCTAGCAGTTCTTAAGCAGTCTAAAGCATCTTTGAACCTCAGCCCAAGAACAACAGAGTGTCACATGTGACTCAAGCATGGAAAACAGATTAACATCAGAAACACCACCTTAGAGGCTGGTCATGCATTAAAAAGTTGTATTGCACACAGAGAAATATTATTTATGGAATAGTCATACTATTCAAGTTCAGAGGTTGCCAAATTTTTCAGGAAACCAATATTCATTTTCCAGTACTAATTCTTCCAGATAAGGAAAAGTTCAACCTCACTGTAAATATTTAGAACAATAGAAATTAAATATGTCATCTCTACACTTCCACAGAATGAGATACAAAAAGGAAAGAAAATAAAATAGAAAAGCAGACAAATAATGCACTTTTCTAGCATCATACAGGCTTTTCCCCAGACAAAGTAAAATGAAAAATCATCAGGGAACTATTTTCAGACCATATCTTGAATTGGGTGGAGAAACAGGAGGAAAAGGGGGAATGGGTGCAACAACTCACACGATCCCTCTCTAATTTCCACTGCTCTAAAAGCCACTACCAATCAAACAGCAATTCAGTATGACTAACCACCAAATATTTTTTTTCTTGCTTAGTTTTATCATGTGTTTTTCACAGTAACTTAGTTGCTTACTTATCAGAAGATTTTCAAAATCTTCAGAGGAAATTGCAAAAATGAAAATATCTTTCTGGAAGATTGTGAGAAGTGGTAGGAAGGAAGAAAAGAGAATGTTGAAAATTATTGAATTAGTGAGAATAATTCAGGGATGAAAAAAATCAATGTTTAAGGTAGAAGAGTACATTTTCAAAAAATTCTGATGTTTTCAGATATGTAGAAATATCCCTAGAAATACAGTTACTGGATTTAATAGAAAATGAATGGAATTAATCTAATTCTAATAAAGAAAATTCTTCATTTGTAACAGCATATGGTTTTGTGATTCAGTTTTTACTGTTCAGACGGACAGTAATAAAACCAATAAATGGTGCAGTTTACAAGAGGAGAAGAGTCACATGGACATCTTTCTCTTCAGGAAAAAGTATTGTTGGTCCTTGCATTTCCACCCCCAGGAAATTGTTAGAAAAATTCCTCTGGCTATAAAGAAAGAAATCTGTATACAAGCAGTTGAGAAACTTCTTTCTCTTAATTTCAACACAGTGATTTTTCTTAGGCCCTAATTATATTTCTTCACAGATAAGAACTTTTAATTTCATTTGGAATACCTATTAGAAGCTAAGTGCTGATTTATGCCTCTGAAACATTTACTAAACCTAATGAGGGTCTTCTGGAAAATAAAGAAAGGAAGAAAAGCTCTGAAGACTTTGCTTGTTTTAATATTAGAACACACCTTAAATAGTATATGTATAAACTATCAACAAGTTCTCCCTGAAGGTGTTGATTTGGGCCTTATGTGTAACTTTACATATTACTAATATATAGTAACTGTGATGATAATACCGACTTACAACAGTGGGAATGTTGCAGAGAAAACAGAAAAGATCAGGATTAGTTATCAGGATTAGTAAGAGGAATGAGAATCTGGAACCAGCACCTTCAGTGCACAAGTCAGAGGGGTTTTACCTTGTCTTTCTTAGCCACAGCTCTGAAAGGGCTTCAGAATAGGCTGAGCATTTCACTGTCCTAAGGTTTTCTTTTGTATCCTTATTTGCAGCACCACTGCAAGTGGGGAGAATTTCCAAATGGGATAAGGAAGGGAGAGAGTAGTAGGAGAGGCCACCAGGAGAATCACACAATTCTCTGCTGATGCAAAGGTCATTAAATGTTTCAACAACTGGTTCATCAACATATCCTCAGAGCCATTACTGCAAACACACCAGGAAGGAGCCTCACACAAAAGACTTAGTGGCTGACAAGCAATTCTGCACAAGATTTCTTACCTCTAAGGCATCTTATAGGGATTTATGGTTTGACTCTGCAGCTGAGACAGGTCACAGGTCAAGAAAATGAAAATGACAGAGCCACCAATGCAAGCATTCAATAAAGTGTGACTATGTTAAGACTGTTTCTGAAATACTGTTCCCAAGTCAACTAGACACACACATGCTGTTGAGTGAGTTTCTGTTAGAAAAGAGATTTTTCAACATCAGTATATCAAAATTAATGTTTCCAAAAACATTTCACTCAAGAAATCAGCACAAAACACACCACACAAAGAAAAAACAAAGGAAATTTAAAAATATCTATCTCACATGTCATAAAACCAGCCATAGTACTGATTTTAAAAAATATATCTGCTTGTAAAATTAGTGTTAACTAAAACCTATATACATAAGATCTACTTTAAATATGTTCTGAAGAAAATGAACAATTGTAACTAGTTGTGTATGTTAGCACAAGCAGTTTCTAAGGATACCATTCTCCTCCTTCAATCTTAAGATAAACAATATGGATATCTAATTTCTGGAAATAGGTTGCATGATGTTACATGAGAAAGTTACAGAAAAAGTTTATCTGACATTGTGTTTGATAAGGACAATGCACTGCAATTTCTAGCAGTGCAGGTTTTCAAGGACAGGTAACCAGGCTGTTGTAGTATGTCACAGAAATTCTGAAACAGTGTGATAAATTAAAAATTTCATCCTATAATGTAGAAACATTTTAAGTCGTTTCTGGGGAAGAATAATGTAACTTCTGGAGGAGCCTTTCTAGGAGCTATACCAGGAGTTTACTACCATATCACATCTGCTGAGTACAGGAAGAAAGCATCATTTACACAGCTTCACAAAGGAGGTCTCTTGCTGACAGATGGATCCTCTCTCAAGAGCACATGAATTTAATTTGGAATATAACTTCCTGCAAGTTTACTCTAAAAAAAAAAACCAACCAAAAAACAAACAAACAAATAGGGCTCATGCACATGAAAGACTAAAAGTTCAATTTATTGACTAGCTGTGGGCTCCATAATGCAGCAGTGAAGAGATGAGTATGTAGCAAACTACCTCCTCCAGAAAGTGTTCCTGGTTTTCTTTACTTTTTTACCACCTTTTTATTTATCTTCATTATTCTTTTTAAAATGTCTCAACCTTTTTCTTATGGCCTAAATTTAGCAAGGTTGTCAGAGACCTGAAAATCAAATCTCTCTTTGTCTTGTCTCTTGGTGAATCATCCTGACTGAGTTTCTAGCAGGAAAGCTCAGGCACAGGTAGGTGCATGGCAGGACACCAATAAATAAAATAATGCACTGTGAGCTATTTTGGCTTGAAACTAATTTGTAAGTATACACAGTTTTCAAAAGACTTAACAGGCAGATGGTAAGTATTCAAGAAAAATCTTTTTTGCTAATACCTGCACTTAGAATGCAACCAGGCAGCAACATGAAGATGACAAATGTACTTTAAAATACTAAGAACAAATTATATGCCTGGGTGGCAGCATCCCAAACCCAAGTAGAATCAATATTTTTCACATATGTCTATTTCCAGATAGGTAGATGGATCTCATAGGGAAGCTTTTCATCTGGGTAGCATCTCTGGTATAAAATACTCTTAGTTTGATGCTTTCAGGAAGGTGTAATAGTCTAGGTATTATTACCTTTATAAAGAATGAAAATGTCTCCATTACCACTTAGAGACAGATACACATTTTTCACGAATAGCCGTGCAGACAAGTAGTACACACATCACCATAGCCTATGAATGCACTCAATTTACTTCAATAGTTTTTCATAGAAAAGTGTGAGGAAATACATTCTTCCGGTACATAATGTAATGCCAACGCAGAGCAGAATTTATCCTTTACAAGAGAAAATGCAAAGAAGAAAGGCCTTTTCTGACAAGTTGAGGCTCTTAAATTGTAATTTATTTTTTTCTTTTCAAAACTCAATTGACAAAGAGAAATTAGTTTGCCAGCTAGCAAGCTAGGTGCATGAATGCTTTCATGCAACATTTAAATGTCTAATGCACTTCTATTAGCTATTCTAGTCATAGTTGCATACAGCCTCATATGCAAACTTTTGCCAACATCTGAAACACATGCCCATTTCTGTAGTTCCAAAGAAATTTCTTTTCTTTAGATGAGATGACTTAACTTTCAAAACTTAATACTTTCATCTCTAACTTTTGAAATATTTTTCTTTATCTATACATAAGGGTAAAAAGTGATTTGAAGTCTAAAGATACCATCGAAGGTGAAAGTGAAAAATCCTTTAATGAATGTTTCATACTTTGGAGTTCCTTACTTGAGTGTAAAATAAAATAAAGTTGTTGTCCTCTGCACAGCTTTAGTTTATTGTGCAGTCAAATCAGAAGTGATCTGGTCATTATGAAAATTTCCATAGGTTTTACACTTCTGGTTTAAGAAGACCCAACAGATAACATCAGACAATTTACCAAAGCTTCAGCAAGAGAAGAAAATAGATTCACTTAATGACTGGTTTGTTGGCTTCTTAATGTTTGAGATACTGTTTTTTCTTTTGTTTGTCTGGGGGTTTTTAACCATCAGCTTTAACCCTATGACTACTCCCTCTGCTCCCATTTGCTCTATGCTTACCTCCACTTTCACAGTCATTCATCACAAATTCCTTCACTATTGTGTTCTTTTTACTGTCATCTCGCATGATTCCCATCACGATTCTGTACACCTACTTGTTGAATTTGCTCTACATATAGAGAGTAAATTCTGGAGCGAAAAGTCACACTCTGGCTATAAAAATCACTAACAAAATAAAAAAAAAGGAAAATGGATTAGTAAAAAGAAAAGGGTTAGTTCTGAACTAACTAAATTTATAAACACAAACATTCATCTTTAAGTGTACAAGAAATCTGCAAGTTCAGTGGCGCTACATCTGTTTTGGCAAGGTGAACAATTGTGATTTGAACTAAATGAAGAATTTTTGAAGTGAAAGTATTTGTGCATATGGTTTGGAGATGCGCTATCCCCCTGGTGGCAGGCTCACTCTGGCCAGCAGGGCCAGGGTACAGACAGCAGATGCATCTCCACACTGGGCTGCTGATGGGTGCCAAGTCCTCCAGCACAGAAAATATGTGTGGGAAGTCCTACCTGCCAACACAGGTACCATAACGCCTACAGGGTCTGATCTACTAAATGAGTTTCATCCAACCTACAAGATGTGCAAAATTGAACTATATTTAGCTGAATTAGTCATTTATGAAAGTGAACAAATTGAAATATACTTGGAATTTTGGACTCCAGTCTGAACTCTTATCATCACATCAGGTGGAAAAATCACATTGTGGAAAACCTTTTCAGTGAATGGAAAACAGTCTGCTTTACCAATCCCTGAAAAAAAAACTTTGACAGATTGTTTTTAAAGTGTTCCTGGAATATTTTGCTATGGTATTTAACCTTCCACTGATGTTATAGGCAAGCTGTCTCTAATTCTACTAAGTTCGTCAGCAAGACGTAAAGCAGCAGCAAAAATAATTTATAAACATGAAGCAACTTTCACCTTGCCTGTATAGAACAGTGTCTTTCCCCAGCACAAGTTGTGCCAAAAAAAAAAACCCAACAAAACAACAAAAAGACAAAACAACACAAAAGTGCTTCCATATTTATCTACATATGTAGAAAACTTCAAACCAGAATTACAAGTTTAGAAGCTACTGGCAGAAGACATCTGTTGTACCATCTGTACAAAAATTGAAGCTATAAATCCACCTTTCTGAAGCAGAGCATTTTTCTCTCCTTTTAGGCCTTGTAAATAATTTAAATCTTAGTCAGTGATAATTACAGTTCACCATAGAGGAATATAATTTTAAGCCAATTGTTAAAAGCACATTTTAATGACAGGGTGAAGAAGCAGTTGAAGTAGACTACAGTAGCATTGATGGGAGAACACTTTCTGACTATAGATTCTACTAAAGGTAACCACAATATAATATCTAGAAGCAGAAACAAAAGAAAAAATAAAGTGGTTTGCAGCATTTTCCCTAAAGCCTGAATTTTCTTTCTGTGTTGTCATCTGCAGCCTCCCTTTAGAAATCCTTGAAGTATCAGGGAGAAACTAAAGTCCTGAGAAAACAGCAACCAGAAAGGTGAGTAAAATCAAAATGGTAAAAGCTGGAACTAAAATGGATGTTTTTGCTGAAACAAATCAGATATTTTCCAGAAAATACTGAAAACAAAAACAATCTATAAAATCAATGGCTTTATGAAAGGCTGCATCATCAGATATGGAAAAGCTAAGTGAAGGAAATACATCCAGCTCATCAATGAAGAAAAGAATTGTCCACTCAAACTAATACATTGATACACTGTGTCAAAAGACATACAAAGACTTATAGGACATTAAGAGAACTACTAAATATTTTGGTTTATTACTAGTTATGATCAACTATTCATTACAGTTGCAAGACTCAGGGAAGCTTTCTAAGGAACAGAAAATAGAATAACCTAAGATAATTTGCTAAAGAAGCAACATTGATAAACTCATCATTAAAAGCTATTAAACATCTTTAAGTTTGTATGGCATTGCTGCAGCTGATGTGCAAAGAAACAGATAAAGCTTTAGTTACCAAAGTGAACATCAGAAGAAATCCTCTTTTTAAGTTCCTGGCAGCTCCCACGTCCAGTTTATAATTGGATTAAAACTAAACTGTTCAGTTAGAAAACACAGGGGACAACAACAGATCATTAAAAGTGTGCAGGCCACTGTGTTGCCATACCCACCACCAAACTGCAGATAAAGCCACGTCTTTTTTGGTCTCTTATGAAAAACCTAAATCGAACTGAAAAGTTCCAAACATATCCAACCAAACCAAGTAAGTTTTATCCATTGCTGCCCATCTAAAATCATACCAAATCACATGAAGAAATGTGTCTGTCAATGAAGAGCTACAAAGCAGTATTTTTAATTCCTGGTGGCTTCTCTGTGTTGTTATAAAAGCAAATGTATTATTAGATCTAGCTGCAGCACTTTCAGGTCTTGTCAGCAGTCTTCATATAAGACCTGCTTTTGAGCTGGCAAGCAATGATCTATCAGCCACCGGTTCCTAAAAAAATGACAAAATACTGTTGATAGTGATGAAGTTACAAGAATCTTCTGCAATACAGTAATATTGCTAATGAAGGACTGTTACTGAACAGAACAGATTAAGGTTAGGATCAAGAAACTAATGTAAGCATAAAATTGCTATTCATGTCTAAAATATTTCCTCTTAGTGGAAGGAAGACTCACGGTGGAAAGTAGTGATATAATAAGCGTGTAAGTTGCAAAAGAGAAATTGTATTTAATTTAGCTTTACCAAGTGTACAAGTATATCCAAGATTCAAGTAAATAAGCTGACAGTACCTCTGAATTCACAAAGGGGGCCCTAATTTTGCTGGGGGTTTTTTGTCTGGGATTTTTTTTCCAAAAGAGACTGGTAAGGAACTTAGGGCATGTTAATATTAAGTATAATTTTATTATTGTGAAGGATAAGTTTGGTATTATTTTGTACCAGAAAATGGGAAAAGAACAATAAGAAGGGTAGTATTTAATTGACCATTTTTCATCTTAGCAAAACAAAGAACTATATTTTTTCTCTGCATCAACAGCAGAGAGTTATCTCAACTCTCCACAGGAAGTCCAGTATTCATTGGGGCTTTTTGTACTGGTGTAAAACTGAAACAACTTCTGGATGGCAGTTAAGGTTAATCATAACCACAAAATTACATGCCAGCACCTGAAAGCTGTCATTCATATTTTCTTGCAGAAACTGGATAAAGATCTATCATCAACCTCACAAAGCAGCCCTTTATGCAGTAAGATACTTAGGAATGAAGCAGTACTGCCAAAGGTATACACACACAAAAAAAGGAAGACACTACCTGTGCCTTTTTAATAATCAGAACTGATTTATTAACAAAGATGGACTTCATCCAATCATTCATTTATGTTCCCACCACATAGTGAATTGTTTGAAGTGACAACAACCTATTCTAGTGCTTAATTGTTTTCATGGCAAAGACCATTACAAACACCCAGACAGAATTTCCCCTTAAACAACCTGTGTTTGTAATCTGTGCAGGCAGAGTTCAGCTGACAGCATATACATCAGCTTTTAATACCCAAAGACTTTTAATGCATAAATCCCTACCCTTTTGGCTAAACAAACTCATTGAACTAATTTCTGAGTGCTTAGGACCCACAAAAATACATACTACAGTTTATACATACCACAGGAGTCACATTAGTTATTACTCTGAAGAATTTACATATAAGGTAAATCCAAAGAGGAGCTGATATCTTTGTCAAATTAGTGGGAGTACAGGTTTTTCTTGCAGCCATTATGACTGGTAATGACTGAAAAAGCAAAACTTTCATGTACTTCAGGATGTAAACATTATTTTTGCAGATAGATTAAGAAACATATCTGTACTGATACTCTCTCAGAGATAAGGAGAAAATGAAGATATGTGCAGTGGGATCCTTGGTCTTGAAGTCTGCCTTTAAGTGGCCATGAGGGGACCATGAACATGGACACTTCTACAACAAACTGACCTGCTACACACCTGAAAGTGTGTGCAGCTGGCACATTTTCTAAATTACAAGTATATGGCTTTTTTTGATTCCATGAAGCAATTTGTATTGTGCCACTAAAACAAAAAGTATAAAAATATAATGTGCATTCGAGATCTGAGGTGATGTCTGTTTGCAATTCCAGTTACTCTGAAAAGTGAGCCAAAAAAATTTGCAACTTTTCAATGTTCTCAAAATAAGTAAATGGACTAAATCCATTTGTTCAAAACAAAATTGGAAGTCCTAATCATATATAAGAGTTAATTTTGTTATTATGACATTTTGCATCTGCTCCTTGCAGCGCTACTTTGATAACAGCTAATGCAAATTCCAGCTCTGTTTAATTAATTACCGCTTCGCTGAGGGATTTTTAAATTTTGACCACTAGGTGTCTCTAGCTCTACTGATAATAATAGCAAATTAACGCCTAAATCTGCTTGGAAACACCCGAGCTGTAAAAGCGGAAGAATCCCACAAGTTTCTTGCTCTGACTCCAATAGGAAGCCAACGTTCTGTATGAAAGGTGCTATCCTGTTGTTTTGAAACAGAAAAGGGAATTTAAAATACTCTGGCTGCAGAATAATTTTTAGCTGCTACTAAAAATGTTAGAACAAGTATGTCCTGCAAACTGAGCAAAAACTCAGAGGCCATGAGGAATTCCATTCAGCTTTCAAAGGTGGTCCTAATATGAATGGGAGTCTAGATCATACCATTTCCAAGCCAAATTATTTTGTGCTTCCAAAATATATGACGCATAAACATTACCAGTTTGATTCTCAACAGCTACCACAGTCACCCTCCTATCTAAATGTGAAGCACTGAGCATTGGACGGCCTCAGAATGCCATTTAAGTTACAAATAGCATGACAATTCACATATATGGAATATTTATGCCAAACAAGACATTCAACTTAATTGTTAGATGCATGAAATCACCATACACACACAAACTCCTTGCCTTTACTCTGATTAATCAGAAAGGAGGACTTTCTCAAAAGTCAAAAAATAAAAAAATTGAGGACAACAGATTAAAAACTTATTTAACTGTTACTATGAGGCAATCAAAAATAAAATATAAGCTGAGTAAAGGGATCACGTAACAGTACAAGAAATGTATTACTAAATATTAATTTTAAAAAAATCAAACCATCAACCAACCCTCCCAAAAAACTCCTAAAATCAGACTGAAAACCCAAGTAAACAAAACAAAACAAAACCACAAACCCCAAACTGAGTTTGACTTTCAAAACTGCCTTGTCCTTGCCTTTATTCAGTCAGCAGTTGAGGCAGGAATTTTCAGTGTCTTAGCACAGAACTCTGTCTATAAATTTAATGCTTCAGAAAAGCATTAAGAAAACACTGAAGTGAACAAACTAGATACTCTGAATATTCCCCCTAACCACCTGAAAATTTTTCATTTTCTATCCTTGGTTTTGAACAGAACTTGTGTTTAATTTAATGGTGCTACTTCATGACACAGCATGAGGATGGAGAAAAGCACCTTTTCAATCCTTGATACAATAGCTGCAGGTTTATCACATCAGTAAGTGTGTTTCAGTTTTGAACTTTTTCAGTCCCCAAAACAAATTATTTCCCTTCTGAAGTAACTTTTAGATTTGTCAGTATGTACAAAGATAATAAATACAATGAATACATATTTTTTTTTCAAATGGACAAACAGGCACTGTACATATTTTCCATCCTTATTGAAGAAGCAATAACAAATTATATGCAGCACTGAAGTTACACTATAAACAGAAAAACAAAACAAAATTTACAAAGACTCTGCAAAACATCTTCATGCTTTCTAGTTAACCCAGGTTTGCACTTTCTGGAAACAAACTGGCATTCTACCAATGAACTGAACAACATACTCAGAATATTATTTTTGAAAACCAGAGAATAAAGTGAGCTCATGCATCCCTAGTAGGCAATAGTAAGCAGAAGAAAATGGATAATTTCTTTTGGATTTGAAAGTTTTTCTCTAATAATAAATAGAGGAATATTTCTTAAATTAAGTGGGATCATCATGTAATGCTAACGTCTGATTAGTTAAATCAAGGAAATTATTCTAGTGCACTAGTGAATAATTCAGACTATTAGCTTGATAAAAATTGACCAGTACTTCTCTGTGCTTTTAATTTGTCCATTAATAATGTTTACTTACTTTTAGTAGCAGAATATTAAATTTTAATCTGGACAAATAAACCCACTAAAATTTTAACTAATACTAGAAAAAGCCAAAGAAATCAAATTCACTTCATGATTTATCTTTATGTAAGATTGCACAAACCCCCAAACTACCCAAAAGCCTTCACAATAGGGGCAATCTTTCCAATCTTAGGCCTTCTATTTAGTTACAGCACTAGTGAATGATCATGTCAGAGAGTAATGTATAATAAAATGTAGTGCATAGCAAATAAGAACATTTTAAAGCATATCAGTGTTGTTCACAAAATAACACCCCATCCCACAAAACTTATGCAAATATTTTCTTAAATAAAATTAGTTGCTGAACACTCAGCTTGAAGATGACTCACTTCTAGCAGGTATGACACTGCAGAAAAAAGATTTTGTCCTCAAAGGCAGTAAATTCCCTCCATGTGTTACATACCATAGTCATTTAAAAGCAGCATTAAAATATAAAAGTAGGGCCTGCTCACTGATCACAGTGGGGCAAAGACCACTATTGCAGAAGCATGTTTCACAGAGCTAATGTATATTTACATGTTCATTGCTTCTTGGAGAAGAAGCAGAACCTGAAAAAAAAAAAATTGAAATAATTTAACAATGTCATCTGCTAATGGAAGGAAAGTCTGTTCTGAAGGCATGTCTGAGATTTCTTTAAACATAGAGCATGAACACCTTGAATATTTCCCTTGCTGTATTTTGAAACGCAGCTATCACTGTGAAATGGTCAGAAAAATTCTTGCAATTTTTTTAAAGAGTGACAGCACACAAAGCTACCCCTCTGCTTGATGTACATCTTCAAAGACACCTATGAAAAGTCACAGCAGGCAGACAAAGACCCCAATATTTGGAGAAAAGGGAACATTGCATCCATTTTTAAAAGGGTAAAAAGAGGCCTCTGGGAACTACTGACAACCTCAGAGACCAATTACATCATGGGGCAGATATTCCTGGAAGATATTTAAAATATATGGAAGACAGGGAGGTGATTAGAGAAAGCCTACATGGCCTCACCACTGGCAAATGACATCTGACTAAGTGACTGCACTCAACGATGGAGTTACTGCATCACTGGACAATGAAAGAGAATTTATCATCTACCTGCACCTCTGAAAGGCCTCAGTCCCACACAACTTTCTTGCTGCTAAACTAGAGAGCTATGGATTTGGTGGGTGAATTGTTAGATGCATAAGGAGCTGGCTGAATGGCCACATCCAGTGAGTTGCAGTAACTGGTTCAATGTCCAAATGGAAACTGGTAATGAGAGGCGCTCCTCAAGGGTCCATACTGACACTAATGCTTTTTAAAATTTTCATTAGTGACATGGACAGTGGGACTGAGCTGCAGCCTCAAGCAAGCATGCAGATGACACAAAGCTTGAGTTAGCACAGTTGATAAGTTCAAGCAGAGGGAGGACATTAGATGGATCTTGGTGGGCCTGAAAAGAGAAACCATGTGACCCTCGAGAAGTTGATCAAAGCCAAGTGCAATGTCTGGTGCCTGGGTCAGAGTAATCACCTCACAGTTTTAATACAAACCAGGGAATGAACTGATTGACGGCAGCCTTGCAGAGATGGACTCACGGATAATAGCAGATGAAAAGTTAGACCTGAGCCAGCAACGTGCTCTTGCAGCCTGGAAAGCAAACCTTATCCTGGCCTGCACAAAAAGGGAAATGTGGCCAGCAGGTTGAAAGAGGTGAATTTGCTCCTCTACTGTGCAGTCATGTGACCCCATGTGGAGTACTGAATCCACGCCTGGACTTCTCAATACAAAAAAGACATCAGTTAGGATCTGACTCTTGGAATAAAAAGCTGCAGGCACTCGCCCACCAAGAAAGAATTGGGGTTGTTCAGCCTGGGAAGAGAAGGTTCCAGGGAGACCTTAATGTGGCCTTTAAGAATGTAAGAAAAAGCATAAAAGGACAGAGAAGGATATTTACCAAGATCTGCAGTGATAGGTTAATGGGAAATGGCTTAAAATTGAAAAAGGACAAGTTTGGATTAGATATGAGGAAGACCTTTTTCTACCAGAGTGGTGAGGCACTGGCACAGGTTTCCCAGAATAGCTGTGTGTGCCCCATTCCTGGAAGTGTTCAAGGCCAGGCTGGATGGGGCTCTGAGCATCCTGGTCTACTGGAAAGTGCCCCTGCCTATTATGGGGGTTATGCTCCATGGTCTTTAAAGGTCCCTTCCAACCCAAAGTATTTCACAGCTCTAATTGCCCCACAGAGCTTCTTACATGAATCATCGGCAGCCCTTTAACTCCACACTTAGCAGACTAAAGCAAATAGATGTCAGTGACTATGCAATATTCTACTGTCTTAGATATCACTATTAACTTTAGGTCTGAAATACAGAAAACTCTTCTATCCCTACCTGAACAAAGTTCTAGTTAAGTAGAAGCAGCTATTACAGTGATAGGATATTTGCTGACAGATATCTAATATTTGGAGTATACTGTTGAGAAAAGTACACTGCAATTCCACATTCAAAATGCAAATGAGCCTGAAGAGCTTGATTAAAGTCAAGCACCCTATGTTATTTCTCTTCTAACAATTTAAATGCTCAGATCACTGACTAGGTTTAACCTGAAATTTTAATAAGGTATCTTTGCTTATACTCTAGATATTTGCTTCAAAACACGTAATTATGTTTTCATCAGGAAAGAAACAGAAGCACAGCAAGTGCCTGCACGTTAATTGTAATAACATATAACTTAAATTGAATTGATTATATAAATATTAATAAATGACCAACAAGCTTCTAGTCAATGAGTACCTCTTACACATCACATACAAATCTCACAGCACATTAAAACTCTATTGTGTCATTAAAAACAAAATCTCCTATGCCATGGCTTAAATAGACTTTGCACCACATGTACATTTTAATCTAAAGATTCAAGTAAAATTTCTCTTTATTTCAGCTAAGATTTTAAATGAGATTTGTGTCATGCTCTAGCTTTAACTCAAACTAATTTACTTCAGCAACCAAAGGAAAGAGTTCTTTGACAATAACAGTATTGCTGTGCTCTGCGAAGTGAACTAACAAATGACAAGTGAGGAATAAGAAGAGCTAAAAACAATGTAAGGAAAGTTTAAATTTTAAAAATCCAGTGAGATTAAGCAAGAAGGGGCAACAGGGTTCCACACTGTGGTGAGATAATTAATTCCTTGGGATTTGAAGTCCAGCCAACTGTTTCTGTTTATCTTGAGATATCACCAGGACAAAGTTTTTCCTTATTTCCATTACAATAAGTCTTCATGGAATGGCTGAAGATAAATTCTTTGCACTAAAATCCACAATTAGATTCCAAGGCTTACTTTGAATGTGCTGTAAACACAGACCACTCAGCCCACACTTAAAGTCAGTACTGTCTGTACTGACTGTAAAGTCAAGTACTGTCAATGTACTGCCCCTCTCTGCTCTAACATATTAAAACACACAGACCTTGGTCATTTTAAATGTGTCACTTTCAAAACTGCTGTCTTAGACTGTATTTCCAATGAATTGCTCATGGATAAGGGCACAGGATAAGGCTAATGTTGGACACATTCATAATGCTTTGTTTAACCCTGACTAGCTACAAGAGCTTTAGGGGAGGAATGCAGCTTAAATCAAATGCATCATACTTTTTGCCCCTACCTTCCTTGCAGCACACATAAATTCCTGCAGTGTCTAGGTTTTACTTTTGCCTTTTAGAATAGAAACTCTTGGACAAGTGGAAAGTAAGAAATGTGACTGTGTTATGCTATGCTGTTCTGTGAATTGCATGAAGAAATAAAATGAAAAAAGGTAGGAAAATAAATATCTTTCAGTCACAGTGACAGTAAATACTTATACAAGTAAGAAATGCAAAGGAACCAAATGAAAATGCATCCATGTACTTCTGGCCTAGTCCATGTGTCAGATAGCATGCTCTCTCCCTCACTAGATTGTAATATACATCACTACAGTTTTTCACACTTAGAGGACAGAATCCCATTAAAAACAGTGCAACTTCACTGAGACGTCCCCAGACAATTAACGTCCTTTATGACAAAATCAGTATATCTACAACATTATGAATTTAATTTTACCAAGGCATGCACATCTAAATCACATCTGCATATGAGCCAATAAACAACAGATTTTGGACTTGGCCTGCTTTAATACTCAAAGATGTAAAATTTAAATTACATGGGCTGCCAAATTTCCAAATCCAGGCAACAAGACAAATTGTCAACACCCTAAATACCAACAGGTAGAATAATATTTAAATCATTGTGCATTCACCACTCTCTAGGCCACCTAGTACCTCTGTAACTCACATAGCTATGAAAGTACAGTTCCTGCTTTTCTATTGCATTTTACTGTAAAAAGGAGCAGAGCCAGAAGTCTGAGCAGGCATGAGACTTGTCGGAACAAAGTGAAAGATTATCCCATCCCATCAAATTTTGGGCCCTAAATTACAGTCAGGTTCCTTATGCTTGAATATGAAATAGAACCACCATGCTCAGCCACTGTTCTTAGCCTTCAAGATGAGCTGTATTAGCTGTACTAAGTTTCTGTGGCAAAGTTTTGGTAGCAGAAGAACTAATAAGCTCCAAGGCAGACTTGCCACTGGCCATGGCCAAGATGACCAGCAATGAATGCAGCACCTGTTTTAACAGGTTTAAGAAGTGGGGAAAGTTGCTGGGAACAAGCAGTGAGAAAATGTGAGAAGAACATCTCTACTGGTTGGAGCAGGAGAGGAAGGAGGTGCTCCAGGTGCCAGAGCTGAGATTCACCCACAGTCCGTGGTGAAGACCATGGTGAGACACCTGTGCTCCTGCAGCCCATTGAGGACCACAGAAAAGCAGATGGGGACTGGACTGAGGGACTGAATCCAAAGGAGGCTGTGACCCCATGGGAAGCTCATGCTGGAGCAGGTTTCTGGCAGAACCTGTGGCCTCATGGGAAGAGGACACCTCCCTAAATCATGGCAGGACATGTGATCCTCCTAGGCACCCACACTGGAGCAGTTTGTAGCCTGTAAGGAAGGACAAACACTGAAGAAATTCATGATGGACTGACTACAAGGGTTCCTTCTCTGGAGTAGGAGGAAGTGTGAGGAATCCTCCCCCTGAGGAGGAAGGGGAAACAGAAAACATGTGATGAACTGGCCACAACCCCCATTCCTTTTCCCTCAGTGGGGAGGAGATAGAGGAGATCAGGAATAAAGTTTAGCCCAAGAAGAAGGGAGGGGTGGGAAAAAGATATTTTTAAGATTTGGTTTTATTTCTCTTTATTCTACTCTGATTTGACTAATCAGACATTAAATTAATTTCTCCAGTTCTAATCTGTTTTGTTCAAGATGGTAACGAGTGACAGATCTCTCCTGGTCTTTGTCTTGCCCCTTGAGCCTTTCATTATACTCTCTTTCCCCTGCCAGCTGAGAAGCAGGAGTGATATAGCAGCTTTGGTGGGCATGCATTGTCCAGCTATTCCAGAAATAAAGTTTTTCAGTCCAAGTGAAATGTTCTTTTGCTGTTTTCTACTACTGTACTTACTAAGAACATCTACAGTCTATTAAGTTTTAAAGCAAATCAGCATCTGTCAGAAAAGCAAGTTTTATCTGTTGCATAACATTTAAATAAAGCTGCAAGATGTTCCTAGCTTTTGATAACATGTATTTTGGATGCAATTTGCTACACACACTTCTTTTTAAGATAAAATTCAGTTTAAAAATGCCATGTTATCCTGATATTCTAAGCCAAGAGTTTTCATTTTCCTAATTTAGTTTATCTCCTGCTTTTAGAACAATCTAGAATGGAAGAGAAAAGTACAATATAGACAAAGTAAGAATCATATTCATTAACTTACCAGTTGAAAACAGAACTGTTATTACAAGACTTGGATCAATTCCTAACCAAGACAGCAACCTAACATCTCCAGTGAGTCATAGAATCATTGAGTCATAAGATACCCTAAGCTGGAAGGGACCCACAGTCCCTTCCACCAAAGTCTCACTGCTGGCCCTGCACAGGACTACCCCAAAATCATACCATGTGCCTGAGAGTGTCGTCCAAACAAGCACTTCTTGAGCTCTGTCAAGCCTGATGCTGTAACCAGTTCCCTGGGGAGCCTCTTCCAGTGCTCAACAGCCCCTGGGTGAAGAACCTTTTCCTAATATCGACCCTAATGTCACAGACTCAGCTTCAGGCCATTCCCACTGGTTACTGATCACCATAGGTAAGAGATCAGTGTCTGTCCCTCCTCTTCCCCTCTTGATGCAGCTTTTAGACTGTGATAGGGCCTCTCCCCAGCCTCCTCTTCTCCAGGCTGAACAAGTGACCTCAGCCACTCATCATAAGGCTTCCCTTCTCTCTACACCCTTGGGTTAAGAAAGTGTCAGTTGCTCTTCCAAGAGCTGCTTGTGTTTACTGAGGCAGGTTTCAGTCTTAGGTAGGACCTATCAGTTCTCCATACTCCTTCTCTGAGTTTGACTGTGGTGGTCCAGTTTTGAAAGAGCCAGACTACTGCAGATGTCCAGGGCTCTGAACTCAAACCCACCTCAGTGAAATTCATGTTAAAGTGGGGTGTTCATCTGACACTGGTAGCGGGAAATGCCATTGGTTTGGTTGTTAAGCAAGCAATAGGTTCTGAGTTGACTACTTTTCTCAATCCTTTTTCTCCTCTGTGCAAATTCAGACAAGCCACTCAATCCCACAGTTGCTCTGCAGATATTTAAACTCACCTTTGCATAGTTTCAATTTATTTATGGTATTAACAGTAGAAAATTGTTCATGTCATTAAACTCTCTTGTGTTCATACTTGGTTGGAACTATGACAGATGGTATTAACATCAGGCTAGCATTATGTTGTTTTAAATCCAGAAAGGAAGGAAACACATTGGGGTCACAGGAATACAAATTCAGACCGTTTGCAAGACATAAATAAGAGGGAATGAATACTTGTATGCTATACAAGTGTCCAGCTCTCAGAGAGCCTGAGACAGGTATTAGGCATATTTAGACTGATGTATTTTCTGCTTGCTAGAGACAGTGATTGCACTGAAACATGAAAAATCTTACCTTCCAGTAAAATTTCCAGCAGCCCAGGGAGTGCCAGATGCCTCACCAAGTCAGAGATGGTACATGTGACTGTGTAAATGACTCAGGTTAATGCAAATTGCTGTGAGTCACACTAGAGGCTAGCACATAGCCAAGACAAAAACATAGTAAAGCAGCACCTTCAACTTACTTGTTTGATGTTTGGTAATCTTAACTAAAAATAAATTGGTCCTTAAGATAAATACCACAGCAGCATCTATTTTATCTTCAAATAATAAAAAATAACATTATTTTGTTGTAAAATTGCTCTTTTTTGTTATCTCTTTTCATGCTACTTCAAAAACAACCAAAACAAAAACCCCAAAAAATTCCCCCCACCAAACCAAAAAGAAAACCACTAAAACCCCACAAAAGTACACCAAAAACCAACACGAACCTAAAAATAACCTTATGATCTAGACTGGAATGCTGAAAATTATTTTAAAAATTAAAAAAGTTTGTGGAATATTACTCTTGGAGAAGCTCTGTTTATGTATCATTTTCCACCTGTGCATGGTCTCCTGTTAATTAGTTCTCACAATTTCAATTAATATATGGAACACAGCAGCTGTAGCTCTCAAGATCCAATTTTAATTAAATACATTAGATGCAACCGTATTATGAAAGCTGCTGTATTGTGGTTCAAATGTATTAGCTTAAACCAATTAATTTTCTAAATTAATACCTAAATTTATCTAAACCTGCCAAAAATCTTCTAAGTGCATTACACTGTCCTCATTTCACAATTTGTCATAAGGAAAAAAAAATCCAAAGAAAATAAGAATGATGACAGAGTTAAGTTCCAGAAATACGAATAGGTAAGTTGTTTTGATCCACAGACTCTTGCTTATATACAAAGAGTTGCTTTATTTGAAGACAGCAAGCATAAGCACAGTTCTGTAAACCTCTGATAGGGCAGTAGGGTTCAGGTATGTCTACCAAAATATATTTGCATGAACTCAACTATTTTGCCCCAAAAAATCTTAACTCTTCGATATAATGGTGGAAAACTGTATCTGCTGCAATGGTGATTATAATAATTACTCAAAGACTTGCTTTTTAATATTTAACAAGTTTAATTTGTGTACTAAAATGTTCTCTCTAGCTGTAAAATAAAACGTTCCTTAAATAGAGGTATCTATGTCTAAAGAGAGGCCATTTCTCTCAGAACTATTCTGTCAGGCAGTCTGTAAGCTCACAAATATATTTTGTCCATTTATATTTAAAACATAGTTTTTATTACTATAAATACCATAAAGTTCTTGGTGTTTGTTTCTAGATAGCCCTTTCCTCCCTATTAATTATTAGCCCCTATCAAATTAATGAATTCTCTGCCTCAAATAAGGCTTCATTATTTATATACTTTGATGGTCCCAAATGAAAACTTACTCACTGTATATAATCCATCTCTGCATCCATGATAATAACTCTTGCTATACTACTATATTCACAAAAATCTACCTTATATTTACAGAAATCTACATTAAAAAAAAAAAAAACTATTCTGATTTTAAAAATTATTTCCAAGCTTTGTTTCCTTCAGCTATTCAATATGAAATCAGCTCAAACTCTTTTTTCAGTTTTCATGAAGGGTTTGTACAGACTCCATAATGTATGGAGAAAGAAAAATGATGCTCCAGCACATACTCCAGGATATTAAATTTTATTTATATTGATAAGAGTGTTTGGATTTTCTCTTCGTTTAGTACTCATGCACTTTCAATATATCCATAACTCCTCCACTCTACCAGCTTCAGGTTTTATGGATGATACATAAAACAGAAGAACCCATTCAGGAAGCTGAACAAACTTTTCAAAACAAGATACTTTTCTGCTCCTTCATTGTCTCTCCTCCATTTTTAGAACTTGCCTTCACTAATTCCTCTTCAGTCAATTATACCTAGCTGTCATCAAAATGGAACTTCATCTGACAGCTCAAGAACCAAACCACTCCATTATGTATTCACCTAAAAGTCTTAAATTTTCTAGCTGAAAAGGAGACAAGAAGGAATAGCATTACACTCCTTAAAGCCATAGCTGGATGTTTCCAGAGCAACAACAGCAATTATTGTCTGAAGCATAGATACATGTCCTAGGAGAAGCCACAGATGCATGAAATGAATGAGAAGTAATTGCACCATATTAGCAAAGTAATAGCCTCTCTTAGAATGGAACTACAAATTTAAAGGAGTGTTTTCTTTTGGTTATGGTAAGAGTATGTCTTCCTGGGAAAGAAAGAAAACAACAAAACCATAACCAAACACCTATATTTCCTTAGTAAAATCTATTTAGGAAGAAATACATTTTACATTACAAAAACAACATTTGTATTGCAGAATCGAAATTCCCTGCTCTAGTTAGGAAATCTTTTTAAGTTCTCAAAGATGCTGAGCAATTCTAGACAGTATTTACTTAAATCTCTCATTTTCATACCAATATGTATGTGAGCTATTAAATGTTTATGACACAAGGTAAAGAGAGACCAAATCTACATCATCAGGATGCGGTTTCTCTCTTAAATGTTTAACTTCAACACAACATAGTTGTTTCATGGGTTATTGCACTCTCTGTGCAACTGGCAGCAGGGGAAGTATTGTGTGGTTAGTTCTGATTGACTCAGCAGGGATGAGGTACCCAAAGCAAGAGGCAGGATTTCAACTCACTGCAAAATTGAGCAACCATGTGCCATACAAATCCAGCTCCCTCAGTTATAACACTCTGCGGGCAGCTGAAATCCTGCTGGGGGCCTAAGTGCAAACCTACTCCATGTGTCAACATCATAAAGAAAAACAATAATGAAAACTGATATTGAAGGGCACTTTTTTTTTTTGGTGGTCACGAAGCAGCAAAAAAATCCACCCTCAACACCAGCCTGGTGCTGGTTATGACCTTAGTCCACTTATGAAGGGGAGGCCTGCCTGCCGGGAAAGGCTGTTCTGATGGTAGGAGGGCTGTTTCTCTTGTTACTGCCGTGGCTCACTGGCAGGCACCTAAGACAGCTGCTCACTCATCCCCTCCTACCACAGATGGGCAGAGGAGAGAAAAAAAAAAATCAGCAAAGGGCTCATGAGTTGAGATAAGGACTGGGAGAAAACACTCCAAGGGCAAAACTGCCTCAGCTTAGAAGTACAAAGTGAATTTATTCCTAACATTTTCAGAGGAAGATAATGAGAAGTAAAACAATCCCTTAAAAACACCTTTTATTCCCCCAGCCCTCTCTCTCCTTCCTACCAACAGTGCAGGGCGACAGGGGAGGGGGGTTTGGTCAGTTTGTCACCTGAGGTTTCCTTCTGTTGCTCTGGGACAGGAGTCCTTCCCATGTGAGGCCATGGGGTCCCTCCCATGTGAGACAGCTCTCCATGAACTTCTCTGATGTCAGTCCACTCTCATGAGCAGCAGTCCTCCCAAAACTGCCGCAACATGAATTCCCCCCACAGGTATACAGTCCTCCCAAAACTGCTGCGACATGTGTCTCTCTTCCACGGGGTGCATCCTCCAAGTACAGACTGCTCCAGCCTGGAAGCAGGGCCTCCTCTCTCTACCAGATCTTCCACTGGATCCCAGCCTCCTCCAGGAATGCACCTGCTCCAGCCTGGGCACCTCCCCAGGGGCTGCAGGTGGATCTCTGCATCCCCTGTGGATCCCCACAGGCTGCAGGGTACAGCTGCTGCACCATGGTCCTCATCACGGCCTGCAGAGGAATCTTGGCTCTGGAGCACCTCCTCCCCTCCTTCTCCACTGACCTTGGTGTCTCCATGTTGTTTTCCATCACATGTTCTCACCCCTTCCTCTTTCCTGGCTAGAAGAAAGAAGCTGTGTGTAATGTGTTTTGATTTTCTTCTTAAAAATGCTATCACAGAGGCGTTACAACCTCTCTCATTGGCCCAGCCTTGCCCAGCAGCATGCTCATCCTCAGAGCCATCCGGGACTGTCTCTGCTGGACACAATAGAAGCTTCCAGCAGCTTCTCACAGAAGGCACCTCTGTGCCCCCCTGCTACCAAAAACCAGGCCATGCAAAACCAACATATTCAGCCATGCCCATGTGTCACTTGTTTATGGACGGTAGGAGTCTACAATTCTAGGGGCAGACAAACATGGAATATATGTATAAAGTCAAAGTGTCCTACAAGAAGCTAAGTAAGGAATAAATTACCCAAATGATTAAGAGGGGAAATGGTTTAGTTAAAAGATGTTTTGTAGGGAAACTACTGCATCTACAGGAACTACTGTGGAAAGTTTTCAAACTAAACCGAAAATTAAAAAATGTTACTGTAGAAAGAACTGTCTCGCATATTAGCACTTTAGGATTCAAAGCCTAAGTATTCAGTAAGGTATGTCCCTCCACAAGAATGGCAGTGAACGTAATGAATGCACACCTCAGTTATGTTTGTAGAAATTAAAATTATACAAATCAAAATTTTATAGCTATTTACCACAGAGACACACACATTTGCACTTTTCACAGTGTAAGTTTGAAATCTGTATCATTGAATTACTCAAGCACAAGAAATTAACATTTTAGGTTTTATCCCTTCAAAGCAAGGATTTCAGTATTTTTTTTAAATTATATGGATTGTGCAATTTAGAGTCAAGGGAAACTTTAAAAATATAAAACACTAAGAGAATCACTTTCTCCCTCTGAAGAAAATACTGAATTCCCCAGAACAACCATCAGAGGAAACACTAAGGAAGGAAAAACTTGAAGACAATTCAAAACAGAGTAAAAAGACTTGGTATATGAATCAATGTTACATTAAATAAGAAATTTAATCAAATTAATGGAGTCCTACAATTAAAATTTTCTATGTTCTAGAAAAATAATTTGAAACATATACACCAAGATTTTGCTTTTATTTTACCAACATATAGAATTAATACTGAAGCTGTAGCTCTTTTGCCTGACTTGAGCACTTTGGTCTGATCATAATATCATGTCTTTGCTGAAGTGTAAGGAAAACTCAAAACCAAAAGCTGAAAAGAAAGAAATGTGGGCTATTATTCCAGGTAGAACAGAACAATTATGTTTAAAATGATATGAAATACAGGGAAAATGTGTAAATATTGATTTTAAACTTTAGAACCTACCCCATCAACAAATATTCTCAGTTTAGGACTAGCTCACCAGTTACAATAAAATTAAGGTAAAACAGGGTTGGTGGCCTGGGATAGAGATAGCTTTTTCTTAATAGCTGGTACAATGCTGCACTTTGGATACAGTATGAGAATAGTATTGAAAACACATTGATGTTGTTGCTAAGCTGTGTTTATTCTAAGTCAAGACGTTTTTCAAGTCTCATATTCTGCTAGTGAGGAGCTTCACAAAAAGTTGGGAGGGAGGATTGCCAGGGTAGGTGATCTGGACTGGCCAAAGAGATATTCCACACAACAGAATGTCATGCCCAGTATATAAACTGGAGGAATTACTCAGTAAGGGTGTAGATTAAAGATGGGACAGGCCTGGCATCACTCAGAGAGTAGCAGCTGTGTTGTGTATCACTTCTTTGCATTATTATTTGCATCAGAGAGTTTCTCTTTTATTCTCTCTGCCCCTATTTTTATTATCATTTTCAGAAGTTGCATTACTACCGTATTTTACTTTGTTTCAATTATTAAGCTGTTCTTACGTCAATCCACGAGTTCTACATTTTTTTTTTTTTAAATTCATCTCCCCATCCCTCTGGGGTTAAGGGGAAGTGAGTGAGTGGCTGCGTGATACTGAGTTGCTCCAGTAAATCCACAACAGTTTAGTCAGTCATCTTTCCAGTCTGTGATCCTATCCAACAATACATTGGATCAGGACAATTTAGTTTTCAGACCCTGGTCTATTCTTAGCATTTCAACAAGTGCACTAAGGGTCACATTTTTCATAGCTGTAAGATGGAGCACGTAGCGTGTCATGGCACCCTGGCCTCATGGCTCTTACCTCACTCTACCAACCTTGCAGAACATAGCAAGGTGGTGGCATCTGCCTCAGGCTTGACTTAAATTAAAGCTAGAAAGAACACCTAATAGTTTTATTGCACACTCACCACAAAACAGAACTTCTCTGAAGTTGGTAAGACCCTAATCATGTCGGCATCTGTTCGCCAGGCAACATGCCATCTGTAATACAACACCAAGCATTTAAACATGAGATTAAAAAGGTAATTTTCCAGCTGTTCTTCCCTTTCCCTTATTTGCATATAAAATTTATGTAGATGATAAAGAAATTAGGTTTCTTGAGAAAGATTAATTTGCTTATTTACAAAGATTGGAGACTCAGATTATAGGAAATTATTATCCTGGAGTTAATGTTCCTTCATAATTGTTTATATTCTGTAATGTAAACAATGTAAATTCACTGTAAAATATGGCTGATTGATGATTTCACCTCAAATAGTTGATTAGGTACTTTGCATTAAAAAAACAAACAAACAAACAAACCAACCGGACCTGAAATATTTGGGGGGAGGAGGAGGTTGTTTTAGAATGCTTACTATCACAACTCTGAATATCCTCAAGGCTCACCCCTGTGCTGAGTTTATATTATGTGAGTAGGTTAACTTTTACACTGCTTCAGCCTACTTTTGAACTACTAGTCTTCAGTATTCTGTACTCTGTGGCACTTCAGAGGCATCCAAAGCAGACATTTTTACCATTTTCTGTCTTATAACCTGTTACTGAAATACTAATTGATTTGGCAGTGTCCTACTGCTAATTGAACCATAGTTTAATTAACCCTATGTCTCAAAATACAGATTCTGGAGAAAATATTCAGAACACTAATCCAGCTAAATACATATCTATCACTTCATCAACTAATTTTCTGCCATACAATAATACTGTTATCCATTATTGACTTCAAATAAAGACTAATTTAGTATTTTCCTCAGGCTTAACTTGCATATCATGGGACATATTTTCTTAAAATAATGAAAAGAAGGAAGGGAATTCAGCAGGAAGTAAATAAAGTAATGGATAGTGTCATGGGATAACTTTACCTTTAAGGTAGTTTTGGGAGCTAAGGAAGTTGAAGTTGCTTGGGACTGACGGGAGTCTTTTCTCCTGACCAATTATCGGTCATTACTGGGAATTGACAGCCCTTTTAACCATTGAAAAGGGAGATCAACTTGTGAACCCTACCTTAAGATGTAAAGTCAAGGCACTTTTAAGCTCTTTGTTTCCTGGCCGTGAAAGGTAACAGAGATCCAACTGGCCTCCCATTCCCTGCCCAGGCCATGTGGCCGGGCGGGGGCTGGGCTGGGCCCAGCGGCTCCCTGCCGAGAGATGGGGCCTGCGGGGCTTGCCCCGGGCTCTGGCCGGGCCAGGCCGGTCTCTGGCTCGGCTGCAGTGACGGAGTTCACCGGGGACTGCTGAGTAAAGAAGGAGAAAAACTCTGGACCTTCAGCGGGCCGAAACAGAAACTACACTCTCCAGAGCAGCCATGGGGAACTTTCTATCGCAGACGGCTCCAGCTCCTGCACCGGCAGAAGTCACAGAACCATCTACAAAGCCTGGGCAAGATTTTAAACTTTTCATTACCCAGATGAGACTTGCAGATTAATCCTTTTATCCAGAGAGAAGAAAAGAGTGATCAGCATGTAAAGAGACTTTATGGACTGTCAGAGACAGTAAAGAAAGGGAGAATAAGGAGATGCTTTATAGCTGAAATATCTTTCTGTTAAAGCTATGGAGATGGACAATAGTAGTTTAAAAAGGCTCCTTTAATTCATGACAAAGTATGGGGAGGAATAGAGTGTTCAAAGTGTAAATTTTGCGTAAAAAGTAGAGTGATTGTGATACAGTGAAGTGCTGGAAACAGTGAAGTGAAAATTTGAAGCCTTGGCGGGCAATGAGAAAACTGTTTTCTAGTGAAGCTCACAGAGACAGATGAAGAAGACTTTTGCCTTTGAATAACTCATCCTTAAAATGACATCCCTAGACTCATGGCCCATACACACCTCAGAGTGATGTGAGAATGGGAGGAATGAGCTCTGATAACAGCAGCTCTGGGCAGCTGACATCAGGGCAATAGAAAACTATAACAGAAGTAGTTTTCTTGTGAAAAGCTCCATAAATTAACAGAAAGAGACTTCTGTTTCTCTACAAAAAACTGGTGAAAAGACTCTAGCAAGAATTAGGACTGTTTTTAAACACCAAAGTTCCAAAGTTTTTTGTCTCTGTTTTCATGTGAACAAGAGAATGGTGAATAGTAAGAGATAAAAAGGGTTTTCTGGGAGTTTATTCTGGTGTTCTTATTATTATAGTTTGTTAATAAACTTCCTTTATTCCTTTTAAGTTTTAAGCATGTTTTGCTCTTGTTCTAATCCATATCTCACAGCAAGAAATAAGTAATTTTTTAGTTACTGGTTTAAAACCACGACAGATAGCTACATCACATTTGGGACTCCTTAGAACAAAGTATGAGACAAAACATAGTGAAGCTAATAAATTTAACAAGTCAATCATAGAGTCCCAAGTTGCCTGAGAGCTGAGCAGT
Organism: Poecile atricapillus; assembly: GCF_030490865.1. Classification (NCBI taxonomy): domain Eukaryota; kingdom Metazoa; phylum Chordata; class Aves; order Passeriformes; family Paridae; genus Poecile; species Poecile atricapillus. The sequence goes on along the minus strand of NC_081289.1, from coordinate 85,808,275 downwards.
GAAGTACTTCTAAAAATTTGTTATTTAACACAGAATTTGGGGGACTATGTGTTATTTAAAGCTATGTGAAAACAAAAAAAAGGTTATGAGGCTGTAGTCATAACTGTTTCTATAATTTAAGGTTATGAAATGATAAATTTAATTTGTACAGAATTTTGGGGGAGATAGAAGTGTCAAGAGATATGGCCAGATGTGAATGACACAACCAAAGCTCAGAGAAAATACACATCTATAACTCAAACATCACCTCAAAATTCATGCATTCAAAGCATGTTGATTTACATAAAATTCTGCCTGATATTAAAAAAAAAGACACACAAACAAAAAACCAAGAGATCTCTGTGCAAATAGAACTTTTTCTTTTGTTTTTGTGCTATACTGGAAACAAGTTGTACTCCTGTAGGTTTTTATTTTTCCTTATTTTCTACAGGGATGTTTCCCAGAACAAGAAGAATTCAGGGTAGGCTCACATACATAAATAGAAAATTTCTGATGAGGGATCATTGGGGTAAAGAAAGTTATTTATACATATGTGTCAGAACCTTGATTAGAAAATCTAGCCCAAAACATTTACAGTATGACTACCAGCTGCTATAGAAATAGCTGTCAGTCACAAAACAAAACATTTTGGACTTCAAAGAAATCATTATACTATACAACCAAAAGTGTACTTCAAAGAAACTGTTACACTACACAACCAAAAAAGACCAAGGAGAAAAACCCTAATAAATAATGTGTGCCAGACATTTTTTTCTTTCAGCACAGTCAGCTTCTCTCACTGCACAAAAGAAACTTTTGGTCTGGTTATCAGCAGGCTACCCAAAATCTTAGCGATTAAGACAATACTTTATTGTGAAATGACTCTTAAAGTCTCCCAGACTTCCCTAGAGTAGGCCAGTAAGGTTTTGAGGTCAACAGGTAGGTCTCATCCTTCAGAAGACTTCACTGCCCCTTTGCAGACAAAGAATACCTGTGCTGTAGTAAAGCAGGGTGCCTTTGTTATCTTCCTCACCATCTGCAGTGAACCACAGAGGGCCTTCCAGAAACTCTAGTCAGAGTGGAAAAAGTGTCCCAGGTGTATGTCTTAATTTTCAAACAATTCTTACGGAATTGTCATGCTAACACTTAGCTTTGAAGTTTCAAGAGATTTTGTATGAACACATTAAAAACTATGTTTTCTAATTCAGTGAAGAAAATGGAGTAAAAGATAGACAATATATTCAAATACTGAAGGGGTGGGGTACAGGTATAAATGTATATTCCATATTTCAAATGCAATCACTTGTTTTCAAAACAGCCTCAATTGATACAGAATTCCCAAAATCCCAAGATATTTCAATAGGCATCTATGGAAGGTTTGTTTTTGAAGCATTTTGGGAATTCAGTTATTTATCTACCCAGACAGTCTGTGAAACTGATGAGTAAGAGCCATAGTTATTATTCTGTTTAGATATGTTTAAAGGGAATAGCAAGCACATCTAAACATAATATTAAGTATATACATCACATCTTGAGACACATACCTAGCTGTCTATGAAGGAGGGAGGGAAGAGGAGGAAAAATAACATAAGGAACAAAAAGGCAAGATGGCTAAATATTTGCACTTAAACACTTGTGGAGGTAGCTTCTCAGACAACAGGAGGGAAGTGGGTGGATACAAATGTCAGTCAAGGCCCAGGATAAAGTATAAAACATAATCAAAAGAGAGCAGGAGTATTAGAAAGCCTTTGAATTTTAACAAGAAAAGGCAGAGAAACAAAAGGTGAGTATTGAATAAGGCTTGTTAAAACTGGATAGGGCAAGAGATCTGTGGGTGAGCCCCAAGCAGGAGCACGTGGTGAGCTACTTGTGTGCCTACCCCAGATCTGAAAAGTCTGAAGGGATGAACAGGACAGAGTCACCATGAAGACTGACATAGAGAACAAGCAGTAGTAAGGAGCAAGGCTTTAGATGTTAATTACTCTGCAAGATTATGACTACAGAAGCAGCTGCTTGTGCATTGAAGTGAGTGGTAAGGTGATCAGGAGGAGGTACAGGACCAGAATATAAAGAAAAAGACAACAAAATAAAAATGTGACCTGAGACAGACAAGATGTTTTTTCATACAGAACAAGTGTCAGTTCCTCTGAACCCCATACATAAATACCCTCTGTCAAATTTTGCAAGAATTTGGGATGAGCTCCATATTGCTTTGACTTGTCTTACCATGAGGGGATATGATTAAAACAAAGGTTCACATAGGACACCCTTCTATGCATTTCCCTTCCTTCTGGTATACTCCACCTTTCCAACTGCATATCATCTTTTTTGTTCACCACAAAGCACTAAAAGCATCTTGAAAGAAAGGATGAAGAAACTGCTTGTGGAGACTTCTTGCAAGCAGTATTTGTGGCATCAAAAATAGAAGAAATACTTATCCATCATCCATCTAATGTTACTGCTTCGGATTTTCCAACATAATTCAGCACTTCCAGGTAACTACTCTAGTCCTGTACGATGCCCAAGATGCCTTTATCACAGAAGAATTTGTGCCCAGATACAGGGGAATAGAAGCTTTATTTTGGGGAGTATATATAAAACTGTTTTCAAAAGCTTTGGAGGCTTGGTATTCACTGATTTGCACCATTGAAAGCAATTGAACTTCATCTTCTTGTTTTGACCTGAATGAGTTTACATCAACTGGTACATTATGGTTACCTTAATAATTAATAAACTACATTATAGTTTGCAACACCGGAGATTATACAGTGTGCACACAAATGTGTATGCACATCCACATACCTACACACACACTGAACTACATATAAATCAGCTGAATTTAAAAAAATTCATCAGTACACCCTCTTTTTCATTTAATGTCAAGCACCCAAGCTCGATAAATTCCTTAAGTCAAGGAGGTCCATTCTTGGTCTTACTCGAAAAAAGACTGAAGCACGGACAAACCTTCAAACCTCTCTTTTCCTGTGGACATATCCCCTCAGTTTCAGCCACTCTGTTTCCCACTCCACTGAATCTTGTAGACATAACCACTTACAGATAAATTTAAAAGCAGACTCTAGAAAGAGAACTGACAAGAATAGTTACTATGTGGGTATTCTACACTAAAAGAAGGCATATATTTAACACATAGACAAGTACACTCAAACACAGATTCTGGAGAAAGAATTCAGAACACTAATCTCACAGGGAAAATATTGTATTTTTGTCCAAGAAAATCACTTAATCATAAATTTATGAGGTGTTAATAGGCCAATTCTCATTTACTCCAAGCAAATACTGTTCTTAGAAGTCAAATTCTATTAGAGAGAGCTATCAAGGTATTAATTCATTCTCATACAAACAATGAGTGCTCCATGCCACTGTAACATAGCCAAATAATAGTGGGAGGAGTTTCTTCTCTCTGGATAACCATAAAACAATATAAGCACAATCAGCATGATAAAATATCAATGATTGTCTCTTGTCATATATAATACAAGAGCATACTGAAAGTAGTCCTAGTGATAGAAACTGAACACACATAGGCACACACACCCTTGCCAGCTTGCTTTGCATCAGAGCTTCTCCAGCTGTTTGCTTTTACAAAATTCCATTGCATCTCTATATTAGATGACTGGATTTCAATTTCTTCTTCTGATAAATTCAAATATATATTCTAAAGTGCTGTTAAGATCCAAGATCTCCCTTTTTTCCTGTTTACAGGACATAATTTTAGACAGCCTGACCTTCATCAAATTATTTGTTAAACAGCTTATGTAATGATATAATCATTTCTTTTAGTTAGACAAGGTTTGAAGACTTTTGTCTCACGGTGACAGCCTGCTCAAAGCAAGACTAGCTTTAAGGCTGTATCAGGTAGCCTGGAGACTTGCATTGTCAGATTTCTTATACTTAGGTCCAAAACTAATGAGGGATCATTAAACCCCATATTTTTAAATCCATACATCACCTTATGACAAAAGATGGAGAAGGTATGTGAGAGCTGCAAAGGAACAATCTGCACCTTAAAACCTTGAGAAGCACTCCTTACAGAAGCAAAGATGTCTTGGGAGAGGCTGGGATGCTTCTTGCCAAGCAGTGCTACCTCCAGTCAGTGTGGCTCCTTCCAGATCTGAGAGATTACCAGAAGACAACACTGCCATAACTATGGCCACCATTTTCATGCTTATGTTTTCTTTGAGAATCTGCACTTCCCCATTTTCCTGCACAGGCCTCTAATTTCCCTGACTTGCCACAATGGTTTTCTGTTCACAACACATGCCAAAAAACAGGCATGAGGTTCCAGGGCAGGACATCCTGCATGAGCCTTTCCACTGTATCAGCTACACTAAGAAAACTGAGAAGCAGCTCAAGTCACTAAACCTCACACAGACACAACTTCCTTCTAAGAACTTGCTTTTAGTATCACTAAGCATGAACCACCTCACAGGCCTCAATCAAATTAATTTTATCAAAACTAGTCTGAATCAATCTTTTTCCAGTCAGTTTAATGCTTCTAAATTTCTGATAAGAAATATAATACAGTGGTTAAAATATTCCTAACATTCCCTTCTGAGTTTGTTTTCATCCGAATTCTTAAGCAGAAAATATTCTATATAGTAGAACAATATTTTCAGGGCACAAAATGTAAAGCTACATTCTTTCTTCACGTTGGTGGTCTATGACCAATGGGTTTTTTGTCCTGACTTGTATCCTGAATTTTTAGTCATTTTCCTTTTTAATATGCGTGCTCTCTCTGAAATCCAATCGCTATGCCAACTGTGGTAAATGCCCAGCTTGTTCTGCATAGTATAAAGATGAGTGGACTACTCAATTTAAAGATTTTTGACAGATATGAATAATTTTAAGCTTAGTATTCAAAACCTGTTCAAAAATGCCTCACGGCTGACTTGCAGATGGATCACAGAATCAGTGAGTGGTGTGATATATCATTTGAGAAATCTTTTGAGGAAAAGAATCTCAACAGCATAGAACACTATTAACTCTTGGAAAAGGACTATGACTTCAAAGTCTAAATTTTATTAAAATGCAGACTGTATTTCACACAAACCTAATATAATTATGAGACTGATAAAGTGAACTGAACTCCTGCCCTACTAAGAGAGACCAAGGAGGGTAGAGTTGTTTTGTTCATAATGGAGAAAGCTGAGGAGACCACATCTGGAACTTAGAAAATCCTAACATCTGTGGATGGGGGCAAAACATGCCCTTGATGACACTGGAGATGGTGCCTATGCTTGTAGTTTCTCTCTGGCCAGCCTTTCCTACTGGACAGAAAGGGACCTGCTGGAGAGCAGCTCTGTGGAGAAGGTGGACAACAAGCTGTCCATGAGCCAGAAGTGTGACCTTGTGGCCAGTGAGGTCACATGAATGCTGTGTGCAGTTCTGGGCTCCTCAGGACAAGAGAGACATGGAGCTCCTGGAGGGGAGGGAGGTCCAATAAATATGATGATTAAGGGCTTGGAGCATCTCAAAAGGAAAAGTTTACCAGCTGGACTTGATGACCTTAAGACTTCTTTTCCAGCCTGAAAGATTCTAGAATTCTATGGAAGGGTGAGAGTTGGGTCTGTTTAGCCTGGAAAAGAGATGACTGAGAGGGGATCTTATGAATACCCATGAGTATCTGAGGGGAAGATGAATGGAACCAGGCTCTTCTTGATGGTACAAAGCAACAGGACAAAAGACAGCAGGCAGAAACAGATGCACAGGAAGTTGAGGAGTAAGATGAACATGAGGAAAAACTTCTTTACTGTGCAGGTGACCATGCACTGGAATAGATTGCCCAGAGAAGTTGTGAAGTCTCCCTTCTTAATTCAAGACTCATCTGGACACAATTCCTTGAAATGCTCCTCCATGTTTTTTTTTTCTTGGCAATAACAAAAATTAAATTCTTTCAGCATCAACATTTAGACTAGTTCATAAAACCTCTGCCATCAAAAAAATCTAACTCCAGCCCTGTGTTTCTTAACAATGGTGTCATCTATTTTTGATAAGTTTTGCAAAATAAGAGAGAGGCATTGGCTGTTCACAACCACTAAGTGGAGCTGGATACCAATGACAAATTTCACGAGGAGCCACAGACAGGTCTGAAGTAAACAGGAAGGTCCAGAGTCACCCAGCTCAGATTAAGCAAGGAGTGATGTATGTGATCCATGTCACACCTATCTGAAGCAGTAAACAACCAACCAGATTTGGATGCTGGAAAGTCAGTGCTGAGAAGAGCACTGTCGCCACGAACTCATACTGTCCTGCATGCGTCATACAGAAAAGAGATAAAGCATATCCTCTACATTGGTTATTCCAGTCTACAGAGGTCAGCATTTTATTTCAGAAAGCTTTCACAACAGTTTTTTAATAAAGCTAATTAAAGGCATGCTAGTCTAATCTGCAGCCTGGACATATCCTTTGTTTACGTAATTCCTCAGATTTTTTCATTTCTTACTGTGATGCAAGACTGTTTTAAAAATCAATTAAATCAAATGCACTAGTTCATCAAAAGTAATGCATTTGAGAAGTAATAGAAGTCAAAAGGATAATTACCTTCAATATTCAAAAAGAAATTTTTTATGCTATAAGAGACTGAAACATGGCAAAGATATGTTAGGAAAACAAGCAAATTTTTAGAAGTAGAGGTAGCAGATTTTAAGTAGGTGCTTGTAATTGCACTAAAAACTATGGTATCACCTGAGATGCAAACAAATAATGAGAACTCAGATGTTACATAGAGACCGATTAAAACTTGGGTATGCAAAAGACACAGTATCTGTAAAATAGTGACATAGCCAACATTCACAATTTTTCCTTTTTAATCATCTTAATTAATCAGGACTTTCAATACACTTCTGTAATCCACTACATCTTCACAACACTTCAACCAGAGGACAAGAAGTTCTAAAAACCTGTATTAAAAGGTTAAACCTTCCAACAACTTTGGGGTGATATTCATATATTGTTAAACCAGTGTGGACTCAGAATTGTCATGCCTGACCTCAGCTGTTCAGTGATGCCCCACTCTGCTGCACCAGAGGTGTGGCAGATGGGTGGGAACTGGAAGAAAGTAGCAGAGACCTCCTGGAGATTTTAAAAAATTAGATAAACTGTGCACTAAGAGGACAGGGATGCTTGCATTGATCTATCAGAAAGACTAACTTTGGAAGTGCTTAGAGAACAAGCAATTCAAATGGCAGAAAAATTAAGTTCCTCTTTTATTTCTTCCAGCAGAATGACTCACTCACCACATAGTGTTGATTATTGCTCCTAAAAAGCTAAGAACATTCTCTGCTCCCAGTTTTAAAGAGGGGAAGCAAGAACATCAGCAAGACAGTGACATTTAAACAGTAGTTTAAATACCCATCAATGCCTGAGGGAGCATGTCCTAGCACATTTCCTATGCTAGACAGGACAGAAAAGCTCATCAAAATGATCTCTCAATCTGATCTCACAATTAATTTTCATTATGAATATGCACATCTCCTGAATATAGTCATTAAAGTCACCACTGATTTTAACAAAGGTGTTGATAAGCATCACAAAAAGTCGCCACATTTCTGGATTGCAGCTTATCTATTCAAATTTTAGGGGTAAAAGATCAAACTCAAATCTGTTATTCTTAGGTTGGAAACTGCTCGTATTTATCTGAACTGTTGAACAGGATTCAGTCCCATTCTGGTAATTAGATCGTCTAGTCTCAACTATATCACATTTTTGAAAAATCATCACTGAAAGCAGGTGCTTTCCCTTCATTGGCTTAATCAGTTAGACATGCAGAGATTTTTTTTTCAGTACATCAGCTTCTTTCTCCCACATTTCTTCTACTGAATTTTTATATAATTTCTCTAAGTATTATTGCAGTTATTGTGGGCTATTGAAGCATAATTGAGTGAAATCTAATAAAATAACTCTTTCTGTCAGTTTCATTGATATGTAAATAATAAAAAGGAATAATAAAAAGGAATGAAAATCATTATTGATGTTCAAGATACTTAATAGGTATTTCTGCTCTCACTGTTTTCCAGTTGAGAATATTTGCTGTGTCAGTATTTTCAACTGAAATTACATAATCCACCAGAATGAAGACTTCCTATGGAATTCAAACATACTATTTCTGCTAAGAATAAAAGAATATTGAAAAAAAGATAAATTTGAATTTATATTTTGTATTCTTTGAGAAATGACTGATTTTTTAACAGTTCAGAGTGCGGTCTTTGAAATACGAAATTTCCTTCTCTGCAAATAAAGCCCACTTGATCTTAGCTTTTCTGACCTTTGCCCAACATCTGCAGGAGTTAAAAACATAACTTCCTGAATCTTGGCCAACCCAAGGCAGCATCTGCAATTACTCTTGGCCTTGAATCCTTTCAACCATGACTCAGTGTGCTGCTTTGATTGATACAAGAATGCAAATGGTGTCCTCTGAAATACCAGGGATGTCCTCTCCTACAAATGAGTTCCTGACTTCTTTTAGTTTCCATGGGTGCTGGAAATGAATTTAAAATGCCATCCTCTGCACTGTCTATTTTTCCCATGCCTAAAGACCTCCTTTAGTAGGAAGTAATCTAGCCTTTCTATTAAAATACCTATTCCTACATGCCCAAAATTTGAAAGTGAACTCAGGAAACCTAAAATCAGCTTTTTAATTCAAAAGGTTAGACAGATACAATAAGCCCACAGACCACTCCCATGGTTTTAATGGATTTATTCAAGATTTTCAGCTAGAACTGTATGATGAGAAACTGTCTTGGCCTGTAAAAATATGCATTTGAACATATAATGTGTCTAGTACAACACTTCTTTGAGGGCAGCATAGCAAACTTAGTGATGTCAGAATTACATTCTGACCATATTGCTCCAATGTTTAAGTGCCTCATGTCCCTGCATACTTTGGAACAAAATAGAAAATGGATTTAGTTAAACTGTAGGTGCTTGGCACCAGACTTCTCTCTTACGTGCAGGCACTGCCAAGCACATATTTATTTCTGAAACTCCAGAATACTAAATATTGTACAAATATTAGAGGGCTAATTTGTTCTTCCCCACAGAACATATGCTCAGAGGGAAATCCAAGAAATGGCAGGAGACAAGTTACATTATTTAAATTGAGCATTGATCTATCTATCTGCAAAGATCCAGAGGGAGAACCAAAGATACAGTTAACTACAGGTAAGTCTGAATGCCTGAGGACTGTTCTGCTAGAACAGGGAAACGTTTGTAGGAGAAACTGATTGCCAAATCCTCATTCATGATGGGAAGAGGCAAGAATGATAAAAAAGTAAGCAAGTGGAACCAAAAGTTAAAAAAATTTGTGCATGAACTTGAAGGTGGTTCATTTAAACATAAAGAAGCAAAATATTTAAGTAAAAATATTATCAATCCTCCCCCACTTAGTTAGTTGAACTACATTTGAACTGAAAAAGCAGGGATGATGTGAAATCCAAGTGATTCAGAAGGTGCCAGGATAATGAAATATAGAATAGGAAGTGCTGAAATCAACAAATATGCCAAAGCTTTGGCAATATTTCTGAGAAGAGTGGGGTTAGCTTCTGCAATAAGGCAAAGCTTTTGTATTACAGTCCTGAGAAAGAGCATGGTGACATCATTGTCAAAATAAAGAATTAACCTGTTATTTTAGCCTAAGCAGACTGCACTGAAGCAAATATATGGAATGAACAGTTTTCACTGATAAGCAGTAGAAATCAAATTCCCAGTTACTTAAATATCCCGTTATTCTTAAATAAAATGCCAAACATTACTGAAAAGGAAACACTGTAACTACTACAATTATAATTGAACTGAATATATTATTTTCATAAGAATGTGACATCTTTCCCTGAAGATGCAAATTACAAAAACCTAGCAAAAACAAATATTAAAATGAAAAAAAAAAAATTTAAATATGCAGGAAAGTGTGCGTTCTTAATAAATACGTAGAGTGTTTCCGTATTTTAATATAATTGTATAATACAAGCAATTTTTATCAGACAAATACTACAATATATTCTAACTAAAAAATTAACAAGGTGTTTAAATAGAAAATTAGAATAAATTCCTGTTGCAGCTGTACAGAGGTGACACTCCTCTATGCATACATACTCATTAAAGTGGAATGAAGTAATTTGACTTGTCATCTGACCTGAAAGTACCATTTGTAGCAGCTGTCAAAACAATCATTAAGCAGAGCAATTTTTCATATTTTCCATATACATTGTTATCAGTAGCTTTCATTTAGACAATATTAATGGAATAATATGTGATTATATTTCTGATTATACTATAACCTCACACAAATTAATTAACAAAGTCATCACTATATGAGCACACACCAACATTATAGTTGATAAACACTTTGGTATTCATTCCTCCCTCAAAATACAAAGGAAAGAAATTTTCTTTTCACTCCCTGCTCAAATTTCCAAAAGAACATGCTGCTCTCAATCATCTCAGTGTTCACCTGTAGCATTAAACATTACAGCGCAATCCAGTTTTACAAAATCCACCCACAAGAGAGGCTGAACACATCCAGCTCTTCTCATGAGGATATTCCTTCCACATTGCTCAGTCTGCCTATGTTAAAGTCACTTATGAGTTTCCATAAGGGCTTTACACTGCAAAAGTGTATACACTTTACACTGAAATATTTGTATAAATGTATACATGTACACAGCATCATCTCCTGCTGAAGCTGATGCTAAGCAAACATCAAGAAATATTAGTCCTATTCTTTACAAGACTGAGTCATTTTTCAGTGCTAATGATATGTTTTCTCAGCAAAGTGAAAGAATTATATTTTAAAAGTTATTTTAACCATCCTGCTGTTCACTTGAGGACATAACTGAAGGTTGGTTAGAATTATTTTACTACCTTCATTGAATTTTGCTCAATCGTAGATGGCATCTGAACTTTTTCCTCTGCATTCAACATACCAACAATAATTTTTATTTTTTACTTCTCCATGTTTCAAATTAGAATTGGTTTAGAAGTGCTTATTTGAAATTAATTTCTGTGCTTAGAAAGGTGATTAGCAACAACTATCTTCTCATTACCAGTCAGATACTTGCATATAACAAAAATAAAAAGCAATTGTGGGCTCCCAGCTGTGGATTACATAAGATATTTCTTCTCCTACTTCAGTAGCTTTCCAGTAACCAACGAAGCACAGCAGTAGCCTATCACAGCAACACTGAAAGGAAGACAGCAAGCAGACAACTAATTTTCTTTGCTATCTACTCATTTGAAATAGAAATTAAAAAAACCCAAAACATACACAAGCATCTAGGAAACTACATTCTTTAGAAAAATAGAGAAGCATCCAGTATTTTACTTCAGTAGTAACCGTTGGGTGCATCTTTTGATAGCACTTGCAGATAAACCAAAGCAAGTACTTTCTGCCAGTTCTGAACATTGATTGGCTTCAGTCACCCTGTACCTCCTGTAAAAGCCAAACACAGCAGCTGCCCCATCAAGATGCTACTGTCTGGCTCTCAAAAACACAGTGAGAAGATAGAATCAATATTTTCTATGAAAGTGGTAACTTTAAAAAAAATGAGGCTCAATTGAAGTGAAGCCTGAATCAAGATTAGGAAATGACTAATCTTCCACTCTGATTGTGAAAACACCCAATACACAGAGCCACATCCTTCAGAGTCTTCCTCTGGTGTTTTGTATTGTTTGTTTTGTTTTATAAGCTGTTTTATATTGAGTAGCAGGCCTGCATTACAGAAGCTACATGACAGGAGGTTCACAGCTGTACTATGAAGACAACCTCCCCCTCAGCTACCAATGAAAGGAGAGAATGGAAGAAAGAGGAATAAACTGTAGCATTTAAACACAGATAGGACATGATTTTCTTAACATAAAATGTATCCCTAAGCAGAGGTGCATAAGGAGAGAGAAAACTTGCCAGTAACCTTGGAGAACATATTATATTTTGGTCCTACATGGCTTGACATATAGCCATGTGTACACACCCACAGCTCCAGGCTTCGGCTGCTCCTGGGAAAGCCACCCTAGAACTCTGCTCTGACACCAAAGCACTGATACAGCAAACCCTCAGAATAAACCCCCCAAAACCAAACAAAACCAAACCAAAGAACAAACAAACAAACCACAAAACAAAACAACCCCAGTCATTTAGTTTTCAATGTTAGATAACTTACACAAGATCATTTTCCGTGAGTTAGAGACAAATGCTTTTAGCTATCTCTATTCAGGCTTTACAAAAATGGGAAAATCAGCATTGGAAAAGCATCTTTTATGTCCCAGACAGAGCAAGTGCTACCAAGCTGTGCAACATCTTTTCAGCATACTTTGTAGCTAATTTTTGTTTGTTTGTTTGAAACATCTTGAACTGAATTTTGAAAAAACTCTATGTTTTTCAGTCAAGAATCCTAGGTGGTTTGAATCATCACTGCCACCTCCAGAAGATGGCACCAGCCACCTTTATTATGCTTCAGAAGAATATGTTTTCACCTAGTACTGTCTTCATTTCATTAGTGCACATAAAACCTGTCATCTTCACTGACTCACTTACTTTTGAAGAAACTAAGTAGATTGCAAATGGTTTTCCCAATTTACATCTGCTTTGTAATGATTTACTTGTTTTGCAGCATTGGATTTATATTATTAAAATGTATAACATCTCAAGTGACATCATAGTTTTTTCTTGCAATAATGTCTTCATAGAAACAGAATAAACCAGATATCTCCTAAAAGTATGTATATTTTGTTAGAGAGGCTAAAAAATCATTTTCTTAAACATCATAATGCAACCATAACACTATTAGAAAAACATTTGCTTTGCCTTTATGGAAAATATGGAAAACATTCCTTCATTCACTAATTGCTATCTGAATTCAATACAGCCACAACTTTATTTCCCCCTAATTTCTTCTAAATTCTTTTCTCTTCTTATAGAACAGATACAGCAGGGCTACAAGCCTGTTACAGTATCAAATCTTTACCCTGCTTGAATTGCCATATTCCACCTTCTCCTCTGTTCCAATACTTACAGGTGGAAGCTTTCAAAAATTTTTACCAGCATATAAAAGACCTGTCAACAAAGTCAAACAACAATACTTAAATACATGCTGAATGAAGTTGCCATTAATTGCTGGTACACAGAAAGCTTCAAGAAATACTTGCAGTTGAATATATTTTGTTTGGGTTCATTAAGACTTTTCCTTTCATTGCTCACTAGTGTACAGATTAACATGGCATATACTATTTTCTCTCCATTTTTTAGATTTCAAACTGATTTTTTGGGTCATCTTATTTTTTCTGTTTTAGCATTAGCTGTTGACATACAACTCTTATCACAGCCAATAGAAGCCCCTGACTGAATAGTTTAGTTTTTTTCCCCATGATTCCTGCCAGTCACTGCCAGTTCCAGTACTTTACCTGAATAAAGCCTGTCCAGTTACCTTTTTTTTTCGTTTGTGCAAAGGCCCTTGAAGAAGCTGAAAGCTGTATTGGTCTCTCAATGTAAATATCACGCCCAGGGCACGGCCTTCAGTCAGCAAATGTAGGTAGGCTCCATAATTCTCAGGAGTTGCACAGGGTAACTCCCTACAGAGTCTAGATGTTTTCTCAAAGACGCCTGAAGAGAAGGAGGACAGAGGGAGGGGTGGGAGTTGCAGGGCTCCCCTGGGGGAGTGGTGGCCCATGGTGCAATCCATGAGACCTGCATGAGCCTTGAGCTGGACTGGGATTGGGACTTCAGTAGCAGCACTCACTGAAGGCTGGCTGCGGTGGCCAATGGACACAGACTGGTCTGCTTTTTTGGAAAGTCTACACCCATTCTAAAAGATTGGTTACAGCTAAATCTTCCTTCATGGTATATTTGCAATGTGTCTTTTGTGTAAGCAAAATGCCATGCAGTGCACACAGGCAAATACTGAGTATAAAAGCAGCCAGATGTTTCCAGGCAATTTCGTTTAGCTTTGAAATAATACCACAATCAAAGATCAATACAAGAAGAAGGTAGTTTAAATGACAGGATGTATTTAAAACTACCTAGTTTCACATATACTTGTCGAAATTTATGCTATTCAATGTAGTAAAATATTTTCTGTCAACCAGGAGTAAGAATCACTGAATCTCACTTTTATTTTCAAATAATGCTAACCCACAATACAATATCTTTTGTCTTGAAAAGAAAGGAAGGATGTAACCTAAAGACTTCGCTGGAGCATATCCCAAGAATTTGCAATGAATCTTTCACTGCAATTTAGTTGAATTGGTTTGGATGTGCTTATTTGAAATTAAGAGGAACAGACTGACTTCTAAGAAGAAAAATAAAAGCTTCCAAGAAAAGTTTCTATTAAATACCTCTCAAACTGAATTACAACATATTCTTCAGTGTAAATTACTGCTAGACATGTTTTCTTCATTTCCCCTTCCATAAGCAATATAAAAAAAAAACCCTGAATAGCCCTCATCAAAACCCACATATTTGATTATATTTAAGGATGTACCACAAAAGAGTTGTTCCACTGTTTACTAAAAAAAAAAAATTAAAATCACATTTCAAATCACATTGACATCAAGTATTTTCAGACCATGTAATTATGAATGATGGCCTGTTTCAAGGAAAATAAAGAAGAAAAAGCCTAGCTATTTCATCTAGCCTGATGTAGCTCAAAAAGCAATCAAATTTCAGTAAGAAGGCACCACACTGGCATGCTACTGACTAGAGAGGAGAAACTCCTTCCTAGCTGTTAGGCCATACCTATAGGCTGTGAGAGCTCAGAAATTTAGCAGAACTCAAAACAGGGACATCTGACCAAATGATCAATCTCCTGAACCTTTGAACACCAATAAGAACTTCAGTGGTTGACCAACTGTGTCGGTTATATATTCAAAGACTTCTGAGCTGACAGCAGACTTGTCCTTCTCAGTATGGAATGTATGTATGGTAGCATCCAACAGACAGAGCTGAAGATATTGAAAAAATTAATTCACAGGAACAAGCAACATCATAGAATGAACACTTGGAAGTTTTTTGAGAAAGGAAATGAAGTCATTTTCATGCAGCAGTTTAGATCAAGGCTGCTAAGTTTTTCTGCTCAGACCTATCTGTCATTAGACCTGCAGATGGCACAAATGTGGGATGAGGGGCTGACAGGCCAAATGGGTGTGCTGCAAGGAAGAGGGACCCCAACAAGCTGGAGAAACAGGCTGATGGTAGCCTCAATTAGTTCAACAAGTCCTGTCCCAGGAGAGGAGTAACTTCAGGCTCTAGCACAGGCTGACTAACTGCAATGTGTCTTTTCAGAAAATGCCATGAGGGTTCTGGTGGACAGCAAAGCAAAGACCAAGGTCATCCTGAATGCATTAGGAAGACCACTCCCAGCAAGTGAAGTGACATGGTCTCAAGGCCTCTACTCGGCCTTGGTGAGCCTGCATATGGAGTGTTGTGTTCAGCTCTGGACTCCCCGCTGCAAGAGAGACATGGAACCCCTGGAGATAGACAATGGGCCATGAAGATGGTGAAGGGCTTGAAGCAACTGTTGTCATATGAAGAGGTGCTGAGAGGGCTGGACTGGAAAAGAGAAAACTCAGAGTGATTTTATCCACACATCTAGATACCTGGTGAGGAGAGAAAAGAATGTGGGTCAAGGCTTTTCTCTGTGCTTCACATTGACAGGACAAGAGGCAACAGGCACACATTGAGATAGAGGAAATTCCACTTAAAAAGAAGGAGAAACCTTTTCAGTGGTGATGATGATTATGGGCTGGCACAACTTGTCCAAAGAATTCCTGCAGTCCATGGAAATACTCAGAAACAAGTGGACACATTTCTAAACAACCTGCTACAGCTGACCCTGTTCTGACCTGAGGGTTGAACAGAACAACTTGCCCAACACCACTGTGGGATTCATCTCGTGATGAATTTGGTGTCATTTCATAATTATTTATTGATGAATAGGAAAAAAAAAATTGTTTCCAGATAAATCTTTTGAGGGTTCTTTTGCAAACTCTTAAATAGGAAATATATTGAAAGAAGAAGTTCAGTATTGTGACATGTTAGGCCAAGGTAAAGTTGACTGTGACCTCCAAAACAGCCCAATTTCTTCAAGGAGTTTAATTAGACCCCAAAAAATCAAAAACTGTCTCAAAAGTGGCATAGTTTTCCACACAATGTTTAGAAAACATGTTCAAAATTCCATTTACATTGTGTAGAAGCTATAAAAAAAGTCATTAAACAGAGATAGTATTTTTTTTCAGGAAAGGAAACAGCTCTAATCTGGTTGTGTTAGCCTAAAACACCTGTCTCCTCTGCCTTCACTGCAAGTCCTGTGGTTTGAGTCATGAAAGCAGAAAATATTAGGAACAGAATCACACTATGCTCTAAGTAGAATGAGTTAATTCAAAAAGTGCAAAGGGGCCTGTTATCTCCTTTAATATGGTCCTTCAACCCAGAGACCCTTGGGTCTTCAGCAGAGGAAGCCCATGCTTGAGCACATGTCTCTGCAGCACAGCTCAAAGTAACCTTTCCATGAGTCCTTCATGAAGGAAGCAACACATAAATTTACAACAGGGAGCTCAGTTTCTGGCATGCCAGCTTGCAGAATGAAATGCAGAAACTTTTTCAGGGGCCCAATCTGTTCAGATATAGTGTGAATGACAGACAGGACTGTCTAAACACATCTGTGATTGTGAGAGATTGTGCTGAAAATCATGCTGTCAAGCCCCTCTTGCCATGTGCTGAGTGGAGGTCTAATGATCCCAAGGACTCTGGCAGATCCCATTCCAGATGAGGAAGTCATAAGGAAGGATGCAGAATATGCATATAACTAAGCCTCTTCACCTTGGATTTGATAGGGTTCAGTAATAAATGCAGCCTACAGATTTATTACAGATTTTTTTATAAATAGATGTATGTTTGCATTATTGATATCCC
Organism: Poecile atricapillus; assembly: GCF_030490865.1. Classification (NCBI taxonomy): domain Eukaryota; kingdom Metazoa; phylum Chordata; class Aves; order Passeriformes; family Paridae; genus Poecile; species Poecile atricapillus. The sequence continues at coordinate 85,791,378 of NC_081289.1, read as the reverse complement.
TTTATAGATATGAAAATTAAGCCCTGGAAAAGAACAAACCCACAAATTACACAAGGCACCTGCTCCATGTTTAGATTTTAGTCTTTTCATGGAACAATGCCAGCATTTGAAATCTAAATTTTTGCCCCCTCTGTAACATGACACATCTTACCATATTCCAGAAAGCAAAAATTGGTATTTAATAATTTGGAGTGAGAAAAAAAAAATAAAAATCACAAAGCCCCACCTCATCCCTCATATTCTTGACCATAACTGCAATATTACTGTAATACTGTTTTAACTACACCACTTCTTTGCATGGCTAAACTGCCCATGCAATCTGACCTGGCCGATTTTCTTTCTGTACTATACCTTTAACGTTCAGCTATTTTTTTTTTTTTTAATTGTTTTGGCTTGTTCTTCTTTTTTCTATAAATATACATGTGTAAGTAATTCAGAATTTATTTTCAAAGGATTGTGCAGTTGGCATAACTTGATAGTTTAAAAACAAACCAACTGGAGCTGCGTTTGGGGTTTGTTGTTTTTTTCCTGGTATTGGAACATCAACTTTCTCTCTCCATTCACAGAATCAAAGAATGGTCTGTGTTGGTAGGGACCTTATAAATATCATCTCCTTCCAACCCCCCTGCTGTGGGCAGAGGCACCTTCACTAGCCCAGGTTGTTCAGAGCCCCACCCAACCTGGCTGTGACCCTTCCTTATCTAGAGGAGTTTTTTTACTGGTTTTATCTGGTTTCTTTAAAAATTGCATCTTGGCATTTGAACTTCCTTAAGCTGACTTTAAAATCAGATAGATGTTTCTCATAATCCCAAGGTAATTCAGAGGGTTAAGTTTAACTGCATAATGCACTTATGAGCTTTTTCTTTGCAATTAGGCCTCAACAGAAACCCTCTGTGCTGGAGAAGAGTGCTACCTGATTAATATTTGTGAGCAGTTTAGCAACAGCGCTTCTAAACATTCTTGCACAAAGCACTATGCAATATGTTTACTTTACAGCAAAAATATTTTAAAGCTAATTATGTAACAACACTTGTTAATGTAGGAATTTTATCACTGGAAGTAGATCCAGAGAGGAAAGTAAGGAAAATTAGGAATGCTCTAACATGTGAAATCCTTTCTCCAAATTATACAGCAGCTTGATGCATATAACAAAACACACAACATACGCATCAACATTAAAATAGTAATAGAAATTCTAAAGGCTTCTGTACAGCATTTGAAACAAAAATCTTAGACTTTTCTCAGCTCAGTTAGATTATATTTTCATGCACTAATTTATAGTTTCTGCCCTTGGCCCATTCCATTCATTCAATTAATGCAATTCTATCTGACATTTCCTTAAACATTGAAAGTTCCCTTCAGAGCACAAGACTAAGAAAAAGATTTAAGAGGGAGAAATATTATAAGAGAAATAGTTTTGGTTCGATATTTTCATAGAATGTTCAGTGCTGGAAGATACCACTGGGACATCACATAGTCCAACCTCCATGCTCAAGCACAGTCCCCCAGGACTTCTGGGAGGATTCTCTTCACTAATATTGCACAAAACATACAGAGATAGCCAAGCAGCAATAAAGACACCCAGGGAGTGTCTTTACCTCTGACAACAGCCAATTTTTCTATTAAAGCCTGCTTAGATTAAAAATCCTTGTGTAGAAATGTTTCTACACAGTGTTTAAAATTATTGCTGTACCTTTGGCTAACCTGAAACCTGATGAGGAAATCTATGGCAGTGAGTCACATGACAGCAAACACTTGCCTGGAACAGGGAAAATAATGCAATCTTACAAAATGTAGTTTGTATCTAGGAACATTATTGCTTTGTTATTTATGACTGAGGTGACTATAGGGAAAGATCTAAATTGTATTTCATTTAGAATACAACAGGGAGTAGGACATGCAACACAGTTTAACTTCATCAAGCTCTGGAGACAGCTTCCTGAAATGCTAGGACAAGGACCACACAGGTGGTATATTTTCTTCTTTCTATATTTGGTATACTTTCTTCCCTCTGGTTGTACAAATAAGGTAGCTTATTTGTAAGGTGAAGGAAAAACCTGTAAATTATACTGATTGACATGTGTATTTGAAGTTAAAAAAGACTGAGTTTTGTACTTGTCATTTGTACATGCCTTGCCCCTTCATGGAGACTGAAACACTGCATAAAAATAGAATATAAGACACCTTCCAATCATTACCACTTCTCAACAAGGAAGAGGCACTATAGCTAGAACAGATTATATCTGGCTGCACAGTATTGATGTGTCTAAGCTTCTTATTAGGACATAGAACTAAAAACAAGTTGTACACCTCTGGTAAGTATATGGTTCCTGCTTATCACTAAAGTGTTTGTTAGCACACAAAAATTGTTAAAAAAAATTACTGTTAGGTGCAAGTGACTGGTCTGTGAAAATGGCTTTAGGGATTTGCAGTGGTTCCTCTCAAGGACTGCAGCATATTCTCTGCAGCTTCTAAATTACAGCATACAATTCATTTCAAGGTGGATTCATGTTGCTCAAGATGGACATGTCAAGGTTTTGCCCACATACCTATATTTTGTGTTACCATGTGTGTCATAACGCTCCTCTGTTTTTCTTGTGGACATAAACCTCCTTTGCTACTTAAACTGTTCAATTGAACTTCCAATTTAAGCTCCTTCATATGCTCCCTTTACAAAATTCTTCTCCTGCCTCCCTAACTGCAATGACTCTTACCTCGTCCCAGGAACCCTCACTTACACAACCAGGAGAATAGAAGGCAAGATCTTCTCACAAGAGAGGATGGGAGCCATCCTCTGCTAGCAGAATTTTTGTCAAATGCATTCAGTACTTAAAACCTTTGTTTCAGTAGGAAGATTCAACTAAGTTGTCAAACTTGGATCATAAATGACAGTGCCTGCATTAACAAAGTCTAGAAATTTATGTAACAGCAATGTCAAGCCAAATACATGTCAGGTTTAAAGACTATTTTTTAATTATAAGTTATTCCACTGTAAGCAGAAGATTTAAGAGAAAAGATAAACATATGTGGGAGTTTTTAGACATTTTAATGCATATGACAATCAAAAGACTGCTTGAGAAACATAAATGCCACACCTCATCCTTGCTGTGGTCTCCCTGGCTCTTTAATAAAATTAAACTTCTTATACAGTTAAGTGCAGGAGTAAACTTCATCAATAGTGCTTTTAGCTGGTAGGCATGAGACTCCCAAACCATCCTCCCCAAAACTAAAAAAAAAAGAAAAATAAAAAGCCCCCCCCTAAGTTTTTTATACAGTTGTGCAGAAAAAAACCAGCTAGCTGTTTCCATTATGTTTAGGACTAATAATTTGAGGAAGTCCACTACAAATTAAGGTTGTTGGATGGACCAAACAGCCTCCTTGAATAAAAAAGGCCAGATTTCTGAATAAAGATGAAGCGTAGCAATATTTTTTTACTCTTCTGGCTGTAATAAAACATTTGATATGACATGTAGCAAGATATTAGATGAACTGCAGAAGATTATATTGCTAAAGAAAGTCAAAACTACATGAAAGGATAGTTATGAACAAAAATGCATTAGACAAGAGGAAGATTACAAGCAGGTTTCCTCATTTATCATTCTGAGGCCCAGTCTTTTTCCTCAGCTTCATTAAAAAATAAAAACTGTTCATGTAAGAAAACTGTTTCAGCAGCACCAGTCACATTTTTCAAAGGCAGAAATTTGGAAAGTACCAGTCATACAGAAGTATCTGGGTAACTATCCACGTTAGCCATGTAGCAGAAGAAAGATCATTTGGTAGTACAAAAGGCAAGATAATATACTCAACATCTATTAAGTGACAAAGGGGAATTAGGTGATAAGACTATATGCCACCAAATCCTAGGAGGTGTCAAGAAACCCAGGGGAGAGAGTAATTTTGAAATTCTGTGTCAGTAAACTACTATCTAACCATTTATGAGAAGAAAATGGAGTGGGGTAATGGAGAGGGGATTTGCTTCTTTTAGAGTAAGCACAGAGAAGGGCTGTTGAGTGAAAAAGATGTCTGAAGAATGGCAAAGTACACAGAGCAATGCAGAAACACCTTTCACAATTTGAATGAATTATGGCTCCTTTTGGTTTCAGGGCAGAAAACTGGAAGTAGCTGAGGTTTTGTCCACATAAAACAAGCTCTCAGCAGGTGATCTCCTCTAGCAGGTCTCTAAAAGACATCTCTAATCATAACAGGAATTTCCTTAAACTGATCCTCCAAAGAAGTGAAAATACGCTTATGCAAGTGAGCTCTTGAGCCCAAGATGAATCACAGCATAGATGTTAAAATGACTAACAGCCACAAATTTGCTAAAGCATAATTGCACTATTATCTGTCATCTGGAAACCGATAAGGAATTTTCTAAGTCCTGTCTAGATTGTTATTGGATGCATCTAAGAACAAATAAGAGTCAAGACTGTATTTCTCTCATGCATCAGCCCTTGTTCTCTTGGGATATCTAGCACAGCTCCATGTATTCAAGCATACATATGCTCAGCATGATGCCAGGATAAGTATTTACGACAAAGCCAAGTTTCACACAATGTAGACTGTAGAATCGTATAGTATAACTATATTAGCACATAAGGTACAGCCCAAATCAGAAACAGCAAATAATTTTTGGATTTCTTTTTTCTGAGTGTTTAGATCCTACTACTATTTGCCTGACCACCAACAAAGAAGTCTTATGCGTCACTTCCAGGTACTATAATGGCTAAGCAAGAACAGCCCAACAGACTTGTAGTAACACACTGAGAATACAGCTAAAGAGGAAGCAAAATTCTCCAAGTACCATGGCAGGAAGACTTTGTGGAGATGGCAGCACACTGACAATAGCCCACATTACTCAGGGTAAATCAAGAGTTGCTGTGGTCACATACAGAACTTCATGAAACAGATCGTTGCCATCTGAGAAAATAACCTCTATCACAGAAGAAAGCACAATGAGGCTCTGCAGGAGTCCAGGACCTGTAGTGCTGTAGAGCACTTTTAACACCAAAATTATCTGATTCAGAAGAAATGATAGGCAAGAGACTTTGAAATCACATTCTGCACATAGGTCCCTTGAAACCCAGAAAACTCATATTTGTTCTCCCACGCTGCTTAGACTGACTATTTCTACTCTGTCTGAGGACTCTGTTCAAGACTTATCTGCAAGTCAGGAGCTGTTTTCCAACCAGGCTGAAACAAAATTATTTATTACTATGGGCTGTAATCTAGTCTTGTATATCTGTGTGAATCAGTTCTCATGTGATGCTGCCAAGTGAAATTACATTTCAATGGAAAATTTTATGTGATATACAAAAATCAGATATGCACTTTACACTGCACACACTCAAGTAAGATTCATTCCAACAGAAAGAACTCTAATTCAGAATTGAATAGCCTTTGACTTGAAACATTGAGCTATTTTTTCGTGATAAAAATTCTGTTTCTAAGTGCACTTGCTCCAATAGGTAGATTGTAGCCTGCACAATTTATGCATGTCTTAACTGTGTGTTTTTACACGTTACAAGAGTAAAGAAAGATCTCAATTTATTTTGTCAATGTTCTCCAGACACATCCCACAATGTCTGGCAAATGGATGACTGTGTTCAACAAAAAATTCAGTTCTCTTTGTGGAGAGAAAATAAAATAGCCATGAGACATGCCCTTCAAAAATTTTTTTTTTTGTTTCCCTTCTCTCCCAAAAGCTATAGTACTTTTTTGAAAGGACAAACCTAGCTACATGTTGAGAACAGATTAATTAGAATTTTTTTTCCTTCTGTCGTTGACATCTGCTTACAGGTTCCAAACTCAGTAGAGAATGCTGTCAAATATTTCTAATGCTACAAATGAAAAACTAATAATAGTATTATTGATATATTATCGAGAGTAATGTTTTCTTCAATCACTTTAAAAAAATAAATTATAATTTGCATATACTTCTGTAACATCAATGCACTTTAAATTTACTGACTTTGAAATCCACAAAAATGATCTTTGAATTACTATGTTTTAAAATATGTTCTAATTATTATTCCCCTTCCTAATTTCATCTTACCTCTGTGGGGGTAACAATTCAGCAGTTCAATTGTGACCTCTCTTGCAATGAAATAAGGCAAATGATTAGGTCAGAATTTCTGACCACTCACATTCCTGATACCACGCTGAAGTAGACAAGGAGAAAACAAATGGTCATCTGCACAAAAACATTTCTAAGAGCAATGTGAAAGTAATGGTGCTTGCCTTGAACTTTAAGCTAATTGAAATTAAAGCAATAGCCATTATATCTCAGTAAGTCTTTAAGAAATCAAAAGAGCACGTTGCCTACATTACTGCAACTTGGTGTCAAAAAATTTGTAAGAGACTTCTCAAATGTCCAATTTCTTCCATATTACATCAGCCCTCCAGGAGTTTTAGAGTAACCAATAGGATGCATTCCTAATATACCAAGTTACTGCTTAAAATTTGGGAAAGAACAGCAGGTTCTTTCTTCAGTGAAAACTATAGCTGCCCTGGACCATGACTTTTTCAAGACTAAAACAGCTGACATGCTGTGCCAGGTATTTCACATGTATGAAGGCCCAGAGCAGTCTAAGTGTAACAGATGCCAAATGTACCACTCAAGCCACTTTTGAAAACACTTGTTTTCTGGCAGATCTACCATGTACGTGGTGCTAGATTCCTTACCTGCATGTGCAGCCAGGATACACTGGATCTCTGAATGGAAAAATAGCTGTGGGATATCTAGAAAATACCACAAAAACTAAAAAAATTCCACTGAACAAGGCCAGGTGGAGGCAAGGGGAGTACTTCCCTGCTAATACCTCTTAGCTATACTTCTCATAACTACTTCATTATGCACTGAGGCAGCAGTTTGTCCATTACCAGCCCTTAATACAAATTTTAAGTGTTGTGTGAATGAATACACAACTATCACACTAACAGTGCAACAGTTGATTCCAGCAGAACCAACATTTTAACAGCTGAGTTACCTCACAAAATTTGAGATTTATTATCTCCTCCCTATCTGCCACCAGAGCATTGATTTCTGTTGGGGAACATCAAGATCCAAAGGCCTGGCAAGCAGCTGAAATTCAGCCATTAATAAAACAAATTAAGAAAACACTTCAGGATTTTAACAGAATGAACCTGAGACCATAGTCAGTATTTTAGTAAGGTTATGAGGGTATGGGCATCTCATCTACTCTGATTACTGGGACAATGAATGATCCTCAGGTGTTCTTAATTTGGCTTAAGTGTTCCTTCCTTTAGCATCCACTCTGTACGGAGACGAGCAGCTGTTAATAGAACATCAATCCCAATAAACAACCTAGCAATAAACCATGATCTCCCTTGCTGCCTGTAGTAACAGCATCATATGCAGCAGGATCATTAGCACAGGAGGCTAATGCTAGAAAGCTATAGCTCTCTAATGCTACATTATTAAGTGAAGCAAAACACTCTTAGAAGATGGTAGGATTTTAAAATTTAAAAAATTACTTTTTTTTTAGATTCACTGCCAATAGGAAATTTAAAATATTTTAAGCTTTATGCAAATGGAACATACCTTATATTTTCAGCACAAAACTGAAGATTACCCTCAAAATCATGACATTAAATAATATTAACTATGAGACTAGTTCTATCAGAGACTATGTCAGTTTCTGCCCAGAAATGAGAATTACTATCTGTTACAATGCCAAATGAACAGCTGGAGATGTTCTTAGACACATTACTCATTACTTTTTTTTTAACCTTTGCTGAAAATTAAAAAATAAAAAAACAAAAGAGGAAAAAGCCAGACAGAACATATCTTTGGACAGGAACCTTTTTTAAGCCTTGCCACCAGTTTCAACATTAAATGGCCTGTTTTATATCATAAGAACCCCAGCTAGGCACAGGAGTACCAGATATTTTCATATTAGCCTTTTCAGTTCTGACAGGTGGAGTCTCAGGCAACTAAGTCTAAGCTCCAACCCACGCCTCAACTTGCCTGACTCAGAAAGAACCAGGTACCAGTTTGAGTATCATATTAAATACATTGCTGTTTCTAAGAAAATGAAACAAAGGAGAAAAGCCTGTGAGAATAAAAAAAAAAAAAAAAAAAAAAGTGGGTAGAAGATATTGAGTCACTTGTGGTAAAGAGACATTGCTTCAGGCATCCTGTACTTGTCTGTAGACAGGAAACTCAATTAAAAAGTGGGATGAGCCCATCAATGCTTCTCAGTTTAATAACACTTCTGCTTATTCTTCAAAAATAGCACAATATAAATACATCCTTATGACTCATCTTTCAAAAATACTTTGTATGGATATCTATATACACACATTCATACACACATATATATGAAAATTGGAGTGGGAAGAGAAAAATATTCATAGAGATGGCAGTCTGAGTGTTGCAGAAAGTCTGAAGGAAAGAATAGGACAGCTAACTCATGCAAAGAGAACAGTCCAGGGAAGGCACACACAGATAAACCACTGATTTCCAAGAAAAACTTGACATTTTGTAAAGACAATTAATTCCTTAAAAGGGAGGCTGAACTGTGGGAGGTTCAGACAGTCCTGCAAGTGATAAAAAATGAAATGTGGAAAAAGAGGTGATTATACTGAGAAAAGAGAAGCACAAGAATATTTTGGTGAGTGCAAAAAAGCAATCTACAGAACCTGTACGAGCTGCATTTTTTCTTAAGCCAAATTAAATCATTATGCACAGGTATCTGATTTCCTCTTTGAACTAGAAAGCCCTCCAAAAGTATGCAGCAGTGAGGATGTTGGTTTTCATCCTCATCCCTTTTCCAAGAAACAGATTAAACAGCTAAGGCAAACTTCTGCATTAACAAACATTTTCATACCTCTCATTGAGGTATCACAAGGAAAAGGCAACACTGTACTCTACAGTAGGCTACAGAGATGGAAGTAGTAACTTTTGCTTATATCTCATAGTCGTTGTTTATTTTGCATGCAATGATTACCTTCTGTCTGTAAGAAAAAAAAAAAGCCATCATCCCTGTAGCCTAGAAGCATCTTGTTTGTAGCAATGAGAAAAACCCTTGATAAGCCACACATGTTTCTTTACTGACTTAAAATTCAACACTTATTTGAGAATCTACTAATGGAAGGATATTCATTGGTTAGGTTTTGAATAACATCCTCCTGTGTTTTTTTTTCCCAATTTTGCCAGTTGTACCCTCTCTAAAGCACTGCAGAAAAGTCATTAACAGGACTGTGTCTCAGCTAATGAAACCACTTTCTTCTGCACCATTAAGACTGTTGTGCATTGCAACCCACCTCTTGTATTCTGCATTTTCCTAATTACTCAGCTTAGATTTTCAGTAACTGTAGGCAGTGTAACTGTTTGTAGTCTGAATAATGCCACCCTAGCTGAAATGTGAAATGGCTCCTATACTGTCACACTCCACTGATAGTGGAATAAATCATTACTGCTGTATTTTAATCAAGACATGCCTGATGCCACAGAGTGAATCAAGACATCTCAAAAGTCCTCTCAGTACTCCAGAGAAATAACTACCTTAAGTAAGGTTGTCAAATTTACTAACAGAATATATCATATCATAACATACCATATCTAAGGAGCCTGCCTTCTTAATGGCTTATGTGAATTCATTTTATGAACCCATAAAAGCTTTATAGTATCCCTAGACTTTCACATTCTTATATTTAAGGTTTTATATGCTCAGCATGAGAGCATATCCCACCAACTTCAAATGCATTTTGTCGAAAATGAATTTGAGACTTTTTAGCTCTTGTCCACATGGGCTGAAAGCTTGAATTCTGAATAAATTGTGTTTCCATACAACACAGTATCTGTGTTCTTCCATTGTCAATGTAAGAGACTGACAAACGTATTTTAATACTAGCTTTTAAAATAACTCTAGCACACAGACATTAGAGAAGTACTTTCTTGAAACCAAAAAGCACACCTAAAACCAAAAGGTTGCCATCTTCGAAACAATTATATTGAATCAAATGCACAGTTTTAATAACTGAATGAGAGAACAAATAAGCTCATGCTGTGATGTGAATCTCACTGCATCCTTCTTCACTGCTAAGCTCATTAAAGTCTCACTTGCCTGCCTTGTTGCTTCAATAACTTTCCACTTGTCTCCAAGCTTCATTCACAACTTCTGATACTACTACAGCCTTACTCATTTCCTATGGCAACTTTTTGAGGCACAGAGCTTCCTACAAGGCCCTTTGAAATTCTCAGTCATCCAGACACACGCATTTCCTTTTCTTGTATCCCATTCTCTTGAGAGACCACTAGTGAAATTACCTAGGAGCACATCTGACTGTTAAGAACTGTGTCTGGGACACTTTTAACAGCAAAAGTTGGCAGAACCAGAGAAATCTGAATAAATAAAGTTACTACAGATTTGGACTCTCCATGACAACTGTCTTCAAATTAAAAAGAAAAAGAGCAAATAGTGAAACCTATTTAACTAATCAGCTCTTCCAATGAGAAAGCAATTTCAACATTCCAGGTTAGAATCAACTTAGTTCTACTTTTAAAGCACTTATCTGGATGCCTACAAATACATGTGGCCTGATAAGATTCATCTGACAAGACTCAAAGAGTTAGCTGATGCCATCACGAAGCCTTCCATGATGATCGTGGAGTGGTCTTGGGAACCCCGAGAGGCCTCAGCTGCCTGTAAGCTGGAAACTTTGTTCTGATTTCCAGAAAGATCAAGAAGGAGGCCTCTGGAAACTACAGGCTGTCAGTCTCACTTCAGTGCCTGGTAAAACCATGGAAAAGATTATTCTGGGAGGTATTGAAAAAATACTGGGAGGACAATACAGTCAAGAGTGATAGACAGCAAATCTTCATGAGGGGGAGCTCCTTCTCATAAAACCTGATTTCCTCTTACAACGAGGTAACCCCACTGAGTTGATCTAGGAAAACCAGTAGAGTTAATTTTTCTGGACTTCAGCAAAGCCTTGGAAACTGTCTCTCCTTCTAGAAAATATGTCCAGCAGACAGGTGAATGTTGTTACCTGATGAATGAGCAGCTGGCTCATGGGTTGAGCACAAAGGGTGAATGAGCTGACATCAGACTTGAGTCTGCTCATTAGTGGGGTTCCACAGGGCTCCATCCTGAGCCCACTTCTCTTCAACATCCTGGACACAGCATTCAAAGGAATACTAAGTTTGCCAATGACACTAAACAGGAAGGAGGTGTTGATTCCCTTGAAGGTAGAGAGGCCCTTCAGAAAGACCTCAAGAAATTAGTGAGCCGAGAAATCATCAACTATATGAAGTTTAACAAGTGCTGGATTCTGCACCTGGGACAGAGCAACCCTGGCTGTACAGACACACTGGGGAAGGAGAGACAGAAGAGCAGTGCTGCAGAAAGGGACCTGGGGGTCCTGGTCAGTGACAAGTTGAACATGAGCCAGCAGTGCCCTGGCAGCCAGGAGGGCCAAGCATGTCCTGGAGGGCATCAGGCCCAGCATCTCCAGCCAGGCAAGGGAGGGGATTGTCCTGCTCTGCTCTGGGGCAGTCTCAGCTCGAGTGAGAGGGGCAGCTTTGGGTGCTGCAATACAGAACAGACACTGAGCTGTTAAAGAGCATCCAGAGGAGGGAAACGAGGATGGTGAAGGGTCTGGAGGGGAAGCCATGTGAGGAGTGGCTGAAGTGCCTTGGTCTCCTCAGTCTGGAGAGGAGGAGACTGAGGGGACACCTCATAGTGGTCTCCAACATCCTCACAGGGAGAAGTGAAGGGACATGCACTGATCTCCTCACTCTTGTGACCAGTGAGAGGATTCAAGGAGACAGCATGACACTGTGTTGGGGGAAGTTTAGGTTGGATATCAGGAAAAGGTTTTTTACCCAGAATGCTGCTGGGCACTGGAACAGGCTCCCCAGGAAAGTGGTCACAACACCAAGCCTGAGCTCCAGAAGTTTTTGGGCAGTACTTTTAGGTGCATGGTGCGAATCTTGGGATGTCCTGCACTGGGCCAGAAATTGGACTCAATGATCCTGATGGGTCCCTTCTAACTTAGTATATTCTATGAATCACTCAGGGGAAATATTGAGAAATTTAGATAGAATAAATAGCTGTAATGAATTAATATATCATCAGATGCTTTTTCTTATTACAGTATTTCTAGAGAATAAGCACTTACGATCTGGCAATAATAAGCAGAAAGTTTTCATTTGCTTGTTTATTTAGGTAAAATATAATTTTTTTCTCCTTTAACCTCTGCAGTCACTGTGATTCACAGGGTTTCATAACATGTCAGTTTCTCTGCAATTCATAGCAAACTTAAAAAAATTGCAACAGGAGATTACCTATTTTGAATACTCTCCACAAAACACTTCCATTATGTCATTAAAGCAATTATGTTATCTAAAAGCAAAAAGAACATAAGAATACCAGGAAAAAAATACATGTACCAGGAAATAATAAGACTCTTCTTCTTTCCACATTCATTTTGAAATGTCACAGGATTGTTGAAATGCTGCTTCATCAGAAGAAATAAATTATGTCTGGAAAGAGTTGCTTTCAGCTATAAACACAGAAAGCAGGTTATAAGAGGACACATCTATCACTGCCCAGCCAACGTTAGACTAAGTTGTACAAGTCAAAATATGCTCCTGCCTTCATAACCAATATTACCATCCTCAATAGATTAAGAAGTACTTCTCTGTTATGTTGTGATGAATAAAACATCTCATAAGCCTCAGATAAAAGCCAAAAGCCTCACAATAGCTACATCCTATGGCAAAAACAAAACAACTGAGAAGGGGAAAAAAAATAAAATATGTAAAAAGTAGAATTGTCTCCTGATTTAGACAGAAGTTTTCATGCTCCTTGTCACAGGTCTACAGCTTTCTCATGTCCTTATACTGTTTTTTTTATTTTCTTTTTTCCTTTCTACTAAGTGTTGTCTGCAATAATTTAAAAATATTTCTTTTTAATTAATTCCAGTATTTTCAAGCACCTGGGCCAGTGTACAGAAAAATATAAGATAAAGCATCCTACATGAAAGCAAGCCTTCAGAGGTGTGTTTTGCCTTTTGTGGATTGGTCACAAACAACAGCACCTCTACATCAGCAGCTCTCAGACTCACAAGTTTATCCACATCCAGCATACAGCTGAAAGTGCTTGCAATTTAAAAGATGTCTATTGATTCTGGATATTCTGAAAATTAATCTCTTTATAAAAAAGGAGGTCAGCCACCACTTAAAAATCATCAGGCCTCAAAGAAGTAAATGAGATTAAGCCAGAAATCCCCAATTATGAAAAATTTTTAAATTCTGCTCATGGAGTTTGACTCCATTCTAATTATTAAACCACCACCTTCTTTTGAAATGCATGTATTTTCATTTCAGATACAGAATATGCTACACATTAATAATTAATGATTATTATCTCCATAAGAAAGGAAGAAAAAGAGCAAAATAACTTCAGTCTTTGGTATTTTCTTATATGCTAGGCCTTCAACATAGGGGAGACAAGCAGATGAGAATTGTGGAAATTGAACTACTGTTTAGTTTTGTTATTTTAATGAGAATTCATTTCCCCTCTTCATTTGGTTTTGGATTTTTTTTCCTATTTGTCTTATCTTTCATGCTAAAAATCACATTATAGCTCTGCAGTGACTTGCATCAATATTACTGACTTGCATATGACTGCAGTCAGTAATATTACAATCTATTCTACCAGGTGCTCTTGAAAGCTAAAGTTATAGAGTAAATAAGCATGAAAGGGACTTCTGAGGGCTATCTTATATAAGCATTTTCCAGAATTATTTATATCTAAAATCTGTTTTTTTTTTCTTCAGAATAAAATTTAGCTGTTTCAAAGACACTCCATACTAATAATAGAGGTTTATGAATGTTTATCCAGCATGACAGTATTAAGTTCATGCCTTAGAGAACACTCTCACAAAAATGTTAACAGGAAAGCAAGAACATTTTAATTTCTGATAAAAACATGATACCTAAAACCAATGAATTACTAACTTTTAAATATCACACTACTCAACATACTAGTCCACACATGCACCAAAGAAGAAATGCACAGAACAGAACTCTTACCACCACCACTAAAGAACAAACACAAGATCAACTATTCAGACAAGTATTTAGGACTGGTCTATTACAGGTAGTTTCTTAAAAATTTTCCCCACTGGAGGGCAGTTGCTGGAAGGCACTAGGCAATATATTCAGAAGAGATTCTAAAACAAAGGCAACCTCATATTTAGGTCCAGGAAACCTCATTTAAAGTGAAAGTTGAATAGTCATAATTTCTACCTTTATTACTAAGGCATCCAAATAAGCAGTCAGTAAAAGTGTTACTCATCTATGGCATACATAAACAAATGTAAAAAACCACACGAAAACACTCTGTTATATACTATATCAATTTTTTTTTAAACCACTTTATAGTTGCAAAAATTAAGAAGCATCTGTCTAAAATAAAAGCTAGACAAATTGTACAATTTGTCATACATGACAAATTGTTCATGCACAAGATTAGTTAAGTTCCCTTCTGCTACCAAGAACTTAAAAAAAATTAACAACAACAAAATATTTCCTTCAAAGGCAGTAAAACTGAATCAGTAATAAACTTTGTTACATCTCATCTGATTATTCAAGTCCTACAGCAGCACATCTGACCTGCAACCTGCACAAGCACCAGTTGCAGGCTTCCTTTGCCCAAGCCCTCACCTCCCACTCATACCCCTCACAGAGATTACTGGTTTCCATTCTTATGAAACCCTTTATTTCTAAGCTTTCTGGACAACTAAACCACCACACAGAGAGTACTGTGCTCAAATATAATGGACGCCTGCTTTTCAGTACCTCCTGCAAGCTGAATTCTCTGGCAGGAGGAGGCAGCGAGGAGGTGGGGCTGAACAGGCAGGCTGCTGCAGAGAGGGGAGATCCTCCACCCGTGCAGGAGGGAGATCAGCCAGGCACTGTGTTGTTTTCCATTTTACAGTATTAACAAATTATTTCACCAGTCCTTTCCCTGGGCTAGAACCACCAGTTTTGTTTTTCCTAAGAGGTATGTTTTCATATCTAGTAACCAGTGTAGGTACACTTCTGATTTTCAAGCACAAAAAGTGTAGGCAACAGTTACTAGCTGTGCTAGTGTGCATCTCATAAATTAACTCTCAAAGGACTTTCTGATGTGGATTTACATAATCCCAAGGTAACGGAGGCTGCCAGAGGCTTGAGGAGCTTTCTAGTCCCAGCTGCTGCTGCGAGGGACAGATCAGGCTGCTCACAGCTTCAACCAGTTGGGATGTGAAACCCCCAGGCTGGAAAAAGCCCTCTTGCCCCAGGCCTTGGCTCCTCTCCCACCAGCACATCATCCCTCCCAGATTATAATGTCACAGCCCAGCTACAAAAGCCTGGCTAGAGCAAAGGTAATTGGCATCCACTGCTCTTCTCATCCCAATCACATCGCAGAAGGCATAAGGGCTGGATCTGGCATCACTGACCCTTGGTAAATCCTTGCTGACTGTTTCCTGTCACTGTCAGCTCCTTCATATACCTAGATGTGGGTTCCAGGAGGTCTCCTTCCCAGGTTTTACCTCAGGCTGATGGCCAGCTTCTCTCTTCCCTCAGCCAAGTCACTGAGTGCAGAGGCCTGGCAGACATGGGTGGTGAGGACCTGCCTTATCCATGTCTGCTGTCACTGCATCACTTTCACCTGCAGGGACCCTGATAGGAAGACCATTGCACATCAAGAAGTCAGATCCACACACCAGGTAATCTGAGTACACCCTGGCCTGTGCTGGACTGCATTTATGACTTGGCCTTCAAACTGCACTGCACCACACAAATTCTTTGGTTGCAGGACAAGCTCATTTTAGGACAGGGGCCTGAAAACAGCTCCCTCTCATCACCAGCAATTACAGCACCTTGCCTTCATCTAAAACTGCAGCAATAAGTTTTTATCAGAATATTGTTTCTGCTTGCCAGAATATTTGAGCTATTGTATGGGAAAAAAAAAAAAAAATCATACAATAGCTAAAATGAGTAAACAAGTCAGCCTTGTATGGGCAGGGTCATGGTGTGCTGCTCAAGCACCATTCAGTAACAAAATGTTTTCCTTAACCACCAGCAATCTCCTGGATGGCTGGTCTTCTGATGTATTACATTTCCCAAAGAGGATGGAGGTGTGTGGCACAGAGGCTCCCTCAGGCTGTTCAGGGAAAGCTCCATCTGCTTCCTTACCCTGGTCAGTGATCTGTAACATGTCCCAGCACACTCCACAAACCCTCATCTGACCCTGACCCCCAAACTCTACGCAGTCCTGAACCCCACACGTCTGAGCTGCTCCTTCACATGAAGGGCAGCCCTGTTCCTCCTCTTCCCTGCCTGCCTCTCCTGAAGGGCTTGTCTCCATCAGCCACAGCACCACCACACCACAAGTGTCCGAGCAATGCTACAGTTCCAGCCACAGGCTGAGCTCCTGCCCCTTCTTCTCAAATCCCAAGCAGTGTGCAGACAGGTACACACCCTGCACCTTATTTTAACACGCCCAAGCTCTGCCTTGTTCCCCCCACACCCTGTACTTTTGTTTTCTGTCTTTGCTCCACCATTTTATCACAGCATTCATGGTTGTAATGTGCCTCCCATGTCACTGCTAGTTTAACAGGCTCCTCACCGGACTGGCAAGACAAAGATCCTTTTGCTACAATAAATGAGAAAGGGAAAGTGACATCTGATTTCTTAAACTCACAAATATGAAACTCAGAGGCCGAGCTAAACTTTGTTCAATTTGCTCCATGACAAATCTGAAATTCAGCTCTTCACTCATTGGATGACACCTGTACGCATAATGTTCCTCACCCTCATACACATAGTTCTGTTCTGCCATAAAGTGAGCTGATTACTTCTCATCAGTCATTTGTACTCAGCCCATCCGATTTTTAGCATCCAAGACAGGACCAATGACCTGGTTCACAGCTATAATTTCACTGGCGCCAAAGCAAAGTTTTATTTCATGTGTTTGTATGTTTCTCACTTGTCATTTTGTATCTGAGGTACTGTAAATATCCTGGGGGAAATTTCACCTCAAAAGCAATTTCATCTTTGAACAAAAGAGGAAAAAAATTTGCTGTGATCAGAAACTGTGGAGCAGAGCAGCCAGTTATCTCAATTTTTATTGAACTAGAACACTGTGCAGCATCTGCTTAAAATGGGTTGGAAAACTCACATAATTCAGAGGCTGTAAGTACAAATGACTCTCAAGATCTTGGCAGAAAACATCCAAACAATTCCCTTTATGGGCAGAAATTCAGTGTGATCCAAAATGTTTTCTGCTGGTTTGCATGGCAAAATTTTTATCAGTTTAAGCAAGGGAGTTCCACACCCTTTTCCCTTTCCAGAGTTACACAAGTAGATGATGGAGAGAGGAAAAAAGCAGAAAAGGCTTAATTTCTAAAGCTATAACCATACTTCACTCCTTCAATATGCAACTCAATTACTCAAAATGAAACCAGGGTTATTATAAACAAAGACCACAGAGATGGTTTGGAGCTGGCCAGGTGTGTGCTTTTGGCAGTGCTGGCTTTTGCAAACCTGTTCCATCTCAAATATCCTTCACTTCTTCAGCTCCTGCCAATGTAGCAATTTCCTCTCCATCACTCAAACACTAATATCAAAACAAGGTAAATAAAATTTAACATCCCTCCATTCCACTCCCATCCTCCCAGACTCCCTTCCTGACCATTTTAATAAAGAAATAATATTACCCATTATTGTTCAGGAATCAACAAAGTAACAGAACAGCAGCCAGCTCTTAGGGATTGTTCAGCAAAAATGTAACAAGTAATGAGTAAGTGTGAAACATCAGTATCAGCAATTTGTACAACAAGTGTGTAAAGAAAAGGAAGGCCAGGAAATTCAGATTTCAGGGGGAAAAAAACAAACAAAAACTCAAGAAGTACACATGCATGGCATCGCTTGTACCAAACTCCTCCTTCAGCACTGACCCACAAAAATCTTCCTTCAGACAAGTGACAACCTTTAAAAAGTAAACTGTGGCAGACAAACAGAAGTTACCACTTCCACACAAGAATAATACAATCCAGGGGACAAGGCTGGGGGCATGAGGGGAAAACACTGATGTTAAAAGGACTGAAATCTTACACTTTATTTATTTCCCCCCACCGCCCCCACCCCCAACCCAGGGATAGTGTGGGTGCAAGTGGGAAGGGGAAAAAGAAGGAGCTGGTGGGAAATAGTATGTTCTGGAATTGCTTTGGAAAGTGGTTCCAAGTGAATTATTCTTAGTGCTGAAATGTGATTTCAGAAATCTTATTCTCTCATAAGAGAAAAAAAAAAAAAAAAAGCAGAAATGAAGAAAACAAACTAATACTTACCCATTTGCAACAAAAAACAATGTTTTCAAAAAACCTGACAAAAATTATAAAAAACTCCTAACAAATTACCAAACTAAAAAATTCAGAATCTGTCATTCCCATCTGTCCTGCACTTTATAAAGTTTAGTGGGTTTAATGTAATGCAAATTCAGTAACATAAAAACACCAATATAGTACTATTTTAGAGAAGAAAATAGGGGAAAGTTGCTCATCCTCTCAGAAAGATTCTGGAAAAGCAAAGATTAAGCAAAGATTAATACAACCTTTCAATTCTGGCGAAACACTTGCAACCTGAATCTCATTCAGGGTTCTGGATGGAGTAAGAATTCATCTCAGCTGTAAGCCACAAGAACAACTTTGTTTAGAACAACAGAAACTCAACAAGCACACCCCTCCCCCCCCCCCCCCCCAGAAAAAAAAACAAACCCAAAACCAACCCCCTCGACTGCATTGTGCAATTTTCTGATGAGTTCTGGCCATATAATCCTTACCTGGGTTTAAGCCATCCATTGCAAAGACAAGTGCATTATTAAGAATACCCACCCAAAAAATCCCATTATAAATTATAGTACTTCAATCTACAGCGTGGTACAGATTAATGCAATGATACTCCTGTTCCCCCTCCACAAGATAACATTACTTTGTATGATGCTTTCTTGTTGCCATGACATCCTTTATACCCTAGGTTTCTTTACCCTTACATTATTTTCCCTATTGACATTCAACCCGTGGTCATTCTACCCCCAGGACAAAAGCTTATATATATGTGCTTATTTTCAAAACTATGCATTAGATCTATTGAATAAGGTATATCACTCCAGACCTCAGACAGTCTGCTTTAGGTAGGAGTACACAATGCTGTCTCTAAGCACATGAGGACTGAGATTGTCCTTAGTGAGCAGTTCTTCCAAAATCTGTGTTTGTGTGTGTTTGTTCAGCACTTACCTCTAGGATTCTGATTCCAAGGAGACAGACCGTAAAGCACTCTAGTAAATGTCACTTCTTCTGCTTGTTCTCAATTTGGTCTCTCAATCTCTCTCTATGTCTGGTCTAGGCGTTCGTTCTCCTAACTTGTAATCTATGCTGTAGCATGCACCTCCATTAAAATGTTTGTCTACCCACCCCAGAGATTCCCGGCACATACCATCGATCTGGCTGAAGGCAGCTACGCCAACAAGTGGACACCCCCCCCAAGAGGAAAACCTCCGGCTCCCAAGAACACGCTTTTTGCCACATGCCTTCGGGTGTTTCGCTCACGACTGTTGCCACTGTTCCCCTCAGCTGCACAACGCGAGCACGAGTGGCAGGCAGCTACTTCCCACGGCGCCAGCTGCGCTCCGGGCGGAGCGGCCGCCCCGCGGGGAGCGCGCCGAGCCCGCCGAGCCGGACACCCGCGTCTCTTAACAACTGCAAAGTCCGGCTCAGCGCACGGGAAGGGCGATTCCTCGTCCCAAAGCGCGACAGGTTGCTGCTCCTCACCACCCCCGCCCCAGCCCCCGGAGTGAGCAGGTGCCCGGAGGGAGCGGCGCGGTCGCGGTCACTCACCGCCAGCGCGGGCGAGGAGGGTCCGGTGCGCTTGGAGCCGCGCCGGGAGCTCAGCCGCCGCCAGGACTCGGCCAGTCGCCCTCGGCCGCCGCTCGCCGTACCCTCGGCAGAGCTGGCCCGCTCGGCTCTGCCGGGGCTCAGCCGCCGCTGCTCCATGCCCGCGACACGGCTGAGCCCCGCAGCCGCCCCGGGCCCGCCTCGGGCGCTTTATGGGCGCTGGCGGAGCGGCGGAGGGGCGGGAGGGCGGGGCGGGGCGGGGCGGCACCGCCGGACTGCCCCGGGGGCCGGGGGGCTCCGGGAGGGCCGCCAATCCCGCAGCAAAACGAAGTTCCAGTCTGCAGCGTGAATGAGGAAACAGGCGCAGAAAGAGAAAGGGACAGGTAGATGTACTGTGCGCACATGACAAGTTATGTGCGACACCTGTTCATCTCCCGCCTAGATCGCGCCCACATCGTGCCGGAAGGTTTCTTCTAAGTACACTGCGCTAATTGCTCTAGGGAAGTAAATTAGTCGTTTCCCTATACAAGATACGTTCATTCTTTATGTCTAGCAACAATCACACTTGCACAGCCTCCGCTCTAAGGCAAGCGTTTTCCCCTCCCGTTTACATTTCAGAGGATGAAAACACCAAGTCAAGAAAAGATGGCAAAGTACCTGTTGTACTGTGACACACCTTTGGGGGGCCTGCTTTTCTTTCTTAAGATCAAGAAGGAGCACCTCTGAAATTAAGTCTCTTTACTAATACTGAAAGGGCTTCCTGCAGTGTTGGTCGGGGTCCTGGTTCATTATGCCCTACCAGGCACTTAAGAACAAACTCGGGGGGTCATCATCGGTGCGTGCTGAGCACAGGACACTGCTGCAGCGCCAAGGAGAAAATCTGCCTCATCTCTGCCCTCCGAGCTCACTGCCGGTTTTTCTTCCCAAAGGGAGAGAATGCTCAAGTCCCCACAGCTGAAATAACAAGACATCTAATCTCTGTTTTCCAGACATGATTAAAAACACAGTGAGTCTTTTGCAGGTATTTAACCATTAATTTGCATTTATGATTTAACCCTTCTTACAAAGATTTCTTAAAAGATCATTTTACTGACAAAGTCAGACATATCCCTGCTCCTTTCTCAAGCAGCTTAACTTTCTGTTCTAAAAAGATGTTATGACATTATAATGAATAATATTATTCAAGTTATAGCTTAAGTGATTTATGAAAACATGTGTTTTCCTCACAGTGTATCTAATGTCATAATACTAAACAAGAAAGCTGGGTCAGAGTCTCCAAAGAACATATTATACTCCTTATTAAATATATGTTGGAAGCAAATGATTAAGGATTTTGCTGTGATTTTTGGTAGTCTAATGCTTTGCAAACCCCTAATCACAATCCAGACTTCCATTCAGTGTAGATGGGCATTATTGGGAGGGTCTGCTCTTCCAATACATGCAACAATAATAGCAAGTTACTTCATTTGGGTGAATTATTCTCATGAGTGTTTTTATCTTCATTTATTCCTCTCTGAGGCACATCAGCATTTAGTCAGCTTTGCTGATTGTGTTAACTAGCTATATCATTTTAATGGTATAAAAAGATTAATAGATTAATCTCTAGATTAATTTCTCTGATGTCTCCTCTATCTCCAAGTAGTAACTATCAAATTTCCCAAGTCCCATGTTTTCCTTTAAACATTTCTTAGAGGAATCTAGTGATTTTTCAATCCCACAAAAATCTGTAAGCAAGTTAAAAAGCCAAATTACATAAAACTCAGAAGACATGCTCTTATGGATTCTTGTTGGGAGAATGGGGAACAAGAATCTCAAGAAATCAAACTAGTTAAAGGACAGGATAAAAGCATATTTGTGTTACTGATTTGTCACTAGTCTTGTTTAATGCTTTGCCAGTTGAAATATGAAGTATGTTGCCTTCATTTCTTTAGCTACACAGACAGCACTATACTACTTATGCAGCTCACAGTACCATGTAAGATATAAGAGAAGCAAAAAATGTTCCTATTTAAAACAAATATAGCAAACCCAGTAAAAATTAGAAGGCATATTTTAAATAAGATACAAAATTCAAACTAAAATAGAACAAAATCATAGCCAAAAAGCAAATAAGCTTCACTAAGTCTAATGTACAACACAGGTCATTTGAATAACATCAGAAAGTCAAATTTTGTGAAAAGCAATTCACACATCAAAAGACAAGAAAATATTGTTTTTCTCTGATGTTAGGATTAACCTTTTAGCACAGATAACAGCTTCCTTCTTACTTTTGACCATGATTAGTCTGAACCTGACAATCTAAGTTCCAGGCAGCTTTTTATAAACTGTCGAAAGTTTCAACTTGTTGCATGATCTAACAACTTTTAGTGCAATGTCTTTGCTTAATGACCACTTCACAGGATTGTTTTCCAACACCTGCACACATGTTTATACACATGTATGTATTATGCACACCACAAGGCTGTTCCACATGCTTCTAAATGCTGCTGTTATGGCCTTTACCAGTATACTGTATACCTGGCAACTATTTTCATCCCTAGCAGAGAAGGACATTCACAGCATGTTATGAGTACAGTTATCTGATATCTTCATTTTGGCCCCTCTCATTCCACCTACAAACTTATTCTTCAGTCATTCATTAGTATGTTCAAATATTTATCAAGGCCTACATGAAGGCATGTCAATAGGTTGTAACAGGGTGGTGACATGTGCCTGATTTAGATCTAGCTGAGCTAAGTCCAAGACCCACTGAAGTGTTTAGAACACTTTGAACTTCTGAGAGGCTTGGGACCAGTCATTCAAGGCTGATGAAAAGCTTTCTTTTCACTTTCCATTAACAAGACAAAAGTTATAGGATGATTTACACTGGAAGGGGCCAGTGAAGGTCACCTGGTCCAAGCCTCTCCTTAAAGTAGGTTTGTGTAGATCAATTTGCTCAGGGCTTTGTCCAGTCAGGTCTTGAAAAAACTCAGACTTGAAGATTTCATTGCTTCTCTGGACAATGTTTCAGTGCTTAAGCGTGGTCTCAGTCAAAAAACTTTCCATTACACTTAATTAGAATTTCTCATGTTCCTACCTCTGTGTGTTTCCACTTGTTTCTTCACCATAAAGTTTCACGGACAGCCTGGCTCCGTCTCCTCTACAGCTTCCCATTCAGCAGTCAGAGGCAATCATTCAGACTCCCTGTATACTCTGTCCTTGAGGCTGGACAACTTTCTGCTCCCAGTCTCATCAGTCATACACATGAGACTCTCTGCAAAGAGCTGGAAGTCACTTCACATTTTTCAGTCCTGGTTCTCATGGGGGAGGTTGAGCCACCCCAACATCTGCTGGAGGCACACAATATCCAGGCACAAGCAGACATTGGCCTCTTCATGAATCTGCTTGAAACAGTCCCATAGGACAAGCACCTAAAGTTAAAAGGGGTCCAAGAGAGTTGGTTGTTACCCGAGGAAGGGATCACCTCCCCCAGGCTCCAGAGAAGTCCATCCTGATGAGCAAGGCAAAAACATCAGGAGGCCTGCATGGAGACTGGGGCAAGTAGATCAGGGCTAAACACAAATGTAAAGAAGAGTGTACAGAGGGTGAAAGCAGTGACAGGGAGCCTGGGAGGAACACAGAGATCCTAGTATCTCCTGGCACAAAGGGGTGACATCAAGAAAGCTGATGCCAGCTGCTGTTGAGTCTGGAAAGGATGCCCTGAGGAAAGGCCTGTGAATGAAGGCCCTGGGGATATTTCATAATTGTGGTATAAGAAACAGAAAAGAAATCATAAGCACCATGTAAATATGTGCTATTCCTTGCCGTGTTTCTGAGAGCAGTTTTTGATGTTCTCCTCCTGTTAGTGAATAATTTATTTGTATGTATATCTGCTTTAGGTGTACTCAGATTGCTGTCACAGTGGCATGGTGCTGCCAGAGTTGCTATTAAGAGTCTTCTGTGGGACTGTCATCTTTGAAAGTTTGCCATTGCTGTGATGTTGTAGGGCATAGACAACTGACTTTTGGCTTTTTGGGCTTGAAAGTACTTCTGCTTTTGCCTCAAATTCATGAGATTCCTTTTCAGACTGTGGGCCGTAATATAAAAATACAAGTTTTTCAAAGACCAAGTACTCTTCCAAACTTTTTTTTCTTTTTAGTAAACAAATTCCTCTCAAAATCTGGTACTAGTACAGGAAGAAAACCCAAGAGCTGATGTAACTGATTCACTTCCCTTAAAATGGGAAAAATATTGTAGTTTCTTTCATGTAACTACTTCTAGGAGTCAGTCATACACCTCTGCTTTTTATAACCCTACTCTGTGGAAGACTTTTTCTATTCTTCAGTATTTTACAGAATATATATATATTTATAATACAGAATTTTAATTAAGGAAGTTAAATACACTGAAATCAAAATCTGTCAGGAGTTGTATTCAGAAGTTCTGTATTACAGTTGCTGCATACTGTTGCTATTTTCTAACACAGGTGTTTTTCTTCTTTTTTTTATACCTTGCAATTTTGTAGAGAGACAGATCAGTCCTATACTACTATTTTTGGTGCATACTAGTAGAACTCCTGTTTAGTTCAACCAAAGCATTTTCTGAGAGAGGGAAGAGTCCAACAAAATACAGCTTTGATTTTGAAAGGAGTAACCAGACATAACTTGCTGGCACAATGAATGAAGATGATCATATGCTCTATTCTGTACATAAGACAATAAAATCAGCCTTGAAACTCACTTAAAATTCATAGTCTGAATGTGACATGAAAACATTTCAAGTTTTAGATTTTAGATCATAAATCTATTTCTATTGAAATTATTGGGAATTACCAGAGTAGAATTTATTTTCTAAAGTACAAATCAACAGCAGTCTCTGGGTTTTGAAGGTTATAAGTGAAACCTTTTAAATTAAATATTGTTTAATAATTGACAGGGAAAAAGTGTTATAAACTAAATAGGAATAGGCTTCTTGTTACAAAACAGACTGATCATTGGGTGAAAAAATTTGGTTTTTGAGTTTATTTCATTCCATTCAATGTGAAAGACACGGAGGTAGAGAAAGTTTTGTTTTACCAGCTCACTAGAAAATGTACTTCATATTTTTATGATTATCCAAGTCATCATTGTAGAATAATGGACTAAATAGAAAAGCACTCTTGCCAATTTATGTCTGGAAAATAAAGGTAAAGTGACCTCTGGTATGTCACAGTGACTTTAAAACTGAATCAGGTATTATTAATGTCTATTTTTCTAATTGTGCCTAATGCCTTAGCCACTTGATCATTCTTGCCTTGCAGTGTTTAGGCACCCTTGACATTGGGAACAAATAGATTGTTTTCTGGGTCACCACTGGAAGAAGCAGTATAGAACATTGGTGATTAATAACTTCTTTTTATAAACCATGCCTGGTCACCTCATTGAAGCATGAAAGGATAAACAATGGGAAATTTTTTATGGTTTCTTGGAAGCCTTTAGTGTGGTGTTTATTCAAGCTGAACTCTCTCTACACAGGAAAGTCATTCTGGGCACAGACTGCAAGATCAAACTTTCAACATTTAAGTTCTAATTACACTCAGTTTTTCTTTCTCCCATCTGTTCACATCAAAAGTTCACAGTCTCCACTACAACATTGTCAGAAGCATTTGCAATACCTTAGAAAGTGAGCAGACATCATGAACAAATATTCCACAGTATTTCTTCTAGAGCTGTTGTTCATTATGCAAAAAAACAGGCAACAAATTCAGAACAAAACAGAGAATTGCTCAGCTTGGATTTTAGACTATTTTTTACAATAAACATTAAATTGAATATTCATTTTGAGGCACATTTGGCACTTGGTAGTACAGCATTTGATGACACAACATATTTATGCTTAGACCATGAAACTCGCTTGTAACCCAAGAAGTGAACAATTTTTTGTGCCATTACAGATGCTCATTCTGCCTTCAGTAGAGGTGCCTTTAGAATTCAGATATGTATGGAAGCAGTATTATTCTTAGGCCTCATGCTTAAGACAAAATATCAAGATACACCCGGGCAATTTCACAATATTTTGTTTTGTTTAAAATATGCAACTATCAATTAGTGGAGACAAACAAATAAGTCAATATAGAAGTCATCAAATCACAGAATTATTTGAGTTGGAAGGCACCTTAAAGATCCACCCAGTCTGCTTCACGTTTTGGGCCCTATAATTAGACACAAATGTTGGTAGTTTTTCTTCACCAATATAAAACTCCAAGAGAATAGTTTTTTAAATGGCACTTTCCTTAAGAACTACAGTTTATCCATTTACAGTCGTTATAATAAATCATGCTTTCACGAGCCAGCTGAATGATGATCCTAACCTTAAGCAACAATTTTGTGTAAATACAAGTCCACAGTATTTAATCTTTCAGTCACCAAGTAAGGCCCAATGGTGTAGTGAGACTAATCTCAGTACAATAACTTGTGTTTAAAAACCCAGGTCAGTATTTGAAAACTGAGTGGGTTTTTTCAGCATTAAATTAGTCACCCTATATTGTTTCCTAAAAACCCCACGTATATTATTTTGTCATATGACCAACATGGAAAAAAAATCTGCAAGTTTGAGGTGTATTTTTATGCTTTTCTTACACTTTATATTTTCATTAATTCCTGTCAATTAAAAAAAAATATAGCAAATGAAGATGTACCTGTGCAAATTTATCTCTATTGCACCCCACTCGTCTAATTATATTTTTGTAAATATATTCACAGAGAGCGGAGCTTTGGGATGTACTAGTGTTAAACAGGTGGTAATGCTGGACTCCACTCTGTGGTAGTTTTGGATTGTTGAATTAATTGTGTCTCAAACTGTAAGAGATCTTTGATCTCTTAGTATATAGTTGTCTCTCAGAGATAAAACACTAAATACCAAGGGGAACAGAAGGGGTGCCAGGTTAGTCTATTCAACACTGGGTCCTTACCTTGATTTTGCATTTCCATTTCCCTTTTAGACTGTTAATGCCCCAAATTATAATTGGTTCACTGTTCTGTTCCCTCTGTAGAAATCTGTCATACAAATACTGGAATAGCAGAGCCCTACACAATTTAAAAAAAAAATCCGCAAGTAAGGAAGTAAAGCTTCCAGGAAAAGAGAGAGGAACAGTATATTTTGAATAATTGTTCCGATTTTTCTGAAATCAGTGTATAGAAGTTCTGTAGCCCCAGCAACATTCTTTCCAATATTTTTAAGGAAGAAGTAGAGACATTCAGTTCAAAAGCTCTGGAAATCTTGAAGGTAAGCCTAAACAAATATTTTTTCTCACTTTTCTTTATATCTAAAAGAGAATTCCTAGTGAGGGCCACCTTAATGCCCTTTTCCACAGAAAACCTTCCAATACTGCGAGTTCTCAAGCTCTTGAATGAGGTACATATTTTCTGATAGTTAGAACTGGTTTATCTCATGCAGGAAAGTTGTTAATTCCCTTTGTAGATAACCACATCATAATCTTTATCCATCACTGAAGGTTTGCCTTCATTCTTCTAGATATTCTGCCAGACTTACTGCCAAGCTGGAATGGCAGTGTCTTCAGGACTGATGCATCTGGCTACCAAGCATCAGTTTTTGTGGAAGAGAAGCCCTGAGGAGGATCAGTATTAAAGTGATCCAGCCACCATTAGCTATTAAATCTATATAAGAGGAATTTCACAATATTTTAATATCATTCTTACTTCTGATATCTGGCAGATAGGAGTTTAATAGTTCAGTCATTATTCACATACATAAAGATTTTGACTTTTATTGGGCTGATTACCATAACATTTTCTTTCAAATAAAATGAAGATCTTAGCCCAAAAAAGCACTGGGACCTCTACTAAACTTCAAAGTCAGTAGAACTGCTTGTGATTTTCATTGAAGCTTCATGAAGTACTGCTGAATATGCAAGTACTGCTACATGGAGTACTAATGTGCCAGCTATAAAAGGTTTGATTTTCATGTCACCAAGGTTTTAGATGAGAAAGTTGGTCCTATGCATTGTATTCAGTAAAAGTGTTATTTGATACAAACCCTGACTGCAAGAATTACTTGCTGTGCATGAGTAAGTTTACCTCTGAAGCTCTCTACATGTTTAAGTAGATTAACACTTGAACCTTTACAAACTTTTGCAAAATAAACCCACTAACATTACTCCATTGTATTCATTCCTTTGATTATAGCACTTTGGGGGAATTTAAATAATGAGTAAAAGAAAGCAGTATTTTATGCACCTTTCAAAGCCAAGAAAGCAGCTATTGGGACTGTTCTAGTTGATGATCTATCTATAAGCCTTGAACTAGTAAATCTTACACCGAAAGAAAAAGTTATTCGCCTTTCAATGCAGTTAAAAGTAAAAAGATGTTTTTTAGTCTTAAGTGTAAAGACTGAATTCTTTTCATGACTGGTTAAAAATTTTTTTAAGATGATTTTTTGGACTTTATTTCATTAGCCTATACAAGGTATCTTCCATAATTTGTGATAAATATCTTTTTATCTCCAATTGTAACTTGTGAATTCTGGAAATAATAGTTACCATGGTACTCATGTTCTTTTAGCAGCTAAATTCTCTCCCATATTTGGGACTTCTGTGTCTTTTAATGTGATCATGTACTCAAAAAGACTGATGAGTTATATTTAGAGGAGAATGTTTGCTATCATCTACTCTTCTTTTCTACTGAAGTGACAGTCACTCTGATCTTAGAGCAGAGATATGTGTTACATTAAAACACAGGTGAATCACTTTTTTACCTCTCCTTATCACATAGAATGTACAGTAGAAAGAAGAAAAGCAAAGTTTTCCAGACTTACTTTTCCCCCAAAATACTTTGCCATTTGACACTGTAGATTTTTAACAGAAATACTAAAGCTGATGAATGAATTCAGTAGGTATGAATGGAAATACCTGAGTGTGAATACATAAAACAAACTTGCCTAAAGATTGCATAAACAAGTGTCACATTTTCTGTCCAAAATATTTCATGCTGTGTTATCTTGTACTACTTTTCCTGCAACATGTATGCGCAGATACTGGAGATTGATTGAAAGTGGGAAAGTAGAGCTTGAAGTCCAAAATTCCCTGTAACCATTTGGTGTCCTGGGCTGGTAGAGAAAAGAAAAAGGAAACAGAATCCGTGCTACAGTCCTCCACTTTAAGGTCTGCAAATATGGTCATCTTTATTTTTGCTAAAACCTACCTCCAAGGAATTTTAGTGTTTAGAATGAGATGTCCATATGAGTGTAAGGATCTGGTACAATGTACAAAAAATTGAGCTGGAACAAGAGCTGCTGGTAAAAGGTGAAACAGAAGGAACAATTAATTATTTTACAGGCATGGAGCTATAAATGTATAAAAGTGTGAAAGTTTTCTTTCAGAGAGTGCTGGAATACAAAAAGTGGAATACAAAATTCATTAGTTAAGTCATTATTTTTTTTAAAAAATCCCAACACCAGTAACGTCTTAGAAGTTATTTTAAACATTCGGATGTTATAAACAGGTACTGATCATTTAAAGGGGTTGCACTGAGGCTGACTTCTTTCAGGTCTAATCTTGTATTGTATCTACTGAAATAAGAAGGAATGGAGGTGGTGGGGGGTGTGTGACAAAATTCAGGGAGATAGTACTATTTCAGCTTAGTTTATTAAGACAATAGTGAGCATGGGGCCATGAGGAAGAAAGATGGGGAGATGAAAGAAAGATATAAAAAAAACATAAAAAGAAGACAAGCCAAAAGAATTTTACATGAGGCAAGGAGAAGAATGGTATGCCAGGGAGGAGCTGTCATAAATACATGGTGCAGAGGAGTGAGGAAAGTGATGTTTTTCAGACTTTAAGGGGTCTTGCATGCCCCAGAATTCCCATCCTATAAAAAAAGGGAAGTGAAATGGATTTTTTTTTCTTTAAGGGATATTTAGTGTTTCTGAAATTATTCATGACCAAAATGATTGTGTACATACTCTTCAACAGATACAAGTGAAAATCAGAGGAAATGATGGTTAACTTTGCTGGTAGTGTAATTTCCCTTCACATCGAGACCACTCCAAGGCAATTATAGAGACTGGGGGTAAATATAGGGATTCATTCCTGCACTCTTCTGCCAAAATACAGAGGAGAGCTTGTGGTTAAGCCATGCCAGCTTGCACGACATTGGAATCCATATAGCAGGAGTTATTTTTGAAACTCCATCAATCAGAGGTGATAAAGCTGCTTTTAATTTTGCTGAATGAGTATGCTAAATACAAATAAAAATTTACAAATACAATTACACTTTTATTTCACATCGGGGAAAAAATTAACACGTATTTGCATAACTCCTTAACACCTTCTACAGTATTTTTTAATTAGCCACCTGCTCTTGTTATGAATAGCATCTCTATATCAGCCTGTAGTTGAACAGTTTTGGGAAGTAATGGTAGTGTGCAAAGCAAATAATTTAGTCTGACTTTTTCTGATCCCCATCAGTCCACATATAAAAAATTAGTATGTTGAACTGAGAACCTGCTGATACCCTCAAAAGGTAAAAAAACCGCCAAACACACAAAAACCTAAGCTACTTATTGTGAACACATTTTTTCTGTAGACTTAAGCAAAATAAAGCCATCCAAATACATTGTTTTTCTGCATACTGGTTGTGTTGTTGCAACAGACTCAGTATCCAGAAATGTTAAGCTGTTAAAAGAATATGCATAAGAGAGGTTTAATATGTAATTCCAGAAAGAGTAATTTTAAAATCTAATTTAGACACAGTAATAAATCAGAAACCTGTGACATGAGAGGAGAGGAGACTCGAGGAAAGGAGAGGAGAGGAGACTCGAGGGGAGGGGAGGGGAGGAAAGGAGAGGAGAGGAGACTCGAGGGGAGGGGAGGGGAGGGGAGGGGAGGGGAGGGGAGGGGAGGGGAGGGGAGGGGAGGGGAGGGGAGGGGAGGGGAGGGGAGGGGAGGGGAGACTCGAGGAGAGGAGACTCGAGGAGAGGAGACTCGAGGAGAGGAGACTCGAGGAGAGGAGACTCGAGGAGAGGAGACTCGAGGAGAGGAGACTCGAGGAGAGGAGACTCGAGGAGAGGAGACTCGAGGAGGGGAGACTCGAGGAGGGGAGACTCGAGGAGGGGAGACTCGAGGAGGGGAGACTCGAGGAGGGGAGACTCGAGGAGGGGAGACTCGAGGAGGGGAGACTCGAGGAGGGGAGACTCGAGGAGAGGAGACTCGAGGAGAGGAGACTCGAGGAGAGGAGACTCGAGGAGAGGAGACTCGAGGAGAGGAGACTCGAGGAGAGGAGACTCGAGGAGAGGAGAGGAGAGGAGAGGAGAGGAGAGGAGAGGAGAGGAGAGGAGAGGAGAGGAGAGGAGAGGAGAGGAGAGGAGAGGAGAGGAAACAAGAATCATGTCTGCCATTTCACAAGAAACAACATTAAAGGTGTGGCTATGTTGAACATGAAGGTACTCTATTCATGCAGACTGTAAAACTTCCGCAAAAAACGCAAAAACCGCAAAAAACTCTGTACTCAACATGGTTTTTGGTACTAGTTGAGGGTACTTACAGAATATTTTCAAAAATTATGTAAATTTGTTGGAATTGAAAATCATGCAAAAAAATTAATTTAAGCCTTCTATAATTAGATATTATATATAGATATAGATGTTTCTCTGTTACTGATAGAACTTGATACATACCAGAATGCATCTGAGCCCATGTTTGATGTGCAGGGAAAGATATTTCAAAACTGACAAATGCCCAGATGTCTTACACAGATGTTCAGTGTGCAGAAGGTATGTGGGAGCACCAGCCACTCACAGGAGTTTAAAGATTGGATTTAAGATATTTTTTAATAATTTCAAGACAGTTGCATTCTTCCTTCTTCTACAACAAATATGCTGTTTTTATTTGTTAATTTAGAAGAAAATTAACTTCAGCAATAAAGCATGAGGAAGACAGTTCACTGACTTCAGTCCAAAAAGGAAAAAAAAAAAGTGAGATAGACACGCAAAAGGAAAATAGGAGCTGTGAGAGTTCTGTATAGAATAATCACCCATGCAGAGACTCAGACAACTAATGCATTTTGTTTTTCCTTTGTGTTTACACAGATCAATTCCTGTTAGAGTCCTACCTGCTTATTTTTAATGTTTCTGAGATTATCCTTCCTACATCTGGAGAAAGAGAAAGGAATGGATGACTAAAAGAACTAAACAAAACAAGGATTGTGTACATATTGGCATTTTTAGGCTCACAGCTGAAAATCAAGCAGTGAAAATAATCCAGCTGTGATGACCTGTGCTGTGTTTCTTCTGTTAAGCCAGTTTGCTGGTGCAAAATGAAGCAGCATAGCTACTACAATTAACAGCTAGCCCTGATAAATGTGAAAATTTCCCACAGGTTTCACAAAAACCCTTTAAAGGTCAAAGGCCTCAGTAGAGGTCACCATATTGTGACTTTTCATCAGAGTAATTTACAGATTCTGTTTTCAGTAAGTTCAGTAAATTTAATGAAAGGGATGATTCCTGCAATCTCCTGCTGAAGCAAAGAGGACATGTCCTGGCTGTCATCCCCCCCCAGTTTGTATCTCTGGAAAGTAGGTCGTTACATAGATGTATTTTATTGCTTAAAAGCTCCGGGACTTATTGTGAAATTTCATAGAACACACTGTCCACAAGAACAATTAATGAGATTTTTACGCCTCAGCTCTTCTCTTTTCTCATCTTCCTGCAGCTACAGGAAGTTTCTCTGCTGCTGGACGTTCATTTCTACATCAGGGCATGAGTGAAGTCAAAGCCTCGAGTGACAGCAGAGAGTCTGACTGATATCAGCAAGGGGCAATCACTAGGATGGTGAGAATGGGCCTCAAATGGAGAGCAGTTTAGGCCAGGCTTAAATAGTAGTCAGCATGGGAATTGTTTTGCACTGACTGAGATACTCTAATTTAACACACTTCTCATTTGGATTTTAGCACAGCTCCAGTATTTTTTGTTCGTTTGTTTAGTTTTTTTCTCAAATATTATTACACATGCAGAGCACAAAATCTCAATTTCATCTTTATATCCCCCACTTTTTGTATACTTAATGCTGTACTCTCATAAGATCTCTGCCCATACTTTCAAGGACTTAAACAAAAAAGTGAATTAAATAAATCTCATGTATTCTTGATTTAAAGAGGAAAGTAAGATGTCACTGTCCTCCATACCTCTCACCTAGGTTTAGGAGATGGAGGACAGCAGCCCTTCTTGAAAGGAACAAAGAGCTTTTACCCACCAAGCAACACAAAGGCAAAATACCATCTTAGCACAACTAAATATGACTAAGTATGACTTACAGTGACTAAGAACCTCAGTATCTCTAAATTTATCAAAGAAACTCCCTTAGCATTCTCAGGAAAACACATTATGAGAGTGCCAGTTGCCACAGTCCACTTCTATGGAAAAATATCCACTCTGTCTGCTTTGATACCTCCTGGCTGAGAGAAACACTACTCACAGAAGCTGCAGACCATTGCCTGCATTTTTGAGTCACATCCTGTAGGGGACATTTTCACCTGGATCAGCATTCATATGAATGGATCTCTTTTAGGCTGGTCCCTTTCCAAACCAGTTGTTATTAAAGTTTATCTTTTCATATTAAAGTAGACTTAAAAGATATATATTTTAAGGTTTGGGTAAGAAAGTACAATCCTTCAAAAGGCTGTGAGGTGCTCCTCCTTGTGTCTTCTCCTTATGACCTGGTTTTGGGCACTTTACTGTGAATAGAAAATTCATATAACATGGAGTTGAATAGGAGGCTGTGTATGTTTATGTATTTAATTTTCTGCTAATGTATTATACCTTAACATATATATTTAATATTACTTGTAGGAAATAATGTATTTTACTTTTTTAGTGCAGAAACAGAAAGTGTTCCTTTGACTGCATTCAAGAGCTGGAAATTGAACATTTAATGACCTTCTGGTAAATTGTTTTTCTTATGCTTGTGCATAAGACTCACCAGCAAGTATGTTTCAAGAAAACAAAAAAGGGCTGAAAAAGATGTGTCTGGGAAAAGTGAGCAGCAGCTGGACTGAGTTTACGAAGATAATTCTCCCTCATACACATTAAAAAAAAAAAAAAGGATATTTCAAATTGTCGTTCATTTTTCAATGCAGGTTCATTTGTCTCATGATATTAAAACGGATTAGAATACAAAGAACTAAGATAATTGAAGTATCTGAGCAAATCCAAACCTGAAGAATCCATTCATCCAAACAGATGAGCTCTGAGTTGGTGTGACCTCTCCTCCTCTGCCTGCCCCAGTTCCTTTGCATTACTAAGATCCTTATCATAGCAACTACATACAACCATATTTTCTTGACCTCCAGCACAGATTAATCTCAGGCACACACTAAGTCAGGCCTATCTTAAAACTCATGAAAGACTAAAAAGAAAATGTTGTAGCTGGTGACTTAACCTAAAGTGCAAGTTAAATGTGACTAATTTAACAACTAATATAGGACCAAAAGAGTATAGCAAACAGTTTAAAAGGTTTTATTGTAACACGGTAAAAATTGTAGTTGTAGGTGAATCATATGCAACAGCTAGCTTAAAAGAGCTTTAGAAAGGCATGAGTATTAAATGGCTGTGGAAATAACAGATATAACCTTATATATACATATACCCACTGCAGAGGTGTGATTTCCTCTCACTCAGAACACTGAGAAGAAGGATGCAATTAACTGGCCATTGACAGTGATACAGTACATAAAGAAGGGGAGCCATGGCTAGTGACTTTGGGCAAAAAGGCAAAAATATTGTTTTAGTATACTAGCTACTTCAGTGAACAGCAAAAACGTTACTCGCATGACCATTCAAGCAGGAGAGTAGAAGGATTCAGTATGCCAATATCTCTATATGGGAGAAGTCCACTGTTTTTTTTAAAACAGGATTTTAGTGATTCCATATTTTTAAAGTGACTCTGCCACAGAAACCAGAATTCGCTGTGGAAGGAAACCGAGAAAGCAGGTCCCAGTTTGCATCCTTGGGACATGTTTTTAGGCTGAATTTCAGCATGTGGGCTCTTAGCCACAATTCATGAGGCTGGCTTGATGTGAGTGACTGTATTTTCAGCTACAGGACATGATAAATGTACAGCCATTTGATTCAGCTTTACCCTGTTAATGTGGGCTAAGCCCACAAAAGACATATCCTACTGCCTGTAAGCACAGACTGGCTGGAAATTAAGATGTCTCAGGAGCCTGACAGCAGGTATGGAGGCACAAATGAAAAAATCAGCTCCCTGATTTACAGCACTGGAGGGCCATAATGTATGGAGTATACAGACAGGTATTTTGAGCTTCAGTGCTTTGTTATAGTGTCAGCAGGACAGGTTATTCTAGGGGGCCACACCAACATTTGTGGGCTCAGATAAACCCACAGTTTACAGAAGTAAACAATAAACATAAGTTTATGTTAAGGCACTTAACATAACTTTTCTTTATCTCTGTGATTCCTAAAGTATGAGAGTAAATGGAAACCTCTACCAGCCTGACATCTGCTTTCACAGACATGAGTTGTTCCCTTTTTTCATGCCAGAGGACTCTCTCTCCTCACCTCTTCTGGAAACACTAGAAGGAACTCTGGTAAATCACTATTTTGATGAGCAGGTTAAACTCTGTGTGGGAAGTTACAAGAAATATTGGATCTAAGAAATGTTACAGCATATGTTTTTTCCTAGAATCACAATGTTTATTCCTAAGTAAGGAAGACCTAATAAGTTTTTTTTCCTAAGCAAAGGTGTGTGGAAAATAAACAAGTCAGATCATTAAAAACAAAAAGAACTTTTGCTAGCAAATAGATTAATGATACAGGAAATATGTATCAGTGGAAATGTAAATATGTCTCCATCTCCCCATTACTTCCAATCAGTGGCAAGTAGTCAGTATTCAGAAGAAAGAAATAGAAGACTAAAAGGAGTTACTAGTTAATGATATATCTCATAATAAGTCCAGGAGCTGGGAGCCTGCACGACCTAAGTATGACAGAAGTAAACAACACGATATATTTGACAGAAGGGTCATTAGCTACTGGACAGAACTTGGCCTACATGATCTGGTGATAATAATGAACTCATTTCATACATATTTTTTTATTAGGATTCTATTATTATTTCTGAGAATACCCAGAGTTTACATAAAGGTACCTGACAACTATTTCATCAACTGCTTGCTATTCCCTATGTCATCTTCTTGTACAAAGACTGGGCTCTAAAGGGAAAAGAAGGGAGGGGAAAGGACAGCAGGTGGAGCCCCCACAACTTTTGCCTTCTCATTTCCAATTCTGAGAGCATGAAATTGCAGCAAGGCAGAACCCAACTTCTTTTGCTTGTAGGTGCCTCAAAGGCTTGCCTCCCCCAGGGAGAAAATGATAAAGTCCATCTGAAAAAGCGAAGTTGCCTTTTACGACTTTTCTAGTCAGTCCAGTTGCCTCCACCAAGGTGAAGTTCTGCTACTCCAGTGCTCTTAGCTGGCGAATCACAGAATCATAGAATAATTTGAGTTGGAAGAGGCCTTCAAGAGCCTTCTAGTCCAAGGCCCCTCCAATTAGCAGGAACATATTTAAGTAGATCAGGTTATTCAGAGCCTTGTTTGACCTGATCTTGAGAGTTTCCAGGGATACGGCCCTTACCACCTCACTAGGCAACATGCGCCAGTGTATCACCACCCTCATTGTAGAAAATTTCTTCCTTATAATGGTCCAAATTAACTCTCTTTTAATAAAAAACATTTCCCCTTGTCCCAGTTCAGCAGGCCCTGATGAAACATTTGTTCCCATCTTTCTTAAAGACCCCCTAAAAATACTGGAAGGCCACAATAAAGTCTCCACTGTGCCCTCTTTTTTCCAGGCTGAACAGTCCAAATTCCCTCAGTTTTTCCTCACAGGAGAGGTGCTCCATCCTTTCAAAAATATTTGTGGCCCTCCTCTGGACCTGCTCCAACAGGATGAGGCAGCTCTCACTTAGGGTGGGGAAGCAGCACTCCCAGGCTGAAAATTTCTCCCAGTAACAGCAAGCAGCTCAGTTAGGAAAGTGCACTTTCACTCAGTTGCTATCTCTGCCTCAATGCTAGCAGTTGGTATTCCTAACTTCCAACAACCCTCACCTCGAAAATAATATTTTTTTTGTAGTATATATAACAACCTTAGAGATGACATATAGCAATTTAACAGTTCTTTGGTGATTTCAAAACAAGCTGTAGCCATGTAATATTAAATTGGCACTGATTATCATAATAGCTAGTGAACCAGATGCCTCTGTATAAACCCTATCTACATCAAGTAGATGTATATACCTGTAGATGAATCCACTGATGCTCTGACCTCCCTCCCACCCCTGTGGGATTGCTGTTTATGTGATAACTCACATCCTCTCCACTCCTGGGAATCTCTCAGCAAGCCATGTTCATGCACTAACCCTGATCCAATAACTCATGTAAAACACCATGTGCTTTGGGTTGGGGGCTGAAGACCCCTCAGTATTGAGGTGAGAGAAGAGAAAAATGTGGGAGAGAAGACCTTTCCCCTTAACACCTGCTTCTACCATTTCAAATGTCAAAATTGAGACAAACATTTCCACTTTTTTAAAATCCATTTCCAATGTGAAAGAATCACCTGCTGCTTACTTCTGCTACTAAGGTGTCAGAAGAAGGAAAATTTAACTACTGGAGCATGTTGCAAGATTGTTGGTCCCACCTGGT
The DNA here is from genome assembly GCF_030490865.1 of Poecile atricapillus. NCBI lineage: Eukaryota > Metazoa > Chordata > Aves > Passeriformes > Paridae > Poecile > Poecile atricapillus. Next base: position 85,753,783 of record NC_081289.1, on the reverse strand, counting down.
CTCTCCAAAAGCAGCAGTAACCTTGCTCTATTAACCACCATTGACAAACTTACTGCTGTTTGTTGGAAGACAAAAAGGAAAAAAGGGGAGAAAAAAACCTCCACCCAAATGCAAAGGTTGCAGGCAAGCTTAACAGAAAGAATGAAAGATATTTAATTACTTTTGAAGGACACATATGTTTTAAAGCTAAAAGAAATGCAACTGCTCAACTACGTTTTCTTATTCATCAGCAGGAGGGCAGAAAACCTGAAATATATATTACATGCCCAGTGACGATTTATAAGAAAACTCTTCATCCCCAAATGCTCACTTTTGAAAATGTCTACATTTCTGGTTTGGAAAAAAAAAAAACCAACCCAAAACCCAGCCATACTAGAAAAGCTGCAAGTACTTATTGTTGCATCAGCCAACATAAATTGAGCTTATATGCAACTTCTTTTAGCCAGACTTTATTTGGTAACACAACTTGGAAAACAAGCCACCTGCAAGACCATTCTTCAGCAGGAAGATTGAGCAATTTTGACTAAAATTTTAAAAATCTTATCCAAATTTCAGAGAAAGTTATATGAAGATATGGAGTCTCTCCCTCCTATACTTAAAGGACAGAGTTAAATAAGTCCTCTTGCTGTTTAATATGTCCACACTAATTATTGTGATGTAGTTACAATACCACAGCTGAAACATCCCACTTTGAATAGTTAGCTCTAATTACAGCATAGAGTAGTGGATAATGTGTTGCTTCTCCATATGCTTATTTTTCATCTTCTGTTTTGATTACTAGGTTTTAGCCCATTCCAAGGAGATTCCAAGTTTTGCTCCAGCATCTGCCTCCTTTGTAGGCAAACAGCTATGCATGTAGGAAATGTAGGCAAACCATATGCATTAATATCACTCTACAATTTTATACACTTCACAGAACCCTTAACATTAATAAAGACAATTATCTTTCCCCAAAATTTACAAACTAAAAACATTACAAATTTTTGATCTTCATTGTACCTGAGGAAGAAATGGCTTAGCTTTTTAAAAGTTACTGTATTGCATCTGGAATTTGTCTAACAGGTCACAAAAGGCTTAATGCTCTAAAATCCATTTTAGTGCCTAAATCAGAATTTATGCCAGACCCTCTGTGGCAAGTATTTTATGAAGCTAAAAACAGTATTGTGTCTGACAGGTTTTTAGTTTATTACAAGTAAAGTGAAGATAACTTATGGCACATGTATTTGAAAGAGCTGCTTTGCTTCACTGAACATGTTCTGCTTGGAGGCAAATTCCATTCCCTGATTCTAAAACAGTTTGTACCAGGATATCAAAGAGAACATGAGAAAAAAGAATGTGCACCTCCATAAGGAGGCAGGGAACAGTAGAATTGTGGATAAAGGAGAGCACAGGGATCTTTACAATAAAACACTCAAGAAGGAAGTTAGCGCACCTGTGGACATCCTACATCCTATAAAGCCAACTCTACACACTCTGAAAGGTGAAGGACTTTCTCCCTGCTCAAACCAGTTTCCTGATCATCAGCAGGGCTCTCCCAGGGGTTACAAGAGCTGCTCAAAACATGTTAGCCTGGGCAGAGTAAGTACTCCAAACATGACTGGTGGTGTCAAGCAGATTGACCCCTTCCCTAGTGATCAGACTCCTTAAGAAATTTTGCTCCAAAATGGTGTATTTTGGGAAAGCTCTAACCATGCAAGTCTAAGTCTTTAAGAACAACTATAAAGAATAACTAAATGAGACCTGCTGGACCTTGGGCATCTGTAACACCACTCTTAACCTGCTTTGGCACAAAAGTGAACATGCAGAGATTCAGATCTGAACAGACCAGGAAGCAATTTGGGAATGTAGCCAAAACAGTCAGACGAGCAGCTTCACATACCTCTAGATCTATTTATCCACTCCTTGGTGGAATATTTATCAATTACACTACTCCAAAGTGAGAAAAAATAAAAAATCTAGTCTGTTCTACTGCCCTTTGGTTTCAAATGGAAGGTATGGTTTTAAGAGCTAAATATTAACATGAAAAGTAGAATTTCTAAAAAATTTTAAAAATTAAAAAATAGAAACAGAATTTAAGTTTGGTAGTGTGGCTGAGTTCTGTGTCAGCCTTTTCCCATATAGGAAAAAAAGGAGAAAATATTTTATTCCAGAACTGTAAATAATCATCTCAAAATTATCATCTATGTAGTCTTATGTAGGACTGAAGCCATCTCAATCTGGAATACAGTTAAACTAGTGTTATCATATATCATATCATTATAATGTGAAACAGGCCTAAGTATTTTCCAGGTTGCTCATGTGACTATTTTGAATTACTAAAATTTCAAATCAGCAAAAGTAGTAGTCCTGAAGCCAAAGGTTCAGAATTGTACAAACACTGATACTACTTCAAAGATGAAATTTTTATACCCATTATTAGAGGCAGGGTATAAACCAGAACACTACAAAATAAGAACCATATGAGGACAAAGAGATTTACACCTAATAGGATATTTAAGAAGCTGAGAACAGTTTAAATCAGATTCTCTGAGAAGGAAGATTTCCATTGCATGCTGTATAAATGCCAACCCATAATCTACTTACAACTGTTTGTGATTAAAAAGCTGAGCTATAAGATGCTTCTCAAATCTTCAGCAAATGTTCTTCTAAAGCAGAGAACTGTGACAATTCTTTGTTTGGATACTTTGGTAAAATGTGCAGGATGATGTCTTAAACTACGATGTGGAAATGATCACTAAGATTAAGTGACTCTACTAGGGAATTTACTGTTCCTACACTATTTTGTACAGTAACCAGCAGAACTGGAAGAAGAACAGGGCTAAAGAAAATGGCAAGGGATTTTACAGGTAGAAGGGTGTAGACACTTGCAGCAGAGAGAATGAACTTGGCTTTCCAAACCAAATCCCAATTACCAGCATGTTTGTCCGGGTCTTGCAGGTCTCAGCATTGGTCTTGATTTTTTCTCCTCCTCACTGTCTTGCTCACACCTAAACAAGTTTTGGTCATCAGCTGTTTTCCTCATTAACAATTTTCACTGTATTTTAACTCTTGAACCTCTCCAACAGCACAGATACCAAAATGTAAGCATCCTAATACCAACTTTAAGTTCAATTCTGTATTTCATCTCTCCTGATTTTCTTCCCGCTCTATCTCATTTATTCACTTCTCAGCCCCTTCACATGGTTTTAGATGCTGTACACTAAACATGGAAAGTCTTTCTTGTAAGTATCCACACATCTCTCACTGTTAATAGTGTTCTAAGAGACAACTACTAAGAAAACTGAAGTGATATCAAAGAGTAATTAGAAGCAGTTTAAATTTTTGCTTGGAAGTGAATTGCATAAATATTAGCTACCAAAGCTAGTGCTCCCAAAGTACAGAATATGTGTCATTCTTAACAAATAACTTTAGAAATCTAGAATTATTTCCTGCTTTGAAAGCTTATATTCATGCAGATTAATAATTATTATTAATAATTAAATGAATGCTGTGTTTTGAACAGACTATTTAAAGAAGTCATTCATGCTTTTGCCCAGAATTTTAATGTAATAAACTGTACAATTTTTACACTTTGAAGCATGCAAGTGATTCTTTCCGAATATACAGATGTTATCCAATATAGCAACTCTGATGATACGGGTTATATCTCTGGGAATTAGTTATTCCAGGGCTTTGCAGGCATGGTTAAGAAGAAACCCTATTTACTAAAAGAGAGTGTCAAAAATTTGAGTGCTGAAATCAGAGATGATAGCATTGTGGATCCTTTATACTGAGATAAAAGAGAGGTAGTTTTCTTTTTGTTGCTAAACACTAGAAAAATTGAAGATGAGAACAACAAAGATCTCATTTGACATGAAAATGTTTGAGAATATGTATATTTTAAGTTTTCATTTATTCCTTCTTCCATGAGTACAAAATACCTTGAGCACCCTGCTGCAGTTAAATGACAGCATCATTTTAAGTACACAGAATCTTGTAATTTCCAGTGTGAAAACAACGAAGTGCTGATCTATGTGAGGGGAATGCTCTCCAGAGATTTTTGGCTTTTGGCTTTTTAGTAGTCCTATGACATCTTTTTCAGGACACCATTTTCTGACCATAGGGATCTTTGGATTCAGGTAATGTGATACTGCCAGAACAACAAAATTGTACTGTCCATTTCCAGCTCAGTGCTTTGCAAGGCTTAAATAATTAAAGTCAGGATCCAGAACATAAAAGAGAAATCAAATTTCGGTAAGAGGGGAGGTGTAAGTGTTCGTATAGATGATAGGAAGGACTATTTTATTGCTCTTTATTTGAAGGAATGACACGGGATATGATAACTCCAATGTCCAAGCAAAGTCTGTCTCCTATAACCAGACTACTTCACAATGTGGTGAAAAATATGGTAAAATAAATAGTTTGTGCCATGCCTTAGATTTCATTTAGTCATTTATTAGTCACGATTTCCACAAAATTATTGAAGTGATTAACCCTACACTTGCATATCAACTGTAAGTACATTGATTCTCTTTTTACTGGTAATTTCTGCTTGTAAATGCTAAAAAATAGTAAAAAAGGGAGGATCTGTTTTGTTTTTTTATTAGACTGGATATAACAACAACTGTTCTAAACTTTTTCCTTAAGACTAATAAATCTTTTTTCAGGAGAAAGGTCCACCCTTTCTCTGAAAGGCATTAATCTCTTTGTCCCTTTATTTAAAGTAGAAAGAAACCCAGCAAAAACATTACATAAAGCTGCATCTAGACGTTCAAAATGTGCACCTTTTTTGATATTGCCTAAGAGAGTTCTTCCCCTCAAACCGCAACATTCTTGATTCTAGTTACTGATTTGCACCTCAATTGTATTCACAGATAAACATTTTGCATTTCTTTCCCTTATAGGCTACAAATAATTGGTAGTTTGTTTTCCAAGTGGAGAAGCAGAAGTTTTATTCACACACATGCAGAACTGCTGGGGTTATAAAAATAAAATAAATAAATAAATAAATAGTCTCCCATCAAAAACACCTGCCAGCTAAATGGAAGTGCCAGCCCACTCCATGAAAGCCCATTAGAATTACTCAGAGCTTTCTGAAGGCTGGTGAGAGGATGCCTCTCATTAAAGCTCCTAATTCCCAAAAATTCTCTCCATTACTAAGGTACAGGACAGTCTTTTTGGGGTGTGTCCTCATAGTCAGGTAAGGAACTGAGCTTCAATAAGAAAACTCTTGTGATATTTTTCATGTGTATGTATTTTTTGTGTCAAAGAATTGGTGAGAACAGTGATAAAAACTCCTTCTTTTTAGGCTTACCTCGAGGAAGGAGCATTGAACCTGGCTGCCTCTGACTTCCTTGGCATCCTCTTTGGCACACACAGCACTGATGTCTGAGAGACTTTTCCTTCTTTTAGTGTACTTTTAGATCCATCACACGCACCTGCAGTTTCCCCAGACCTTTTCAGGGTCTTCAGAGGCTTTATCTCTCTCGAGCTCAGGGAATCTTTCAAGCGGGTACCACCAGAGGGCAAAGCCGGACCAGGAACACCCGAGCTCATCCCGGCTCTGTCCTGCAGCCCGGGCTGTGATGGGGCTTCAGCACCAGCCGGTCAGCAGCAGGCACGGTCACAGTTCACTACATGTGAATTAACTGTAAGGAATTGCAATCACCAGCCAAAACCGCCTGGCTTCAGGAAGGTCGCAGCAACTCTAGGATATGAAATTAAAGGCCTGGCAGCATAATCAAACAACAGCTTCATTACCTTGTAATAACCTTTTTCAGTAATTGTGGCAATCCCCAAAATTTTGCTATAAGAAATCAAGGAGAACGACATGAGAAAAACTAAAGGAGTAATTCACATTTTAGATACTTCAAGCCTTAATTTTTAACTCATTAAAAGATACTTCAGTCTAGAAATTTATTTGAAGAGAAAAAAGCATTGCAACTTCATCTCTAGAAGCATTGGCTCTATGTTGGAGTGACCCTCAAGCCTGGATGCAGTCTCCATTTCAACAAGACACTGTCATCCTGTTCATGTGACACATTTAAAATCATGGTAGGGTAGCCAGTTATCACGAGACAGCCCACCCTATTTAAAATTATGATTAGAGTTTGCTTTTTGCTTGAAGCTGACGAGAAAAACCTAGCAAGTATGCATTTATTCCATAGAAAGTATTCAGTCCCCAAAATATATCTCAAACATATCACATGCACCTGGTCTTTTAAGAGAATGTCTCACTTAAGGAAAACCAATATTCACCTGCATCTCACTATTCTTCAGACAAAACACCCATCCAGGGGTTTTACACAAAGGCTGCTTCCCTTCTCTCCTTCTGGTCAGCATCTTCCTAAGATTTTATATTTTCCCCTGAGACCCTGTGCTGTTCATACAGAATAAAGCTGGTGATCAGACAAGAACAATTAATGATCAGCACAGTCAATGTAACTCCAGGTGTAATTCTCCAGGTACAGTGTTCCTCAGGCAGCAATGCCATCAGTAACCGGCCATTCATAGCAAAGTGAGAAGAGGGTGTTGCTTCTCAAGCAACTTCTCACCTGCTTCTCAAGAGAACCAGAATCTCCCATGCCACACTCACATACCCATCACCACAGCTGGTTTTCAGTCATAGCAAACTTCTGCTGACCCAGACACTGGCATATCAACCTTCCAGCTGAGAGAGTGAGTCAGCTTGTTGGTAGAGCATATATTTTCCAGTCAGATATGATCTCATATGCACTGAAGATCCATGAAACATACCTCAGCAGCAATGAACACTCCAAAGGCAGGAAGGCAATTCTTCATCCAGCAGAGCAGAGTGTCAGAAAGCGGAGCAGATTGATACCCAGATGTGTGGAAAATGCCAGTGTTAACAATCACTGCAAGCAAATAGGCTGCTGTGACCACAGTCTAGAAAGTTATCCACCTGGTACTGGTCAGGGATGCACCCATCTGTTTAAAATCTGGGATAGAAAGAGTTGTGATGTCTAATTCACACATGCTTCTGGGCCTGACTGCACTGAAAAAGTGTTCCTTGAGGTATACCTTGCAGGGTGATTTTCTGAAGAAGGACCTCTTGTGCTGGTGAGTCCTAGTCAGGGCTGGAGCTGGAGGACACCAATAGAAATAGACTCCAAGAGACCAAAGCAGTAAAAATCTACTTTAGAGAAACATGATACTAAAAAGCCTCTCCTTTTCTCTTCTGTGCCAGTCACAAGAAAGCTTTACCAGAACAACCTTGGGCAACTTGATCCTCCCTGGCCAACCCTGACTCTTCAACTTCTTGGAGATGTCATGCAAAACAGCAGTTTTTAAATATGCTCAGCCAATATTGCTACAGCCATCAGGAGGGCTTTTTCCAAGATGATCCCTTTAAACAACAATAACATTTTTCAATATGTTTTAGGGTGTAGGTGAAGATAGGGTCACAACTATTCATGCTAATGTAGCACAGTACCACTGAAAGTCAGTGGTACAGAAAAATACAGCAGTACAGGTAAGGACTACACCTGGTCTTTTTTAAATAAAGATATTAAGCTGGAAAGAATGCCATCGCATAAATTAACACTCATTTTCAATGTCTAGAAACCTGCAAGCAATTAATTCTTTAATCTCTGTTATAAACTATGCCTTCCAAATTACATTCCTAGCCATTTTAAAATATAATTCTGTCTCTTTCTGAAAGGAGTCTTATCCTTCAGAAGAATTCCTGCTATTGGACAACATTGGGTTTTAACTTTGTTCTTTTTTAATATTATCTTATTCTCAAGTGAACTGATGTTTATTGTTTTAGCAATACTGTGCTCCATGTATGTATTCCCTTCACCATTTGTGACAAAACAGTCACAAGATTGCAGCAGAGAACACTAAGATCAGCAGGAATAGGTGTTATGATATCTTAAGTTTATGCAATTTTTTTGCATTAAAAGAGGAAATAAAAATATACAAAAATACAAAAATATACAGTTTTTTGTTTAAAAAAGTGTATCAGACCTCCACAAGACAGTTTCTTGAAAAACCAGTGACTTTCAAAGGGTATTTATACACTTATAATTGCATGAAGAGAGTGGAATTAGAAAAAAAAAATTCTACCACTGAGTTATAGAAAATAAGATCTCTAAAATAATTTTTTTATATATAATTCTGACATACTATAGAACTATGTTTGGGAAGAAGCTACAAATCAAAATGCCAGTCCTAACTTCTCCCTGAGCCCTCTTCCCCATACAAGTTTAGACAGCATAGCTAGCAACATAAATAGCATCTATTTTTAAGAATCTTTCAGAAACATTGAGATACTTTGACCATGCTATTCACTTGCTGGGGAAATACTCCTGGATGCCTTAATTTCCTTTGCTATGCTTTAAAATATGACAGCCTCTCCATCTCTGCCTCTGAGGTTGCACACAAGAAAGACAGACCTGCATATTTTACATCTCAAAATATTTCTGCTCTTCAACCTGAATAGCAGTGGAAAAGACCCAGAGAACCCATTTTACATTTCATCTGTCTCTTCTCACAGGTCTTAGCGCTGTTAATAAATCAACTTGAATGTTTACAGCAAGCCACAAACCTAAAATGCAGGTCCCCCCTCTTCTATGCTAGAAGGTGTGATGGCTGTTCCATACAATGTTTTTTTTTAAACTTGCTCAGACCCTACTCTGTCCAGAGAAGCTCCTTCTGCCCCCACCCATAACACTGCTGTCAGACATCATCTCTCTCAGCACTTACCTCACTTAGAATGCCTCTAAACCAAAATCATAATATGGAAACTAGAGGAAGCAAGACATTTCACTTCACAGTTAATCTTTTAGGAAGCAGTAAGATCACTTACCATAGTGGGAACACCTTCCCAAATCAGCCTTCTTCAGGAAAATTTTTTTGTATATAGTCACAGAGGTATATATTCTGTGTAAAATACATTCCACAGAGCAAGAAAATTCTGTGTTCTTATCACCCAAACATAAAACGTTTTAATGCTCCTAAACAGTCTTTGTCTCTTTAGTCCAATAAACTGTGGAGCCAATAACTATGAAAACCCCCCATGAAAACATCTCACTCATCCAAAACCAATTCCGGTTGGTAAGAAAGTTCTCAAGAGAGTTAAGTATCAGCCCTTGAAATGCATTTGCCTATTGGTACCAGACCTGGGTGCAGAAACCAGCTGTCGTTTAATCAACTTCCTAGCCCATACAACAAATGCTGCTGAAAAAGTAGACAAATTCTATAGGTAACAAAGACCAAAACAGTGGCACCCCGTGTATACACTCTGTGTGCAAGAATTAAACATCAAGCAATCAGAACAGAGAAGTCAAGACACTACTATTCTTTCATAACTTCAAAAAGTAACTTTTGTTTATTTTGTTCTTATTACTTAAAAGCATCATGAATTAATTAATGAACTTATATTACATTAAACTGGGCGGTAGTTTTGAACTTCATCTTTTCCCTTCCACAACAGTTCCAGTTTACTTAAGACATTTGAAACCTTTCCGAATTCATTACTTTATTTGTCTATTCTGGAACAGCAAACCTATAAACAGATAATTGCTGTATGGTTCAAGGTCTCTTGTATCCTGATGCTGCATCAGTCAAGAAGAGTGATATTTTCAGGCATTTGTGGCTTTGCAGTCATTCTACTCCAGCCTGCAGCTGATCTCAGAGGATCAGAGGGAGCTATTAAAGTAAATTTCCAGAGTTTCCTAGCCATGCCATGCTCTAGAGACTTAGGAAAGAGCAATCACAACATCTGAAATTAACTTAAAAAAAAAAACCCAACAAACTCTTACTTCTTTTCAACAGATTTATATAGAATAAGGAACTCACCAAATTCACTTGTTTATTCTTCATTTGGGCAGCCAATGCTCTTCAGATGAGGTGCTATGAATCCAGCTGCCTTTCCCTCATTCTAGGAAACGTAGGAGATGTGACAGGTTCAAGTCTATCAGCAGAGTGCAACAGTGGTGCATTTCTACAGCCGGGAGGTGGAAAATGCAGGGGTGGAGGGAGAAAAATCAGCCCTCACAGCAGTTTAAGAATTCTGTCATGTTGTTATTGCCACAGGTTGCTATGACTGGCTTTAGCTAATCTCCCCTCCTCTGACATCGCTGCCTGTAGAGCTGGGGAGCGCACAGGAAGGTTAATCGCCGTGCACCTCGAGCCGTCTCCTGCAGTAAGCCCTGGGAATTTATCAATACCTGGGGAGGAAAGAAGTTTTGCCACCTGGCACCTGACATAAAATGATCCATTTCCTAATTCTAGTACTAATGTTGGATTCAAAGCCAAGCTGTAATTTTCCCAGCTGGTTCCTTAAAACAACTGATCTGAATGACACTGATCGTAATTATTAAAACTGTTGTGGAAGGCATTGTGGCATATGAGTTTATTTGGTTTATTCACAGATTAATTTTCCTCTGTTTACATTCATGTTGAATTCAGGATAGGAGTTTTCCCCTGGGAGAAGAGCTTCCTCTTTTCCTAGCCGATATCACTACCTGCTAGATGCATATATTGGTGAACCTTTCACACTAATGGCAAACTACAATAAAACAGTTGGTGGTTGCTTAACAATTCACTTTATTTATTTATGGCTGTATAAATAAAGACTTGAATCAGCTTTGCCAGTGCCACAGAGAGATGGAGAAGATGCTGTTTTCTAACATGTTGAGGGGAATGAGCTACCAGACAAAGCACCCCTGCAGCCTGAGCTCTGCTCTCAGGCATTGCTTATTGCCCTTAAAATCAACAAACTCATGAAATCATTTCACCTCCTTGTAAGCAGGTGAAGGAGCAGGAAGAAATCCAAGTCACTGTTAGAGGAAGAACAAAATCATTTGTTCAAGCTGAATTTGTCTGATGGTGCCTTTGGACAGGTATCAGAATATTGAAGAACATACCTGTAAAAGTACAAGTAGAAAAAAAATAATACCCTGAGCAGAAACAGTAATAAGAACAATGGGGAAAAAGAATCCTTTTCGCCCATACATTGTATGTGAATTTATTTAATTTTACTGTATCAAATTAAATAAATTTGATAAATTTATCTAATTTATCATGAAAAGTTCAGTGACTCAGTAAACCCACACCTGTGATTTTTTTCTGTCAATCTCCAAAACTTAACAACGTTCCTTAAATGCCTCCATTTTTATTTTAACTTTCTAGATACCTTTAGAAACCTCTAGATACCAGGAAGCTCTGAAAACCTTGGGTACAGGTTTTGTACCATTGGTCTGTTTGTGACATTCAGCCAGAAGCACTCTGACCTCATCTTCCATAGCAATGCCCTCTGTTAGATAACCAATAATTCAGACTGTGTATAAATACCTTTTAGCAATAACCTTGTGAGGAGGAAAGCATTTCCATCAGCAAGCCAGGTCACCTCTTATATAAGAAAACCAAATTCCTTTCCTCTCTCTGCTTCTACATATCTACAACTGCTCTCCCATCTCACAGCTGCTACCCCAACCACTTCCCTGCAGTGCATGAGTCAAGATTGATGAAGGACTGGGAGAAACCAAGGACAGTGCCTCAGTGCGACAGTGAGCTCAGGTGCCCCGGAGCAGGTACAGATTCTTACTCCTACATGAAATCTTATTATATGCCATAGCATTTGTTTTCCAGTGGCTACCTTAATCACCAGAAGTGTTAGGCATTCCTGAAATAGGGAGCAGAAATTCCTGCTAGCATAATACTTGTTCTTGTAAATTATCCCCTTGTCCCAGCAGACCTTGACTGTTTCCTCAGCCTATTCCCACTGGGATGTCCCTGGGTTGCCACAGGCACTTACCACTGATTTGCACCCCACAGCAGGCCACATGCATTCATAAACATTTGGATTTCTATATATGCATCTCCACAGCACAGAAAGGAGATGAACCAGTGCTCCCCTTTTTTAAGGAAATTCTAGACACTACTACATACAATTAGACTACTTTCTGCATCTGTAACTTAGTCTGGAGGTTTTGCCTTGAAAAAGCAGAATACCGGCACCAGGTCCATCCAAGAACTTATTCTGGAGCACATGTACACACCTCTCTGCAGTTCTGAGTATAGCATTTGAAAGGTCTGATGAAAGTCCCTGTTCATATTGGCATTTTCTTCCTAACTAACTTTGGGCAGTGCTGTTCTGGCTTAGTTTGTACTTCTGGGTTAGTTTGCTCGTGGTTAGTTTTCTGTTCTGGGTTAGTTTGCTGTTCTGTGTGAACTGACTTTTAACCAAGGTCTAAGGTGTACCTTTATAAAAACCTAAAGAGTTTTCATGCCAAATTGGATTTCAGGTAAGAAAAAAAACCTTCCAGATACAGAAGGTCCAAACCCTTTCAGCATTTCTCTCTCCTCTCCTCTCCTCTCCTCTCCTCTCCTCTCCTCTCCTCTCCTCTCCTCTCCTCTCCTCTCCTCTCCTCTCCTCTCCTCTCCTCTCCTCTCCTCTCCTCTCCTCTCCTCTCCTCTCCTCTCCTCTCCTCTCCTCTCCTCTCCTCTCCTCTCCTCTCCTCTCCTCTCCTCTCCTCTCCTCTCCGAACCTCTCCGAACCTCTCCTCTCCTCTCCTCTCCTCTCCTCTCCTCTCCTCTCCTCTCCTCTCCGAACCTCTCCGAACCTCTCCTCTCCTCTCCTCTCCTCTCCTCTCCTCTCCTCTCCTCTCCTCTCCTCTCCTCTCCTCTCCTCTCCTCTCCTCTCCTCTCCTCTCCTCTCCTCTCCTCTCCTCTCCTCTCCTCTCCTCTCCTCTCCTCTCCTCTCCTCTCCTCTCCTCTCCTCTCCTCTCCTCTCCTCTCCTCTCCTCTCCTCTCCTCTCCTCTCCTCTCCTCTCCTCTCCTCTCCTCTCCTCTCCTCTCCTCTCCTCTCCTCTCCTCTCCTCTCCTCTCCTCTCCTCTCCTCTCCTCTCCTCTCCTCTCCTCTCCTCTCCTCTCCTCTCCTCTCCTCTCCTCTCCTCTCCTCTCCTCGAGTCTCCTCTCCTCGAGTCTCCTCTCCTCGAGTCTCCTCTCCTCGAGTCTCCTCTCCTCGAGTCTCCTCTCCTCGAGTCTCCTCTCCTCGAGTCTCCTCTCCTCTCCTCGAGTCTCCTCTCCTCGAGTCTCCTCTCCTCGAGTCTCCTCGAGTCTCCTCGAGTCTCCTCTCCTCGAGTCTCCTCGAGTCTCCTCTCCTCGAGTCTCCTCTCCTCGAGTCTCCTCTCCTCTCCTCTCCTCGAGTCTCCTCTCCTCGAGTCTCCTCTCCTCGAGTCTCCTCTCCTCGAGTCTCCTCTCCTCTCCTCGATTCTCCTCTCCTCTCCTCGAGTCTCCTCTCGTCGAGTCTCCTCTCCTCTCCTCGAGTCTCCTCTCCTCGAGTCTCCTCTCCTCGAGTCTCCTCTCCTCTCCTCGAGTCTCCTCTCCTCGAGTCTCCTCGAGTCTCCTCTTTTCCAAAGTTTGAAGAAAGTCAAAGCCTTTTTGTCTATTTGCAGAGACTTACTTTTTTTTTACAGTAAAATGTAAAAATTTCTAAATCACATTATTATTGAAGGAAACAGCAAAAAAAAGACATTATCTTAATAACATACAAAGTTCTTTATCCTTTTCATCTCACTCATACTATTTTCTTCCAATAAAGGTTTTGACAGCTAAGATAACATGTGGATAAAACAGCAGGTGTGAGTCAGACCTTACTCCAAATTTTATCCTGGAGAGAATAACAAGTACAATCTAGTTTATTGTAAAACAAAATATAGGAGGATTGGTAAGAAAAATTTCATAATGAAGATTTTTTTTATTAATATGTAAAGCTACAGTACAAATTTAAAAATTTACAATATAAAAATATGTGTATCCTCTCCCACCTCAAATATGTCTAAAGTCAATCAATGCTAAGAATTAGTCCAGACAAAATGTGTGCTCTTTTTTTTATCTATAGAGTTAGAATGAGTTTCTAACTTGTAGCAATGGCAGGCAATAATTGGATGATTTATGATGTTGTACTCTTTCAGTTATGCAGCAATGTCTGAGTCTCAAACATGTTATTATTTAAGAAATAGTTTTCAACTTTATGGATGTATATGTATTTATAATGCAGTGAAAAAAATTAAAGCATTGCTTTTTGAAACAGTTGAATGAGAAGTTGTTTTTAAACCTCAATTTTTTGGTGGACTGACTGATTTCTAAGTTGTTTGGAATATAGAGTACAAGACAATAATGAGAATAGCTTAACTATATGGGAACCACTGGAATTTTAATGTGAAAGAAAATGACATGGTAAACTCCAGAAACAAAGCACAGATTACCACTAGCTGTTCTATGGATTTAAACTACAATAATATAATGCTATGATTAACTACTTTTGTGTAGAAGTCAAAATTAATATTTTGACCTTTGCTTTTAAATGACAATTTTAATTTTTTTTAATTGAGGGTTAAAATTTTTTTTTTAAATGAGGATGGTCCTTTTCCCTGCAAGCAGCAGGGTAACCCCAGAATTTCAGAAAACTTGCTAAAATCTCACTGCTATTGGGAGTTACGTGCAGCGGCACCATAGCACAGCAGAAGTAACACATGACAAGGAGACAACATGTAATATAACTCACTCTGTTACTTTTTTTTTAGTTACACAAAAATCAATTCCCTTTTCAAGCAAACATATGCAACTACTGTATTTATTTCTGGACTTTGCTACTGTTCCCAGATTTGTTAAGATGACCACTGGCAGCTTGGACATATAGGAGTAAGTTATAATCTTATTTATACTATGTTTTATAAATGTTTTCTTTTCTTGTGTTTTTCAATGTTTGTTTTTATCAAATTAGGCTTGGTATGTAAATGTGCACACACACGTTCAAGTCTGATACAACATTTTTTCAAGACCTTCACCAACTGAAAAAGCCTTTGATCCACCAGTGTAATTAGTACAAAACCTTGAAATAATCTTATTAGATACTCAGCTACAGTCAGAAGTATTTGCTTTACAATAATGACATTAAGAAAGCTTGTTTTCCCTCCAAGTCATATATTGGATTTGAAACTGAAAATTCTCCTTTTTTAATCCTCATGTGCTCAAAGAAACATTCATTGCAATCAGGTAACCAAATACCATGAGATAGGCTGAGTAGTTGACCTAGAATGAAAAAAAATCAAGAATTCATAAAGCTCAATCTTCCTTGTCATAACCTGTACAATTATTGCCAGTGAAAAGTAGTTTTGAAAGAGGTTGCTAGAATATGATTATTGAAAATTGAAGTGGAATGTTTCACCTGAGTAAGAGTTAGAAAGCAAAAGATAGTAATTCTTTTTTGATTGCTCATTCATTTATTTGTCTTACTATTTGTTACCAGGTACTCAGAAACTTTATTAATTCTCTGATTTAGAACTTTTTTCTTCTCAGGAGCAAGACTGGCAATGAGGTCAAACGGATTAATATGTTGCACTGAATAGCTTTTACAAAGCATTGAGTGCTCTTGCTGAGAGACACCTGAGACCAGTTGCTATAGTAATATTTTTCAAGAGAGCCCTGTGTTGATGTTGTTCATATGGGGTAGAAATAAAGAGAGGAAATGAACTACTTTGTTTTTCCAATGCACAGGAAGGCCAGCTTGCACAACTGTTAACAAATGAGCAAAAAATGACACAGATTGGTAGCCATTTGGAGGTGGGTGGAGTGGGAGATGAGTGTAGAAGAAACAGGTCAGATCCACACCACAAAGTTGGGGGAAGGTGTAAGTAATGACTATATATACATGTATTCTAATTATCTCATTAGCTGTCAGGGAAGATACCAAGTAGAGCATTAGAGAAATGTGTTTCAGCTCTCCAGTATGGACAATGCCTCTTGCTTGAACATCTCATCTCCTTGATCCAGCTCTGGCAGCACCTGACAACCTGGCTCAAAGCCTTCACAGCTAACAGACCTTTTTTGCTTGAGACAAGGAGCTGGCAAGCAGGACAAGTTTCCTTGATTGTCTCCCTTCTCCCCATTTTCCCTCACAAACACTTCATGTATTTGTTGCCCTTACTGGTCAACGAGTGGTGCCACTGCCAACTTTCTGACTGTGAAAGAAAGAGAATTAAGTGTGCAGTAACATTAAGGGTATCTTACTGGACTGCTATAAAATTCTCTTTAATGCAGTTGGTGCTTAAGTTTGATTCTGCCAGAACATAAACATCTCATCTTTAACTTCTCCCACACAATGGCATTCATGCAAGCTGTGATGGTGCAGACTCACACTTTCCTTGAAAATTTCCCACTGAGGTGAGGCTTGTGTAAACAGGACAGGTGGAGTTTCAAGAAAAAGTGTCCAAAATAATGTTTGGGTTTTTTTAAGTTAGGCAAAGCTAGCAATATGACTGCTAGTCTTACAAGCCAGGAGGTGATAATGCAGGGGGAAATAAAGGTTTTTTCCTGGTACATAACTCTTGTTTAATGGTGTGACTGGCTGTCAAAGGAAAAATATTGGAAAGTGAGGGGGCAAGAAGAGAAAGCGAGACTGCACATTTGCAAGGAAACTCCTTGTAAGCTTGGGGTCCTGGACTCCTTAAGGAACCCATGGCCAAAGCTCGTGTGAAACCTAAGTTACGCAAAATATTTGTGGGGACATACATGGTTTAGACAAATACTTTAATTTGTTGTCAGCCACTAGGCTTGTTTATTGTCTGTGTTTCAATCAAGTCAGAGTTGATGCATCTTCACGTGTCTGAGTATCTAAGTATAAACCAAGAGCTTTTGCAAGCTTTGGGCTTACAAAAGGAACGCTAGATACGGGGAGTTCCTATGGAATCAGAACTGGTCCTGTGGACTTAACTTTTTGGAAATTCGTTCCTCATTGGCTGTAGTTCATGCTGTGATGGATTAAGGCAGAAGTAGTGAAATGAGTGCCTGTCTGCCTTTATATACTGAGTGCTGTTAACTTCAGAGGTTTCAGAACAATTTTGCAACCAGTTAGGTCTTCTCAGGTACAGGCTGGAGGATTACTAACCTTTCCAGATTTTCCAGTGAGCCCTTCCTGCTCATATCTGAGCTAAGTTACACTGAAATCCATTTTGTCTCAGCTGCAGGGACAGCCTAGAGCATGCTGAACAGGGAAGAAGTTTGATTGTGTCCATGACAGGCACAGGGAGAGGATGCAGTGCCAGAAGATTGAATGCTGACAGCTAGGGCAATAGCAGCAGGGGCTTCTGGTACTGGACAGACAAGGATCTGACTTTAGATTTTGCCATCTTAGTCTTGTATGTGTAAGGAGTAAGCCCCTAGACTCTGAAGAAGGCAATGGTTGATTGTCCTGCTCTGGTTTCCAGAGGTGAGTGGGAGAGCATTGCTCTGCTATAGTTAGTCACCCTTGAATAGCCAGCTGCGCGTACTCTTATTCCATACTTACTAGCAATGCGTGGCTGCCTAAGTGATGTCAGTCTGGAATCCTCTGTCATGGGGCCACCTTCAGGTTCCTCCTCCTCTAGAAAAGAGGCTCACAAGAAGACCTAAGACCTTGCTACATCAGTTCAGAGGCACCAGTGAGTACTGGCATAAGAAGCAACTCTAAAGTAAGCAGCAATATTCAGAAAATAAAAGCAGATTAAAAAAAAAAAAGTAAGATAATTTTGTGAATTATCTTTTATAAATGTTATAAACCAATTGCTTATTTTTGTCCCTAGTTTGATTCACTTCTTCCAGTTCCATCATGGTTTAACTAATGTGGATTAAATGAAGCTACAAAGTACACAACTAGGCAAGTTTCTGAGAAGATGGAAACAGATTGTGCAAATCAGTGTTCAAGGCTAAAACTGGGACTTATAACATTAGCTGCTTTCTCTACTCTCATCAATGAGTGCAATATCATTTTAGCAATACAGATAATTGTAAATGAGAATTATTTTAAGCCAGTTTTGCTGTCTATTACTTCATTCAGTGCTACTAAGCTCAGTCTATTTTCACCAGATGATGACAGTGATAAGTTAAAGACAAAGAACATGAGGAATTATGTGCTGCCATATTCCAGTTTTAGTTTCATAGAATTTAGTTTCATGAGAGTTACCAAGTGATATTGAAATGCAGGTAAATACATTTTTTATGCAAAGTTATGGACTGTCACTTTGGCAAAGAAGCATTGAAGAAAGAATCAGAAACGGACTACACTTATTCAGGCTACAGAAGAGCAGATCGAGAGATATATCATGACTATTCTTAGTGAATATGCTTGTCAAATAATTCCAGCTCTGCCTTGTGTTTCCCAGACACCAAGCTGAGTATAAAATAAATTGCTTTTTCTGCAAATTTTATGATGATGTGAAGAAAAGGGTTGTGGGTTTGATACATACAAAATAAACAAAAAATGAGTGGCTTTTTCTAAACAAAATTTTCTGACTGTTTAATATTTGTCTGGTTCCTTGGGATCATGGAATCACAGAACACTCCAGACTGGTAAGGGCCTCAAAGGAAAACCTGGTCCAATATTTGAGGGAAAAGGAAGCTATATGAGATTACCTAGCACCTTGTCCAAAGGCATCATGAAAGCCTCCAGCAATGGGGACTCCATCACATACCTGGGAAAGTTGTTCCAGTGATGGGTTGTCCTCATTGTGAACAATTTCTTTCTTGTGTCTGATCTCTCTCAGTGCAAATACCATTGCCTCATGCCTTCTTCCTGTGTCTGCTTATGAGGAGAACTCCCATTCTCTTTGTATCCACCCTTTAATTATTGAAATACTGCCATGTGGTCTCCATAAGCAGTCTTTTCTCCAGGAAGAAGACAAAAGTCTCTTACATCTTCCCTCAGGGGAGGTTCCTCAGCCATTTGATCCCCTTCATAGCCCTCTTTGACTCTCTCCAGTCTTTCTGCATCTTTCTCGATCTGTGGGGCCCAGAACTGCAGGCAATAGTGCAGGTGCAGCCTGAGAAGATTGGGATGATCTTGTCTCTGTCTCCAGCAATGGAGTGGAGTGGATGCAGCCCAGGACTTGATTTGCCTTGGTTGCTGCAGCTGTGCACTGTCAGCCAACACCTGGGCAGAAATAGGGCCATGTTTGATGTCCATACTGACTGTAGAATGGCTCTTGGATACAAAAGTGTACAAGCACACTTCCACTTTATACTGTATGCATGCTAGCCATCAGTTACGAAACAGGAGAAGTTTAAGCATCCCAAATCCCACTAGTAAACAGTCAATCCAATTCCAAATTTTGTCTCTCCTGGGAAAAGAAAAGAGCTATCAGAAAAGAAGGACCAATTAAATTTATTTAGGACCAATTAAATTTATTTGTCCTTGTAAACAAGGTTTTCTAGCAGAAAGATTTTTTACTACTACATTTACCCTCAAGTGCAATGGTATATATGGTAAATAGGTAGAAAATTATCTTCCTGTCTGTTGTAAACTTTCAAGCCTTTCAATAGAGTCTATCCCAAATTCAGACAAGAGTTTGGATTCTGGTGGTTAATGGAATGACTAAACCATTGCACTGATTGTTTGGTCTAGGTTTCGGCATGTTTTATGTAATTAGGCTGATATTTTCAAAATGAAAAATTCTCTCAGATCTTACCAGTGGATTCTGCTGGTTTCAGGACTCTTTTTTTATGATTCTTTCAGTGCCAAATTATTCAGAATATTTTATCTTTGACCACTGTAATTTCCCCACTGTTGATAAAATTTCATACATATTCAAATCACAGCCTGAGCAACACAAACTGTGAATTTTATTTGTAAGCATTCCAAGGATATAAGGGTACAAAATAAGCATTGAAAATCAGACCAAGAAATCATCTCAATATTTCAAAGCTTTTTTGATTATCTAGGACAATGTAGGCGGTCTGGATTTCTGACACATTTCTAAGAGGTATTAGTACTTCTAACTAGTCTGATGTTTCTATCTGTAGATAAGGAAGTAGTGCAAAAAGAGCTGTAATAATGATTAAATTATTTTGTTGGCAGCTTTTCTGTGACACTTAACCTCTTTGATTTTTTTTGTTTGTTTGTTTGTTTTGTTTGTTTTTTGATTTTGTTATTTGGTGTAGCTGAAAAAAGCTTCAGGTTTCTATGCTTTCCTGAAACAACATAATATCTTAACCAGTTCTCTGATTCTCTTCCTTCTTTATTTATACAAAACAAAAACAGAAGAAGTTTTATTAAATTTGAAGGATAGATACATGGACCTTGTGATTCTCATCTTCAGTTGATGTTTGTCAGGTTTCTTTTAGCTTAATTTAAACCTTTGAGTATGAAGTGAAGATCTTCTGATGGTAGCAAAACTTCATTTTGTAACATATCTCTTGTTTCTAATCTGCTTTTCAGTCTCTCTGTCTCATTTCATGTGCCCACACACAAACACAGAGCATTGGCCATCTCCATTGGGAGGGTGACAGCCACACAGGCCCACTGGTAGCCAACCAATGTTCTGCAAGGCAGTGGCAAATGGGAATATGGGCCAGGGGTGCCACATCCAACCCTCCTCTGCAGAGTACCCCACAAGATTTTCAATACCCGTGAGGAGCAGGTGTCTCAATTTCTGATCGTTAAAGAAGAGGACTGTGCCAAGAACATGGTTTAGTGGAAGGGGGGGAAAGACCAACTTGCCAATAATGTGGGCTACCAGAAGTGAGACAAGGCAAAGGAAACAGAGCATAAAAGCTTTCACTTTGTCTGTGATGAACAATCTAAGAGGACCAAATCTAGGAGGAAGCCATCACCATAAGGTACAGCAGGAGACAGATTTGCAGCCTACATGAAGGTGCTTTAAAAGCCCCAGAATTCAAAAGCTGCCTCAAAAATCTAACTTTGGCAAAGCCACAGAAAGGACAGCTATATGCAACCAATGTTAACGTTCCTCAGGGTTGGATTTCATGCTCCTGCACGACTGACATTAACAGCTGGCCTACAGTGTACACTAACATGCTGTGAGTGTTCCCAGCAGAGGGTCCAATCCTCCATGGTAACGCTCTTCAGGGAGCTCTGGAAACACTTTAATTATTAAAATGAATAATTCCCACCAACACATTTAATTGGAAAATATTACATGCTTATATGGGCACTAATGGAAGGGCTCTGAAAAATCTGACTATATAATAGAGTATGCTGTTTGAAGTGAATTTTAGCAATATTTTTTCAGTGAATAACACCATGCATTATTTATCCTCTCTCTTTTTAATCCTATCTGATAGTTCATATGAAGAAGGAATTACTGGAACCTCAGAAATAAAATGCAAATCTGTGAATTGCCCCCTACGAGCTTAACCTGCCACCACTAGCTCATCCTCTTTCCTTGCTTCCTGTTCCCCAGCTTCCAAGGAAATAATTCAGTGGATTTATTGCTGCAGGACAAACTCACCCCCTTGTTTCTGCTTCGGCGCTGGTAGGACTGTGCAGGACTGGCCGATTACAGGAACACTTGTTACCATAGCTTGATGATGGGACATAATCAAAGGGAATAGAAAGCCAGTGTGAGTGCAGACCTGTGGGAGTCACAAGGGAACAGGGCAAAAAAGAAGGTTTCAGTACATAGATGTCAGCCACACAGAGGAAGCAAAGGTAGGTGTGAACAGGGATAACCAAAAGAGTCAGCAAATATCTGCAAAGAGGTTGCTACCTGAAGCTTTCAAGGCAGGGGTTTGGATTTTTAAGGTGCTTTCTAGCCCTGGTCACTCTGTGATTCTATGATTATATGAAATACAGAATTTCACAGTTGGAGTTATCTAAACTGTTGAACTTGCATTCTGTCAATAGCAAGTGGGACTCAAAGGATTTATGCCTCCAGATTAAGTTCTGCCAAGCCCAGAGCCCACAGTGATCCTTTCTTATCCATTGGATATACAACCTTGTAAATAATTGTACTGTCAGACTTTGCCTGATCTAATTTTAAAAAAAAATCAGTCTTCATATTTCTTGGCATTATTTTTTCCTTCCTAGGAACATAAATATGTTACCTTCTGGATATAAGCATGGTGGAAAAATCAGGAAGCCACTTTTACCTGGAAGTTGCCTTCCCTCCCTCAAAGTCTAGTAGGAACATAAAGAGATTCAGTTCAAGAGAAGTATTGTCAGAAAAAAAAGAATTGTCAACAGAAGAGGGGAAGTCAGAGAACATTTTCTACTAAATAAAACTTTGATTTGAAAATTCTATCTATCCTTTTAACTGACTGAGCAGGGCCCACAGACACTAATGCAAACTTGTTTTGTTCTGCCCAGTTTCTTAAATAAACAATCTCAATACTTTTTGATCTCTTTCTCCTCATCTCAAACCAGACTATTAGTCCCCACATCTTTTCTGCTTATTGTGACACTAAAACAAAATTGTGGAGACTTTCTTATTTGTTGCAAATATTGCCCTTGTCAGGCCTGTCTTTTTCTGTTGGTTTTTTTTTTCCTCTCTGTGCATATTCATTAGCTACAGGAATGCACTGCAAGTAATGAGATTTCCTGTGTAGCTGTTGAAGAGTTCATACTCCTGGATTCCAGAAAGAGAGATTCTGTAGGTATCTTCTCTGCCCAAAAGATCCAACACAGCAAAGCACAGCAAGTGTGGGAGGGGAGCCAGCTACAATCTACTCCACTTTGCAGCACTGACATATTGGGCCTGATTGGCATTACAATATTCACTGGTATCACACTACTGGCAGTAGTTACCAAACAGCCCTGTTTCAGCTCACAAATGAAATTCAAACATTCCCAGAGCTCTGAGATTACCACAGTCCCACCAGCTGCCTCAGATTTGACCCCTCTGTAGCCCTGTATCTTATCTGCAGTTTGGCTATTTTTATCAATAGCTCCCCTTGAATTTGTGTCATCTGCCTAACTTCTTTGTTTAATATTTAACATGCTGTGGCTGCTTGAGTAAACAGCTTGCACATCGGAATCTCTCGTGGCTGCTTCTGCTGAGTCAGACATCAAGATCCAGCCTCTGGTAAGGAGTCCGTGGCACTTGGAAAAAGCAGTGTTTAATCCAACCCTTGGGTGTGACTTGAGGCTCTGATTGACTAAATTATAACCAATTTCATCAACTCTCAACACATTTGAAAAGAAAAATGAAACAAGGGAAAAAAAACTAAGGCCAGGATCTTTACCAGATGAGAGAAATAAATGAGGGTGCAATAATGGCTTCAATATGAGAAAACCAAAGTTTCTGCAGATGCTTGAGTGTTTGCAAGCTCCTGGGCCATAGTAAAACAGGAGCTGAGCCTACAGGTATATATACCACAAGGAGAATTTCTGCAGAACCTTGAGCTTGCTGGAAGATAAATGTGAGTAAGGAGAATCAGATGAAAGCTGCTGTACATTTTTGTCCATATTGCATTTCCCAGCCCACATGGTGTCTTGTCTTGACAATTCTGAAAAGCCAGTTTTTCCTTCAGGCCTCAAGAGATACAAAAGACAAAGGTTTTTGGCTTTGCCTGTTCCTCTTGGGAAGTTTCAACATATACACTTCATTTTCTTCATCATACAGCCAGGTTCTGAAGTGTACCAGATGCAGCATGTCGCAAACTAGATTTTTTTATTGCAATCCTGTTAAGAATGAATTTGAACAAAACAACTTTGTTTAGCAAGCCTAAAACTCGGCAGGAATTTCCACATGACAGATACTGTTCTAGAAACATTCAAAAATGTTAAAATGGCACAAAAATATAAAATTAACCTAATGCAGGAAAAATTATTTTGATGATGCATGAATGTATGATTACACATAGAGAAAAGTTTTAATGTTTGTTGGGAGAAAAGAACTAAACCTGGAGGATCTGGGGAGGAGGAAGGATAAGTTAGCTCAAAGTGACCTTGCAGCTGGGAATGCTAAAAATGCCGGTATGAAAAAATGCCATTTATTATGCCTAATGTTGTTCAGCCTCTACCTGCAGCGAGCCAGTGACCCCAGGGAGCAGGGAGTCTGTGTCCCTAGGGAACAAGAGCCTGTGTCCCCAGGGAACAGGAGCCCGTGTCCCAGGGAGCACGGAGCCTGTGTTCCCAGGGAATAAGAGCCTGTGTCCCAAGGGAACAAGAGCCTGTGTCCCCATCCAGCATTGTTAACGAGGTAATGACATAAATCTACCCTCAGCATTTTGGCTGTGATTTGATGTTGCCCCTGGTTACCTGTATGTGTTGAGTCACACAATGTTATAGGTTAAGCAGAGTAAATACTTTTCATTTAAGGCAGTTTGGAATATGGTGTTCTTACAGAGCCAGAAAACTAAAACAATACCTTCTGTCCAGAAACATCTATCCTCATACCAAATCTCGGTTTCCAACAGACACACAGAGCTAAAACTTTGCAACTAGCATATAGCTCATATCTATAATGAAAATCAAAAAGCAAAATCCCTGTAACTGGAGAACACATTTAAATTACATGCTAGTGAAGCAGAAATTAATTTAGATGTGATGAATATCCTTCTCTCTTCTTTTATCTTTGATGTTCTAGGAGCAGCTAGGTCTTGAAGGCAAGACCTGGTCAGGCTCTGGGCCAAAAGATTCTATCTTTTGACATTTAAAACTTGACAAGAAAAGTAAATATGAAGTAATCAATATAGCTATGTGTAGAAAAACAGGGCTGAGTGTTCAGATTAAGTACTGTAGTTGCACTCTGAAGATGAAATAAGACTTTAATCCTTGCTATTTTAAAAAGAAAAGAAAGTGCTAGCTAGGCTGGCTTTTATGGAGGTAGAGAGCTGAGACCTCAAATTGCCATATAGATTTAGAGAGGTTCAAAATTAAACAGGGACACCCTCATGTTTAATCTCGAGTGGATTTAAAAAAAAAAAAATCCCTCCCAAAAACAACCCCCAGCCCAAACAAACAGACAAACAAATCCACAAACATTTGGGGAGGGGAGGTTGCCTTGTTGCATGCAGTTTTATAAAAGCTATAACACACCAGTCTTCCTGGGGATTGCAAAGGTGGTGGTGATGTTGTTGACAGAAAAATGTGAAGGATTTTTGGAGGTTTTTTACACTTAGATTGTCTTAGTTTGAAAGTTTGATTTCTCAAGTTCAAGGAGAATCATATCAATATTGACATATGCTTTTCCCCTTCCCTTTATCTTTGGCTTGAGGCTGTCAAGACAGTTCATCGTGCCATTGCACAACCCCTGCCTAGCGTTCACTCTGCACCAGGACAGAAAGAGCTCACTAACTTACTCTGAACACTTGAAGATGACATGTAGAGGATGCAAAGAGGGGTACTGAAAAATCAAGGCTTTATTATGGTTTTAAAAACCAGCACTGAATTCTTGCTGTTTGGCTGTTTTACCTGCCCCCAAATGTGAGGAATGCTTTTTGTATCATCAGTTAATTACACCAATTTTCTTAGCTATCCAAACAAAAAACCCTTGACATTTGTTCTAGCTTGCAAGCTTTCCTTATTCAAAAACACATATGTATGGCAAAGAGAAATGCATTTTTGAGTATGTTTCTGGCCTCTGTGGGAGAAGCGGATAGACCCATTAAATGGTAAGTGTTTCTTCCTTACATGGCCTTAAACAGCCTTTCCCTCAACATGAGCTTGCACTTGTATTAGTTTCAGTGAAAACTCCAGGCTGCTACCCTGTCCCTTTCTTTCTTTAAGGTTAGTGAAAATATTCCAGCTGGGATTTATTTTATAGGTGTGTCCTTTTTCACAAAAAAATGCAGCAATCTTAGGCAAACAGGAGAACAGCAGGCAAGAGGAATTCTTTAGCTAGCCAATGTTCCATATTTTATTTTCCAACAGAGAATCTTAACAATCACCCATTGTGTTAGAAAGCCACATGATGATAATATAAATTCACTGATGCAAACCAAAGAGCTACAAACCTTTCTAAATCAACATAAACAAATCTCCAAATCTGCGTGTAGACCAGCCGACAGGCGTTCCCTCTATTTTCCTAGGAGCCTTGCCCAAGGTTGGTTGTGCTCAGAGCCACGGGTGAGTGTGAAAGATCAGAGCAGAGCTGGGGTTCACTGCAGCAAGGCACCAGCCACCCTTCTCAGCCAGAGAGTTTGGCTTCCTCTTTAGCTAATGGCAGCTGAACCATTTCTCCAACAGTACATTCATACTGTCATGTGGGAACAGAATGCCATCTGTGCACGTTGTGTGTCCCACAGAGGTTATGGTGACATTTCAGAAACCTCTAGCCCTCTTCTCAGAACATTATTCTAGTCTTTGAACCTCTATTATTGCAGCATAGCTAGTCTGAAGGCTCAGGGCAGGGTGTGCCGCTGAAGAGCCCAGGGTCTGGGATTCATAAGTCCCATCTTCAGGCTGTGAACAACATACTCTTGTGTTCTATGGAAAATCATTGCACACTTCTCTGCTTCCTGTTTTCCATCCGTAAAGTGAAAGGTAAAAAAATTATAAATTTACAAAGGGAGGATTAAGAATTAGTTATTTGTATACAAAGTTGTGTGTAAGATATGCACTAAAGATTGCTATGTTTGGTCAATTTATAAACATGCAGGACAGAGCACACCTACTGAAGTAGGTGTGACTGAGTCACTCAGTATACTTCTGATGCACTTCAGGTATTGCAACATTAAAGGGCACTTACTACACAAACTCTTCACAGAAATAAAAGATCTAAACCAATTATTTATACTACACGCCTTCCTTTGTACTCTGCATCTCAACACCATATATGAATTCCACTCCTTTGTCACCAAGTGTTGTCTAGACAGTGGTTGATTCTAATATGATCAGGGTAAGCAATCAAAATAATCAAATAAAATTGTTAATATGATTATTAACATAATAGTCTTGTGGATGGTCCATAACACAAAACACTTTGAAAATGAGATTGAAGGCATTTGGTATCTTGAACTGTTTGAATGGTGAGGAAAGCTGCCTGTTTCCCTTTATACTGGGATTTTATCTTTGATTTATTTTTATCTTATTTATAAAGTAAAAAACGACCTTTTTAATAACAAAAAAATATAAATTGCTCAATGCAGTTTTGAATTTCACTTATGCTAATATTTTTCATAATGACAGGACCTCTGTAAATTGTCAGTGTTTTCAGGTGGACAAAATGAGATGCACAAGGACTAGTTACACTACAGATACACACTACTTCTGATGCATTTTGTGACTGCATGAAAGAATTTTGTTCCCAACTCTAGTGTGGAAATAGTGTTGCTTTATAAAGTAATTTTGCAAATGTTCAAATAAAATGTGTATATTTTAGAGCAAAACCAAAACAGCTTGTGTTACCCAAAGAAGCTGGGCTACTCTCTCCTTTGACCCAGGAAAATTAAATTCTGTTGGCACTTCTGAGCAGAGCCAGAGCTCTGTATTGGTCAAATACTTAATTTTTCCAACTGCATAATGAGTAGGAAATAACAATCCCTTGGAAAGACAATATGAGTCACTCATGATCTTTCACTTTTTCCATTCTTTTAAAATCAGAAGTTTGTTTGCAAAGTTCATTTTGTTTTGTTTTACCATGTATAGAATTTATCCTTTAAACAGAGACGAGTCTGGACCAAGATTTAAGGAACCAACTAGATGGTATGAGTCACACCTAGACTCTTACATCCAGACCTCCAGAAATATATCTTACATCCAGAAATATATCACAGCATTTTCAAACCCTATGGTTTGTCATTGGGTGGCAAAAGGAGAATTCTGCCCATGGCTGAGACAAGAAAAGCAGCTGTTCCAACCCACCACCAGTGTGCAGGAAATCTTCAAGAGGGGCCAGCATTATTGGGGTGGCGTCCCTTGAGGAATCCCAGACTGCATGTCTTACTACTCCTCTGTTCTCAGAACAATGTTTCTCAGTATCATAAGTGAGAGGACATAGACAAAATGTTAGTAGAGTTTTTCATTTAAGCTTCAAATTTATAGTTAGAGATTGATGGAACAATTTACTTGATAATGGATTCATTAAAAAAATTAAGCTACTACTCAGTTCATCATTTAGCAAGACAAGAATGACTTTTTAAAAAAATATTTAATAGCATTTCAACATCATTCTGTACACTAATTACATGTATTTGCCTAGTTCTGTAGAGAATCAATCAATTTTCTATGTTTTTAAGAACCTTCCCTGACACTACTTTTTGACTATGGAGGACTTGGAAAGTCAGTCATCTAGCAGAAGGTGTCTGAATCACCCTTCACATATGCAGTAAAGGTCACAAAGATCACTCCTTTATTTAGCAGCATGCCAGAATGTGTGGCTTCTGTGAATTCCATGCTGTATCTCTCTCATTCTTTTCCCTTTACTTCTACTTTACTAGTGTGATAAGAGATCCCCTATGTCATGACCATACTCTGAATACAAATATTTACATAGTTTCTTTTCCATTTGCAGGTTCTGCTGATGAAATGATCAAAGAGAAGTGAAGATTAATTACAGATTGGAAATGGTTTGTCCTTCTCCAGCATCTAGTCACAGGACAGAGGGTGCTTCTGATGCTTCTGGCACTGCAGATAATGTAGAATAAAAACACAAAGGAGAAAATTAGATCATACTGTTGAAAATACAGTTAATTTGCATGAAAAGCAGCTGACAGAAGAGGACAAAAAGTTGGATCCACATTAAGGATCTTAACAGACTAATAATAATAATAATAATAATAATAATAATAATAATAACAACAGAGTCTTCTATATAAAATTGCCATTTAGAAATGTTTTAATGCATAAAGAAATATATCAGACCTTTGTCTTCAGATGTTTTTATTTTGTGCTTCATTTATTTTCAAAATGCTACTTTTTTTTTCCACAAATGTAGATCCCTTCTTCTCCAATACATAAAATTACTGAAGATGGCTAATGAAACATCCAAACAGAGATGCAAGTTTGAAGTAAGTGTGGAAAAGGCAGACTAGGAAGTCAGGAAGTTACATCAAACCTCTGGAGCTCTGCAGAAAACAAACCATCCTTAGAGGGAGTGAGCAGAGTGATGGAAGTGGTGCAGTGTGAAGATGTGCAGGCTGCACCACAAGGCCTCTCATCCCCTCCCAAGGAGATGAGCAGCACATGCTTTTCTGTTCAAAGAGCACCTTTGGAGGAAGAGAAATTTACATCTCCAGGTAACCAAAGATTTCTTGAGAGACAGCAAACACTTTTAGCTCTCACCTTGACTCCCAAGGGGGCTGTGTTCCTCACAGCTTATGTTCTCCCTCCCCAAAACTATTCACCATTCTCCACAAATTTGGCCTCACTCCTGAACCTATACTATTATGGCTGCTTCATTTCCAACATTTTCTTTCTGAAGTGATGGATTTATTCAGGAAACCAGAACTTTCTTGTGCATAAGATGCAGCTGTGAATATCAGTGTACTGTGGTAAGATTAGAGCAAGCCAGTGGGTGCTGATTGTGTGACACTACATGCAGCTTTCCAAGTTTTGTTAAATTACTTTAAAAGAGAGAAAAATAATCCAAAACAAAGATCAGGAGGAACTGGACTGCCAATATAACTCTGATTTAATGTTTATGCATGAAACATTTATGCATGGGTCTTTCACCACATACTCAATGTTTGGGTCCACATAAAAATTAATGATACTGAAAAACTTCATGGCTTTAATTAGAGTGAAAAGTTCTAAAAGCCATGTGCAAGGTAGAAATCCAAGATATTTAAAACTATTGAAAAAAAATTTGGGAATTTTTTATTTATGCTTCCATCTTTGAAGCCATCCATGCTCCTTCTGCCTGATGTTCCTCCTGGGGTTAATTTTAAAGTCTGCCTTGCAATCAGATCAAATGGAGACTATCATGTGTGTGTTACACTTCTGTCTTCACTCAAAACCTCAAATTATATTATTAGTTTCTAAAATAAGCCTCAGACTGAGCCAGAAGACTGCGATGAGCTGTACAATTTAAGCATTCTCCAATATAAACATGTTCAGGTTATATAGAAAGATAGCTCAATTATTTCTGCCAAGGTGTCAAATTTTTGAAGGGTTTCTTTAGCTGCACTGCAAAACTTTTAACACATATATTTGTACTTGAGGAAGTGTCAGACATATGTAAAAATACACATATGTATTTTTCTGTGTGTAACTTTTCGTTTATATAAAAACAGGTAGATGCTCTGCAACAAAAAAATATTAACCTACCAAAATTTAAATGAAATTACTCTTTTTATTACTGAATAGCAAAAGGTTTCACTAGCACTGATTAAAGTACTAGTTATTAAAGCATTTTAAAAGGTATGAAGAAACACACAGGAGTGGATAAGATAGCTGCATCTGATAGGACAAAGAGCAGAAGCATCGCTACAAAGCAAAAACCTGTTAAATCTAGCTAGTGGGGGCAGCAGCCCAGCATGTAAATTAAGTAGATAACAAGTTTGAATGTGACAGATTTCCAATGGATGTACCCTATTTTCCTTCAAAAATCTGTATTTCTTTTGCAATTACAGCAAAAGTATGCCATACAAATATTGAATATTTATATTTCTCATAAAATTTAAGTAAAACCTCTCACAAAGTGATCAAGAAAAACCTCTTCACAACAGTTCACAATAGTGGGAGAAAGTTTCTATACGAAACTTCTCCAGACAGATTTCCATGCACAAAAACATGTTGGCAGGGTCTGTAGCTGGTGACATTTAATGATTCTAATGGTCAAAATTACTTTCAGAGGAAAATAAGTCAAAAAAAGGAGCAGGGGGGGAGTGCAGGGAGAAAAAGTGCTGTGGTGTCCTCAGAGGAGTATCCTCCCAAGTGTGGGTGTCCTTCCTCCCTCATGCAGCAGGTGATTTGCCTCAAAGATTTTTCCCATACTAACACAACTGGTTTTCATCAGGGCCTGTTTGAAGTCTCTGCTGGGTGGTGGTGCTTTTGATGTCCAAGTGTTCAAAAGATAAACTAGTTTTTGGTAGAACCTCTTTGTTAAAGTTTCGGGCTTGACATACTTCAGTGATCTCAGACCTAGATGGGAGTTAACAAAGCTTAAGAAGAAGGATGTATCAATCATATCAGACACAAAGAATGCAGAATTTATGGGCCACAAGGACAGAGCTCTGTTGAGCTTTGTGCTGGTGTGTTACTGGATCTCCTGGGGCTCCAAATGGAAGCCAGAGCAGCAGCTGCAGGGTAGGGAAACAGAGGAATGAATCTCATCCCACTGGCAACTGCTTCCCAGGAGAATCTGCTGTAACAACAGCACAGGGCTGGCCGTGGAGAAGGCTGTGAGACCTACAGCACAGCAACAGCAGTGTGGCCACAGCACAGGTGAAATAGTGCACTGGAGACCCTGGGAAACACTCTCCCCACAGCCTGGGTCAAAGGGTGCAGAGCTGTGAGAAGAAAGCTGCAAAGGAGCTGCAGGTAGAACATCCAAGGAGCTGAGCAGCAGTGTGACACCCATGTCAGAAGGAAAAGAAGATGGCTATGGAGATGCTGCCAGTAAAACCCACAGGGCTGTCTGACAGTCATCTATGGAAATCAGTGAGGAGCAAAGGCCATTAAACCCCTCAGCCTGGAGCCTCATTGTTTCCCTATTCTTATTCAAATATAAGAGCAGTGGCTTCAATTCCAGCTGATTAGGTTAGATTACCTGATTAGAGGAATCCTAGCACACGAGGGCTGCTGATACTGCTCTTTGCAAGACCTGTCTATTGCAAATACCTGCACAAGTTGCAATCCAGTAATCTTGTTGGTAGGTCGGACTTTAGGTATAGAATGCAGTCTTCTGTATAAGTCAATTTTGTGCCACTTTGGCAAACAAGGAGAAAGTAAAAACAACAGAAAAGTAATGGAAAACTGAGAGACAAGAATAAAAAAACAAAGGATGGAAAAAGTAAAAAAATATTTGCTCCTTAAGTACCCCAGAAATACATCATAAGGAAACTTCAGTTACTTAGGAAGTCCACCATTAACAGAGGCAATGGAATAGTGACATGCATGGTTAACTTGACTAGTTTGAAAATAGCTGATGAAAAAATAAATCTTGATTCAAAATATTTTTTCCCCAAAATCTCCATTCAGTATTTATTTACTTGATGCAGAGTGATTTGACAGAAGAATTTTTTTTCAGGAAAGGAAGTCCTCTTATCAACATTATATGTGATACATGAGGATTAAGCTGAACAGAGAAGAGCCTTCTGCACCAACAAGAGACCAAAATCGGAGCTTGGATGCAAAAACCTTTCATGTAATTATCTCCTGTGTACAAGAGATAATTTCATGAATCCTATGATACTTAAAATAGAGCAAATCAGGGCCCAAAAGAGCCACTGTGGTACATTCACATGCTGAATGTGAGGACTGAGAGCTAAAGTTTCCACCAGGATCCTGACAAGTGTTTGTATCTTTATATATCTATCTGCATCCATTTTTACTCTGTCTTATGGACTGTATCTCAGTATCTGAACCGCAGAAAATAACATGTTTTAAAATATTTGTCTTGTAATAACTACTCCCCTAACAGTTTTCTCCTGAAAAAAGTAGCCATCAAAACTCTTGCTTGGAACATGAAAACACCAATTGCAAAGCAAGAGCAAGCTGAGAAATTAAGCTGTTAAAAAGCAGCACATGTCGGAATTGATGCCTTTTCCACCTAAAAGTTTTTTTCAAAATGTAAAACCTTCATCAGATCCTGATAGCACTAAACAGAGTCACTGGAACAAGCTCCCCAGGGAAGCGGTCCTGGCACTAAGCCTGAGAGAGTTCAAGGAACACCTGGATGCTCTGAGCCATATGGTTTAGTTTTAGGTAATTCTCTGAGGACCAGGCAGTGGGACTCAATGAGCCTTGTGGGTCCCTTCTAACCTGAGATGTCCTGTGATTCCATGATTCCCTGTGAACATGCCTGGAGATCTTCATGCCATCAGCATTGTAGAGTAGCAAAGCTGGGTCTTGAGGTAAACATAGTCTGCTGCTCTTGGCTCTCCAGTGTGTTTGAGAGTGTTTATAATACAGTGTCGCCTGCTGGGCTAAACATGTGCTTAGATTGTAAACTGATGGGTTTGAATGACATGCTTTTATAGGCAGCTGATCTTGGGCTGACTCAAGATGTTACTCTCCTTACCACACCACTCTTTTCAGGTCAAAGTTTCCAAGCCAAAGCACGAAGACAATGCTCTTCATCCATCTCAACAAATTTTCATAAGGACTCGATTGCCTTGTAACCAGCTTAGACTGAGAGAAGCAAAAATCCTCTTGGGGAATCAAGTCATATTAAATCACAACATCCAGGGCCTGACAACATTTACTAGCACCTCACCATAAAGAAAACAGGTATGTGATTTTCAGCTACCTCCTTTTTACAGTGAAATGTATGTGTGCTCATCCTGAGAGTTTCTAACAACTAGACTAGGTGTTTGTACACAGCAGCAGGTGCTCCAAAAATTTGCAACAAAAAACCAGTGCTGAGTGGGCTAACAAAAAATCTGCATCAAAGATTGGAAGATGGAGAAGACCAGAATGAACTCAACAAAAATTGCTGGATTTGTGCACAAATTAAAATGAGATACCACAGCCAATATTAAATGTGAGGTAAGAAATCATCTTCACAGGTATCAGATCTAAATTAGGTAAAATTAGTTATGAAATGAATAATTACAATCTAGTAACATGCTTGTATCCCTTTTAAATCAAAACTTAATCAAAACACGCTCAGAGAATCTGCAATATTTCTGAAGGGAAGAGCATTAAGCTCAGAATGGAGCCATTTAAATCATTTGCATGGCAAGAATCAAATAGACTTGATGGTTTAAATTAAATAGTTTATCCAGAGTAATCAGTCTAACTAGCATGATTAATATGGACACTGAAAGAGAGGCAACCCCTGCAAGGAGGAGTAGGTAAGGAAATTAAGGAAATGGGCAGAGCAAAGGACCTGATGGGGAGCCAGTGACAAACCAGACCATGTTTCTCTTTCCTTACTTCCCCACCTTAATCTCCCTGCCCTCTCTTCTGCCCTGCAGGGTCTCCTTTGTCTACCAATGGCCATGGCAGAAATGTGCCACAAGTGTGTGGTGAGGATGGCTCTCATAAATCCGCTCGCCCTGGGGACACCTGGACATCCTGCTCTGGCTCTGGGAGAACCAGTTCCACTGCCTGCCACGGCTACCCATGACCACTATGAGCAATGCTGTTTCCCCCACTCCTGCTTGTGGCCCCTCAATTGCTCCTGTGGCTGATGGGGCTCCTCAAACCTGCACTTGTGTTTCCCACGTCTCCAGTACTTGCTCTGCATCACTGCTTCTCATCTTTAATATTGTCCCCTCTCAGACCAGCTCTTCATCTAGGACAAACCTCCATGAAATGCAGCTATAGCAAACCCATTTTTTTCTGCAGTCTGATGCAGCCTGACAGGGCACAGCTGAGCTTTCATGGGGGCAATTTGCAGTTTTATCCACAAGAAATATGTGGGGATGATCTTACATGACTGTACTGCTATTTACACTGGCAGACTGGAGTTTCTAACTCATTTCTGTTGCAATGGATGTGCTAAAAATTACTATAATTCAATTAAAAATTTTTGTTCTATTCTGTTTTGTTTTTTTAAATCCAGAGATATAAATGACAACATGGCTACATAAAGTCCATCTGCACATGAAGGGAAGCTTTTGCCAGTCATGCCATAGTTTATTCTCATCACTCTGGTCATCACCTGCTCCTTTTCAGGCTAATACAAATGCACAGTGTATCTCTTCCTCCTTCTTCTCACATTATGTAAAATAATTTTTTAAAATTCTGAAGAAGTTAAACATTTAACCTCGTTTTCCATGCTTCTCATTTTATACAAGCCTGGGGGTGACAAATAAAAGGCAGTGTAGCATCTCTTTGTGTATTTTATAAGACAAAAAGAATGAATAGTAAGTGGCAGCTCTATTGTAAATGTCAAATGTACAAAGGCAACACTACTTTCTTAGAGACCTGCACTACCTACAGGTTCACAAGAAGACACCAGAGAGAGGCTTTTAAATGCAATGGGAATGGCATCATTTAGAATCACAAATGGGGGTAAGCACATTTTTTAAATTGCTTGGTTTGGCCATGCAGTGCAGAATGGCCACAGAGGTTATTTCTGTGGGGCATTGGGGGACAAATGGAGTCACACAGTAAAAGCCATCAATCTTCTGAAAGCAACAAGGTGGTAACATGTCAAATGAAAAACACAAGTGAAAACAGGCATTGTTCTCACATTGTCACTGAGGATCCTGTTAGCCTCAGCTGTCATGCTTACCCCCAAATCAAAGACATAAAAAAATTCAGACAAATTGTACCTCTGCAGCTCTTCCTGTGGGTGGAATAGGAAAAATAATTAGATAGAGGTCACTGTTGTTTGACTTCTACAAACAGGTAGATTTGTTATTTAGTACATTTAAAAGAAAAAAAGTAATCTCATTAGAAGGGTCCTGATGACAGCTTGTTAAGGCAAACTTTCAACAAGGTGGTGGGCAAATATGCCATAAACTTCTGCCTAAAAACAGTGCATAACTATTGTGTTTGTCAGCTGTATTGCATATCCACAGGGCTAGAAAATAATTCTCAGGACATGTGACTCCAGCAGGGCAGGGCTCTACCACAGAGCTCACAGGAAAGCCCTCTTTTTGTATTACCTATTTCCAGTACTGGCATCAGATAGCAGTAAACCACAAACAGCCTCCCAGGGTCTCCCCAGATCTCTCCCAACCTTCCCAGTGTCTTTTTGACCTTTATAATGGATCAGAACAAACCAGCAGGACAACCAAATGGAGTGGATCACGTGCCACAGAAAATAATAGGTATCTATCACCACAGCACCCTGCAGAACCCAGGATTAAAAACCCGATGTCTAAAACACAAGGTTCTAGTGTTTCTGTTTTTCAAAAAGACCATGTTTAATCCAGAGAGGAAGGGAAAGAAGAGGGTCATTCTTAAAAAAACAAATTGTTTTTCCTCAGACATACGCTACCATCCAAACCAAATGGAGATATCTTGAGTGAGATTTCCTATCTGAGGAACTCAAATCCTGCCAAGTCATGGATGATCTGTGAAAAATACAAATATCATTTCTAGATAAAATAGCATTAAATAAACTTGAGTTTTGGGCAGTAGTGACTCCACGCAGAAAATATAAAGGATGGTTTTACTAGCCTGTATTATTTTCTTTTTTTATCCTGACCTAATTGTTTCAACACCTTTGCTTCCTATTCACACAGGAGTTGCTCAGCTCACAGCACTTGACAGGGCAGGGGCAGCCTGGCAGCTGGAGGTGCTGGAGGTGCAGTGGCCAGTTTACCCTGGGCTACAGCAGGGACAGTCTGCTGTTTCTGCCCTTTGTGTTCATATCCTCTGACACAGTAGTTTCTGTAAATTCTTTGTTAACTGCTTACGTTGTACTGTGAAAATGCCTATTCTGTACATCCTTATACTGTGGAAAAATATGGCACCCTAGAGGAAAAATGTCCAAGCCTTTACTTGGCTAACTTTTCCCTCCCCTACAGAGAAGTGAGGAGATGATATTATTTTTAAATATGTTAATTCAACAAGTAGTTTTTCTCACTTGCTTTCTGTCTTTTAGCTATGATGAGGAGGCAGTGATTAAACTGGAGAATAAGTAAATTCTACATGTACAGAGCAGTGGTTTAAGGCCTGAGGAAAAACAGAATAGTATTTTTCCATTTTCATGTGACCCAATCAATGGACTGAATTCTAAGTATGGTCACAGTGCCCTCTGCTGAAATATAATGCCCTACATGAAAAATAAACAATGTTAAAAAAACCCAAACAGGCAAAAGAATTACATAATTCCTATTCAAATATGAATGGTAAAATACTTTTGAAAAGCTATTTGGGACTCCAGACTTTCCCTTCACAGCAACGTTGTTGGGAAATATTTAGTTTCCAACTTTGCTGCTCTGCTATGAAAACTGTGCGGCAAAACTCACAACAAAAAACAGAAAGCCTTTTTAAGGGATCTACCTTCCCTGCCTGACTGCTCAGAATGAGACCCTGGCAGTCACACTCCCAGCACCAGGGACTGTCACTGCTGGGACCTGTTGAAGGTTAGGTGGGAATTTTTACTCATTATGTGCTGGGACAACCTAACTACCGGTATTTAAGGGTGCTCACAAAGGACAAAGAGTAGCCAGGCCCAGGGTGGCGGGGGAAGGGGGCAGAAAAAGGAGGGTGGGGACAGTTTTTAGCTGGCTTTTCCTCGGCTTGGGGGAAGAAGGACGTTCGTGCGCTGGGTCGCGGAGCTGCTTCTTCTCCTTCTCCCCTCTTGGTTGGTGGCCTCGCACCCGCTGTCCTGCCAGGCATCGCCGTGGAGCTGCTGATCCACCTCATCCACCAGCCCAGGATCTCAGCTCATCCCTGCTGTTCCAGCTGACTGTTTCCTCGGAGCCCTGCAGGAGCACCGGGACTGACTGCCCCAGGGGTTTGTGAAAACAAAGCCTCTCCTCCATCCCGTCTCAGCCGAGAAAGCTGTCCCGGGGTCCCTGGTTCTGTTTTCTTATTATTGCTGTAGTTATTGTTTGTTTGTTTACCTGGTTATACTAGTAAAGAACTGTTATTCCTATCCCCAGATCTCTGCCTGAAAGCCCCTTGATTTCAAAATTATAATAATTCGGAGGGAGGGGGTCTACATTCTTTCATCCCAAGGGAGGCTCCTGCTCTCCCTAGCAGACACCTGTCTTCTAGAACCAAGACAGATTTTGGCGCCCAACGTGGGGCACTGAGAGAAAAAGGGCAAAAAAGGAATAACAGTTCTTAAATAACCTAACTTTTGTGTGCTGGATTTAGAAACCTTGTTAGGTAGAACCATGTTGTTTAGCTTACCCAGGTTCGTGGGCCATGTGGTCACAGCTATATTTCTCCCATTTGCTGCACCTTACCTAAATATGGGTCCTATAACTAAGGCTACTGTGGCTATTATCCAGCTTGTTTTGTGGGTTGATAAGGTGAGGAATTCATGGATGTTTAACGTCCTCTGGACGGCGGGCTCATGGATTCAGAGCTGTCACACACTAACTGGATGGTTTTCAGGTTACTTTAATAATGGTACCTACTGGGAGAAAAAGACAGCTGGGGAAATTTTCTCCCAACCTTTCACCCAGTTCCTTGGGCCTACCCCGCCAGTTTTCAAAGGGTTAAAATCTTCTCTGGATGCTAATGACATCACACAGTGGCTGGTGTTGCTGATAGGCCTGTTCTACTTAGCCTTCAGAGACAAAGGGAAAGAGACCGGAGGTGCTGCTCCAGAGCCTGGAACAGCCCCAGAGACAGGGAGTGCTGCTCCAGAGCCTGGCACAACCCCAGAGACAGGGAGTGCTGCCCCAGAGCCTGCCCCTGCCCCAGAAACAGGGAGTGCTGCTCCAGAGCCTGCCCCTGCCCCAGGGAGTGCTGCTCCAGAGCCTGCCCCTGCCCCACAGCCCACCTCAGAAATGAACCACCCAGGGTGGGTGGGGGTGCTGGTGAAGGAGATGCATGAGATGGGCCAGATGCTAAAGGAGTGCATTTCCTCAGCTGCTGGGAAACCCTCCCCCTGCCCCAAAGAGGGAGAGTCTGATGGTGCAGCAGTGGAACCCACAGATGTTACAACCATCCAGGTTCGAGCTGAACCACAAGGGCAGTCACAGCCAGCAGCTGTTGCCCCTGTGGAAACGAGGAAGTCTAAGATGAAATCACAGCACCCTGCTGAGAAGGATAAGAAAGGAGGGTCCTCACAACCCACAGGGGAGCCAGAAGTTGAAATCATCACTGAGTCTCTGACATATGACAGTCTCCGTAAGTTACAAAAAGACATTGTGAGGCGGGGGCGTGAGCCTTATACCACCTGGTTACTTCGGGTCTGGGACCTTATGGGTACAGGCGTGCAGCTGGATGGTGGTGAGGCAAGGAATGTGGGACCCTTGACCCAGGACTCAGGTGTGAATCAGGTATTTGTCAGGGATCCAGGGCCCCTTTCCCTCTGGGAGCAGCTTTTGATGAGTGTAAGAGAAAGGTTTGTTCATAGAGAGAGAATGGAAGAGCACTATCATAGAAGGGAATGGAAAACCATTGAGGAAGGGATCCAACAGCTGAGAGAAGTGGCGATATTAGAGGTCCTTTTTGGAAGGGGTGGACAGCATGATAATGACCCCGACAAAGTCAGGTGCACTGGGCAGATGTTATGGAGTCTGGCAAATCTAGGGCCACGTGACTACACCACCTATATTGCAACAATTAATGCCGATAACAGCCGAGAGACGGTGGGTTCTGTTGCCACCAGGCTTAGAAATTATGACAGTATGGTCCATGGCCCACATCAGGCTAAGATTTCTGCTGTGATTAAGGAACTCAAAGAGGAGATGAGGGAAATGAGGGAAGAGATGAGGAAGAGCAGTTCCCATATGGCACCAGTGCGGGTCACAAGCCCAAAACTCCAAGCCCCACGTTCCCCAGCTAGAGAGAGAGGGTACACCTCACGAACTGAGCTGTGGTTCTTTCTACGTGACCATGGGGAAGACATGGGAAAGTGGGATGGGAAACCCACTTCTGCCCTGGCAGCACGAGTGCATCAACTCAGGCAGGGAACCAGTAACCAGAAAGGTTCCACTAAAGTGAAGGTAGCCTCAGCATCCCGTGACTAAACTGCCAGATATTACAGAAAAGAGGATGATCCCCTTGAAGGAACCTCTAGCATGTATGCCCAAGGAGGAGAGGATGACCAGTGCTAGAGGGGCCCTGCCTCTAGCCAGGAAGAGGCACGGGAAAACCGGGTCTTTTGGACGGTGTGGATCCGATGGCCTGGCACATCAGAGCCACAAAAATACGAAGCTTTAGTTGATACTGGTGCACAGTGTACCCTAATGCCACCAGGACATGTGGGGGCAGAACCTGTTTCCATTGCTGGGGTGACGGGGGGATCGCAGCAGTTGACTCTGTTGGAAGCTGAGGTGAGCCTGACTGGGAGAGAGTGGCAGAAACATCCCATTGTGACTGGCCCAGAGGCCCCATGTATTCTGGGCATGGACTTCCTTCGAAATGGCTATTACAAAGACCCAAAGGGACTCAGGTGGGCTTTTGGAATAGCTGCTGTGGAGGCAGAGGACATTAAGCAATTGAACACCTTGCCTGGACTATCAGAGAACCCATCTGCAGTAGGACTCCTGAAGGTGGAAGAACAGCGAGTGCCAATTGCCACCTCGACGGTGCACTGCCGACAGTATAGGACAAATCGAGATGCTGTGATCCCCATCCACAAGATGATCCGAGAACTGGAGAGCCAAGGGGTGGTCAGCAAAACCCACTCACCCTTCAACAGCCCCATCTGGCCTGTGCGCAAGTCTGACAGAGAATGGAGATTGACTGTGGACTATCGTGCATTGAATGAAGTGACTCCACCGCTGAGCGCTGCCGTGCCGGACATGCTGGAGCTCCAGTATGAGCTGGAGTCCAAAGCAGCGAAGTGGTACGCCACTATCGACATTGCTAATGCATTTTTCTCCATTCCCTTGGCAGCAGAATGCAGGCCTCAGTTTGCCTTCACGTAGAGGGGAGTGCAGTACACCTGGAACCGACTGCCCCGGGGTGGAAGCACAGCCCCACCATCTGCCATAGACTGATCCAGGCTGCCCTGGAAAAGGGTGAAGCTCCAGAACATCTGCAGTACATTGATGACATCATTGTGTGGGGGAACACAGCAGTGGAAGTATTTGAGAAAGGAGAAAAGATCATCCAGATTCTGCTAGAAGCCGGCTTTGCCATCAAGAAGAACAAAGTCAAAGGACCTGCTCGAGAGATCCAGTTCCTGGGAGTAAAGTGGCAAGATGGACGGCGTCAGATTCCCACTGAGGTCGTCAATAAGATCACTGCAATGTCTCCACCAGCCAACAAGAAGGAAACACAAGCTTTCCTAGGTGCCATAGGTTTTTGGAGGATGCACATTCCTGAGTACAGCCAGATAGTGAGCCCTCTCTACCTGGTTACCCGAAAAAAGAATGATTTCCACTGGGGCCCTGAACAGCAGCAAGCCTTTGCTCAGATCAAACAGGAGATTGCTCATGCAGTAGCCCTTGGCCCAGTCAGGACAGGACCAGACGTGAAGAACGTGCTCTACTCTGCAGCCGGGAACAATGGTTTGTCCTGGAGCCTTTGGCAGAAAGTGCCTGGGGAGACTCGAGGCCGACCACTGAGATTCTGGAGCAGAAGCTACAGAGGGTCCAAAGCCAATTACACTCCCACAGAGAAGGAAATCTTAGCTGCCTATGAAAGAGTCCAAGCCGCCTCAGAAGTGATTGGCACAAAAGCACAACTCCTCCTGGCACCCCGACTGCCAGTGCTGGGGTGGATGTTTAAAGGAAAAGTTCCCTCTACCCACCACGCCACCGACGCTACATGGAGCAAGTAAATCGCCCTCATCACGCAGCGCGCCCGTATTGGAAACCCAAATTGCCCTGGTATTTTGGAGATAATTACAAACTGGCCTGAAGGTGAAAACTTTGGTCTCACTGATGAAGAGGAGCAGGAACAAGTGACACAAGCTGAAGAAGCTCAACCGTACAACCAACTGCCAGCAGAAGAAACACGCTACGCTCTGTTCACTGATGGTTCCTGTCGCATCGTAGGGATGAACCGGAAGTGGAAAGCAGCCGTATGGAGCCCCACACGACAGGTCGCAGAGGACACTGAAGGAGAAGGTGGATCAAGCCAACTTGCTGAACTCAAAGCTGTTCAACTGGCCCTGGACATTGCTGAAAGAGAGAGGTGGCCAAAGCTCTACCTCTACACAGATTCATGGATGGTAGCCAGTGCTCTGTGGGGATGGTTGGAAAGGTGGAAAAAGGCCAACTGGCAACGCAGAGGAAATCCAATCTGGGCTGCTGATGAGTGGAAAGACATCGCCACCAGGGTAGAGAAACTGTCTGTGAGGGTCCGTCATGTAGATGCCCATGTCCCCAAGAGTAGGGCTAATGAAGAGCACCGAAACAATGAGCAGGTGGATCAGGCTGCAAAGATAGAGGTGTCAAAGACAGATTTAGATTGGCAACACAAGAGAGAGTTGTTCCTAGCTCGATGGGCCCATGACGCCTCAGGTCATCAGGGTAGAGATGCCACCTATAAGTGGGCACGAGACCGAGGGGTGGATCTAACCATGGACAGTATTTCTCAGGTTATCCATGACTGTGAGACGTGTGCCACGATCAAGCAGGCCAAGCGGTTGAAGCCCCTCTGGTACGGTGGGCGGTGGTCCAGATACAAGTATGGAGAAGCCTGGCAGATTGACTACATCACACTGCCCCAAACCTGCCAAGGCAAGCGCTACGTACTCACAATGGTAGAAGCCACCACTGGATGGTTGGAAACCTACCCTGTGCCTCATGCCACTGCCCGGAACACCATCCTGGGACTTGAAAAGCAGGTCCTTTAGAGGCATGGCACCCCTGAGAGGATTGAGTCAGACAATGGGACTCATTTCAAGAACAGCCTTATAAACAGCTGGGCTAGGGAACATGGCATTGAGTGGGTGTACCATATCCCCTACCATGCACCCGCTGCTGGAAAAGTTAAACGGTGCAATGGCCTGCTTAAAACCAGCTTGAAGGCACTGGGTGGGGGAACTTTCAAGAACTGGGAGATTAATTTAGCAAAAGCCACATGGTTAGTGAACACCCGAGGTTCCACTAACCGAGCAGGCCCTGCCCAATCTGAGCCCTTTAGAACGACAGATGGAGATAAAGTTCCAGTGGTACATATGAGAGGTATGCTGGGAAAAACTGTTTGGGTTAATTCTGCCTCCAGCAAAGACAATCCAATCCGTGGGGTTGTCTTTGCTCAAGGACCGGGTTGCACTTGGTGGGTGATGCAAAAAGATGAAGAGACCCGGTGCATACCCCAAGGGGACCTGGTTTTAGGGTGAACTACCCATGACACTGTGCTTGTATCTGTATCTGCATGTACATATGTATATAGTTAAAGTAGTATGTGTTAGTGTATAATTTAAAGGTTTAATATTTGATGTAACATTTTGGTATGGGAAAAAATTCGGGGTGGATAGTGTTGAGGGTTAGGTGGGAATTTTTACCCATTATGTGCTGGGACAACCTAACTACCGGTACTTAAGGGTGCTCACAAAGGACAAAGAGTAGCCGGGCCCAGGGTGGTGGGGGAAGGGGGCAGAAAAAGGAGGGTGGGGACAGTTTTTAGCTGGCTTTTCCTCGGCTTGGGGGAAGAAGGACGTTCGTGCGCTGGGTCGCGGAGCTGCTTCTTCTCCTTCTCCCCTCTTGGTTGGTGGCCTCGCACCCGCTGTCCTGCCAGGCATCGCCGTGGAGCTGCTGATCCACCTCATCCACCAGCCCAGGATCTCAGCTCGTCCCTGCTGTTCCAGCTGACTGTTTCCTCGGAGCCCTGCAGGA
Source organism: Poecile atricapillus (assembly GCF_030490865.1). Taxonomy (NCBI): domain Eukaryota; kingdom Metazoa; phylum Chordata; class Aves; order Passeriformes; family Paridae; genus Poecile; species Poecile atricapillus. The sequence goes on along the minus strand of NC_081289.1, from coordinate 85,710,634 downwards.
GCACCGGGACTGACTGCCCCAGGGGTTTGTGAAAACAAAGCCTCTCCTCCATCCCGTCTCAGCCGAGAAAGCTGTCCCGGGGTCCCTGGTTCTGTTTTCTTGTTATTGCTGTAGTTATTGTTTGTTTGTTTACCTGGTTATACTAGTAAAGAACTGTTATTCCTATCCCCAGATCTCTGCCTGAAAGCCCCTTGATTTCAAAATTATAATAATTCGGAGTGAGGAAGTCTACATTCTTTCATCCCAAGGGAGGCTCCTGCTCTCCCTAGCAGACACCTGTCTTCTAGAACCAAGACAGGACCAAAGACCCTTTGCGCTGGACTCTCCAGTGTCCTGACCTCACTCCTACACATTCTCACCGGCCCAGGTTTCCTGGCTGTTTCTTGAGTCTTTTTTCTTTGTGGTTGAGGGAGAAAATTATGGCTAAGAGCAGGAGAGAGAAAAATATCTAATAGGTGCTTAAGTCTGAACTAATGTCAACTAATGAGCTTTATGCATTTGATATCTCTTAAAAATAATTGATCCGGAAGGAAGAGCTCGGTAATGGGCAAGGATAAAAGGACTCAAGTGCCTCTCCTGATATGGTGTGTGGGGCAATGCATGGGGCCTGACCCCCTGCACAGTATTTAAAGAGGATGTGTAGGCAATGGGTTAGGAACAAACAACTCCACAGGCTCAGCTGCAAGTGTGTTTGGAGCAGGCTGTTGTTCCAATTATTGGTTGGCATCAAATATCCCAATGCAGTTGCTGTCCTCTGTCTCCATCTGTACCTTTCAATCTGCTACTGAAAGGCAGAAGCTCTTTATTGCCATGCATATCTGCTCATCAGAGTCCACACCCTAATGTTTGGTGAAAGCATAGCTTTAAAAGAAAAAAACCCAAGACCAGAAAACTCCTATCTCCCAACTGAGTTCAATTTCTCCTGTCTCCAGTGCTTTGTTGCCATGTTTTATACAAGAGGCAACTCCTGATGTTTTGTTGTTGCTTTTTGTAATTACAATGTAAAATGACATAAGAGCTATGGCAGAGCTATCTGAGAACATTTCTGCTGGTTGATTAAACCATGTTCTTCAGTCATGCTAAGAGTTAGCCTCAGAATTTACTCAACAGCCTGCTCTCAGGTTTGTGTTTGAGGATGGACATGTGCTGGAGATTTTATGTGAGTTTAATGCTTGGGTTCAAGTGGGAGCTAAGAGACAAGAAAAATCTCTTCTTCAATAACTTTTGTTGTCTCTTTTAATTCTTCCTTCATTTCCCCAGTGCTCCCATCCAAGATACTCTTTAATCTGCGCTCGTGGCAATGCATTCTTTATGTTTCTCATTGTGGTGCTCAAATGATAACTCCACCTAAGTTCACTCAAAGGTTATTCTAATTCCCTACATCAAGATTTCAATTTAGAGGCTTACACTAAACTATTAATTAAAGTGACCTTTTTTTATTACAGCAAATTCATCTTAACCAGTTAATGTGGTGGCAAGTCTTTGTTGTTTTGCCTGGCAGCGAGATCTCCTGAAATTGCAGTATCTGCTGGACAGGTGCCAAGTGGTAAAGCAATCCACAATCCCTGCCATTTGGCACTGCCTCATCTGGCTCCAAGCACACTGGAGCTGCCAATACTCCAGCAAGGGACCCCTCACCATTACAGGCTGTAGCTGAGACACACCAAAAACACCTTTTGCAAACAATCACAAACCTCCCAGGGGCTGAGATACCGTGCACTAGCTAACACTCCTGAAAGGCTCAAGAAAAGCTGTGTTTCAAAGAAGCCTCACTCCAAAACGTTTCACTCTAGAAATACTTGGCTACAGATTCTTCTGAATTTCTGAGGTGCTCAGCCATATCCTTTCTCTCTCTCTGTCTGCTGGTTCCAGCCAGACAGGTGTGACACCTCTACTTCTCGTCTGTGAGCTTGCCCATGGTTTCTCTGAGACCACAGTGCATGAAGGGTTTTCTCTCCATCTGATGGCAGTGCTTGTAAAATCAATAGGAGTAAATTTTAGTTTTGCAGATCATAGCACATCTTGCTTCACAGGAATTACCTTGCTGGAGACACAAAAATGTAAATTTTACTGGTCAAAGCGGTCAATAGCCTGATGCTAATCTTTTCTTGAAAAACTTTCTTCAGAAAAGAACTTTCATTTTTCTGGTAATATTCCTGGGAAAATTATTTTGCTGGGAAATGTATCCGTCTTCCCCTATTTGCTATTCCATATCTGTTACTTTTTGATCTAAGTATCTGTTAGGGTGAGAGCATACATTACTCTGTCTGAATCAGACGTTATAACTGTGTTGAAAACTGGAGTATTTGCTTCTCTGCAGTTCTGCAATGAATTATGCATGACAGAGGAAGGAAATCAGTAGCCACTGCACTTGTTTTGCTTGCTCTGCCACTGTCTTGGCCTAACACACTCTGTTCCCTGGCCCCTCTTATGGAAGGGTTGTTTCCTGCACAGGAACCTATTCCTGTTTGTGACATACTTTATCTGAAAAAGAAAAATCATGCCAACATTTACAGACATTTCTTTCCTAAACTAATTCTCTTCAGTGATGAATCAACTCTCTTCCTCTATCCTGTGATCCCCCCACATTTTGTCTGGGATAGTCTCTACATACAAAGCAAAAGAAGCTTTGGGGATGAGCTCTGGTGACTTTGCTGGGAATTAAAAGATTTCTATATATAACTACTGCACTGGATTTCAAAACCAGACTTGAAATCTGCATATACTCTTCCTAGTGGATTACTATATGGACTGTATATTCTTGGTATCAGTGTAATTAGCTCCCTATAGTTCCAAAATATTATGTACAATTGTATTCCTGTAACTTACCTGTCACATGAAAAATAAGCAATATTACAGCAAAGGTATCAATGCCAAAGAAGGGCAGAGAAATCTGTGAAAATCAGTGAAAACAGATACATACAACCCACCCCCAAACCTTGCTACCCACTGTTACATGGAGAAAGGTGGGTTTTGTTTGACTTTCTTTTCTCAAAATCTTACCAGTTGGTTCTCTGGAGGGAGTTGGGTTAATTAATTGTTTACGGAGAAGGTTCACAGGTCCAATATAAGAACTTGGTTTACAAGGAGTAGAATTTAAAGCAAGAATTAAAGGACTTCAACACGAAAAGCAGAATTAAACTCTCACTTTAGGTACAAATGGCCAAATTACTTCTCCAACAATTATGAAGAAAACCCCACACTTGCCTTCAACCACTTGTTCCTATGATCTTAACCTCACATTGCTGATTGTTCATAAATTAAGCATATTGGGATGAGAGCTTAAAAAAAATTACCAAGATGGCCAGGGTAATTAATGTCTTTAGAGATCAAGGATTTGCCTGTACCTATATTGTCACATCTCTGCCTAGTGAGAAACTTCATCTCAAATTGTACTTTCATTTTGCAGGTGTATTCTAGCAAATGACATATCTTTGTACAGCTCCATTATTTTTGCATAACATTTCTGAGAATCCTTAATGTTTACAGTCAAGATACAGAGTGTTTCAGTCCCTCAAACACACGACCAGAATTTGGCTAATTGTAGGTGTGGGTTCACATATTGGTTATAGTGTACATCTAGCCACCTGTGAGAGAGAAAACAGGATTTTTACTCTAATTTACCATACACTGTGCTCCTAACAGAATGTTTTCTTCCCTGCTATGCTCTGTATTGAGACTTTGTGCTCTGGGGGGATCCAGCAGCGACCTTCCTTAACAACTTCAGTTCTAGGCAATCTGTAATATCATTTACTGTTTCACTGATCCAGCTTTCACTGGCAAACAGGGGAATTGTTTGCACACAAAAATATTTTTGTAAATTTTAGGATCTTTTTTGGAAAATGGTGTTTACACACTTATGTATTAAAGACACATAAATCTAGAAACTGAAATTCACTTGGGACCCTTGTTTTCTACTTGTATAATCAATAACTGTTAAACATATGTGTATTAGTGTGAACTATATTTATTAGCTTCATTTTAGAAACTGAGCTTGTATGTCACTAATACTGGTGATGTTACTTGTGTAGGACTGCCCAGCATGTGGGGGACAAAGAGTGCACAGTGACTGGAGTGAAAGTAAGAAAGCTGAAGAATAAGAAAAAAACCCCAGCCAATTATTCCTACAAAGAGGAGTTATCAACATTTCCAAGCTTCATATCGACACTCATTCTAATCCCATAACCTGCACCACCAAGTGTTTAACCTGGTTCATTCAACGTAATGCTTATGGAAGAACTCAAACCCACCCTGACTCACAAAGGGCCTGTTTGGTGCCCAGCAAGCAGCACTGTACACAAAAATAGGGAGTGGAAATCAACATTTTTATACAAGTTCTGTGCTATTAATTCCTTCAGTCTGAGGCTGAGAGGTTGTGGAGCCTCCCTCATTCGAGATACTCTAGAACTGTGTGGATACGATGCCATGTGCTCTGGAGCAGCCCTGCCTGAGCAGAGAGGTTGGACCCTATGACCACCTGTAGTTCCTTCCAAGGTGACTGATTCTGTGATTCTGTGACATGGGCAGTGTCCCCACACCTGATGCCTATTCATCCAAGGCATTTCTATGCTTCTCTTTAATTTTGAACATGTTGCTACAATGTGAATGACAAGCAGCAGAGAATTTTATGAAAGAGGTATATTTTGAGTGATGACTCTTTAAACAGAATCATGAATGAGTGTATTAGGTTGCTCAAGGAATCACTGGCAAAGGTAAAGCAGGTTTAATATAGAAGTGAAAGTGTAAAAGAAGTTTGTTGGCAAAGTTCACTCTATTATTTACTGGACAGAGCACACAGAAAAATCAGACTCAAATCTGAATCAATCAGTCTAAAAATAAAGTCAATTTAAAATCATATACATAGAAGCTGGGGATGGGAAAAAGATGAGGATGGGAAAGAGTAAGGATTAAAAGAAATAAGGTAGACTCTCCTACTGAATCACAAGCTTTAGAGTGGATGCCCTTGCTAAACTGAGCCTTGGTCTTGACCAAAGGTTTAGGCCTAAAGGGTTTAACATCACCTAAACTAAACAGCACTCAATCAATATCCTGACTTAAATAATTTGTAAGAAGATCACATAGAATTTACTGCAGCACAATAGTAACTTACAAGACTAATTACAAATCTGAAGTACCTAAGCATCTAAGAGAGCAACATGCACAGCACATTTGCTATAGTATGTTCACACTTGTATGCACACAGACCCTGAGGAGGATGTACAAGGTATATACCTGTGAAAAACAGCCCCCAAGTTCAGTGATGTACTCACATGGGATGCCTTCATGCCTTCTCAATAGGTGAAGGGTTGAGCCCTGAGGATGGGGTCAGCATTCTCTGTGATTCCAGAGTATCCTTCACTGGCTCTGAAAGGTGCCCACTCCAAGGGAGACTTCTGGTCACACCCCACAGTGGTCCAGGGGAGTTCAAAGGGTCTCACTTGGCACCACTGTTATTAGGGTCACAAGAGAATTTGCTTTAGCCACAGTAACTTCCCACATGAAGGCCAAGGCCTAATGAGCATTTCTGAAGTCAGCGCAGCTCGAGGAGGCAGTGGGAGAGATGCGCCACTACAGAGTCAGATTGCATTCTGAAAGGGTGGGGAAACAGGAGGTGTCCAACCCACTCTCTAAGAAACTTTGTTAACAGATTTAATGGAAAAGAAAGATTGAGTTACTCAAGACAAATCTGCAGGTGGCAAACTGTTGGAAATATCACAAATGGAAATGGAAATGGCAATAAGATACTCAGCCAGAGCAGCATCGCAGCCCTTAAAGACTGAGAAGAAAGTGGTGAGGTTCCCTAAAAAGCAAAAAGAGAAAGGTGTGAACAGCTTATAGGCAATTGTCATGGTTTTAAAGCACTAGATAAAAAAATCACTAGAAAAATTTACTTAAACTTTTTTTATGCCTTTTAAGTTTTAAGCCTGTTTTGCTCTTCTCCTAATCCATATCTCACAGCAAGAAATAAGTAAATTTTTCTAGCGATTTTTCAGCTAGTGCTTTAAAACCATGACAGCAATAAAGACTGCCAACCATCTTTTCTTATATTTTAATTTTATTCCATGTTCAGCTATTAAAGCCTGACAATCAGTTCTTACTGTATGTTTGTCTGCTGGCTAGCAGAATCAACGCAGTGGCAATTGTGCATGAAGCTATGATTCACAGGATTATAGATACTCGTGTCTTCTAACACTTTGTATTCCTGTACACTGTATCCACTGTAGTGAAGCACAGGAAAACCTGATCTCAACAAAAGAATGTTAAAAAGAGGAATGTAACCAAAACATGCTGCATATAGAAATTTATATTCAAGTATTAAAAACCATTACAAAGCAGAAATGTGCAATATCTACTACTGTGATACCCATAATAAATTTTCAGAAGCAGAAAAGAGACTACAGATAATTTTAGTGTTGTTTGCTGTTACTACAAACATACACCAGTCATTTGCACCAGAGCTGAAGGAAAACTATTAGATCATGGTTCACACCCTACAGATGGAATAAACCATCTTCTGCTCATGAACTTCATAGATATTAAAAAGATGATATCATCTGAGATCCATCCCCAAAAGCTACCAATTACACAAAACACACCCTGAACTAACTTTGGGGTATCTGTTGAAAATGTCACTGGAAATGCTGCATGGAGACAGTTGTGCCTCCAGCTGCTTATGGCAGTTCTAGCAAAGAACTTTTCTACTTAGAATAATCGCACTCACCAAAATAATCTTGAAATACCACTTAGTTTTTATTTCCTATTTAGAATAAACTACATAAAAAGTCAGGCCTTTGTATGTTCTACAAACAGTATCTGAAAAAAATACTATAAATTAGAATATTCACCTAACAACTTATCTAACTTGGAAGAGGATGAAACAGAGAATTCAGTCTCCGGGCAAGGTAGTTCAATCTGCTTTGTACTCATAAATACAACAGAAAAAGTTTAAAAGTTTGTCTGTAAAAGTTATACAGACTGATAACTTTGAAATTTCTCTGCGATCTGACCAAGCCAATTTCTCACTAATATATCAAATGTGACAGCTACAAACCATTCAAGAAAAGCAAAAGTTTCTCTGAATTTTTTCCATTTTGGGTAAAGAGCACAAGATGATATACCAAAAAGTCTAGGCTGATGTCAGACGATCCCACAAGTGCCCTCTCCCAAAATTCACAGATTCATAGAATGGCTTGGGTTAGAAGGGCCCTAATGATCATCCAGTTCCAAACCCCTGCCATGGGCAGAGACACCTCTCTCTAGACCAGGTTGCTCATAGCCCTATCCAGCCTGGCCTTGGACACTGCCAGGGATAGGGCATCCACAGCTTCTCTTGGCTGCTCCTGTGCCTCACCATCTTCACAGTAAAGAGTTTCCTTCTAACAGCTGACCTAAAGCTACACTCTTTCAGTTTGAAGTCATTCCCCCTAATCCTATCACCACATGGCATTATAAAAAGTCCCTCTCCAGCAATCCTGTACTTTCAGATACTGGGAGGTAGTTAAAATTTAGAATTTTAAATAGCACAAGACATAGGGCAAAGGGGAGGCATTAGGAAAGAAAAAATATGTTTGTGAACTCCAGGAAGGGTCAAAACTTCCCACAAGTGCTAGAACAAGTAAGACCAGAAGACACTGAAAAATAATGACTGGGAAATGCTCACATTTTGAAGTAGAAAAGTTACTGCTTTCCATAGATATTCTGAAAATAAGGTGACATCAGGATTACCTTAACCAAATATAACCATGACAAACATTAAGACCTTCACTGACCAGTGCAGCTACAGATCCAGATAGCATCAAACTCAGCTGACTTGAGTTTTCTCAGAGTTGGATACCTATTGTTAGCTCTACATCCTTCCTACATAAGGTGAAAAGGAGTTGAGGGGAAGCAGAGGAAATCATGGGACTTGCCCTGAACAGGAAATTCATGGCCTGGGTCAGAAGTTATCTGGGGCCTCAGCTGTCACTGCTGTCCCACAATACACAAAATTAAGTCAGTATTTTCCTAAGCATGTCCTTGCCATCATCTGGGCTCTTTGGGGTGGGTCTCTTGTCCCTCATTTACTGGATTTCCAGTGGAGCCTTTGACCAGAGAGAGGGTCTTATTCATAGTACACTTAATCTGCTACTGGCTGCAAGGAATTTGTTTCTTCTTTTGTTTATTTTTAAAATTTCTTTACTGCAGGATGACATCATTTGAGCAAATGGAAATCAGTCTATTTGTATACAAATCCTGAGCATGAAGAAGCAACTACAAGATCTTTTGGAATGGGTCTGGGGACTCACCAAGTTTCAGACATAAGAAGTGTCTGGCTCAGCCCTTGCAGGCTGTGGCAGCTGGTGCACCTGGAGAGAGAGGCTTAGGTTCATCAGTGGCTTTAACTGCCCAAAACTACAGCATCACCTGGCTGGTAATCACCCCTGGAGAGTGCCCAGGATATTTGTTGTCCCAAAGCATGGTCAGTTAAAGTTTTCTCCTCCATAGAAAAATGCTCCACAGGTGCTCTGGCAATCAATTCCAGTGCTTGACCACCTATTCAATAAAAACTTTCCTTCTGTTTTTGTGGAACTGCATTTCAATGTGTGCCCACTGCCTCTTTTTCTCTGCCACTGGGCACCACTGAGAATGGCTGGTTTCACCTTCTTTACTCCCCCACCAGGTAGTTAAAGACACAGATAGGATGCCCCTGAGTCAGTAACAACGCTGCTCCTTGCTCCCGAGCTGAAATGACTGTGGACACGGCAGCCCAGACAGGCTTTGAGATATCTGGTTTTCAAGACAGGCCCATAACTTCAGCCACCATCAGTGACTTTCACCTTTCCAGTGTTGCTAGCTTGTCTCTGAATGAAGAGTAGGATGTTCTCCACAAACCTCACAAGTAAACTGGTGTTGCAATAAGAGAGTTTGTATTATTCACACAGCACACATTATAAAATTACTTGATACAACAACAGACTTGATACAACAAAAGACACCCAAAATTTTATTGCCTTGTCAGATGTAAAAATTTATTTATGCTATTTATCAAGTGTTTAAATTTACACAAAAGACAAACACTTTAACTTCAGGTCCGATTGCTCATCAGTAAGCCCTACATCAGAATACCCTTGAAACGTCCAAGGACAATTTTTACAAGACGCTTAGAACAGCAGAATATCATAAATAATGGCCAACTTCACAAGGCTGAGGGTCACTACCTCATCACTATTTCTCTGCTGAGCATAACCCACAGAATAGAGGAAGCCTTAAAGCCATTTTAATCCCCAAACACTATCACTACTGCACTCAGAGCATTTAAATCACACTGCCCTGCATTAATAACACCAGACATCACAGCTAGTCTTCAAGATTTATCACCGCTTCCCCTAACAAAATGACTTTTCTTTTAAACATTACAAGAGAACTGTGCATCAGAACTGCGAAATACACAATCATCCATTTGGCTTGGTTTTACAGTAAAAATAATATCAGTCTTCTATTTGTTAACTTCAACTCTTGTGTCATACTCCTTACCCCCTCCCTTCTCACTTAGGAAACTACACTAGATCAGGCAGTTTAATTGTAGCACTGAGGTAGCATATTTTAATTGAACAGAGTAATACATTTGATATTGTGCCTCCTCTCCTTTAAAGCACAAAAAAAATCCCCACAGTTTTTCAACATCTTTGGAGAAGACAGGCATATAGTCCATTTCCAGCAGTCACTCTATTTTGAATTCAAAGCACAAAGCATCTGTGAATGGTAGATACATTATACCAGCTTGAATGAATGAGAACATATACAAGAAGAAGGAAATATGTAGTTTTATTAGAACTAGGGTTACATTTTAGCCCTATGGCACCTATTGTTCCCCATTATGAAATGCATCTTCTCAGTCCCTGAAATTTGATTTCAAAGACGAGGATCTTGAAAAAAAGCAGCTGTGCCACTACTCTAAATGATTTTCACTCTGTTGTCAGTCACATAACTGCAACAAAACCAGATGAAATCAACAGACCTAATATTAAGTCAACAGGAATTAACATGTGTATACTAAAAGAATCAAAGTTAAGGCAGAAGGTATGATTTAATGAACTGAGAGTACTTTCCATTCACGTAGAAGTTAAAGCTGAGATAGTCTTAAAAATAATTAAAGAAAAACCAACACCAAAAAACAAACAAACAACGACCCAAAACAAACCAACCAACAAAACAAATCCCCCAAAACAACAACAACAAAAAAAAACCCACCACTGCAAGAGTAGAAGCCTAATTTCCTAACAAATTGAGAGTAACAGTATCTCAGCTTTGCCCTTCTGGCTAAAAGCTTTAAAAGACTAAGCTGAAGTCAAGCTGTACTCAAGACTGCAGCCTTAACTTCTAGACTGTTTATTAAAGTAGCTCTTACAGACACACCTGTGTATTTAGAGGGAATAATAAACAGTGATCCTAAAGAACAGGAGTAATTTCCGGCTCAGCATACCATGCTTGTACACATAGCCTTGTAAAACTCTGCTGAATGGTACACAATCCTAACCCAGCCCCAGGCTGGATCTTTGAATTCCTCCCTCCAACTTTCACACAGGAAAGCAAAAAATTTTTACTGCAGTTAAAGTCCCTTCAGTCAGCTGAATAGGACTCATGCATAGGGGAAATTGAGTTTTAATATATTGGGAAGCAGAATGAGAATATAACTGAGCTGACTGATAAATAAACTCCCAAGGAAACAGCTAAACAGCTGAAGGAAAAATGCTTAAGTTGTAATGACCAATTGAAGCTGTTTATGAAGGCATTGATGTTAATCTTTCAAGTAACCCAAAATGCACTCCAACACCTGTTATTAAAAACTTAAGGCTTTTATGAATACCCTCTTACATACAAAAGGAGTATTAAACAGAAGGAACTAGTTTACAGTAAATACAAACATCTGAAAAATCTCTGAAACCTGTTTATACAAATACTAATAAATTCTTTAATATTTTGTACAACTAGAAGGTGCACAGATTGGCATTCAAGCAGTCAATGCTGGCAAACATCTGTCAAACAATAACATGATTTACTTGGATAACAATATAGTTTAAAATGCCATAAATTAAAAAATAAGTTAGTTCACATTTTTTTCCCCCAGATTTTATGTACATCTTAGTATTTAATGAGATCGTGCAGCCTTCTTCAGAAGCTCGAGGTCTTTCCGACGGCTTTTAATTACTCTGGCACAGCCATACTCTTCCAGTTGCAGAGGGATATACTTTTCTATCTGAACGAGCCCATGCCCAGCAGGACTGGTAAACAGCTTAATCCAGGATGGCTTAATGTTTCCTCGGAAGCCCAGAAAGGCCAAGCTTCCTGTGATAGAAAAAGCTCAGCATTACCAAACCAGCCAAGCTCACTGCAGCACAATACAGGACTGGTTAGGTAGGAAAAGGTACATTCCCCCAAAATTCCTTCTCCTACATTTTTCAGGACATTAATCCACTCTCAGTTTTACATGCACCTCACTAGGTGCAAATAATGATTTGCAATTTCCTTTCTCAATACTTAGTATTAAATACCCTGAAATCTTAATCTGAAAACACAGCTAATTGGACAGTTATAAAATGGGCTTTCTCAACCACAACTTGTGGCATCACTCTGAACAGATGAGAAACCTATAAACTCATCATCCCTCAAAATACCAATAGCATCTCATTTCTAGCTTCATGTTATTTTAGAACAGGAAATACTAGGCAGGAACAGGAGATTGCTTAAAGACAGATTTGCTGGGTGAGGCACAAAATACAAGCTTTAGGAAAAAAGCCTGGGACTCCTTTTGCATGATCCACAGGCACAGAGCACTGCTAGTTACTTCGCACAATGGGATAAAGGGGTTTTCTGCCCCATCTGCTGAAGAGCTGCCCACCTCCCCTCTCAACAAGAGCTGACAGACAGCAGCCACACCAGTGCAAACTTGCAACCACCCTGCACCAGCTGCATCCTTCTCACACACCCCATGAGAAACCCACCATGCCAACATAAACACAAAGACCGAGGCGGTGTCAAAGAAATGCGCAACATTTCCACCAACCGTTGCTCTGAAGATAAGGTGGTTTCGCTGTCCCCAGGGACGTTAAGGCTTCAGATAAATTATTAGGAATTGCTACATCACCTCTTGTGCTCAGTAGAATGATAGACCTGCAACAGGAACAGCACAGACACAGCAGCTGTTGTAACACATTTTTTATAATTCTGTTATAAACACATTTTTTAATATTCTGCTATACTCCTTTACAGCTAGCTGCCCTCAGAGTCCAATTCCTTATGAGTACTTATGACATGGAAATAGTCAACCCTTTCTGAAAGCAGTACATAGAATTTCTTGGTTTTAAACTGACTTTAACTTCAAAATCATTAGAAAGTGTTATTTAACAGTTTAGTGTCTTGTATAAAAAAAATGAAGTTTAGATATTGATCCAAAATTAGAAAACTAAAATGTGGATTATTTTCTAACATTAACTCTTTATTTAGTGATATCTTTTCCCTATATGGAGAGAACAGTATATCTTTCACATAGTCCTTGCCACTGTCCTTATAAAACAAAAAGTTGTTCTTGTTTTAAGCAAAGCAGTATTGTTACATGATGTTTTGTTTAAAAAAATTATTTTGGAGGAAAAAGACAACACCAGAAAAATTTTAGGCATTCTAAATCTGCTTAGTTTTCTTAAATAAGGCTACACTGTCCAATAAATTGCTCCTATATTTCTCCTTTGGCCTGAACTGAGACATATGTTTTGCTCACTTTCAGTGCTCATGTATCATTACCTATTCATCATTATTTAAATCCTTGTCAGAGAGCAGAGCTACAGCTTGCAGGACACACTGGAAATGAGTGGTCATTGCACATACCTTTGTGGAATTCCAGATTTTAAATATCCATCAACATGCCTAATGTCTACTCCAGAAAATAATTTGTTTCCCAACACTGTGCCAGTGCAGGCATCTACCACAACAATAAGTATTCCATTACCCTTGAAGGAAAACATGGTTTCATTGACCTGAATGGGAAGAAAAAGAGAGAGAAAAAGAAGTTAATATGAATCAAACAGCAATTCTACTGCACTCAGTGTTAATCAATCTTACTCTAGTTTAGACACAATCATTTCCTTACAAATACTTGCTTCTCCCTAGCATCTCTTCAGTTTTCCCCTGGAAAGGACACTGCTTAATAGAACTTCTGAAATTGCACGGGAGTCTTAAGCCTGTAGCTTCTATAGGAATACTGCACATTCCAGGTGACTTTACTAGCTGCCTCAGTCACGGTTCCTGCTTTGGGAAGCTAAAATTAAGATACTGAACCCCCTGTACTCCTTGAGAGCAATACAGTTAATCGATCTCTGCCGCAGGCTAGTTCCAGCCCAGTTTCCTCCTAGTGCTTACCTGTTTTGGATATGGCACACACATTCCTGAAGAAGCTTGCAGCTGCAAAGGTTAAGCTGCTCAGCTGCCATTTGTCTACCTGGACAAGTGAAAGTTCAGCCAGGCCAACAATGACACTGCAGAATGTAAGGCATGTGCAGACTAAGCTCTGTGGTGGGAATGCATCTGCAAATGGTGTTTCACCATCATGTGCAAGTCTACTTCAGCATCTGAATAGAAAAGTCAAACTAAACTACTTTTTATACAGTATCACGTCACTGAGCTTATTTGGGCCACATCAGAACAAATACAGACATCTACTGATTCTTTAGCAATTGCCATTTAGAGGACTTTAGCAAGGCTTAATGGCATATGTGACCCATCCCACTGTTTTACTAATCTGCTTGCACAAGAACAATTTCAACAAATTGGATTTAACTGACAAATCGTTAGGTTATGTGTTCTGTTTACTTCCAAAACCAGCTAAAAATGTATACCCACACAGATTTAAACATGAAGCTGAACATTTTAAACTCTAACGGGAACATTTTTCTCTTCAGCAGGTAAGATTCAAATATCAAATGAAGCTTTGAAGCCTCACTTTCTGATGTTTAAACAAGCTTTTTGTCTTGGTTTTTTAAACAACAAACCAATCTTTTCATTCAAGTGGAGAAAACTGAGGTCTGCATTATATAGAACCATACAACTGTTATAATACAAACTGTTATAGTGATATTTAAGAAGAAAACCATAAAGAACACTTACATATATAAATGCTTGCTGACTTCTGCTTAACTCTTTTTCATCAGCTGAATTGATTTGCACAAGGAGGTAGTTTTTGTGAGGGTCACTGGTGAATACCATCTGGATATCAAACAAAACAGTAAAGTACACATATTAATGTTTCTTCAACACTTTCATGCCAGTTTACAACACACAGCCCATGCTCCAAAGCAAATTCATCCATTCGTCAGTGGCATTATTTATGGTACTAGTAATCCTAATAAATATAATGATACATAGTGTAACCTATTTATTTCTTAATTTCAGTAATTTTCTCAGCTTGTGTAGCTGAGATAATTTCAAATTCATGCTAATAAATAAAGATCCAAGCAGAAAGAATGTTTGCCATGCACATGTCTGCAGCAAAGCTCTCCACGTAGCACAGACAATACTGTAGTGCAAGACATCAATCCACCTATGTCCCTTTTCTGCAGCACTTAGAACAAGAGTTGCACAAAAGAAGAAAGAAAGCCCTGAAACCTTTGTACTACAGAAAGGACTCCAACCTCTCAAGGAGTCCAAGAAGATTAACCAGCTGGCCACAGCAATCTGGTAAGTGCAGTGTTCTCTGCTGAAAGACTGAAATTTGGACTTGAAATTGAGTAGACAGCATCACCAGTTCTACAGCTCATGAAAGTTTTTGTTTATTTTATTTTACCTGAGTTGTGCCACATTTTGTACATGGTACAGTAGTTTTTTCTGGCATCTGCTTTATGACGGTTGGTACTCGGTAGTACTTTGGGTAAGCTTTTGCCATGCAATTACTTATCCCTTTTGATGAATCTTTGGTCACAATCTTGATCCTTTCACATCCCTGAGATGAGCAATAACTGTGACCATCCCTATTATATTTGGCTTGAAGAAATAAAAACAGTAATCTACACAAAAAGGGGAAAAATAATCTATATTAAGTGGTGAAATATAGATATTTATATTCAGTCTTAACAGCTATATTTCATGATTTTCAGAAGCAGACAAAATACAGTATTCACTTTTGCACCACTATCCAAGGGTTTCAAAATATTTAGAGTTCACTAGAGTTAGAAAATATCTAACAACTTATCTAAAATTCCCCACAATTAAAGGAGACGTCAATATAAATGCAGATGCTTTGCAAAGAAGAACCAGTCCTCAGATCAGTAACTTTCAGGAAACAAAAACCAAATTGCAGAGCATTACTTTTCTCCTTGCTCATAGATCTTTGCAGACATGCAGCAGAAACATTCAGTTTCACCCACCAGCACTGAACAAGATAGCTGTGCTACTTCAAATGCCTGGAAATGTAATTTAGGGTGTAATGGTCAATAATATTCACAGAAGACTGGTAGTTTTTCTATTACATTTTAGACTGTTACCAGGGCAGCTCTTACACAAAGTAACATAAACGTCTGTTCTACATAAATTTGTGTTTTTACTACAGACAGACACAGTAGCAGGTAACAGAAAAAATAAATAAGAGAACAAATTATAAATTTAGAACCAATATTTGTAAGACTCAAAAGTAATGTATATAGGATAAAATTTAATGGAAGTTGACCACATCTAAAACCTCTCAGAAGAATCTTAGAGGCGACTGTGAGAAGTACTTTTGAAAGAGAACCTAATACTTTTAAGTCCTTTTGAGATGGCTGAAAACAAATTAGGATTTTCAAAAAACATAATTTTTAAATGTTGGAAGAGAAAGCTTCTTGGAAATTTCTAGAATTTTCAGTTTAACAAGAAAACAGTTAATTTCTCTGAAGACTAAGAAATTAAACCCCAAAAGGCACTGCTCTGCAGCACACAAGATACTGTATTTTCCCCAGACCTATGGAGTAGGAAATAGCTTTGGCAACTGTGGTGCTCTTGAACAGTATTTCAATGACAACGATGGTAGTTTGGAGATTTAAAGACACAAACATTCTTCCAAAGGGTTTTGGGGTCCTTCTCAACAGCTTCCCTCTTATGCAGGTGTCTCAACCAGTTGCTTTTAGCCCTATCAAACTGGCCATTTCAAGGTTAAACAACATCTTCCAGTAGAGTCAAATGACAAGAGTTACCCAGTACTGTTGTCAAAGTAAAACCTCTTGTTCGATCGATTCTTTTCAAGCTCCATCATTGAAGATACAGGCATGTAGCGCTCCACCTTGCTTGACAGAGCAGATGACCGCCTTTGAAAGGTTTCCAATACTATAAGAAAATCTGTCTTTGGTTGGTAACAAAGACCAACACGAATCCAGTCATTCCTAAAACCAAAATAAAATGTATTAGTCCTTCTAGGAACAGTTTAGGTGTCAATACTTGCAAACAGATCACTCCAAAAAAAGAGAAACAGGAACAAAAAAAGCTCCTAAACCTTCACCAGATGATCAAATCTGCACAGTCTTTCATTAAATATTTTAGTAACTCTGATTCTCTCAGGATATATTTGATTATATACTTCAGAGATATTTAGTAAGTTTACCTGGCAACAAAAAGTATGATAGGCTATTCAACTGCAATTCTGCTTGACTTCACTATTGCTACATTTTCTTCTCCAAAGATTTTTTTCTTAAAGATACTGTACTGGAAAAGTGTTTAAATTCAGGTGCAGGTCTGTTGTTTAATCTCTTACATTTCATACATTACTATTTGTGATTATGAAAAAACATCCCAAACCCAGGCTCTGGTCCTCCAGATGGCTGCAAACTCGTGCACAGTAATTTTGCAGGACATAACTTCAGTATTGCCTTATGGATCAAAGCCACAAAAGAAAGTAAACGTACTTGTTGAAGTTAATCAGATACAGATAGGTGACATTTGGAGCTTTTCCATTCCAGTGTATTGTGTAGCCCTTCTGGAGCATCACCACTGGCTGGTATTGCTGAAAGGCAGCTGCTCTCTGATTAATACCTCGAAGAACCATGGGATTGGCTGGATATTCATCTCGGACAATAGTCATGGAAAGATTCTGTCCATTCCACGTTTGGACATAAACCTATATGATATTTAAGAGGGTGAAAATAGGAAGATTTAGTCTCTTTGTAAAAGAAAATGAAAGAGAAGCACAATGAGTATATTATTAACCAAAATGCTGCAATTTGATGCTCTGAGTTATGTAATACACAAGTCTCTCCTGAATAAAAGTCCTATTAAAATACCTATTATAGATTTTTCCCATTTTACAGACAAAAAAGTGTATGGAAGAGAAAAAAATACAGCTATAACACCTGGCCACACAGAGCAAGAGCCAGAATGGGAATCCACTCAGTGAAAAAAAAGCAGACAGCAGACAGACCTTGCGTGGAAGAAGACACCTTCAAGACAAAGATATTTAGCAGATACAGCTGCAACATCGAACTCTTGGCAAACTCATTTAGTTTTATCTTGCAGCATATGATACTGTACCCTCAGTCTGTTGAGAGGAAGCATGACACATACAAAACTGGCTGAAGTATTTTTAGAAGTCAAAAAATTTTGAAATTGAAAGACAAGTAATTTTGCATATCTTACACTACCTGACTCCACAAGTAGTTCATATTATAGATTTACCCCAAACAGAAAGTCAAAAGTACTAGCCTGTGCATAGTTCCCACTGCAAATCACTCCACTCCATTCTGTGATGTTAATGCATCTGGGGTGTTGAATCAAGTAATTATCCATTCGGCCCACATAGGTATCCCTGTAATTAGTGACTGAACCATCTAGATCATGAAATACTGAGTTCTTGTCACCGTCCAGATCTCCTTCTTCAAACCAGGGACCAGGCTTTCCAAAGAAGGCTTTCAAAGAAACCTGATGACAGCAATAAAAGTTTTTGTTTCTCCTGAGTTGAAACACAGACTAACATTTGCGTATGTGCAGACACCCTGGTATTTTACATAGCTGATTAAAAACTTTACAACAAAGATGGCGTATTCTTGGAAAACAGACATGCTGGGTTTTAGTAACAGGCTCAGGCCAGCTCTTGCTTCAGAACAGTGTTAATATTTGCTGCAGAAAATTCGTTACTAAGGATATACCAAATGTTACAACATTTTTTAAAAAATTCTTTTCAGCTTTACCATAAGCCATTAATCATTTAGTGTAACATATTCTACATCTTTGTTGGTATTGGTTTTTTTGCTCAGGAGATGAAGGATATACTCTGTGTGACCTCCAGCCAGGAGACAAACTCTGAAGCAAGTGTGTGTAGAAGGGATGACCTACAGTTCTTGTCTGCATATGTTAAATACAAGAAAAGAAAAACATTTGCAAGACTTAAGGAAAACTTGTCATAAACTTACGTTTGGACCAAACTTCACAAGAGAAATGTTATTTTTTGGAGTCATCTGCCATGGATTTTTCATCAAGAATCCAACTGCACTGGTAAATCTGTCTGGAGTCGGCATGAAGTTTTTAAATGTGCACTTGGTAAGGTGAACAGGTCCATCATAAATCTGAAAGCCTCTAATTGGAAATGTCCTGTTGATGCAACCAAATATTTATACCATCCTGTAACAAAACTCATGATACACTTGAATCTGTGTCAAATACATTTCCTCTCACAGAAATCAATAAAGCAATAATGAGACAATGACTCACAAGATAGATTTTAGTAAAGGAAATACAGTTTCTGCACTTCTCTAGTGAGTCAAAAAATCCCCTACTCCTAAATTTTCCTGTTAGCAGAGCTATCCTTGTCCATTTGCAAATGTGCCCTTTTTTCAATATGAGAAATACAGCAGAAAACTAATACCACCTGCTCTTTTATTGATCATGGCAACTGGAAATGAGGAACACCCAGAGAATGATAGGCTTAACTCGATCCCCAGGAAGATGATGGTGTAGCTAATCCTAGACACCATTTCCAGGTGCCTGAAGGACTGGACAGTCATCAGGAATAATCAGCATGGATTCACCAAGGAGAGGCTGATGAACTTGTGTGATTAAATGACTGGCCTGGCAGAGGAGTGGGAGAGCAGTGGACACGGTCCACCAAAACAGCAGTAAGATTTTTGACACTGTGTCACATAAGATCCTCATGAAGTACGGGCAGAATGAGAGGACACACAGCTGGGCCCAGAAAGTGATGTCACAAAGTCTACTTGGAGACTGATAACTGGTGATGTACCCCAGGGGTCAACACCAAGTCCAGCCTTGTTCATTACCTCCATGAGTGATCTGGATGATTAGGCCAAGAATAGTCTGTGGGCCAGGTTTGCAGACGGCACAACACAGAGGGCAGCAGCTGATGCAGCAGAGCATTGTGCCACCACCCAGGCAGGAGAAATGGCAAATGGGAACTTCATGAAGTTTAACATGGGGAAATGCAAAGTCTTTTAGTACATTGGGAGCAGCAACCCTCTGTGCAAGTGAAAATGACCTATGGATCCTAGTGGAAGCCAAATTAACCATAAGCTAAACAATGTGTCCTTGCCACAAAGAGGCAAAGGGTATCCAGGGCTGCACTGTGAAAAGTGTTACCAGCAAAGTGAGGGAAGTGATACTTCCCATGTTTTCAGCATTGGTGAAGCGACAAGTAGAGTGCTTGTCCCCAGTACAAGGCAGATATGGAGGTACTGGAAAGTGCAGCAAAGGGCCACAAAGATGATTAAGTCCCTGGAACATTTCTCATTGGAAGAAAAACTAGGAGACATGTTCAGCCTGGAGCAGAAAAGCTAAAGGCAGGAATTCTCAATGTGTATCTGAAGTGAGGATGCAAAGAAGATGAAGCCAGGCTATTCCCAGTGATAAGACCAGGAGCAATGCACAAGATGAAAAATAGGAAGTCCCTGCTAAACAACAGGAGAAACATTTTCACTGGCTGAGCACTGGCACAGGTTGCCTAGGAAAGCTGTGGAGAATCCACCCTTGGAGATACAGTAAAGACACCTGAATGTTGTCCTGGAACAGGAGGCCTAGGTGACAGTTCTTGAGCAGGGGAGTTAAGATGACCTCCAGAGGACCCATCCAGACTCAGTTACATGATTCCACCCAAGACTGAATATCTCATATAGCTACCACATTAACTTCTCTTTAAATGTCTAAACAGCAAAAAACTAGGGTGGCCAAGGCCCACAACACCCTTTGTCCTACTTGGCCAAGGATGTGTGGGGGGATAACCTGGTGCCATGTGGGCATGGCCAAGACATTGTCCTACTTGATACCATATTACATCGTGGCTAGGAGCTGGGGGAAGGGACTTTCATTTCCTGAAGGGAGAGCGTTTTTTTTCTGGGGAAGCAGTGGAGAAACACTGGTCCTGACCAGAGAGAACACTTTGGGGTGTTGATAGTCTCTTGGCCATCTTGTTCTTTGTCTTGGGGGCCATCCAGTGCCAGGTTGAGTGGTGAGCAATTTTTTTGTACGTAAATCACCTTTGTTTTGTATACTTTTGTTATTAATTTTGTTGCAATTACTGTTAATATTCTTAATCTTATTGTTTCTAGTACACTGTTCTTGTCTCAGCTTGAGATCTCTGTCTTTTGTCTCTCTCCTGAGAAGGTGGGGAAAGGGGACTGGCTACATGGGGCTCAATTTCCAGCTGAACTTAAACCAAAACAGTCTTCACAGACAGCATTAAAAAGAAAAAGAGAGCCTCACTTTCAGTGGAGTCTTAATCTCTGATAGCTCAGCCAAGAAGTCTTTATATCTGAGAGAATTATTCTTATATTTCTACTTCCTTCATTCATGACATACTTACCGATTTCTAGGCAGAGTGCGTGTCTTGTTGTCTATTCCTCCAGTTCCCACATATTTATTTTGTCCACCTTGAAACCCATAATTCTTGCTCTCACCTATGAACAGCGACTCTGATACTTCCTGGCTGGCACCTTCATCATTTGGGAAGCTCCCATCACTATCAAAGCACATCAGAGATAAATCTTTAGCCAAGACTCCCAGCAAATGATGATACCAAGGCATAACACTACTTTTACTTCTGTAAAAATCCTCCTCAAGCAAAGCAGTAGACTTCAAGTACAATACACAAAACAATAGGTTTAATCATTAACATGAATAGAGACTAACTCACTGAAATATTCAGCAGAGGCAAACATTAAAATTTCTAGCTCCCTTTGAAGTGCAGCACCTTTTTATTTACAGCCCACTTTTCCAATCCTAGAACCAGTTTGTCGTAATCTAAATAGCAGCAATTTCAGCTCACTACCTAAGTTACTTGATATTTTTCATTAGAAAGAGAATCTACCCCTACTAAATGCTCAACCCCTTTCTTTTCCATTACTCACTCTCATCTATTCAGGAAGAAAATAAAATACTGCCTAAGGAATTATACAGTACCAAGAATACCTGGATAAATATAACCCTTCTGGTAAAGAGGCAGCAAACTGTGGTGTAAACCAAGCACAGGGTAAACTAAAGTGGAAACTTTGGCAGCTGTGCCAGTTTACAGCACCTGTAACATCATCTGCACGACTGGAAATACAACCAGGCCTCAAACAGAAACCACAGCCTTATTATACCTATTACTTTTAATAGATGCATGTAGATTTTCTAAGCTCCTATGTAAGGAAACACAGAAATTATTAACAAAGTACTCACCTAGCAAATGTCAAACCTATTCCATTGTCTGCAAACCTACAAGAAAGTCCAAAACATCAGGGTTTTTTTTTCTGAATTATCCTACAACTGACTAATGTAAGCACACATGAAAAATGCAGTGAAAAAGCTTGAGTTTTTCTATTAATGGAACTTAAAACCACCATACAGTTAACTTTTCTAAAGCATTGTTGTTAAAAAGTAGAATAATTTTCCACACATTTTAAGCAGGACTAGAGAGCTTCAAGGAGACAACAGAAATCCTAGTCTAAATTTACTGTCTCCACCAACTCGTAGACTTTTTACTATAGTTGTTTTTTTTGCTGTGTAAGACAGGTTCTCATCTAATCACACATAAACTCGAATATTTGAAGTTTTGAGACAGTATGAAAGCTAATCATACTGAGAAATTCCTAAAATTAATCATCAATCCTCTCCTATGATCCTGTTGTAAGGCACTTTCATAAACAAAGCTTCAGGGTAAACTTCTTAACAGCATGCAGCTGTTTGCTTCCAAATACCTACCCAGAGTTCTGAATGAGGATATCCCCTCCCCTGACCCAGGCTCCATGATCATTGTTTTTGAAAGAGATTAATCTGTCAATCAGGGCAGCAACTCGGGGCTTTTCAGGGTCTGCATCTTGATGAGGTCGAAACCTGGGAGAGACAAACACTCAGGACAAGAAAACTTTTTATTTTACATGTGCCGTGTAGGCTGCATCGAGTAAACTTGAAAGATAAACATTCATCTGATGGGCAAATTCCACTCTGCTTCATGTTTGGAGTGAAAGAAGCTAAAAGCAGTTACATCTCTGGCCCTCAAGCACTAGAAAAGTGTCTCTGGGGTTTAGTGAAGCAGGAACATGAAATGTCTCTTTTCCAGTAACTCTCACAGATTCTTGCTCACTCTCTCTAAGCTTCTTTAGCTACCTTTAGCCACCCTTTGTCACCTTTTTCTTTCTGCCCTCCCTATTTGTAGCAAAGCATTAATGTGAAAGTTTGATGAAGGGAATTATAAGCTCCTTGGAAGGATACACAGGGCTGACACAAGTTATGCAAGAACAGTCTGAACATTTGTCCAACTAGTCCTTCAAATGTTTCAAACTCTTCTGACATACAGCAGTGCTGCTTCTTTGCGCAGGCCTGAGATTTTTTTATTGCATTGCTACTAAGATGGTCCTCTACAGTACATTATGGCTAGAGTCTAGTTTAAGTAGTAGAAATAAACAGTCTGATTAAGAACTGGTGACATTTTCACTTGATTACCCCCCACGACCCCAAACAAAAGGCAATACATCTAAAAAAAATTGCAAACAGGCATTTTGAGTGGGTAAAGATACCTGTCTGCTATCCCAATCACCTAATACTCTTTTGTTCAGATTTGCATCTGCCCCCTCCCTATCCAAGGGAAAAAGGGGAAGATAGGTAAATGTTAGGTTTTGATAGTCCCAGTCTTCTCAATTAACATTTGAATCCCTCCAGTCTGGCTCCATGTGCAATGACTGGGGACCTCACATAGTTATGCAGTGCCTCATTCCTTTTATTTCTGCTGTGAAACATGCAGTTTCATGCACTTAGTTTCTTGCATCCTCAACACACTACAGGCTCTCATAGGGATTCTTTCCCTCCTCAAGATCCTCTTGATTACCTATTATGACTGAGGTAAACCACAAAAGTTATATGGGCTTTCTGTCAAAATATGGAACCAGTAGGCTCATTTCCAAATTACGAAGTATTGAGTATCATCAAAATTTGGAACTTTCCTCCTTGCATCTGTAGCAGTCACTTAAATGTCCTTGTCTAAAACACAGGTCAGTTGACAATAAAGATAATCTATATACCATATTTTCAGTGCTTATAAGTAGAAGCACTGTTGACATAATAAAATGTTGACAGATACAGTTATACAATATTTATTTAACCACTATCCTAGGCTATTTTATTTGAAGTTCAGGAGAAGACTAACCAGCCACAGTATAGCTTGGAACTTTCCTAGACTCTCCATTACTTTCTCTCACTTTGTAAACTGAAGAAAATGTGGTTGATTGTACCACCTCTGTAAAGAGCCTTCAGTAGAATTGTACCACCGAGCTACGACTCCCAAGTCTAGAAGGAACAGCAGAAACATTCAGCAGTGGGAAAGGTGAGTGGATGCACCACGGAAACATTTTTTTATCAATTAGTTAAAACTCAGTTATAAATCAAAAGTTCAGATTTTAAAGGAATATTTTTCCATTAGCAGCAATTCCAGAGAACATTTTAAGCATGACAGTAAAGCATGTTTAAAACAATGTCTTCTAAGATGGAAACTATCCTGACCAAAAGCTTAGAAGAAATCAAAATCCTTTAAGAGACACCATCTCTGTTGTTCCCAAAACAGATGAATAAATCAGGGAAAAGAATGTATATGAGCTTACTGTTTGGTTATAATTTATAAATTATTTTATTGTTCTTAAAGGATTTTTCCCCATGTGACTGTAACAGCAGTATCAAAACTTTGCTGTTTTTCACACACTTGAAAGAAAATATCCTTTACCTTGCATTGTTGTCCAAACAAAGATATTCTCTGGGATCATCAGCACTAGCATTAGTTGTTTTAACACCCTTATCAATGAACAAACCAGCCTGAAATAAGCAAAGAAAGAAATTTCATACTATGCAAAATGAAAGATAGATTAGAAATGAAATTTTTAAATTTCAAGCATTGCATTCCATACAAATATTAGAAACTCTTAGATCTTTCCATTTGGCTTCAACTGGCATATTGTCTAAAGGAAAACTAGCTAATTAATATAAAAAACCAGTCTGTGCTAAAAGAAAAGGAATTATCTGTGATTTATAAAAAAAAAAAAGTAATGTATTTGAGGTTTTCCATTTATTACCACATGCTGTTCTGGAAAATCTGGAAGCCAATCTTGTGGTGAGTTCAAATTATTGTCATAAATGGAAAAGAAAAACCCAAAACACACTGTGAAAAATACTTTGTATTTCACTTTAATTTAAACTACCTTTACTACTGAAGTTTATTTTGGTCCAAGCAGTAATAAGCTTGAAACTTAATAATCCAGTATGAAATAAATTACTTGAGAAAATAAAAGCATGAGGAAGCATTTGTGCTCTTTTACCTGAATTACATAGAAATACCTGTGACTACTTTCGCCTCTGATCCAAGTTATGATTAGAACTGAGTCTTACACACAAGCAGATTCTCTGACCTGCTAGTGGAGTTCTCTTTCAACATGGAATTTTAGCACACAAATTGTTACCCTTATTTAAAGATGATAGTAACTATACAGGTGGAAGTATTTTCTTCACAATGCACTTTTGTATTCAGTATGTTCCAATTCCAATCTGAACAAAATGCCCTACAATCCCAAACACAGTGATAACCAAACTTCCATCAAACATCTCTTAGTATCCAGACAACTGCCAGGCAAAATCAGTTTCACTCAGAAAAAAAAAAAAAAATCCATAAAGATTCTATGAGGTTTCAATGATTAAACTATGAGAATCTTCCACAGCAACCAAACACAAATAAGTGTTTATTTAGAGTTAGGTAGCTTTGTAAATGTCATTATATTTATGAATACACACAGCAACTAGATTCCAAATTAAATACTGTAAGGACTCCAGCTGAAGTGAAGCTTTAGATGAGATGTAGAAAAGGTTTGAAAGTCATACTAACACAACACCCCTCAATGACTGTAGGCTGAGAAGTCTGTAAGAAAACTGTTGCAAATAAGTGAGCTCCTGAAGACAACATTAAAGCTTAATATCTAGCCAGAGGCTGTCACCATGTGCAAACACCTGAGACTTGGAAAAGTAAGTTGTAGCTATTGCAGCAAGCTATGAGATGAATCACTACTATAATAAACTTTGATTCTTCAAGGGTCAGCTTTCTTTGGAGTAGGAAACAAAACCGTAAAAAGTAGCATCTGAAATACTACTTCTGAAAAAAGTAGTTTATTAGAAGTATTAACTGATTTTAGTAGTTTGCATCTTATGAGGATCTGAAACAGTGAATACTCAAAAATGTAGCTAGAAAACACACCCATGCTGATTATACATTATTATTATATACATTATGATTATACAGTACAGTTCAAACACAGCACAAAAATCTATCTCCTACCCAGCTTATAATGAGAACAGACAAGTTTTAATATAAAATACTGAGAAATAAAAACTTCAGACTTTTTAATAGAATACAATATTACCTTAAAATTAGAATGAACCCTGTTATTATAGAAGATTCCTAGGGGTGTAAGCTCTGATTTGGTTTCAATGCCTAAACTATGAGAATCTCCTGTAGCAACTCTGTGGAACAAATACCAAATTCCAGCATCCTGCAAATAATAACAGAAAAATATTACTTATAAGTGATTCTGATACTATTATTGGTGCTGATATAAATTTTAAAATAAAGTCTCCAAACAACAATTTAATCATTGAAAGAGCGGGATTTTGCAAATAGGGCTAAATTCTAGTGGACAGTATCAACTAAAAAGTGTTTTGCTTCTCAGTAAAGCCATTCAACACCACATATTTAAGATGTTATAATATTTCAAAGTAGAAAAGTGTCCAAGTTAATGTAACTTCTGCATTTCAGTTATGTTATCCAACACACTAGATTTTCTTTTATTAGTAGGTAATACTATTCACAGTAAGATCGCAAAAATCATTCCTCCTATCCTTACTGTTCCAGTCTGTTAAGGCTGGTTCATAAAAATTTAAATGGCACAACCAAAAAAACCCTCAAGAGCTTTCAGAAGACAGGAAAATAAAACACATCAAGAAATCTGCCTACTTCGGGGCACTGTGCCAATGACATGCAGTAATAATTTTAGTATCTGTTCATTTTCTATACTTCTTTAATATCTCTGCTCATAACCTGGATTTATCTGCTAAATAAGACCCACAAAATTTCGCTTTTAGCTCCATTTGCATTCACAAGAGGTGGCATCATGACATCTGTATTGCAAACACCTACAGACATCAAAACTTTTGCCTGACCATAAGTTGTGTGCCCTTAAAAAATAATAAAAAAGGCACATTAAAGGATTAAAAGGTAGCTAAAGAAACACTGGGTGCTTCATGTCACAAAAAAAGTCATCAACCTTTTCAAGAAACATGGATAAAGCCAATTCAGCCTGGCTTAAAAGATTTTATGAATTTCAAGCCAAGAATATACTAATTTTCCAATGAGTGCTGGAAATTCTACTTTACAGTAATGCTCCCAATCCCAGTGTGTAATGATGATGCACTGACATTTCTGGTGATTAACCATTACAAAGCAAATATGGATGTTCCATTAATAAAAATACCAAAATCTTACCTCACATATAATTAAGTACAGCTCTGTGCTTGGCAGACTCAAATAAATTTTATCCAAAACACCCCCTGGTGCTTGAAAAATAAGACTTAGATAAACTTAAAAGCTTGTTAAACATCTGCAAGCATTCAGAAATATGAATAAGGTTGGGAATTTTTCTCTTCTCTCTCATACACACCAAAAAAGAAAGAAACATCTACTGCCTATACAGCCTTACAATAGGCTTCACTGCATAATTAAGGACCTGGGGGAGGAATGGAATTATTTGGCTGTGAATTGCTCTAATTCATAACAGCAAAAGCTCTATAGGGCAGAGTCTGTATGAACACAGTCGAATTATTATATTCCTGAAACAATAAGCTGTGGTCCCTTTAGTATAAAGTGCTTACATCCATGCAAGGGATCTGTATCAGAGTGGCTAGACTTTGTTACAGACAAATGCTTGCTCCAGCCAGGAACATCCTGCTAACAAAAAGATGTAACATCTGCTGGGATGAGCTAGACAGGCAGAAAAAGACCTTGCAGATCTTAAGCACCAGATCAAAGAAGCAAAGAAGCTGTTTAACTTAGCCTGCACTGCCTAAACTAGATATATTACATTAAGCAGGCAAAATGTAAAGACATTGAGTTGGACAGAAAAGAACTGGTTTAATTTAGGAGGTGAGTCCAGATTCTTCCTAGTGGTAGACAGTCAAGTAGAAAATAAACAGAAATAAACCCACTACAATAAAGGCAACAAGAATTAGATCACACAAAAAACAGAACAAAATTTTCTGATTTTTTTTTTATACTCCAGATATTTCAACTCAGCTAAGTATTTTGAATTGTATTCTATTTATTAATAAGTCACCTGTTAGTAAAGAAATTATTTATTTATGTAAGTGTTATCAGGTATACATAAATATTATCTGTGGCTAAAAATACACAGGCTCATAGTCTTCCAACACTAGAGCCTTTGCAACAACAATCAACAACCTTTCCTGTGTTCCGTTTCCATTTATCCCTTCATAAAAATCCAATTAAAAACTTTACTTATCTCAGCCTCTCATCCAATACAGAACAGACTCCAGCCCTCCCTCCTCCACAGTATGTACAGATCTTTCTATCACAGGCAGCTATGACAAGATATTTGCACAAGGTTCAGAACAAGCAAAAACATATCAACAGTCACTGGATGGAAACAATTGGCTAACCACCGACAGAAAAGAAGTGTTTTAGCTCTTTCTTATGCAATGAACACCCTTTTATAGTAATTTTTCATTCCATTGACTACAGCTCTTGCAGAGCTGTCACTAAACTCATG
Organism: Poecile atricapillus; assembly: GCF_030490865.1. Lineage (NCBI taxonomy): Eukaryota > Metazoa > Chordata > Aves > Passeriformes > Paridae > Poecile > Poecile atricapillus. Next base: position 85,682,348 of record NC_081289.1, on the reverse strand, counting down.
ACAACCTAATAGAAAATACAGTAGACTTAATATGAAATGCATGAATTCCACGAAAATAAAAGGATTTCTTCCTAGACACTACTACATTTCTACACTGTCAGGTCTATTAAATACAAAGAAGAGTTCTCCTCTGCTGCAGCCACAACAAAGATTTTTGGCATCACTTAAATGCACCACTAGACATACCCTGCACTTTCAATGCCAATATGCTGCCAAACATAAAATGATTCACATATAAAAAAGAAAAATATATGTATATCTGGCAGTGTAAATGTTACAGATTTTACAAATGCCAGTGACATAAGCAGTTTGTCATTAATGACACCCATATGCCTTACCTGTGAGCCTGCTGCTGCATTATTTATAAGATGATTGTTGGGATGAGAAATCCAGAATGTTGAAACAGCCCTGAAATATTATTCAGAAACAAGTTACTACAGAAAACCTCTATCTCCAACAGAAATAACTTCCCTTTTTAACATTCACATCAGAAAAGTCTAAACTGATGAAGTAACTACTTCACATTCAAAATACAAATCACAAAACCTCCCACAGTGGAAGTCAAAATGACTTTTTATTTTTTAGTTCAGTACACAGTATTGTATTTAATATTGTGCAGAGATCCCATGCAATGTTAAACTGTTTTAAGAAGCTTTCAAAATAAACAAGTAGTATTCAGAAAAAAATAGTGGTGACAACCTGAGAATATGCATATATTTATGCAGTAGTGAAGATGTTCAACAGACTTTTAAGGTCCCTAGTATTACAAGAAACAACAATATTCCTATAATACAATATTCCATTTTTTTTCTTTAATAGAAGACTACATGTTAATTTTTGTTGCTATTTTTTAAATACCATTACTATGTGAACTACATTCATTAAATTATAGATAAAAATGTTTCCATCTCTATTTTGTCAAGAGACCATTTTTGGTGGGTTTTACTTTTTCATCATGACATACTCACATGCAGTCTGTGGCTGGCACTGGGACATAACTTCCATACACCTTATCCCTAATCCAAATACACATGCTGCTGTTTCTGTCTGTAGGTAGAAGAGTGCCTGGTTTTGTGACTAGCCCAAGGTTGTGGAACAAAGTATTCCTCTGCTCAATGCCATCTTCTATGAAGAAACAGTGACCTAGTGTGTCGTAGCCAATGGTGTCCTTTATCTGTAGAAATACAAGTTCATTATGTCAGTAGTAACAGCATTTACTGAGATTTATTTGACAAATACCATCTAGTTTTACTATCTTGGCACAGCTGCAGAGTGAAGTGTCAGTATCAGCAGATACTCAGAAGATTCAAGCACACAGTTTTATTCATCCCTTACAAACACACTTCTGTGTCTGTGGAATTTAGCTGCCTTACAGCTGTCATACAGTTAGCTCCTCTAAGAATCTGAAAAAACAGAATGGTGAGAACTGCTAAATTACTGCTTGCAGTAATTTATTTATCCACTGAAATAAGAAAAACATTGCTGAGCATTGAATTTGCAGAAGGGATGGGATTATTTTGTCATCTAAATGTTCTTTATAATATTTATTCAAACATAATATGTTTTACTCTCTGTGTACCTACCAGTAAACCATTAGTTGCATGAACAGTCACACATCTGGAAAAACAGTGATGAATGGAAAGACCTTCCAGGTAAGTTTTAAAAGTATATCCTCCTTTTTCATCCACATCTCCACAGAGGTGAAAGTGAACAGGGTAACTTCCAATCTGCTGCTGGCCCATTTGCTTCAATTCCACATAGGAAAGGTGAACAGATGTAAAATTCTTCAAAATCTAAAAAAAAAAATGAAGTCCAGAGTGAATAACCAATTTGCTTTTTAACCAATAGAAATTTTAAGTTAATACATCATCTACCCCAGATGTACAGAAGCTAGATGTACACAGTTGCCACAGGCCAATACAATATAGAACAAATGTTACTGTCTTTCTCTACAAGATGCCTTAAAAAACTGTATCCTTCATACATAAGTTCAAAATATATATCTCCATGCGGCTACAACAGAGGAATTTTCACCAGACATATTACCACTGTTTGGTCTTTACCAGGTGGCACATTAAATATTCTTACATGTACTCTCCAACCCAGCAGAAGTCACCCACATCTGGGTGTGTCTGTAATGAAGCTGCATCAGCACAGTCCACCTGGGAGAGGCTTAGCTGAATAAAAACCACAAAATAATGCAGATCCAAAGGAACTTGTTGAGATACCTTGTCCAGTTGAGAGCTTGGTGCTGGGTCAGCTTCATAAGACAGCTGCTCATTGCACAGAGAATACCTCCAGTCACAGAGATGCTCATGATGTCAATTAGTTCTACCCTTTCATTTTCCCAGTGTACGAGCATTATTCACCTTCTTTAAGCCTGGTCCCATTGCCTCTTATTCTACTGCTGTGCGCCTCCAAGTGCTGGAGGCCACTCTGAACCTCCACCAGTACCTGAAGACAGCAGCAAGATCCCTTCCCTCAGCTCCCTGTCACTTATCATCACACACTGCCACATCACCCTTCCTGGACACACCCCAGTGCATCTACGTTTTCATTGCAATGAGAACCCAAAACTGGACACTGCGCTTCAGAGAAATGTCTTTACTAAAGAATATATGAAATTATCCTCACAATCATGCAACTTCACAGTAAAGTTACTGTGTACAAAGTAAAGTCATAATTGGGTTGTACTAGAAATACAGGAAAGAGAAAGTATTTTCTTCCACCTAATCTGCTATAAAAGCATAAACAAGTGCAACAGCTGAACTGCAAGGAACCAACCTGAGTTAAAAATCAAACAAAAAAAAAAAACAGAAACCAAACTGAAACAAAGCCTACTTTTTTTTTTTTTTGTAATTTCATTTCATTAATTTACCTGTACTGAGTATTTATCAAAAATACCAATTTTCATGGGGAAATAAACTTTTTTTTTTTCCTCCTCTTCTAATTGAATTCTTAGGGTTTGCATACCTCACATATAGAGGGATGGTAAAAACCTGATCTTTTAGGCATCCCAAATCTCTAGCTCTTACTACTGAAAAGCACCACAACTGCAAGCCAATGTCTCTCCTCACTGGCACTAAGCCCCCTTTAAGGCTACTGAACTAGTGACCAGTAGGAAATACAGGATGCTCAAAAGCATTTCTTGACATCTAGGATCCCTCTGCTTGAGCATGTAAGATTAGCATAAACCAAAGATACTTTCAGTGCTGAAATCTAGATTTGGCAGCAGAAACCACTACTCAGTCTCCTGGGAACAATTTCACTTTGATGAGTCAAATTATTTTTTTCTCTTCTACCTTCCAGACAACTGAAGGTCTGCCTATGTACACTTTTGTGGCAATCAAGGTCACACTTAGCAAGATTCACAGCTTGTCATTATCCTCTTTCATTACATTATCTTGATTGCACCTACCTTCTTCCACAAAACAAAAGCTGCCAACATAGTAGGAAAGGGCTTATTTTTTTTCCACTGTTATGGTCACTTCTATGAAATTAAAATCTGTATCCAAATACATTAGAAAAAGATTTAAACCTGATGACTACATAATGAGCACATATATATTTGCAATTAAAATTTGAGGCCTCAGACTTCTCTAGCATCACTGAAGCACTGCTGCTCAAATCTTTCATCTAAAAGAGTGAACCCAAGTTTAAATACTAGTTTATAGAACACTCCTTCCTCTCAGCTTTGTTTATAATTATAATACAAAAAAATTTGAAGCAGTTTCCTTTATATAACCTTAGTACTTGCATATTTTTAAGAAACTAAATATAAAACCCAATATTATAAGTCAGTTTCTTCCCCCTCTCTGCCTCTCTAGTGCTCAGGTTCAGATGGGAAATCTGAATTAGGATTCAGTGTTCATCACCTTTGTACCTGGGGAGGTACAAAGGCAATAAAAGGAAGGAAGAGAAATACAAGGGAGATCAAGCTTTATTCTGTAATGTTATAGGATACACATGCATGGATGTCACTTGTTTAATCTGTGCCATACAATGTCACAATACCTGCTAGATGTTTCTAGAATAGTTTATGCATTATATCCCTTCCTTCAACTCTGCAGACTAAGACTTAAGGAGTTAAATCTAATCTGGGTAAAGCTGAGAATTAAGTCATTTCCACACAAAGCAACTGAATGAGTTAATGTTCTTTAAGTTTTCAAATCCCTTGAAGTGAAACATTAATCTTTTTGTCCTTAATATGCATTTATATGACAGAAAGTTAATGTAAAATGTTTTTCAAACCTTGATATGTCCACCATATGTATCATAACTGAAGAATTGACACTCCTTTTCAAGATAGCAGGTATTTTCTGTCTCCCCCTTTATTAGGATATTTCTTGTAAGAACTCCAACTTCTGCTCTCATGTCCACTCCATCAATTACTTCTCCTACATGAGGAAACTGAGGGTTTTCTGTCCAACAACATATTTTGTAGAAGAAGGGAAAAAAAAGAAAAAAAGTCACCACTGATTAAAACCAGAATCAACATACATAAAAAAGCAAGATAACTGCATCAACAAAAATTGTGCATTTCTCTTCCTTAATGCGCTGGTCTCTCTTAGCTTCTCTTGTGGTAGATATATTTTTCATTTTAATAAGAAACTAATCCTCAAAAAATATCAACATTTTATTTTCAAGTATGTCTTACAGTTTTGATCCAACAGTTTGTGAACAGAATGGGGAAAAAAGTAAGAACAGTGTAATGTATTAATGCATTAATGCATTTAACTTCTAGTGAAACACAGGTGCAGACTTGCTTTAAAAGAAAAAGATGCTGGCTGCTTAATCTGTTTCAAAGACAAATTAAGAACTGAAAGTGAAGCCAAAACACTGTTTGAAAATGCTGTATTTATCTCCTCCTAACAAAAAAAGGACTTGCTTTCCTAACTATATCCCCTCTTACTTAGGTAGCTATTCTGAAGATGCATAAGCTCAAAATTAGAGAAAAGATAGTCTAGTTTTACACCCTTCATCAAAAACGCAATCAACTTCCCAATGAAACCGAGAAAATGATCTGGTTCTGTAAACCTTAAAAAATGCATTTATGCATTTACTGATACTCTGAATACAGACTGTCACTATCCCTCCAAGCCTTAAAAAAAAGGATATAAGCGTAAACTACCACAACATGAAGCAGAACTAAGAGTGATACCAACACTGTATCTGCCTCTGAGGATTTAAAAAGACCAGATGCATCTGTAAATGGCACTGCACTCCTCTCCCTAAAGGCTTGCCTATTGTTTTTCCCTGTATTTGACTAGCAACTCAAGAAATCAAGGGCAGACAGAGTAACCAGGGCTCCTATAACACAACACTTTTTTGTTTCCCTACTACAGAAAGGTCAAATCAGCAAAAAACTATCAAAACAATGCAAGAAATAATTTCAAAGGATGGTATGTTCTTCAGCATGTCAAGTTTATCATTACACAGGAAATTCATTCTCTGTGGAACAAGTATGTAGGGTGGTATGGGGATTTTCTAAAACTGTATAAATTACTATGTCAAAGAAAATTATATTGAGGGTGGCAAAGAACCCCAACTGGGAAAGTTGACTGTAAGTCCACTCCCTTTAATATCTTTTTAGTTTAGCTAGGATTTACTTAAAAAAAAAAAAAAAAAAAAAAAGACCAGTATTTTGTATTTTATGCCTTATTGCAAATCTTGTGAAAACTAATTTTTTTAACCTTTAAAAGCAGCTGCCTTTTCATAGCACATGATTTCCAGGATGAAATAGTCTACACGCACACTATTCAGTGGTGACATGAAGCTTCTTAAACTTCATGCTGCAACCTTCCAGTTAAATTTGCTCTTTAAAACATGACACTTAAGAACAAAGTCCAGAAATACCATGTTCAATAGCACCAAGTTAGCTCTGCAGCTTCACTCAAACTGGTATTCTCTGATGGCACAAAAGGTAAGAAAAGATACGCTTTCCTCATACTTGAGATTTCTCAATGCAGTAAAACATACATGACCCATGCTAAGAAATGTGTGAGAAGCAAATTTCACCGCCAGAGGGACAGACAGACTGGCATTTCTTTAAGGCACAGGTGGACAGGGAAATCTGAGGGTGCTGACAGAAAACTTCTGAGAATTAAGAAGGAGAAGAGCAGTTTGCAGAAGAGGAAGTTCCACTGTGCAGAAATTACTGGGACAAAACCAGACCGAGAAGAGCACCCATGAGCTGCTGCAAACTAACACTACAGAACAACACTCGTTAGTTTATGCTATGGAATGACGCTGCAGCCCACCAGGAGTGAGAGGGGAAGCTCCAGACCAGAAGCTGGAGGACACCAAGGGGAAGGGCGGCACCATGGAGCAGGTGTGGAGCGGCAGAAGGAAAACAGAGACGCTAGCATAGCTGGCAAGCCAGTCTCTTGGGAGGCTCTTGTGATGTCAAGCAGAATGACTCACATAATAAAAAGAAATTGGTCAACAACATGCATGACCATTTACTTGTGCATCACACCCAAAGGAAAACCAGACTGCAACTACTCAGGGACATCCTGTGAGAGCAGAATCTTGGAAGGGCCACCTATTTTATAATCACTTTGTTGCGGAAGTGATAAAAAGGAGACTGAGAGAAAGAATAAAAAAAGAAAAAAGGTACAGGTTCAAAGATGGCATTTTTCTTTTTTCCTTCCTATTTTTATTTCTACTTTTTCAATAACAAAAGAAACAGAAAAAATTATAATGATAATAGTTCAAGAGATGAGAATGACACTAAAAGCAAGGGAAACAAGTAATGACTGCAACAGCTATTCAAGCATGTATAAAGAGAACTTGTGAAAAGACAGAAAGGAGCCAAGGAAAGAAACCAAGCCTAACCCTACTGGAAAAAAAAAATAAGGCATTCAATGAGCCTGGGAAGAAATGAGAAAGAAAAGTTAGCATGGTGAGCTTGCTCCTTTATAGCAAAGAGAATTACACATCCGTGTATGTGGCAACAAATCCATACAGCAATTTGAGAAAAGGCTGCTCTTTACTGCTTCCACTCAAGGGCCTGTCCAGCAGCAAATACACGTCTCACACAGATCTTCAAGTGGTGACTGCTCTCATACCTTTGACTTTAACCTGATGCATGGTACATTCTGGGCAGGGAAGGAGGGTGAATTCCTCTGTCTGATACATCGAATAGTCTGTGCTCGCAACCACAATCCTGTCTCCAGGCTCCCAACTACTAACATCATCCAGAAGATTCAGTATTACTCCACCCACTGCTTCCACCTGGAAGCCTGATATAGGGACACCTAATAGGAAAAAAAAAAAAAAAAAAAAAAAAAAGGATTATATTCACCTTTATATCAAACAATTACCAATAAGATACTGATAAAACACCTATGAGATTTTGCAGGCCCCAAAGCCCTCTAAAGTACAACTCTGACCTCAAACACGCCAGTGGGAGATGCTTTTACAGCCTGTTGAGTTATTAGATCTCAAACAAAAAAAAAGGGAAAACACAAAACTAATGGTGACTGGAATAAACTATGATTTATTTTTTTTCTTCAAAAAACCCTGCTATCATATGGCAGTAATTTGTAGGTCCAGCTACTTCTGCTTGTTTTGGGCGACATTTTTTTGCCATTTTAAACTCTACAGATGTAATCAAGGATGTGGAAAACAAAGTGTTTTTTAAGAACAACTAATAGAACAGTTTGGCAGACTAAATTGCACACACATAGAATTTCATTGGCGTATGATGAATTTGCATAACTTCAGCTGCTTTTGCTAACTCTTGAACCTAACTTTACAGCACCAGTAAGTAAAAGATGCATTTTGATGGATTTCTTTTTTAAAATGTAAATCTATACATTTTCATGGGGTTGTAATGAACAGTAAAGGGGTAATACCAAATAGCTCAACTGCCTAACAAATAAATTTATGACTACCATAAAAAAATTTTGAGGAAAACACAATAGTATTTAGTAATTCTAAAAATAGAAGGACATGATTGCCCATAGAAACTCAGATCAAAGATATCTTAAATTTAAAAAAAAATTTAATAAAGGACAAAAGCAAGCAAGTGGCAGGTCTTCTATATTTTTATACCACATATTCAATGTTGTATCAGAACAGCTGCCTAAAGTTCAGCACTCTAACAGCAACCAAAAATTGTAACAAGAAGAAAACATTTCTTTTGGCTTCTGTAGGTTTTTTTCAGTACCGTGATCAACATCTCAAAAGCTTACGATTTAAAATATACATGACTGCCAAATTACTAAAATAAATTTTAAAAGCATCAGAACCTATAAGACTATCTTCATCTAAATATACTAGAATTTAAGAGTCAATATTACGCTGCTCACATACTATATACAAACTGAGTGAGAAAATAGGTAGTACTGAAGAACTGTGTCCTCCTATTTCAACCATAGCAAGAAAAAACAACTTATAGAAGCACTCAAAAATTTAAATAGCAACCAGAAGTTCTAGTGAAAAAAAGCATATAAAGTATTTTTTTGATTTTTCCCCAACTGTAGGATTTCACAAAACACTTTCCTACCATCATTCCATTCGCTGTAAGCTCTCACAACAAACTTCTGACCATCCACTGTGAAAAACTCTTTTTGAGCAAGCGCTTTCCCACCAGTGCTGTGGTTTTCATAGTTTCTCACTGATTCATTACAGGAAGAATTTCCACCACCTATGACACCAACTAAAGCCCAGGCTTGCCTGTGAAAATCAAAAGTGAACGTTTAAATATAATGGCCCTTTAAAAATTCTTTACAAAACCCAGAAAAGACAAGGAGCATAGTAGTCATAAAAAAACCTTTTGCTTGCTCTTCCAAATTCATTTTAAAATGAAACTTCAAAATGTAGAAAGAAATGGGCAGTGGATAATTAAGTTAAAATAGTTTAAAATAACTGAGTGTCCTATACACAAATTGGCAAATACAAGAGCCCTTACTGGGGAAGACTTTCATATACATTTTTAGTAAAACATTCAATAAGATATTGATATACAGTATTTTTCCAAAAGGTAATTGTTAGAGATGTGTGACAGAAGCCACACAGGATTCTACTCCCAAACAGCTTTAGCAGGGCCCAGGAGGAGAAGGAGTCAAGGCCAATGTTCCTGCCATAGCCCCAGCAACACCCCAAAGGAGCAGTCAGGACTCCAGGGGACCATGTGTTCCTCAGGCCAGGAGGGATGGAGACAACCAGCAACAGCCACTGGTACTCACCCCTGTGCTAGACAGGCAATAGCTTTTGAATCTTTTAGGATGCTCAGACCCAGAAAAGGAAATGCATGCACAACCTTTGTACAATATATCACTGATGTGTGAGTGTTTGAAAATTAAAAGCAAAGCATGCACCACAGAAAGCTGCCACCAAGTTAAAAAAAACAAGTTTCTTTTGCTGTCCTTTACTACTCTATAATGCAAAGGAAGCAGTCGAGATCATCTATTAAAAAGCCAGACAATTTTGCATCATTAAAGTTGAATCATTCATCCCAAGTGAAAACTGTGTCAGCTAGCTGGACTGCAGGCTGTTGTTAATGATTAATTCAAAGGCAGATATTAAACCTACCTTAAACCCCATTGCCTTTATTTTAACCCTTTCTGAAGTTTTTGTTGATTTGGATCAGAAAGCCAAACAATACTTTAGGCATTAACATGTTCACAGGAATAGTACATACTGGGACAGCTTTTTGGTAGCAGCAGCAAACAAGTTGAACATTTCACATACCGACATTTAAAATAAAGTTATTTTGGTACATGCTTTGGATTTCACATGTTGCAGGAAGAAGTAGAAGGGGAGAGGGCTGTAATGGAGTATTCACCTCCATGCTGACATCTTTTTCACTAGCTTTAGAGGTTTAAGACAATGGCCCCTGCTTTTCCTAAGCAAGCCATCAGGGAAAGCTTCTTGCCTATCTTCCACCAAGAACAAAATAATTTTATGTGCTTACAGAGCCTTTACTGACTAAGAAAAGCAGACAAGAATCGGTTCAGCAGAGAGGGAAAAAAGGCTGTTTCTTCCCAGTTACAGGATGAAGAAGTTCCTCATTTCAGACAAACTGGTGTGGAGTTCATGGGCAGAGATAAACACCAGAAATCTACACGCACCTCTCAGGGCAGGCTGGGCTGGCTGCACCAGAACCTGAGCAACCTGGAGCCACACAGGCTCTGTTGCTTTCAGGAAGTGGTATTCTACTACAGGACATCCAGGTCTTGACACTTTTGGCCAAACTGCTTCAGAGGCAAAAGCATTCCATCCCACACCCCTGTGCTTACACAGCCAGTGACACAAATGTACTCCTGACAGGAACTGAGGTCAGAACATGCCATCCTGACTGACACGCCAGCCTGCCTCTGCCAAAGCACAGGGAGGAAACTAACTGGAATCCAGATGTCAGGGGATAGTGAGGGATAAGAATAGAATGGAAAAACCAAATTACCAATTTCCTGGAAAACACTGGACAATACAAAGAGGTTATACAACCATCTCAATAGAAGAAGAACAACAGACTGACAGGCAGTTAGGAGACTGGGTATACTTTTCATTGTATTGCCAACACAGAATCACAGAATCATTTAGGCTGGAAAATATCTCTAAGATCAAGTCTAGCCTTTGACTGATGGGCACCTTGTCAATTAGACCATGGTACAAAGCACCATATCCAGTCATTTCTTGAACACCTCCAGGGATGATGACTCCACCATCTCCCTGGACAGTCTGTGCCAATGCTTAGTATCAACTTCCATTAAGGAATTCCTCCTATGTGGAACTGGAAACCTCCCTGGATGTGGCTTGAGGTTGCATCCCCTTGTTCTGCCACTGGTTGCTTACAAGAAGAGGTTGACCCCCACCTGGCTTACAGAGAGTAATAAGGTCTCTCTGAACCTCCTTTAGTTCAGGCTAAACATTCCCAGTTCCCTCAGGCAGCTCCTCATATGACTTACATTCTAGACCCATCCTCAGCTCATTGCCCTTCTCTGGACACGCTCCAGCACATCAGCCTTTATTGTATTAAGGGCCCAGAACTGGACACAGGACTTAAGATGTGGCCTCACCAGTGCTAGTACAGCACTGCCCAGTCCTGCTGGCCACATTATTGCTGATACTAGCCAGAACCTTCTTGACTGCCTGGGCACAATGCTTTGTGTTGCCCAGAATAGTGTGGACAACTCTTTGCAGCAGAAAGCCAAGTTCAGAACATGCACTAAATGAACTCAACTAAATGAAGAGCAATTAAGAGCAGTGCAAATTTCCTGCTTTAATAATCCCTGTTTTATCTCTTCTACTGTCTCACCATCCAAATCCTGACCAACTGAAAAGAATGGCCAAAAAATATAAAAACACCTTGTAACTGCATTTCAATCACAAAATAACTTTACAAGTCAGGTCCTTTGAAATCACGGTGGAGAGGTAATGTACTTTTATTTCAACAGCACAGGAGTATGAATAAGATGTTTGATACTTGGGATTAGTATCCCTTAGATACAATGTTTTGGGTTGGAAGGAATTTAGAGATCTTTTAGTTCCATTCCTTGCTCTTCCAAAGTCATACAAATTAAAAGCTTCACCTAGAAACTGTTATCTATGTCTTAGTTTAATTTCTAGAAAGAACAATGAAAGCAAGTAATTACAAATAAAAAAGTCTGTCACACAGATACCAGTCTCTGCACTGTACTGCTAACTGAATACTATTACTGCAGCACTATGTACAGCACCAAGAACTCTCTGAGAACCTTATGGAATGCCAAGGTTTAACAAATCCCCAACAGAAAAACTGCATGTCATCTTTACTCAGCACAAAATGGAAAATAAATTACTTACCTGTAACTTAATCCTCTGACAAACTTACTTCCCAGAAGATTTTGAATAGTCACTCTGGTTTCTTCCAAAAGATTTTTAGCAGCTGAATCTCCTACAGCAATAGCAATAATACGACCAGGATGCCCATTTTTCAGTAAGTTCTGGAGCTTTAAGCTTTCCTCTGCAAATTCATGAGTATCAAACTTCAGCACTTCCAAAACCTCTGCTGTATCTTGATCGATCACTCTAACATTTAGTCCTCGGGAAAAATTCTTTTTAAATGTATAATGACCATAGGCCAGCCCTGAGAAATACATAGTCTTTGACAGAAGAGTCCATGATACCTTCTGGTGCCCATGCAATTCCAGTGTTCCTTCAGGGCCCACGCCAATAAATTTTTTGCCAAATTCTGGCACATCAGCACCTTCGTTTGACTTCCCATACAAAATAATAGTTGCTTTGGATTTATAGCGGCATTTCTCTGCTCCAACATGAAGCATTCCACCATCCTTTATCAGGATAAATCGAGTTCTCAAGGTAATATTTTTAGAACCTTCTTTATCATCACCAAAAACAAGTAAACCTAAAGGAAAAGAAGTATTTCTGTATATCAAAGCAAAATTCGGAGAGACTCAAATAACCAAGCTCTGCAGTAAGAACAACAGAAAAAACTACAGATTTATTTTTCACACCCATGAATTAAGCTGTTATGTTCTTACATATATTTAAGAATGTTTGGGAAAGTAACTGCTACCAATTGTGATTTATCTTTCTAAGAATTTGCTGATTTATTTCAATTCTTTTTCTGCCTACAATATACAACAGTTACCATTGGAGGACAAACAGATTCAGTACCACACAGGCTACTAAACAACCTTGTTTAGTAGAAACAGAAAACTACATCAGTGCTGCGCTGAAAAGATACTAGAGTATCATCACAGAGAATTCATCTTTTGAATTATATACTCAACCTGGCAGCAGGCTGAAAAGTAAAAAAGCATGGGAACTGGTCAGTAAGCTGCAAGATGAAGTTTCAACATGTTTTTATGCAATCACAGAAAAAAACCTGCATAAAAAATATGTAGGACACTGAAGCAAGGTGTCCATTTTGCTATTTCATACCTCCATCCTGTATAACTATAGAGTGTACTGTAGCGTCTGAGTTCAGACGAAACAAATCCCCTTTTTTGATAATAACTCGCTTTTCAGGATCTTTGCCAGGGCTCCAGTTTTTAAGGCGAGGATTCTGATCAGGACAGTTCTCTGCAATACAATGTGAAATCCAATTTTAAAAAAACAAACATCATCACATCAGTTAAGGCGGCATTAGGATGAACACAAGAAGAAAAGGTCAGTCACCCACAAAGGACTCCCACATCCTTCTGTGCTTTCAATACTGCAGTCATTGTATTTGAACAGCCAAAAAGACATCTGAAAAACAGCTAAAGTCTCAGGGGTAGGAAGGTATTTTATTTTACTGAATTAAAGTACTATTGACCACACATTGTTGACCATACTTTTGAACCCAAACAGATTTTTCTCTTATTTGCTAGGTCACCTGTCCAAGATAGTGGAATGCAGTCAGACAGAGAGCAATCACACTGAGCACTGGAAGCCTTAGGTTAGACGAAATAGGCTAACATGGTTGTGAAGCATCTCACCTCCTCAAGGTCTCAACTTGGTCAGAAAGGCTGATCCCTTCTTACTTTTAAGCATTCAAATTCATTCTTTCAGTGGAAGTTTGCAGGAAGGACAAGACACCCTTAACATACTTAGTATAAAACTTAACTAGCTAGAGCAGTTTCCTGGAAGATGAGATATTTGGGTCTAGCTTAAACATTTGTATTCCTTAGGAACTCAGTTTGAACATCAGGCTACAAACTACACAAGAGCAGAGACACACACAGTCCTTGCTGAAAGCCGTGGCACTACACAGGCTATAAACTGAGCTACAAGGCCTGAGAAGGAGAGGAAACAGCAAGAAGTGACAGCTTGTATGACTTCAGAATAAGTTACAGCAATGCAGTATTTATACCACCCACCTTTTCAGCAAATTAAGCATCTGAGTAATGTGGAAGAATAGACATACTATAAAAACTGGAAAATATATTCCTTGGATTATTATATCAAAATTAAAAATAAATATTTAAAAAATATTAAAAATATTTTTCCTATGTAAAAGACAATTAAAAAGTTGCCAAAATAAACATGTTAGTGGGCCAACTGAGGTTAACAGCCAAAATAGCCTTTTCACATCTTGTGTTCTGAAGAAATACACCTACACTTCTGAAGTGCTACTTTGGACGCTAAAAGCTCTCAGAAATAGTCCATCCTTACAATATCTAAAGAAACCAAAATCAAAGTTTAATACAAGCCAGCCTTAGTTTTGCTAACAGAAATGTTCTTCCTTTAGTATTAACTCTCCTTATTTCAAATCCCTCACAACTCAGGAAAGCTACATAAACCAAGATTTGACTACCAGTGGGGAAAAATTAGCAAACTGCAAAGGGCAGAAGGCATACAAGCATTATGAAAATAAAAACAAAATAAAATCTTTTGGGAGGATCCTACAAAGACAGCTTTCAGAAAATGTAATTCAATATGAGGGAAAGCCGAAACGCAAGAACTACAATCAGCAAGACTGCTGAGCACTCACCAGATAAAGGCAAGTCTACTGCCTGACTCATGCAGAGTCCCTAATCCCTTTTCCCCAGACACCACACACACAAGCACTGTGAAGAAACACTTATTTCCTGGCTGGTAGCAAAGGGCAGTGTGAGGAAACCATGAGTCAGCAACCTGATGACTTCTGCTTACTGTGATTCATGGAAGAGCAGCTCTAGTGATCATATAATTTTCTATTGCATCAGAAAGAAAACGTATAAAACAGCAGCTAAAAAGATCTATAATTTTAAAATCTATTGTACATTACAATCCAGCAAGAAAGCCATCAAAATCAGAAACAGGCACTCCTGTAATGCAAACATGCTTTTGGGGCACAGTGGGTCAACTTTTTGGCAAGCAGATTAGATGTGTTTAGCAAAAGCATTTTGAAATTCTCCCTTAGCAATTGTGGTGGGCTGCATGAAAACATCAAATATTTAGAACTTCACCGTATGTTATCTCCAAATTTACCAAGTAGATTTTAGATAACAGTTACTGCCCTTAAAGTTTATTTAAAGTTAAATAAAAACAGAAGTACAGACCAGAAACCGTTAAGTAGTGATGACTTTGCCAAACTTAGCCACTCATGTTGAAAATTTTTCAAGTCATTTTTTTGAAGCCTCTGCTTCAACACATTTCTGTAAAAAATGGGTCAGCATTCCTTCAGGTTTAATGGCTTCTATTAGAGCTGGGGGGAGAAGTAAAATTTCTGCAAGTGGTGGAGGAAAAGTACACCATCCCACCCATAAGAAAGCATCTTGACCCCATAAAAAACCCCAGTGCTAGAACCTTTCATAGAGCAAGCACATGAAATTTGACAGGAGAAAAAGACAGGCAGGGAATAGTTTTCTAGGTACAACTAAACAGTTACTTTCTACTCGTTTAGACATCATGTCTGGAACTTTTAAGGACTCTGGGAAAAAGTTATCAGTGTTATATTATGCTCAGCAGAAGTTTATCAGACTTTGGCAGCCAAATTTTCTGAGGATCCTGTTTACCCTGGGCAAGGTCCAGCTGAGAGCTGCAAGAGCGAAGAACTTTTCCATCTCCCTAGGTCGTCATTCTGACCCCACATCAGAAGCCCGGGGAAATGGGGAAGGAAATTGCATTTCCATTGCTGTCCCTGATCTCCAGTGTTCAGGACTCCCTAGATGAGTCAGGAGTAGATGTCAGGAATACAGATGCAAGGAGGAAAAAAGAACCAGCTGACAAGCAGGAACAGAAATGCTGACAAGCAGCATTTTCCTTTTGTAGAAATCATGGTAGAGGTTTACAATTTATGTGCATTTACTACCAAGCGTTACATTCCTTCCATTGCCTTTTAAACAGCTATTAAAAGTTCTGACAATATGGATTTCCAACTAGCCCTGTAGAAAAGCACACCTAACTGGAACTGGTGTTGTTTGCTGCAGTACCAGATGTGCTTGGGTCAGTTATTATGCACGTGTTAATGCACATTAACATTTCAACCTGCTGGGGAACTTTTGGGGAGTTTCTGCAACAGCCATACTGCAAGATTAAAACATCAGCCAGGTTTTCCTTAGTGCCTGTAGGAGTTCCTCTTGTTTCAGGGTTTCACAGTATCATAGAATAAAAGCAGCTGGAAGGGACCACAGTGGGTCATCTGGTCCAGCCTCCTGGCTTAAGCAGGGTCATCTCAGAGCACATTGCATGGAATTGTGTCCAGACAGTTGTGGAGTAACACCAGTGAGGGATACTCCACAGCCTCTCTGGGCAATCTGTTCCAGTGCATGGCCACTCACCCAGTAAAGTTCATCCTCATATTAAGGTGGAGTTTCTTATTAACTCGTCTTACTGCACAACAGAACCAAGAGCCTGGCTGCACACCAAAGTATTTCAGAGTGTTAACTGGGTAAGTCACCCTCCAGTATCCTCTGGAATTTGTCTGTAACAAAAGTACTAACTGCATATGTACCCGTTACCAGCAATCTGTATCACAGCAAAGGAATAATCTTCCATTTTCCCACATTTTGTTATTTTCCTTCATAATTATTAGGAAAGCTCAGTAACTTCACCCAAGGAGGTATCTCAGCAAGCCACCACCAAGAGCACTTCAGCTGTATATGTGCATTTATTTTGTACTGTCATCTGAAATCTTTAGTTGGTTAGCTGATTTCAGCCTGTGTTGCACTGACTTTGGAAACAGCATCCTTTTAATGACTATGTCAAAAGCCACTGAGAAGTCTGTTATTACAGTAGCCAACAGTTTCAATTCAAAATCCCGTCTAGCTTTTAGAAACCTGACTACTGCCTTAAAAACAGTCAAAAACTCTAAACTCACCAAAACAACTCACACTCCAAATTGTACTCCCAATATTTAACAACTGCATCTCATAGCATTCTCTACGAGAGATTGGCTAGAGGGATGCACACTTTGAAATCACATCACTTTTGATGCTTTACAATTACTGACACACTTCAGAGATTCTCCAAATTCCAAAAAAGTTGCCCAGTTTTCTAAAATGAGCTGAAAACAAAAAATCAGGGCTAACAGTTAAAAAAAGGTCCCTGCCCAATTTGCATATAAACAAAACAAACACTACTGTTTGTTTTTAAACAATATTGTATTTATTGTATTTTAGAAAAACTACTAGCATAGGTTCTCAAAGATTTTTAAATTATTTTACTGTAACACTTTTATACCATCTTCTTCAGTTACCACTGAAACAGGTAGGATTTAGTTTTGTCTACAATTTGTGAACCTATGAGACTGCTTGTGCAGATAAAAATAATTATGCTTATAAAGCATTCATGCCTCTTTCGCCCCTCAACAATAATCTTTATTTACTGCTATGCCTTTCTGTTTCATGTAAGTAAATCAAACCATATGTAATAAAAACAACACTGATAACAAAAACAGGAGCTGATTTTTTCCCCCAGTCTCTGCCTCCTTCAATGTTAAAATCGCAGGGAATGTCCTATTAACTTTCAACATTAGTCCTGATGCTGAATTACGGAGTTATGTTCACAAGTAGCATAACTTCTAGGATGATTCTCTTAATGAACTTACCATCTGGAGCATATTTTGAAGCTATTCCCAAAAAAATCCCCAGTGCAACAAAAAGTGAAAGGCTAGAAATGGCAGAGCAAATAAGAGTATTTTTATGCCTGTTGGCTTCTGCCTGTCGGCGGTGCTGCTCCACTGGTAAGGACGGGAGTCTTGTCTGGGCTTCTTGTCTTGCCGAGGTAAATTCTGCTGCAGCATGGCTCTGCGAAGGTGGCGGGGGACGGAGAGGGGCAATTCTCCCCAGGACATACCCCGAAGACCTGTGACTGCTCCCGTTCTGAGGATGGAGGAATGCAGGGGAGCTCCCCCTGGTATCAGTGCCTTGCATGTTATAAAGTCACTGGAACACACACACACACAGGGGGAAAAAATAAGAGACAGGCTTTCAGAATACAGAACAAAATACATGAAACAAAACAAAAAAAGAAACAACAACAAACAGCAATTTTAAGCCACATGTGTCAAGAACTGCCACTGAAGCTGTGACTATTTACAAAGTATCTGTTACTCAGTTGCTACTGGTCACTTGCCATGGTATAACTGCATGGAACAATAGCACATGTGTCTTCGACAAAATTTAACTCAAAAACATGTGGTGTGGGAACCCAGTGCGGCCCAGATAATTTCTTCATAATTCCAGTGGGTATTTTTTTCAGAGTATTTTCACAGTTAACTTGTATTATGAGATTAAGTAATCTGAACAATGAGACAGCAAAGCAACCCTTGCTTCCCCACAGTTATGCGAAGAATGTCTAAATGTATTTTTTCTGTACAGAAGCTGAACAAACTCCTCACTTTCCATTATGGAAAAGAAGCTGAAAAAACAAGCCTGCCTTCTACACTGGAAGCCCTAAAACCTGTTTAAATTAAAATACTAAATACTATTTTATTTCTAGTCATGCTGATGCAACTTAGGCAACACTTTTAATAAGCTGAGGTGTACAGAGACAGCAAACTCTTAACTTACAGCAATTGCTAGTAGAGGTGCATCAGGAATGGTTCTGTAAGAAAGTCACCTGCATCTTACTTAGCAAACCTTGTGATTTTTCTCTGCTGACATGCCTGGATTTGGACACAAAGCCTGGGGGCAACATGACTGCTCCAGACCTCTGTACCTATTGCCCAGAAATGAGTGCTGCTATTATTTCAGTTACTAGTATTGTTTCCATCTTTCTTCTGAAGCGCACCAAGAGGAAAGCGTACCAGTGTCATCACTGCCTGGCCCATCCTCAGCAGCAGTTCTAACTCATCATATTTGTCTAGTTTAAGAGACAAACCTGCATTTGACTGTTTTCTCTGGTTTTCCAGTCAGCAGTGTTGTATGGAGTATTCACAAAGCTAGCATAATTTTTTTCCCTCATTACAAATAATATTTCTTATAGATGAAATCTTTTCAGAAGGATGCTCAAGTTTGAGTTAACTGAAACTGAACTTTTGAAACAAAATCCTGAAGGGGATTTAGGCATAAGTCATGTGCATTAAATAGGAAAAATAAAAACTACTAATAATGGAAGAGTATAAAGGTCCTCTTTCTGTTCTATTAACAAAGGGAAGTCTGAGCCATACTCTGATGTGTCAGGCACGCTGATGAAGGAGAAATGTGACAACTGTAATCTTATTCTCAGAAGCAGCAAAGGAGCCTTTTGTCCCACATGCTGCAAAATCTGATACTTCACTGTTTCAAGGAAAAAGAGCTGTTACTATTGGACAGGCTGGATTACCCTTTCATGGGAGAGACAATGCATCTCCAGATGTATGCACAATGACAATGAAGGCACTGAAACATTAACTGGAGTTAAGCTATCCCAGAGTGCAAAAATTATTCCAAGTCCTCCAGAAGTGCTTCTTGCACCTGTTCATTATAACAAATTAATTTTCAGCATTCTCCTTTCTGTTCTTTGACAAACCTAATCCTAGGCTCTCAAACTTAACTGCCCAATCTGTTATGTGCACTGTGGAACAGTTTGCTTTAACCTCATGTGCTTTTACACTCAACTTATCATCGCTCAGCAGTGAAAGTAATTTCTGTGTTTTAGATGTGGTATTAAAAGCTAGATAGAGATGGAGCTTTTCATCTGATTCAAATACAGTATTTATGACTTTTATGACTAGCTTCTTAATTAAACATTTTAAGAAATCTGATCCAGGATTGAGGTTTTGGTGGGTTTTTTTTTTTGTTGTTGTTTTTTGTTTGTTTGGTTTTGTTTGTTTGTTGGGGTTTTTTTTATGGTTTGAAAGCCCAACTCCTTAAATTTGGTTAATTTTTCAGTTAGGACATTTTTCTGTTACACTGAGGAAATTACTACAGTGTTCATTATAGTGTGATATCAACAGTTAAAAAGTTTTTCAACTGCTCAGCTGTATCAACTGAATCCAGATTGGCTATGCAAGGCTTGAAATAGTTTTACAAAATAATTTTCCCACAATTCTTCCCACCAAGGCCTCCTAAAGTACTGCCAGACCTCTAAAGAAATAATTTTTAAAACCCCAGAAAACATTCATTACAGCAGCCATTGGAAAAACTTGTGTCATATTTCAAGCATATTCTGTGTTGTACAAAGCTTTCTGCTTTGTCTGCAAACCTCATCTTGGCAATCATAAAAGGTTTTCAACTATCCCACTCAAGTGAAAACACAGCTTACCCCAAGGATGGGTGGGAAAGAGACAGCAGAATTGCTGTCTTACTCCTTGCAAAATAAAAATAATTAAACTAAGCCAATAAGGAGATACTCAGCACATTCTAAAGACTCACCATATAGTTTGTCCATTACAACAGGAGTAACCATTGCAATATTTCCTTCACTCTTCATGTGTTATTTGAAATTCTCTAGCTGAAAAAGGATCTCTTCTATCCTGTAGAGCAGCTACCAGCTTTTTTGAAGGACAGACTGATAATCTGATTCAAATTATTGGTTTATTTCCACTCTGTGGAAGCCTTTAGAGAGAACCACACATAAGCATGTATAATAACTGTACGTATGGCCAGTTTTGCCCCAGAAAATGCAATAATTTGGCTGCACGAAAAGGGTTTGTATGTCATAAATACAGCATGAATTTTACTCTGCAAATCCATTTACAGAGTAAAATGCAGGACAAAATCCCAAAACTGTTGAACCACTTTTGCTTGAAAGTTCCTAGGCACCTGAATTTTCCTGCATTTCCCTTTGACCTGTGCCTATGCTGAGGTCTCCTAAAGGAGATTATGATCTAGGCATATCTTCCTGATGGTCAGACCCAGAAAAGAACGCCTCCTACTTCTGCAATTATACTGTGGTACACAGCATGGTGCAATATTTTGCTTTGCAGCTTGCTTCAGAGTGCTTTCAGTAACAGTCAAGTTCTCACACTACATACACCAATTACCTAACTTTTATAAAGAGCTCTAGCTATACAAATGTGTTAGTTGTCATGCCATTTACAAACGCTGCTGTCTCACTATTCCCAAACTTTTTGCATGTCAGCTTTCAACAGACTATTATGTAAGATTTTAAATCCATTATTCAAGACAGCTTTTAGTCAGAGCCACACTGCATGTGCTTCCAGCCCACCAGTAAGAGGGAAGCTTCCAATGCACAGACTCAGCTGGAGTGTCTCAGATGCTTCAGCCCACGATGTATCTGGAGTATCTCAGATATTTCATTGCCACCCATCTGCTGGATGACTGCACTATTTGCATATTGTTCTTTTGCTAGAGTAGCACAGCTCCACACAATCCAGGTTGCTGCTCATGCACCCCTTCCTACAGCATGAGCAAGAAAACAAGTACTTCTCATACTGGTCACATCAGCCAACCCAGCTTAAACCACCCTAAATTTAAAAAAAAAAAAAAAAAAAAAAAAAATTAAAATATTTATTTTGCGCAGCTTCCAAGTGAAAACAGTGAATACCTGCAAGCCTGGATATGTCTACAGAGCTACTGAGCAAACAGATGTGGACAGCAAACCCCAGCAGGCAGACAGCAGTGAGCCGCTGAACAGGCTGCAACATCTCCCGTCTCCTCAAGTATTCCTTCACTCCTTCACTGCTTTTAACTTGTGCCACTACCACACTCTCATACAAGCCCACATTGTTCCACATGGTCAGAAACTGGAAACATATGCACTGTACAACCCGGGGATAACATATGAACCTCCTGAGACATGACTCTGTGCTCAAAAGCAAGCAGCATGCTTATCCATTACTCATTTTGGGGCTGGTTTCCTGGAAAGAAACTGGCTTATTTTACCAGATAATTCAGAACATCACATGACACCACCCAAAAAGTGAGAAAAATACCAAGATATTTTACACTTCTGTGTTGTCAAATGCTAAGCGTAATAAAACATGTCGAACATGCTAAAAACCTCCCACACCTGCACCATCTGAAAACATTGTAAAGAAAGTTTGCTTACTTAGAGTGCAAAGAAATTAATGTTTTTCTTTAAGCACATTTTAAGGATCACAGGCCTTAAAAATAAAAGAGAAACCAGAAGAAATGACATGTTTCCGTTGATCTGGGCCATCAAACACCACCAGCTCCAGTGCTGACCTATTACCACACTGTCTAGTCTCAGAGTATATAATTCCCACTAAGGAAAAGACTGGAGAAAAACAACATACACAAAAAAAATATTTCCCCATGCAACACAGCAGTAAATTTGCAATGACACAAGGCTGGGAGCAATGTGTCGATCTGTTGGAAGCGACAAGGGCTCTGCAGAGAGACCTGGAATGGTTGGATGGATGGATAGAGTCCAATGGGATGAAGTTGAATAGGTCCAAGTGCCAAGTCCTGCATTTTGGCCACAACAATCCCCTGCAACGTTACAGGCTGGGGACGGTGTGGCTGGACAGTGCCCAGGCAGAAAGGGACCTGGGGGTGCTGGTGACAGCAGCTGGACATGAGCCAGCCCTGTGCCCTGGTGGCCAAGAAGGCCAATGGCCCCTGGCCTGGATCAGGAGTAGTGTGGCCAGCAGGAGCAGGGAGGTCATTCTTCCCCTGTACTGGGCACTGGTGAGGCCACACCTGGAGTTCTGTGTCCAGCTCTGGGCCCCTCAGTTTGGGAAGGACATTGAGACACTGGAGCGCATCCAGAGGAGGCAATGAGGCTGGTGAGGGGCTGGGAACACAAACCCTGTGAGGAACGGCTGAGGGAGCTGGGGTTGTTTAGCCTGGAGAAAAGGAGACTCAGAGGTGACCTCATCACTCTCTACAACTCCCTGAAAGGAGGTTGTGGTCAGATGGGGGTTGGTCTCTTTCTCCAGGCAACAGCTGACAGAACCAGAGGACACAGCCTTAAACTGTGCCAAGGGAAATATAGGTTGGATATTAGGAAAAAGTTTTCCACAGAAAGGGTGATAAAGTACTGGAATTGTCTGCCTGAGGAAGTGGTGGAGTCACCATCCTTGGATGTGTTTGAAAAAATACTGGATGTGGCACTCAGTGCCATGGTCTAGTTGAGGTGTTAGGGCTGGGTGGGACTCGTGATCTTGAAGGTCTCTTCCAACCCAGCGATTCTGTACCACAAAAGTTATTACTGCTTTCCTGGTAGAGGAACTGGTCTGGTATGAACCAAATGGCAGTGAGAAACCAATGAAAGGGACAAGAACTCAGTATTAAAAAGCTCCTAAGTAGAAACAATTACTGAACAGAATGTGATGTCAGGCAAGCTTCTAAAGCATGACATGCACACCTTTACAGACCTTCAAGCTGGTCAACTACAACAGAAATAAAAATTTCAATGCTTCAAGTGCCTTGGAAGTCTCCAGTTCAACAAATCTCAACGTCACCAGTAAGAACAATTCCAAACAGGGTGCTCACATGCTTTCCTTTCTGGTCCCACATCCTCTCCTCCTGCCTCATTCCGAAATTACCTATTCACTAAGACAACAGACAGCATATTGGAAACAACCTACTTTTCCACCCATGTACAAAAGCTGGAAGGAATATGTGCACAGTAAGATGTACTGCTACAGTTAAGTAACTGTTGGAAATCACATATTTAGAACATGGAATATTTAGAACAGCCTGAACAATCTCAGCTGAGTTACACAAAAAAAACAAAAAACAAAAAAAACACTCTAAAACTGTAAAAACTCTACTGTCATCTAGACAGATATATGCTGTTTTCTGAATGCTTCCACCAAGCTTTCTCCCATGCTCAGAGCAAAAAATCGGCAAGAAACAAAGAATGGTAAAAGTTACAAAACTTTTAAGATAAGCTCTATTGCACTAGACTTTCTGAGTTTCCTGTGTAGCAACTAATAATTTTTAGTAAATTTCTCAGCACACAGAAAACACATAAAATTGCGTGATACACAACCAATGGAAACCACCTGAGCCAAGGTCCATATGTCTTAAACCAAATCTTTCAAAGCACAGAACCACAGAACCACTTCAGTACCACACATCAAGATACAGAAGTGAAAGCATGCATTATATTTACAGTGTAAGAGAAGACCTTTAGATAGAAATAATCTTCATCAGCTGGTCTAATGAAATCTTTGAGAACATAAGCCTCTTTCTGGAAGAAATTTCAAATTTATACTTTAAAACTTATATGCCTACAAACAAGTAGGGAAAGTTGGACTACATATGTTTAGGTGATATGCAAAACAAGCTATTATCTATGGATTAGAAAGGATGATGAGGTGAGGGGGAGAGGATGGTGAGAAGATTGCATTCCAAGGGAAAGAGGTAAATAGACACTGGAATAGAATTTGTTTGTGAGAATAAATACAAAATTATGGTCAAGTAAAACCACTCTAGTGTCCATGGCAGACAGCATACAGGAGAGCCATGAATTTCATTTCTACCCTCTTGTGCAGGTGTTTGGCAAATCACCATTAAGGATGAGACAAAGACCAGAGGGTATTTGTACATGAGAAATGGTTCCCTGCTCCAAAGACAACTGGGCTTTTGACCTTCACATACAGTTTATGCGAACAAGCTCTGCAGCACTCACCTGGTTTCACTTACAGAGCAGTTGATGGAGCAGATGGAGTATCTGATCTTGCAGAAAGTTTATGTACAAAATTTAAGGATTTCTGTAGTGCTGTAAACATCCATCTTACTGCAGAAACTGCAGGGACAAGTTTTTTCCTGTTTCTAGACACCAAACATCATCCTATAAGCTTCAAGAATTCTAAATTGACCAGACGACACTAAAAGGGTAAAATGGTACATGACATTTCCAGTGAATTCTATTTTCCTGTCCTTTGTTTCTTTTTGACACAGTTTATCTTTATAAATTACTTATAAACTAGGGAGGTCTGTTCTGTTTTACATTCACTGTTTAAAAAACAGCATATTCCGGTGGAGGAAACCATGTAGAAACAAGTGAATTACTAACAACTTAAATACAGCACATCCAAGAGCATACCAGGAAATATCGCATGTGCTGAAATAGGCAAAATGAATGGAATAATTTTTACTGCTCACTTTCAGAAATTAAATGTTTAATAATTTGTAAAAGAGATCAAGAATGGAAACTTGCATTTTAGTCACCCATTTGCCATTAGCTTGCTGCATGAGTCAGGGATTATTTGGGCCCCAAGCCTGTAACATGAGAAAAAGAAGTGGTCACTAGCCTCACAGGGACATTGTGAGAGTTAGTTTAGAGAACGCTTTGGCCTCAGCTCAGTGATGCATTTGAGTACAAGCCTATTTTTAAGTAAATAAATAGCTACACTTAAGTCAACAACTTTCACACGAAAGTGATGGATTTGCCACATTCACCTTAGGGAACCTGAATATGATGGTAGGGAAAAATCCACATTAAAAAAAATCAGGGAAAAGCATTTAAACTACTTCTCATACGGACAATAAGAAGTAGTGTACAGATATCTTCAGTCTCTAGAAAAACAAAAATCCTAACCAAACAGCTCCAGCTTAGGACCTCAAGGCAGAAAATATTCTGTGTAATGGTAATACACTTCAGAGAGGTAAAGCTGAGTTCTGGCACTACCTTGAATCATTGGGCCTACAATGCTCCTCCAAAGAGAGAGATAATAAGATTAGATATCTATTATTAAATTAGAAAAGCTCTTATAAATAGATTTATAAGCATATAGGAAAGTACAGAAAATATAACAGGCAGTGGGGAAAAGAATCAGATCTGATACTTAGCTTTGGTAAACCAATATATGCAAAAATACTCCTGAGTGTACACATATAATCTCTTAATCTCTTAATCAACAATAAGAAGTAGTGTACAGATATCTTCAGTCTCTAGAAAAACAAAAATCCTAACCAAACAGCTCCAGCTTAGGACCTCAAGGCAGAAAATATTCTGTGTAATGGTAATACACTTCAGAGAGGTAAAGCTGAGTTCTGGCACTACCTTGAATCATTGGGCCTACAATGCTCCTCCAAAGAGAGAGATAATAAGATTAGATATCTATTATTAAATTAGAAAAGCTCTTATAAATAGATTTATAAGCATATAGGAAAGTACAGAAAATATAACAGGCAGTGGGGAAAAGAATCAGATCTGATACTTAGCTTTGGTAAACCAATATATGCAAAAATACTCCTGAGTGTACACATATAATCTCTTAATCATCAAAGGGTTGTCATGTTTAAGTTATATTTAAAACATGAATCAGTGTAATGACACACTGTCTTCTATATCAGCATGTGAATTTATTTTTTTCATAGGCAAAGCTGTTAAGTTTTTAGAATTTTTTTCTCTAGTCCAACTCAAGCTTCAGAAAATGTTGCCCCTTATTCTGCATATTTGAAGGACTGTCTCTGCAGATTTTAACTATGCATCAACCACAAAAAAATATGCTCCTTGAAAAACTGAATTGTTGCAGCTGCACACCCGCATTCTTTTGTCTTGCCTTTGTATGAGCCAAGTTAAATGAGTCTGCATTAAAAAACAATTAAGAGCTGCAAATCACATCCAATCACATCCAGTGAGAACACAACTGTGACATCAGCACCTCTTAGCTCTTTGAACCCTCAAAGGACTCTTCAGATTGGTGATGAATGACTAAGAGAGAGACTATATGACACAGGTCCATAGAGTCAAAAGTAGCTGGTAGAATGCAAACAATATTTTATGCCTCTTCCAAGGAGTAAAAAAAAAAGCTGACACGGAAGTGTCTGAACCTGAATCAATACTATATGCTTCAGACTTCAAGAATTTACATAGGTTCAGAAAGCAACAAGGTTGCAGAAGAGAAGTCAGTAGGGGACTATTGGATCAATAACACTACCCCGAGTTTAGGAAGTCCTTGAAACACAAGCTGGAAGCAGTAGCATAACAATGTAGCTTCACCAGACAACTATTCACCACTGTCAGACATTGGGAAATTGCCTGGACGGACACCTTGCCTGATGTGACGTGGTTACTCTTCTACTGCACATTAAGACCTCATTTAACTGTTTTTCACCTTCACTTTTTCAAAATCACCTCTCTCCTCTAAGGACCAAATCCCCCCCAACTCAGCCACTGCAACTCTCTGCTGAGATCAGCAACACAAAATACACCTTTACCTGATCAACATGCCAAACTGATACGTGGTAGCTGAAATGTACAGTTTTCATTTTGCTGTAGGAACAGTGGCAATCTAGCAGAAGGGCACAGCACACACCAGTAACGCATGAGTGCACAAAGCCTTGTGAAAAGTTTCTACTGATGAGCTAATGAAGAATAACTTGACTGTATATCTGAATGCAAACCCATGGTTCTGAGTATCTCAATCACAGACCCACATGAGTGAGTTTTTGGTGAAAAAGGAACAGTGACTTAACTTACAGACTATGATATGTTTGTACAATTCTGTAAAAAAAATAAAAAAGAAAAAAATTAAAAATCTATAGTTTTCCTTTTATAAAAAACACAAACAGCATATTTGGGATATAACAAAACAGCAAAATCTCAACAGCAAAACAAAGCCCCGCAATCCAGCATTAAGTATGCATTCTGCTGAGGTGGTGGGTACACTCATATTCTGGCTTACTACAGTGAATTCCATTCTAGGAAACTCCAGGAACTCTGCACCTTACTGCCAAGTACTGCAACATCCTGCCAGGTATAGCTAGTCATCTTGAATGACTGCACCACTCTTTTTTACATGTTCTTCTTAATCCCATGTGCCAAAAAGATAGAAGAGCTACTAGCACATACCCTTCCGTTAACCTACTTCACAACAAAGCAATAAAATCAGTTACAAGTTCTAAATTATGCATTCTTTAATGCCTTCAGTATTTTCTTTCCATGTTGGCAAATGCATCATTTTTCTTCCTCACATCTTTGCTCAACTTTCCTACCCCTTTTCCACTTTCTTTCTCAGTACTACTATTCCAGGAAAATATTTCTGCAGATTTCTACACCCACATCTACAAATAATTCCCATTTGTCTTGCCAAAAATACCTCTATTAAACCAATAGTGAAATTCCTTTTGGTAAAAATAAGCTGTGAAAGTATCAAGTCTAATCACAATTTGACTCCAAACAAGAAACTGCAATTTACAACACAGACTTGAATCATGTTTTGATGCATACCATAGGTGATTCTACGGAACAGCCTTACGAATGCAAAGCATGAACCTTACTGAAAGACTTCAGATTATACTCCTACGATTTAATTTTTTAATAAACAGAAAGCAAAATTTATAGGTGACAATTTTCCCAGTAATTTCTGTCCAAAGTTTTTAGATCACTGGTGCAAACACACAGATGGTGAAGAACTGTGGGACAAGCTTCCTTGAGGTCGTGTATGATGGGGCCCATCAGCCAAGGAGCTCCTTCAGGGTGGGGCAGAGCTAGCAGAGCTGTGTCCTTACAGCTGTGGAGGCTGCAGCATCAGCCTCCAGCAGACAACAGGGACCAGGTTCCCTCTCCTCCCCGGTTCCCCCCAGCTCTGCTGCAAGACACAATCAAGAGGAGATGGAGCTCCAATCCTAGCACAGAGAGTAGTCAGAGCCTTCCCACTGGTAAAGAAGCAAACACCTCCCCTCCTATTCAACAGGTAAGATAAACAAAATTGAGTCAGTGCTCATTTTCTGCAAACAAGACTTCCACAACAAGAAGCTGAACTAACTTACCTCAAAACACACAAAAACAGTTGTCTTTTGTGTGCTAAACATATTTAAGCATGTTTAATAAAATGTTTCTGAAACACACTGGACATATAATAAAGGAAGTTAATGACTGTGCTTTGTATTTAAAGCACATTAACAGTTATCCATAATTAAAAAACATTTCTAGATCTGACTGTCCAAGGCATGCAGACATTTCTCTGCAGCCTTGGTGATATGTTGTTTTGAAGTATTTAAATAAGACTGAAAAACACCTGTCCCACTGCACCCTGTCTTTACCTAAGGAAATAAAACCTCCTAACTTCCTTTGAAGTACAAGCTACTCAAATATGTATCAACTCATATTAAAAAAAAAAAAAAAAAAAAAAAAATAAAGCTGCAAAATAACCAAGGTAGTTCCATAGCTTGTCTTCTACCTATTTTTATATTCATGCCTTAGAGGAAAAACAACATTTTTTGGTCCTCTGGTTTGTCAACTTGGAAGAAAAGTGGACTGCAGCAGTAAAAGGTAACTTCCAGTCACAGGAACAGTAACAGCTAGGAAACCTTTAGTGCATTTTATAGGGCTTTCTACACACAGGGACCACCATCTTCTACTAGTTAGTGTCTCTTTAACTAGCAACAAGTTGGACGAACAGGCTAAAAGCTCCCAGCCAATCCTCAATACCACTTTCCCCACAAAATACTGTGGGGCTAATGTGTCAATATTCGGCATTAAAAAAACCCACAGTGTGCCACTGGAAAACGTCTAACCCCATCTCAAAACAGCACACATCACAGCTCCTGTTGAGATCATACTCTGAACTCCAGAAGACCCTTTCATTTTAGCATGGACCTCACAAGACCTCTTGTCTTTGTCCTCTTCCCCTCCTTTCTTCTTCCCAAATCCCTTTGTATTTGGGGGCACTGCTTCTGCTTTACATAAAATTTATTTCCCTGGCCTCTTTGCCTAGCTCAGGCCCCCGGCATACAGTCTGCTGGATGCTATATTAGCAGAGAGAATGCAGGAGGAGCAGGCCAACAAGCTTGATTTGGCAGAAGACTTCACATTTCTGCAGGCAGTGTGCAGGATCCATACAGACAAAGCACCTCGAAGAGCTGTAGATTCCTAAGAACAAAGATGAACCTTCCTCCTCCTTACTGCTACCCATGGGTGATCTCACATCAGTAGCTAAGCTGCTGAAAATCTTTTTTCTGTGATTCAAGAAAACAGAATAATGACACACAAAAATGCAAAGTACTACTTTATCCACCCTATCACACTGTCTCTGTTGAGCCACAGCTGCTATTTTGTTTTTAGAACTACTCAGAAATATAAAATCTCTTCCCTTTTAAGGAAACCGTGTCACTAAATACACATGTAAAATACAAACAAGGGTAGTATCTTCAGCACACAGCCCTCATCTAAGCTGTGATGTAGCACAAATGCAGCATTAATCGCTGCACACCCTCTTTTCTTAGAGGGGCTGCGCTGATGTACAACTCTCATTGCTTCTTCACATGCCTCTAGGCAAGTAAAGCAGCTGTTGGATATCAGTCACCAGGACGGCATTCCACGACAGCCCGAGCACTTGAGGATGCCTATGACAAGCCAGCGAAGCCACGCCGCGATGCGGACCTGAGCCCGGTCGCTCTCCACGGCGATGCCGGCAGCATTGGACCGGGCGCGCCAACAAAGCCGCGGCCCCGTGAGCGCGGCCCCGCCGCCGCACCTGCCGCGGCCCCGCCGAGCGGCGCGAGGCCCACACCTGCCGGGCACGCGCGGCCCCCGGGCGGCTCCTCAGGGCGGCCACGCCCGCCGCCGGCTGCCGCCCGGCCCAGCCGCCGGCTGCTGCCGCCCCCGCTCCCTCCTTCTGCTCCCTCCTTCCCTCCTCTCCCGCCGGCCCCGGGAACAAAAGAGGCCAGTGCGGCGGAGCTCGGCCGGGCGGGCGCGGCGGCCCGGCCCGCGCCCCGGCCGCCCCGGCACGGCCCGGCCGCGGCCGGGCCGGGCGCGCTCTCACCTGGGCCCGGCGCGGCGGCGCGCTCGGGGCGGCGGCGGCGCGCTCAGGGCGGCGGCATAGCGCTCTCCGCCCCAGACACGGCGGGAGGCCGCCGGCTGCTCGCCAACTCCGCCGCTCCCCGCCTTCGGCTGCCGCCCTTACGCAATTGGCAGCGGCTGCAACCCCCGCGGGGCGACCCAGATCTCGGGCCCCGAGCGGAGGCGGCTGCGCCCCGCAGCCGCGGCCCCGCCTCCCGCGCTCCCACCGCCTCCGCGCCGGGGGAGGAGCGGGGCCGCCCCGCGCCGCCCGCCCGCCCCTCGCCCGGCCCGGCCCGGCCCGGCCGCACCTCCGCCCTGCGCTCCGCTGCCCGCGCCGGCCCTGGCGCGGTCCTGCCGAGCCGCAGCCCTTCCACTGCTACCCGGGACCAGGTGCCGCCTCCTGCAGCCCCCGGGCCTGGGGGGCAAGAGGAGGCAAAGAGTTACTTTGCACTCGTGCCCTACGGACCTATGGCTCTTTTCTGAGCAGCGTGGAGAAGAGCTGATTTACAGCTCAAATACTGGACAGTGTTAGATGCCGATGTCCGTGCTAAAGTAATAGTAACAAGAGGAGGAGTAATAATAATAATAATAATAATAATAATAATAATAATAGTAGTAGTAGTAGTAGTAGTTCCACAGTGTAAACGCGCAGGTGCTGCCTGGGCGGTGTGAAATGTGCGCGAGGTACGAGGGCAGCTGAAGAGCCAGGCGGCAGCGAGGGAAGGAAGACAGAGTGGGTTGTCTCCGGAGAGGCAGCGGGCAGGGATGGAGGGACACCCGGAGCTCATGAGAGGCGACAGTAGCAGAGGGCAGAGACACGAGGCGGCTGTCGGTACGTGCAGGCTGAACAAAGTTACTTACGGCGGTGTAGTCCGGGAAGTCTGACCAGGGAAAAGAGCCGACTGGAGAACCTGATTCCACTTTCTGATTTTTTTGGGTTTTTTTTAAATTTTGTTTCTAATTAAACAAAATGTTTAATTAGGTTTCTAATTTTTTTTTAAGTAAAATCAAACTAGCCCCCACAATGTTCTGAATGTCAGGGAACCCCTGCCTGTAGCTGTTACACAGCAAGGAGCATCAATTGGTGTAGACATTCAAAAGAGACTGTGAAGCCTCAGGGCACCTCAGCCTCTTAGGCTGTCAGCTTTGATGTAAATCTGACCACGGCCTTCTCTTAAGTTCGGGACCTCCCACCATTTCCGTGCAGCAAGGTTGGGCCGCACTCATTACCAATGAGCCAGTGGAAAAAAAAAAAAAAAGCACCCCGGTCGGATTCAAGATGCTTCATTGAAATGCTTCGGGAAACACAGGCATTTCCCAACATAGCTATTTCCTTGGGAATATTCCAAACAGAGGAAGTCAAAGTGATAACTCACTTGTATGTCTATGAACACTGCCCTACTAACTTTGCCTCTAGCGATTTCCTCTTTGTTTAAAGCACAGTAAGCATAGCTTTGGTGGTGTGCTTGTAGCACATGGAGACATCTAGCGCCTAAATAATAGACTGCAAATCTGCTTCATTAATCTGAAACCTGGGAGATCACAGTCGGATCCACGGCTTGCAGTATTTCTCCCCAGGAATGCTGGGTGCAGAGCACTTCTACTACAGACCATCGCACCGCTGAACAGCAGCTGCCCGTGGGCAGGGACCGCGATGGAATGAGCGGCTGCACTAGCTCAGGAGATGACTGTGACTGCAGCTCTGCTGCACAGCTTGAGCTTCAGGCCTGAGATTTACAGCAATGACTCAAGACAGAGCTTAGCCCCAAGAGGAGTTGAGACAGTTCCTAACTTGCCTTTGTCACTAAACCACAGAGAGGAAAGCCCTTAGGTGTACAAATAAGATTATTTCATCTTGGCTTTGACGGTGTATCTGTACTTCTATTCTTTCTTTGTTAGCCCAGGAGCAAGATCGTTCTAACATGTGCAATTGTAAAACTTTGCCTCTTTTCAACAAACATATGCAAACTAAATACTTACATTTGCCAATTACTGAAATTAATTTGAAGGTAAGCACTGCTTATCTACCAGAAAGATATCAGTCCAGGAACAGATAGTATTTATTTTTCTATATACTTGTCTAAAGAAAGAATACAGACTGCTGATCAACATCCTCAGCCAGAAGCTGAAAAAAACCTCATTTCAGTGATACCCAAATGCAGATGTTTTTGCCAGTACTATTACATAGGGACATAAAGTATAACATTTCTACACACTTAAATGGTCTGAAACTAAATATATTGCATTAGGTATGTGTGCGTGTAGGAGTGTACACCTGTGTATATTTTAGACAACCCACATAACACATTCTTTTCAGTCTCAGGCAGGTCACAAACACCTTTGAGCTGTAAAAGCACTAGATCATAGGACCATAGGAAAATTAAAGCTGGAAAAGACCTTTAGGATCATTAAGTCCAACTGCCAACTCAGTACTACAACAACATTCACCATTAAACCATGTCCTCAAGCACCATATCCACTATCTTTTGAACACTTCCAGGGAGAGAGACTCCATTTTGTGAAAAAAGAAAATCCAAAAATTTAATCTAAACCTCCTCTGGTGGAACTTGAAGCCATTTCCTCTTCCTGCCACTTCTTACCCAGAAGAAAAACTGACACCCACTTCACCATGACTTCCTTTCAGGTCACTGTAGCTGTAGATCTCGTACAGAATAGAATTATCACTAAACAACTATAATGCTTTTAAATTATGGATACATTTGAATAAAACAATCTCTAGATCCACTAAGTATGCAAAATATTGGACTTTGAAATTTCCTGAGTATTTGAAATCTCTCTACCAAACCCAAATGGTGCACAAAAGCATGAGTATTAGTACTAAAAAGTAATACTAAAAGTATTAGTATTAGTACTACATTTGGTATCACTTGTTTCTTCATGCTGCTTTGGTTTCAGCAGACAAAAGGTTGCTATAAAAGCATTTAAACCAAAGTTTAAAGATTACAAAAGATGGACTTGAAAGAAATGATTGATGCCATCACTGTGGTCTAATGCTTTCAAAATAAGCAAGATGGAAGCAGCTTTTGTCCTTCTGAATAAAAAGAGGTACTAGGAGAGAGGAGGGAGCAAGTTAGGAAGCAACAGGTGGGAGTAAGTATAGGCTGTTACCAGTTAAAATTATGCCCTATTCTCTCAATTCCCATGCAGATCCTTAGAAAATATTGCTGTTGGTCTATTGAGATAAGAGAGCAAATGTACCTATTTCTTTCCTTACTTAAGCCTTTCTGGCATATGTCCCAGGTACTCTGTGGTAATTCCTTTTCCGTATAGTAGCCATGTTTTAAATTGTCATAAAAAACACACAGATTTTAAATTAACTCTCTGGGAGTGTAGCACATGTGGCAAAAGAAAAGTTAAATTATTAAAATAATGCAAACATTGCCTAATCTTGGGGAAGGTTTGCTCTTGGTAAAAGCCTGATCTGACGTGGACCTACTGTGCTTCAACCAAAGGTAACAGCAGTTAACAAAATGTAGCAACAGTTTAAGGGACAAGACAAGAATGCAAAATGCATATTGGGGGAATGTAGAGGTCATTTTAAACCAAATTTAGTTGGGAGCAGATTGAGTGCATCATCTTCCCCTGCTCACTGAAGAGACAATGCCTTCTTTTTCTGTATGTCAAGACAACCCATATGCAACTCATTTACTTTTTGCAGGTTTACAAAAAAGTGTTACCTATTTCTGAGTTCTGCTAAATCCTACCTGTCATTCTCCTCTGTCACTCTTACAGGATTGTGTGATCCCAAAATTTTTACAGTGGAGAAACTTGTCAGAATTTCAAGATTCTGGGTCATATAAAGAAGAAAAACTGTTGAAAACCAACAATAAAACTTGTAATCTTTTTAGTGGCTTTTAGATTTCCTCCTCAGTAATGAAATGTTGATAGTGAACTAGCAAAATACTTTAAAAAGCTTGTGTTAATGGAGGATTATAGGTTGCACTGCAGGGTAAAAGGAGAATTAATAAATTAAGTTTATAAAAGAATAGTTGAAAATAAGTGTAAAGAACAAATAAGAATGGGAGTGGGAAGCAGATGTACATAGATGGAACACATTAAGAGGAGCACTTAATTGAGACAAAAGGAAGAAAGAAAAAGCAACAAAATCACAAAGCAGATATGAGTACCAGAAAACTGTATTTTGTCTTTTACACTTCTGTAGTGCAATTTGATAAAAGACAAAATGCAACAAAGCCATATTGCGTTAATTTTAAACATCATCAGAATAAAAGTCCCTACCAAATCAATTCATCCATTCACATTAAGAAACACAGATACTATTTTCTCATTGTGTTTAGATTTTAGTTCAACATTATTAAAAACATTTGATTATGATCATCTTCTATATTTAAAAAAATTTTCATTGGGAAAGATTCTCATGGCAGGTGTCCACCTTCCAAGCCACTTCAATATTTATTTTAATATGAATTGGGTTGACATTTATGTTGATTTTACAAGCTAAGTGCAACAGTAAATTTGCCCTGCATTTAAGGTAAATACTGATGGAAACTGATTGGTAAATGAGTGACCAGAAACATAGACATAAGGACTACTGGTTCTAGTTGCTTGTTTGGTCAATAAACATAAGCAATATATAAGCACATATACTGTTAGGCTAGTCAGATCCATGAGAGTCAAATTTGGAGTGCTGTGCTTGGAGACAAGCCACAGTCTACAGACCTTTTAACATCTTTCAGAAATTTTTTATTATGAGGCATTCCATAATCCGTGAGGCAGACAAAAAAATGTTAAATGTATAATTTTCTACAAATTGCGTGCTAGACTTTGGTCAAGACTCTTCGAAATATCTGTGATCATTTGCTTTTCATTTCGTATGCCTGGTGTATTTTGTAATTGCTTTTAAATTCATCACATAATGTTTTTGTGTGATTAATTTAAGTCCTGAATTTTTTCTTTTTTTATCATAACAGAGAATGATTTTGGTTAAAATGCCGTGAATTTTACAAGAAGAAGAGCAGAGCTTAAAGCACAGATTTCTGATTTGCATTCACATACTAGTAAGTTAGAAACATGACAAAATTGTGTTCCATTATTTTTTTAGAGTCAGAGATTGACTTCCACTGTAGAGAAATGCCTTTTAAGTGATCTGCTCTTATGATTATTTATTATGTATAATACATAATACCTGTATGTAAGCAATATATACATAATTGTAACAATTATGTATATATTATTATTTATGGTTATTATTTATGTATCTGATTGAAGAGAAATATAAATTCTTTCACACGGTGAAATGATCAGGAATAATACTTATTCAAAAAGCATTAAAACATTTGGAAAATTATAAAACTGTAATACTTCTAAATTAGTGCCAAAAGCAGATATGGGAAGTTCTAAAAACCTGTATTCCCTGGTACCTCTTTTCATCCCAAAAGAAACATATGTAGGTAGGAACACTTTGTATATTTGAACATATCAAGGGTAAACTGCAACATTAGGAATAATGTTATACCCTAAGATAACATTGTTTTCCATGGCATTAAAACCAAGTTCAGAACAGAACTCTCCATCAAACACAACAAGATACATTTCTTTCACATGATGATTTGCTAATGCAAATCTTCTTACAAAGCTTTGGGCTTGTCAATTTACATTTAGACCATAATTCTCAAAATTCCATTCTTCTATAAAAACTTGTGTTTTATTAAACACAGCAGAAACACATTTGACACATGTTTAAATAATATTGTAGAATGAGGCACTTATGCTTACCTTGTTTTGCAACAAAGCAATAACATGCATACGTAAAATCAGAGGGGGAATGTTTCCAGTAAATTTTCAGTTTTCTGCCAACACAGTGTGTCACCAAATGATGAACTGAACCTTCTTCCTTTTTGGAAGAACAAATACAAATGCAAATCACACTTACAGGAAAAGTTGGATTCCATGCATAGTATATCATCCTGACCTTTTGGGGTTTTTTTACGAAAAAGCTCAGGAACTGAAGGGTCTAATACGAATGACAGCCAAATGTAAAAACAAGAAGTATTTGTTTGCCCAAGAGAAGTTGACATGATTCTCTGAGATGCATTTGCAATCCTGCAGAACATGGTCCTTAAACATTTGGTTCAGGGTGGGATATTCAGTAATCCTAAAAATCATGCTACTTTTTAAAAATCAATTCTTTAAAACAAGAGCTTGAGGTGAAAGCACCATGATAATTTTGCAGAGGTCTCTTTACAAAAAATGTAAATTAACATTAAAATAGGACTCTCTGTACTAAAGCAGAAATTCATCTAGCAAAGTAGCCTCTTTCCAACAGTTGTTGATTACAAGAATGTATTTTAAAAATTAAGTAAATGTACATCAAAACTTGATAGACTACTTCCTCTTCTTTAAGTGACTTGCAGCTCTGTGTCACCATTGATATGCTTATTTATACCAGCTTCTATTAAAGAATCTGTTGCTTTCTGAACCATGTAAGTTCCTAACATCCATGATGTCCTGTGACAAGGAGCTCTGTAGCAACTACACCATGCATACAAGTTGCAAGAAGCATATCTTGTAACAAGAAATATCTCTTTCAGAGGTTCCACTTATCTCAAATGATACCCCATAGTTCTTACATTGGAAGAAAGTTAGTCCTTATTTAACTTTTCCATGACACTCCACCAAGTTCTCTCATGCTCATCTCTTTTGAGATAATAATAAATATATTAATGGAATATATTTATTTGTCACTTTCATGGAAACTGTTTCATATTTCAGCATCTTTATTTTCCTTTTGCCAATTTTGCTGCCCATTTTTTTAAAGAAGACAGGAAGACAATTGCAGTATCCTCCAGAATATGGGTACCTTAGACTAAAAAAAGTGCTTTCTTTTCATTGTATTTTCTCCCTAAATCATACCTAAAATATTTTTGCTTTGTTGGTCACCATTGAATACTGAGTTGATGCATTTAGCATTTCTGAACGGTAACTCTTTAGAGCCTGTAATTGTGTACATAAACTTTACTTTGGATTTCCCAACAACCTGCAAGTACCATATGCTATCACAATCACATCAGCAAGCTTTTAAGAAGGAGCTGCATTTCAGATTGTTCATGTTCTGTTCTGAACAGCAAATTCCTGTTCTGTGTCAATTGCAAAATAGGAGCCACACAAAAATTATAACCTTTGCCATAAACTAGACCTTTGAAAAAAATAGGCTATCAGTTCCCTATTGTCTTCTCAAACACTGTAATTTGATTTTAGGTAAGCAATGAGGGGAAAAAAGACAGGAAAAAAAATACCTAACACAGTATATAACATGCTGAAGGCAAGAAAATGTTCTCAGCACAAACTTGCCATTCTTTGTACATATAAGGCTACTCAGTCAGGGAAGTTCTTTTCTGCTGACCCTTTAATTTTCCTTTAAGTTCTCTTGCTACCAATCTAATGTTTCTCTCTTGCTTTCTGGTTCCACTCCCTTAGCCTATTTCCTATTTTTTTGCAGTAGAAGCACATTTACTAAGCTAGGCAGATGTACATGTTGGACTGACACCAACATTTTATAGTTAAGTCCTACCTCTGCAAAATTCCATGGAATTTTAGCTGCATAGAAAAGAGAGCACAGGAAAAAAAGAAAGAAAAAAACTACAGATAGAAACATGCTTCACGTTTGTGCAACAAACTCAGACAGGAAAAATAACTTAGACAATGATTTCTCAGCTGGAACTTCAAGCTGGGCATAGTGAAGGTTTAATATCTGTCCAAGCAATTTTCTTCATTCTGAATTAGAGCACAGACTCAAGAGAGATTAAAAATTTAACTGAAGTCAACTCCTGGGAGAAAACAATGCCAGAGCTGGGGAAGGGCGTCTAAAAGAAAAAAATCAGAATCAAGCCTCTAGAGACTCAGAGGTAATGATGGCACAGAAAAGCTCTTGATGACTTCATGCATGATAGAGACTGTCTGAAAGACTCACTTGGACAATATTTTCATAAAGCCTGGTATTTCTTACCACATATTTACACTTTTTACAAGCATAAGGAATCACCAATAGTGCTGAGTTATACAGTGATTAGACCTTTTCATGGGTCCAGACTAAAATTCATATGAGGTCAAAACAATGCAGCACCTTTCATCAGCCCCTGATACAGGGGTGAGATACATGTAGGCTTTGGACTAAACCTTCACATGTACATGGACCAGATTCATGCTGGACAGCTTGGTCAGAACAAAAAGCTATATGAGACTGGGAAAATTTCTGTCCTCTCCTTGAAGCACTCAGCACTTGGGCATAAACTCTTAGACATTTACATTTTGGCTAACGAAAAAGACAAAGAGCAGGATACAGTCATTTCCCAAACCTATCAAACCTATGGATGCCTTAAGTCAAATTTCTTGCTATGAAGAAAAGACTGTTTTATGGTTATAGGTTGCTATTTTACTTCATGTGTTATATAATTAACACTTTTTACATTACTGTTTTAAATCATACACACTACAGGAGATAAAATATAATCCTCAAGACCCAGCTTGCAGAATCCCATATTGGTCCTGCAAGGAGCAGCACCATAAATCAATGTTGAAACTCAAGGTTATTTAGTGTTGTCAGCTCTCATGACTCTCTCATTAGCTTGAAGTTTAATAACATCTGCCTTACAGTCTCTATATCCTCCTACTCTCTTTAGAATGCTATAGTTACATCAGAATCTAAGATTTCTTTTATAATTAAGTACTTTAGCTTCTGTTTTGAAGCTGGAGTTGAAATTTAACTTTTGTGTCCACTGACAGTTGACAGGAGGTAAATTAAAAGGACCAGGCTTAGGTTAGTTTGTGCTGTGGGAGATGGATAAACTCAACTTTTTGTGGTCCAACATATGTTTTCGATATATTGGATTGGTATATTAAAGAGTTTACCGGCCCTTCCTTGTTGAAAATACTCATAAACATCCTCTGTAAAACAGATCTTGTACAAAGCTTTATAGAATGCATTCTATTTATAACTAAATCTAAAAAACAGCTCTGTAGGCCTCTTTTTCCTTTTTATCTGATTGATAATGATCTAGGTCACAATGCAATAGGATCTTCCTACGACTCTGCCAGTATTGTCTCACAAACAGTACAGTCATTAAATACTACTTAAAGGATAGCAAAGACCCAACACAGGATACAGACCCTTTTATGTTTGAGTCAATTTCAACCAACACTCCAGCAGATTAAAAGAATGATGGATTTGTGTTTATGAAGTGAGTTGAAAACATGGTACGGAGGAATTGCCTGATGCCACCGTGGGGAAGCACACTGAAAACAAGCAATCTTTTCAGTCCAAGTCAATGCAACATGGTGTCTGTTTTGTAACCATTACTGTCTTTTCTAATATTCCCAGTAGGAAGGTCAGGCCCAGGAAGATTAAACACATTTTTTTGGGGATCTATCCATTCTGGCTATTAACATGACCAGTCAATGGACTGATGGACTCTTATAAGGAAACATACAAAGTCAGAAACCTCCCCCCAGACACTAAAATACAATTACATATTTGAAATAGAAGTATAAATTTGACTAAAGGGGTTAAGATAATTTGCCAGTTTTTGTGCTGGCATAAATTCCTACATTTCTAGAGCACTCAAGCCCAGCCTTTCAACTGAACTGCAGACTGCATTAGATAATCTGCTGGTAACAAAGATTTATTTGGCTAGGATGTTAAATGTAACAATGTCTGGTAATTCAGATATATGTCAGCAGAGGGCATAAAGAAGGTCAGAAAGCATTCAAATGTAAACTAACCTGAAAATACCTACAAATAATCCAAAGTTTTATCACAGTTTTGTTTCACTATCAGCATTTGCCTTTTGTTGCTGCTTCAAATTGCTTCTTCTAGACATAAGAAATGTAATTATACAAATATTAAATATAAGTGTTATGAATGCACAATCATTACATAAGTGTTGTTAAACAGGTGTAAAGAAATATTCTTTAAATACAAAGTCTATGCTTATATTCTTACAGCTCTTACCTTCCCAAAACCTTTGTTGTAAGAATTTCCACAGGAAAGCACATGGGAAAACAGCAAAACAAATTTTTTTTGGTGGGCTTACCCTTCTTAAGAAAGCCCAGTATAATTTATTATTGAAATTTTGAATGCCACACTATTTTCAAATGTATTATGTCAAACACATTTGAAAACCAAGAGCCAGCATATATAAATAAAGTTGTACTTGAAGAAATGTGTCTAATCTTATCTGTGCAACTGAAAGCATGATTGCTGGTCTAAGTCATAGGATGCACACAACTCACTGATCCGACTTTGAGAAGAAACTTAGGAAAATATAAAAAACTACATTGAATTCTCAATGTCTTTATCAAATAGCTGTAGATCTACTTTGGCTGTAACTGGACTAGAAGCTTCTGAAATCATACTCACTGCTTTCAGTAAGTTGTGTTTTTATTTTTGGAAACTCTAATTTTTTTTCCCTGTAGCTGGGAAACATAAGAAAACAGAATGTAGAAAACTCCAGTGTGGCTGAATGATTATTTCTATCAATGATTTTGACTGGTCCTACTATTTCAGCTATTTCTGAATCTGTTTTTGTGCAGTACTGTAAAACACTTATGAAGAGCTGAAGCAGCTTTGCACCTCATGATAAGGAGGCTGCCTCCTTATCACATAACCTCCTCACCAAGGCCATCAGAAATGTAACAATAGCTTTAGAGAGAGCTCATCACAAAGCTTTAGACATTGCATTAGTCCAGTGCTCTCCAAAGTATATGTGTAGCATGGAAATGTACAGCTCAGGATGTGTGCCAGACAATCCGCTGGAGTGAAGAAATACGGGTTCTAGCATTAACAAATAAATAAAATTAAAAATAAAATTAAAAATTAAAATAAAAATAAAATATTAAAATAAAATATAAAAAATTAAAATAAAATAACATTTTTCAAAATAGGGGGTGTTTGTTTCATCTTTATCTCACATTGTTTTAATTCCTATTTTGGTAAATGCTTTATAATGTACATAATACATTAATAGAATTGTATGTGTATACAATTTATGAACAAATATATATGCCTCTATTATGCGTGCATACTCCAAAAGGTCTTACTGATAGTGGGGCATGATCAAAAACTTTTGGAGGTCACAGGTCTAGCCCTAGTACAATAATAGTATCAGTGAGTAAAAGCAGAGGATATGCCATTGTTAGACATAAATTCTTTTATCACAATAAACTGATTTCCCAAGGACATATGATAAAACAAAGGAATTGGAAAAACAGAAGTAATGTAGGGTGCCCCCCCTCCCCTTTTCCGCTTCCTTTCATTTTTACATTTTCCTTCTTCCTCTCTATTTTTCATTATATTTGGCACTTCTCCATCAACTAATTGCTCCACTCTCATTTGGATTAGTCACATTTTTCTTTCAAAAAATATTTTATTTTGAAAAGACAAAAGCTTTGAGCTCCTTTGTATCTTTCTTTTAATTTTTCTTTTTTCTCATTTTGCCTAGTTCTATTAAAATCTCTCACTTCTCCCAGCATCTCCCCTTTTTCTGTCTCAGTCTGTTAGTTTTGCTTTCCACTACCTAACCACAAACTCCTTTCATCTGATCTGCAGATCCATCTTTGGGCCTTCACCAGGCCAAAGATTTACCTTAACCTTTTTTCTTTTTCCCCAGTGGAACGTCCTCTTTTCCACATCCTCCCTTTCCTGTATTTTCTTTTCCTGCAAAAAGATGGAAGAGAAATACTTAGGAGCAGATACATGCTTTTGTAGTGTTCTGTTTCCTCTGGCCTTCTGGCTACCTGTCAACCAACCTATGCTTATGAAAGCAGGAATAGCTGAACATTTGCTGCATCAAGTCCCTTCTCATCTGCGCTCCTCTGTGCCACTGTGGCATGCAGTCCCTGGAGCCTCATCCATTTCTGGCTGCAGGTTGCAAGATTTCTGAGATGGGCTTGGGAAGCACTGAGACTAGGACGGGGCAGCTAGGCAGTGCCATGGACAACAAAGAGCCTGCAGGAAGAAATGGGTGTGTGAAGCTGAGGAACAATCTAAAATCAAAGGAAGACTGGCCACATCAGTAGGTGGTGATTGCTGCAATTCCAGACTCTTACAGCAGCAAACATCACAATAAGCAATTTGGCAATATGCTTGGCATTATGATTTAATGATCAAGAGCCTTTGAAGTCTGACATTATTAATTTAGTTGGTTCTCCACTGCTGCACTTTTCAAAAAATCATTAACTTAGGTGTTTCAAGACACACAGCAGAAGAATATTCAAAAAAGGTAATGTAGATACCTATGACACTTAATGTTTTTTTCCTCCTAGAAATTTATTAGAGTTAAAAGAAAGGATCCGTACAGAAATTTTCAATGCGTATGTACTTTTTTTTTGGTCAAAAATACCATGTTGAAGTATAGTACATATCAGAAAACATTACTAACAAGTTAAAGATGACCATTTAAATCAGTTTCCAAGGTATTTGCTGGAACCTAAATTCACTGCTTTAACTATGCTAAAAAATATCTAAGTGCTTTGGAGACATGCTTTCTTCTAATAACACTTTTTCTAAAAATATTCTATCAGAGAAACAGTATCAGCACCG
The DNA here is from genome assembly GCF_030490865.1 of Poecile atricapillus. NCBI lineage: Eukaryota > Metazoa > Chordata > Aves > Passeriformes > Paridae > Poecile > Poecile atricapillus. Next base: position 85,639,261 of record NC_081289.1, on the reverse strand, counting down.
ATCCACTATCCCATAAAAACCACGCCCTATTCTACACCAATGGTGTCAAAAGTCAATAAAAGTATCTACAGAAATACTGCTCCATAAAGTATAGTAATGGCTAGATTATATATTTTTACACTATATTTTTCTATAAATAATACATATTGTGTCTTTTTTTAACAGATTAGTTGAAAACATGAACACATATTTTCAGTAATGAAGTTTCTCAGTGTACCCTAAAGAATGAGAAAGTGTGCACTACTTCCCAAACAAGACATACCTTAGGACAACTAAATGACTAAGCATTTCCTTTGCCAAGAAAAAGGAAATTTTCTTGGAAGCACTTCCTTTACCAAGAAAAATAATGAAATCTACTGGAGAAGAGTTGGGCAAGATGACAGCAGAACAGTTCACCAAATCCTGCAAACACAAAAGGGAGGACATTCATTTAGGAGTGAAAATTTAAGGAGATGGATTTAAAAACAGAGAAAATAAAGTATTTCTTTTAGAGTGATGAAATTGTTGGATTTGTAGCCATGGAACAAGAGTATCAAAAGTACAAAAAGGCAATAAACGCTATCATACGCTACAGATTTTAAAGAGCATAGGTTTGAATGTAGTCTTTAACATTTCTAGTTCTCTAATTTAGGACATCAGTGGAGGATAAGATCTGACAACACAGAGTATCCAGTCCAAAAGCTCTTTCTAAATCACATCTCTGACTAGCAATGTTGCAGACAGAGCACTGGGACAGATGGATAACTTACTTGACATATTACAGCACTTTTAAAGAGAATTTACTACAAGAAAAGCATTTTCTGTGCATTAGCTCCTAATTTGTTTGCATATTCTAAACCAAGTGAAAATGTGATACAATTAACAATGTGGAAACATATTGTCTCCATGTTTCTTGTAGCAGATCAGCTCCCACCACCATAACCAAATTGGCTCTTTAATTAGACTTTTGTAACAGGGAAAACTTCTATGAACCATAAAAAGGAAGCATAGAAAATCACAGCAACCAGCCAGATGATTCACAAAAAAAAAAAAAAAAAAAAAAAAAAAAAAAAAAATCTAATTTTTGGCTATCATAAATGATCATATGATTGACTACAATGAAACTATACAATTATTGAATGACTGTATGTCTATCAGACTCAGGACATATTTCAAAACATTAATTCATAAACAAACACACCTTAGTGATTCCTGGTTACTTTTAAAATCCAGTTATTTACTGAAGTCATACAGTACTAAATACAATTCAGAACGAGTGGTAAAATAAATAAATAAAAGGACAAAAAAATTACCATTAAACACACACATTCTTATGGCCACATCCTCACATGCCACAGAGACAATTTGACTCAGAACAGCTGTTGGAGCACTGACAAAGTAATAATCAGAAGTGAGTAAAAATGCTTTATTCACACATGAATGCTATTGTTTATATATGATTGCTTTTTAAAATAGCTGTGCCCCATAGAATTCATCAAATTGCTAAAGCTAGGAAAGACCTTTAAGGTCAACAAGTCCAATCACTAACAGCACTGCTAGGTCTCCCACCTAGCAGTGTCTACTTGTCTTTTAAATACCCCCCCAGGGAAGGTGACTCAATCACTTCCCTGAGCAGCCTCTTCCAACCCCTGACAGTCTCTTTGGTGACAATGTTTTTGCTAATATCCAATCCACACCCACCCTGTTGTAATGTGAGGACATTTTCTCTTTTTCTATCACTTGCTACTTCGAAGGAGATACTGCACTGTGTAAAAAAAAAAAAAACTGTTGATGCCAACTTCTGTGGAAAGCAACACTAAATGTCACGGATCAGACACACATGGGAAAACACAATGCGATTTTGTAATGCATGAACAATGACTTGCACAAAATCCATTTCCTTACATTAGAAAGAGAATATATAGTGGGACAGTAATGCATTGTACCAGCAGTCTGAAATGACCATAGATTAAATTTAACGTTTACCTCACCTGCATTTTTCTGGAGTTGCCTCCAGGACTGCATATTCAGATTTGCCAGTCCTTATGCTATCGTGTGTCTCTGAAGAGGTCTAGTTACTGAGAAGTGAATCTCAACTTTGAAACTGAGCCGTAAAGATTTTGTTACTGCAGAGAAACAAATAAAATACATATCATCCTAACTTCTAGATAACTCAAATTGTCATCGGTATCCCAAAATGTTGTTGCATTCCATATCTATTTGTGTCCAAAATTGTTCCTCTGACCCTACAGCTGGGAAGCTGGGCTGGAGGGTGCTATCGGTGATTTTAAAGATGGCTCTCACAAGCCGCTCATGCCCTCTCTCCATGTAGGTTTTGGCTCACTAACTGGTGTTTGCCCAGGCAAATTCCTTTTGGGATTCTTGTTTGGATTTTTTGTCTCGTCTTGAGGAGTCTGCAGTTGGCAGTTCTGAGCTGCCATAGAGGCGAATTCCACGCGTCACCTGTACTGCTGCACCAAGCGGGGCGGACGCACTCCAGCAATCTGGTCCGGATCCATCGGTCCCCACTCCAGGAGAGAAGACTACGGAGTGACCCCAGCCCAGACACTTTGCCTTTACTGCTCCTTAGAAAGGGAGACCCCTTCTCTAAGCTTCCAGCCCTTGATCCGCGGAATATCAGCCAAAGTTCCAGCTGGAGATGAGCAGGGCACAGGGGAATGGTGAGGCAAGACTGGCACCACCTCTTCTTTCATCCTTCACACATACTCAGCTGTGGAGCGTCATCCTGAGGGGCTGTCCACAGCATTTTGGTTCTCTCTGTTCTGTGGAGTCCGTGAGGTTTAGCAGCTTTGTATCTGGTGGGTATTTGCTGTTACTTCTTCACTGTTGCTGTCCCCATTGTCAGTAAACTTACCTTTTCACTTACATCTACTTGTATTCATCACTTATTGGTGGAAAGGAATTGGTTGAACCTATAAATGGAGGTAGCTCATTCCAGAGTGTTTTTCAAGTTGTCTTAAATCAAGACACAAATTCTTTTTGTTTAGGAATCCCAAGTAACATAATGACAGAGCATCTATTACACACGTGCTTTGATGAGCAAACTGAGACAGTGATGGGCTCTACAAATATAGCAGAAGAGGAACATATTTTCAAGTCTGTATTTTTTTTGTCTACCCTCCTGTTCTGGCTCCAAGCATGTAGCTTGTGTTCCACCACTTCGGTGGCGACAAAATCTCTGACAGGAAGTAACTTTTATTAAATCTTGTTTCTAACTATAAATTATACTACAACACAAAGAGAATTCTAATAAGTAAGGCATGCATTACTTTGCTTTTCTCTGTGCAGCACACTATGATACACTTGACTAAATACAAAATATAGAAGTAAACTAAATATTTAACTAGTACCTCTTGAGAAGCAGAAAGGGCTGAAAACTGCAATGCTTCATCAGCACCTAGATTTTACCACCCAAACCTTTCATGAATGTGTTTCTAATGAATTAAAGCACTGCCATCAATGCAATAAAACAGAACCATTCTGGGAGGCTGTTTTAAATCAGAGACCAGAAATTTCTATTCCAGTTTGGAAGAGTATGAAGCATCTACCAAATGGACCTAGCAAACTTATTTTAAGAAATACCTGGGGATAAATTGGAATGCATCATATGTGTCTCCAAATCTGTAATTCTCTCACAAAGCTGCTGGTGATTTTTATCCATGCATTTTTATCCTTGCTCTCCTTAGAATGACTTACATTGACTTACGTAAGTAGACAACATTTACATTTAATGTGTCCTTAGTCCATATAACCTTTAAAAGCAGATGACTTGGCCAATGAAGCACTTTTGCAATACTTCAGGTGCTGGAGAAACAGCTGCAGTGCCATTACATGCCCTTGAGCTACTAGATGAGTTCCTGATCATATTACTTGAAATGTTGTTCTAGTTTAAGACTTGTTCGGATCTTTGGCATAGTTCAGTTTCAGAGTTTTACTAAAGCCGTCATTTGCCTGACTAAAGAAGAAAACTTCTGGCAAAAACTTTTGTGTCTTTGGAAATTACAAATGTCTCAGTATGATAGCCTCATTACATTCACTTTACATTCACCCAAAGCTCTAGGACACAAGGCACAGTTACCTATTTGAGGTGCACACAGCTTCCAACCTAATACCAATCTATATTGACTGTCTCATCAACATCTCATGTCTTCTCTGCAGTGCTCATTGAAGGTTAGAAAGCTATTTGCCCTCTTTAAGAAAAAAAAATTGAAAATTAAACATTAAAATGACAACCATTTGTATGGTTTACCAAACCATACTCCTTTTATCAACCACCAAACCTCTTCTAAGCAACCATTTTGAGGTTTTCTCATTATTTTGAAAGACATTATTAGACAAGACACCTTACTAATGCTCCGGGGAAAAAGTTAATGCTGAGATAAGTTATTATGGTTGGCTCTTCCTCACTGGAAGAGTAATATGCTTTGAAGACCATTTCCTTTAAATTGTCTCCATTCTTACAATATTTTCCTTGCTATTTTACCAAAAGTTTGCTAGGATTTTATTTCCTTTCACTGAAAGAAGACACCTGAAGTGAAAAAAAAAAAAGAAAAAATAATAAAAAAAAAAGAAGATACAATGTAGAAATTATTATCATCATACAATATAATTTGTTAGGGAATCATTATTTGTTTTTATAATCTCACAACTCAAATTGGTTATGAAGTTCCATATGTCAAGGGTTCTAAGGTAGTATCATGCTAACATTTCAATCTGGTGGTACTCAAGCTGAATGGATTTTAACAATTAGAGTTATCTGAACTGTGATGGTGATGAAAAGTGATGGTGAGCAAAACCAACACAGTTACTAGTTTATGACAAACTTCTCCACAAACAATTTTTCATTTCTGTTTTACAAACACTAATCAGGTGAAGTAGAACCAACTTTATTACCCAATTTTACTGAAACAACCGAAAACAACTGTATCTCATAATTTAATAGTAGCTGTGAATACAACATTTTCATCTTTGACAATGTTTAAGATATCTTTTCAAGTATGCTTATGCTTTCCTTCTAGCTTTTCAACTTTCCTTTTGAAGTACACTGTAGCAACCTCTGATCTTTGATGACACTATGGTATAAAATATGGTATCAGTCTGACTCAGCAGTAGTGCATCAAACAGCGATGGGTCTCAGGACTAAGAGAAAAAGGGCTCTTTTTTTGTTTTCTGTTGCTTTAAAATAAAACATCAAAAGTAGGGAACACCAAATGAAGACAATTATTTTAAATAGTCTACACTTCTGAGCTGGTGTACACAGAATGACAGAGGCTGAAGGGAATCCCTCAAGATAATCTACTTGTATGCTCAGAGCAGGGTCTGCTACAGCAGGTTTCCTAAAGCTGTGCTGAGCTAAATTCTGACTATATATAAATATGAGAACTCCACAGTCAGTCACAATGTTTGATTTGCCTCACAAAAAATATACATGCTCTATAATTTCGGATTACATTTTCTGTTTTTAGTGTGCCACCATTGACTCTTGCCTCGCAGAGGGCAATACGGAGGAATGTCCAGTTCTCTCCATTCCCTCCCTCCAATATTCACACACAACAGTTAATATCTGTAGCAATGGGAAACAAAGAGACACAGACCCCCTTATGCAGCCAAAAGAGATCACTTTATTGTAGAAATCACTCCCCTTTTATACCTTAAATCTCAACCCAAACTTGGCAGAGGAAGGGCACCATTGGCTGGCTCAGCTGCAGTGCCTCTGTCCACAATTCACATCTATCTCTCACCCCACAACAGCCCAGCCTGCAGCTGTGCCCTCCCACAGGGTGGTCTAGTGAGCATAAGCCTTAACAACTCCAACAATTATAATCCCATATCCCACAGATATCGTCCCAAACCTTTTCTTCCCCAGGATGAACAGCCACAGCTCCCTCAGCATCTCTTCCCATGCTGGATGCACCCGTCCCTCAGTCACGGCTGTGACCCTGCGCTAGACTTTCTCCAGTATATTCATGTCTTCCTCATGTAAAAGCCCAGATTTAGACACAGCATTTCACACGTCTGCACTCACTCAAGAGGGGTAGGATCACTTCTCCTCACCTGCTGGCAAATCCTTGCCTATCAGGCCCAGAATGCTCTTGCTCCCCTTTGGCATAAGGGTACATTGCTGGCTCTTGTGCAGCCTGTCCCAGCAGAGTTCCCAACTCCTTTTCTGCTATGTTTTCAACCAATCAACATGCTACTTACATATTATTTTCCTTATTTCTAACCTGAAGATATTAACAGTGTAGTGAAAAAAATTAGTATCTGTAGGACATGGAATATTTTGTATAAGCAGTACCTTGTTGACCAATGTCAATGTCTCCCAGTTAAAGGAGCCCAAAAAAAAAAAAATTCTTGAAGAGGAAAGTAAGTTTAAAATCCATCAATAAGAGTAGCAAACTGAACATACACTAGAATTCTTTGCTGCCAGAGGTGGACAGTAAAGAGAGGGGAGTTTCATGAAGCTGTGAATGTAAAAAGGAAAACCTGTCCCAAATAGATCCTACCTTTAGAAGGTAATCACATATTTTGCATATATGAACTTGTTTTGAAAGCTGATTTGTCATGATTTTCAGAACTGAAAAGGACAGTTTAATACGTCTCAAAGAAAAAAAAACCAAACAAACCAGGAATGACACCACAAGGCTCACAAACCGCTCTTTTCTTTTTCTTTAAAATACAGGCATTGTCTTTTCAATGAATGCTGGATCAACTTTATTTATCAGAAGACAATTACATCTGTAACATTAAACAACAGCCCATTGTCAATTTCACCAGAACTATGGTATAAGGATAAAACAATCAGGATGTCAAATGTTTTCCTTATCGTTGCAACAGCCTAGAGTGGCTTTCTGTCACTAACAAGTTTGCACTACCAGGCTAGGCTTGCCTAAAACCCTTTTAAATTTCTTCACATATCCATATCATCAGAAAAAATATAGGTATAAAACATAAATCACCACTGGCAATAATTAACCATGCATAAATGGTGCAAAAGAGAGCAGAATCTCTACTCACCAGTGCAATCCAGCACAGCTGCACATACTGAAGACAAAACACTGTTGAATCTTTTGTTCTGCTTCAACAAAACACAGAAACAAAAGCAGAAAAACTGCTATGACACCTTTTCTGTCTTTTTCAATTACAGAGTGCCATAATATCCCCAAGCACAATCAGTTCTTGTGATGGCAGCTGATCATTTGCCTGCAATGGTCAGGCAACCAAAATACACCCAATGTATATCACTTAACATTGCACTTCTACACTCTTTATTTGTGAATTCCTGAAGGTGAATCTCAAAACAGGCTTCATTTATCACAAAGAAAGCACTTAAACATTTAACCGTAATGATTTCCATCGGAGATAGTGGCTAGAAGGTAGTAAGAAAAGGAAATCAAACTCTTACATCATTAAATATGCTATAATAAAGCTGAGTTACACACCTATATCCACAAGTCTTGAACTAGGAAGAAAATCTACAAGTGTAATTTTGTTGTTCCTGAATATACTCTGAATTTTAGAGCTCTCTAAAGCGTCATTGGTCAAAAAATCAGACATTAACCAAGCTGCTTGAGAAAAAATTTCTTTTTGCTCAATTAACTCACCAAAGTGCACAAGACAAGAATTCCTTTTCATGTCAAAGAAGATAGTAGAATTCATTACAGAAAAAAAGTTTACAAGCAGCTTTGCAGCAGGAAGCCAAAGTGTAGTAAGGTGAGGCATTAGGGTGGGAGGGTGATCAGAACAGTAGCTGCTGATAAAGAAATTCAGAACAATAGGTTATTGCTTTAGATGTCAGATTTCTTTGAAAAATGGGGTGTTGCTAAGTATTTTGATACTATAAGCAACTGCTGCTATTTCTTTGAATAAAAAGAAAAAGGAAGAAATGCAAGTTTTTGAATATCGTTTACTGTTAATCAACACATCTTAACCAAAGTTTTCATAATACTCAAAGCTACATTTAAGTATACAAGAGTCTCAATCACAAAAAAAAAAAAACAACAAGCAGAACAATTAAACTACATAAGGCCTTAAAAGCACAGTGTGTATTTTTGGAATATTATTTTGTTTACAATTAGGCTACATATAATTAAGTTTGTTTTTAATAGTGTCATTCACGCAAAATGCATTCAAGGGAAAGGCAACTTAAGTTTTGTTTTACGATGAGTTAATATAAAAATGCCAATATTCTCTTCTTGCCACTCCTCCCACCCCACCCAGGCCTGATTAGTAAAATATCAGTACAATACTCAAAAAAAATAAGCTTTTACACTAAACATCCAAAATTAAGCCAAATCAGTTAATTGCTAAGTTGCAAACTTTTTATTACAATGAACTTCAAAGTTCTTAAAGACACATTGTGGTTCTAGAAGATCAGTCTTTAAGAAGTCTTCTAGGTTTTAAAAGTCTTACTGGTTTCAAAGAGGTGTTTTGTGGCCTCAGTAGCAATCGTGTGAATGATATTTGCATTACAACAATGATAACTCGTGGCACTATTTTGGCAAGATTAGGACTCCTGAGCACATGAGTGGGTACATTTTATTATCCTGAAAGCTAAGGGACAACATGAGTACAAAACAACTCAAGGAAAACTAAGCACAAAAGAAATTAAAAATATGGAAAAAGATATCTATTTTGCCTGCTTCTCCCTATAACAGGGCATGAGTAATTTCCAGTGACTGTTTATTCTTATTACATACATTAGTATTTGCTCAAATTTCATGGCTATTACATTTTTACAGAAGAACTACTTTAAAGTTTGTTTTTTAATTACACCTGTGCAACAGAGTAAGTCACAGTACACCTTGAGATGTTTAAAAAATATTTATAAACTTGTTTTTGATATACTAAAGCACTTGGCAACACTTTTACAGCATTTGGTTTTATATTATTAAATTTTCTTACAGTACTCATTGTGATTTTTTTTCTTAACATCTAAGAAGAAAAAAACCTGACACAAAGAAATATGAACTGCCAAGTCTGACTGTATGATGATGTAATTCCAGTTTATAATGCTGGCATTAAAACCTTCATTAATTATGTTGACAAATCATTACCTGTAAATTTAATGAAGGCAACTGAGATGATTTGAAAACACAACTTTCAGGTTTTAAGTTACATATTTATCAAGGCGTGCAGTTCTGCAGTGAAATGAAAGAAAACATGTAAATACACAACAAAAGTTACAAGTTCACCAGTTCATGTGACACAAATTGTTTTAATCTTTCAAGGTACTGTCCATAGAGTTCCACATCATTATGGCCCGCTCCTTCTACCCACAGTGGCTCTACAGGTCTCTGGCAACGCTCAAATAATGCCAGGCCATGTGAAAAGTCAATGACTTCATCTTCAGTTCCATGGATTATTAAGACAGGAGATGTTATTTTAGAAATTTTGTCAATGCTGTAAGGAAAAGATTATATCCATGAAAACAATGGCATAGTTCTGATATACATGACAGGAATTTTCTTCTAAGATCTAAACTAAGATCTACTTCGTTTCAGTCCTACAGAAACATATTGCAAATTACTTTGTTCACAGTTATCCAGACTAACAATTCACTGGATAGAACTACTTATTAGACTAGGGATTTACATGTAATGTATAGGAAAATTAATTACTTCTTTAGAGATATCCACTAAAATGATTAGAGATGCAAAGTGCCTAGAAGGTTTATAAAGTTTTGTAAGCTTTTTCAAATCAAATGTTCCTCTTTGATGTTATTCATTTTTGATGAATAACTAATTTTTCTCCAATTGTTTTATTAAGCCTTTGAAAAAAAAGTCAGAGAATTTTCCAGACTATTTGTTTCTCTAACTGAAAACTTCTGTAATAGAGAAAATGTATGCTAAATTTAAAAAAAAAAAAAAAAAATCCTTCAACTTACTTTGGGAATGCATCGAAGCAGTACGTCCTCTTTGTATCAGGAAAAGCTACTCTCATTCCTGAGGTCAGTGGAGAATGAAGAATTACAGCAGCACTTTCATACCTAGCAGCAAGATCCACAGATGGAACCGTTCCTATACTCTGGCCATATATAATCACATTTTCAGGGCGAATTCCATATCTAGAAAATTAGAAATGTTTAAAAAGTGGCATATAAAGTGAAACAGAAAAAAAAAATCTACAGAGCAAGGCAAAAAAAAGCATGTCTGAAGATGGAAATTTTCAGAAGGGCTTCAACTATGAAACAGGAGCTGGTAGAAGAACAAGCAAATCTGTTCTATGGCATTCCTGACTAAACCACACAATTATGTTTACTCTCTGTTTGCAGTACTTTCTTTCCTTATGCCTGAATGGTATAGAAATACTGAATTAATTTTTAAAATATGGATTTATTAATGTAGTGTAGCTTATATACTAGTTTAAAGTCCTTACTATTAATTCCAGTGGACCTAAAACACAAAACTGATTAGAGCCTTAATAGCTCTTTGGTTATTACCATATGAAACATAATCAAGCCTGCAAAAATTTGGTCAGCTTTACTCTTCTGATACCTGATAAAACCTGCAAGCTGGTAACATTGTTTATAAATTTAGTGAGACTTAAGGCATACCCATACAGACAGTGATCAGTATAATAATATTGAGCATTCCATGAAATAGCCAAGAAGCTTGTTCTTATCAACCTAATCCACAAGCAAGACAGCCCAACAGGGAATATAGAACTGAAGTAAAAGCTTCCCTCCTAGTGCAATTAAGAGGAGCAAAGAAAAGAAGCATCTAGTTAACACTTACACAAGTCAGTTTAATATATTTCTCAGCATTAGTGTGAATAAAAAAAAGCAATTGCTATCCATTACAAGGGAAAAGCCTCTGAAGAGAATGGTAAGGTGGCCAAGAACAGGGCCTGCAACAAAAGTGAGCTGCTGACGCATTGCCCTGTACGCTTAGAACAGGTCACATTGCAACAGTGCCTCTAAACTTGGGAAAGGAAGAACCTTGAACAGGAAGAGGTACTTCATTGCATCAATACCAAACCAAAGAAAACCCCATATGCAAAAAACCCAAAACAACAACCAACCTCCCCAAAGCCCCATAAAACAAACCAACTCCTCCACAACACCTCCAAGCCAAAAATCCCAAACCCAAATCGTTGTTCTCATGCATTATTAAAAACTTGTTCAACTTTTTAAGTAAGAGCAGCACAGCCTAATGCCACTGTGGAACAGCATGAGGTGAGTTTGATTCTTGGCACTTTAAAAGGAATGAAAATCAAGTTTAAAAAGTGTACCTGTTACCTTGTCTAAAATAAAGGTATGCATATTTTCTGCCAACAATGTATAATGGCACCCAGACCCATAAAGAAGTCATCGAATTAATATATTTTGAATGCCTCCAGTAAAGTCAGAACAGCAGAAGTAACAAAAATATTCTCCAGTATCTTATAAACATGGGTAAATAACTGTATAGGCAATCAAACACTAAAATTAGTAAAATCTAAGAGACTAAAAAATCAGGAACATTAGGAAAAAAATGCTTCATGTGTATCAAGACATTCAAAACACCAGCCAACAAAACAGCTTTCCCCAAATCCACAAGTCCTTCTTAATAAGCTAGAAAAAATGTCATCTAAGTTGCATCAGTATATAATAAACAGTTAAAAAAAATGCATCTAGGAAGATTTCAAGATTGTAGTATTACTTACATGTTATGTATCAGTAGCTGAACTCATTGCTAAATTTGGTTTAAAACCCACTGTTCACATCTAACATTGTCTACTTAATGCTCACCTATTTATTTAAATGGGTTCTGATAGAGTGAAATGTAAAAGCTTTTAAAGTATTAGCACAGAGACAGACTGCCTGACACAGAAATCTTGCTACATCATGGCTACTTAAATACTGTCAGTGTTTCCTAGAAAGAGCTTCTAGTCATAATCAGATCATGACCAAATTAAGACTTCTAAAATTCTAAGTCTTCATCATTAGCCTGGAATTATTAGTAGGCCCTTCACCTCATGACAGTTCTCAAAGAATAAGCAATTTCAATCATTAACAAGATTTTCTGAAAACTCCAGCACACATAAGTACAATAAATTACAGCTTTGAAACAAAAAACAAATCTAATGTCTTCACTATTTCTGTATCTCTTCTGAAATACCTGAGAACTTAGCACCCATCCTTTTAAATTCATCTCCCAATTCATATCACATTTGTCCATTCTGAAAGTACTGTGCCACCTTCCTTTCTTCCCACATAACCCAAACAAAACTTGCATTAATACCTGACACATTTAATCACTAGTATGGCATGCAGTTTGCACAGCACATTATGATAAATAATTTCAAACAGGCCTTGCCAATTACCACACTTATGTTTCCTTGGATGTTGAGTTTTACAAGATATACAGGCCATTACACAAGAATTTAAAGCACTACTGTCCTGGTTCAGGGGTTGCCCTAGGACAACAACCTAAAAAGCATATTTTGAAACATATATTCTCCTCTTTCTCATTATTCTTTCTCATATTTTTTGATCAAATTCCTTCAGTCTGAAGATGGTTTTTTGGCTACAAAAAAATAAACCAAGAAAAGTATTTATGATATCTGGATTAATCCTTATTCCATCAGTCAAATAGATTGCCTCACAATGCCCAGCAGAAGCTACATTCTTTGTAATCTGTAAACTGAAATAAAGAGGTCAATAGCCAGAAGTGGTGGCTCAAAGTAGACTTCTGAATATTCTGGCTTGAAGAGGATAAAAACCTAAATAATCATCCCCCGCCTCCCCAATAACAAACTCCAAGCAGCTTGGAAAGCAGAGATTACATCTACTCATTCCAGTCTTCCCTTTTCTGTTGGAAAAGTTTAGTGGGCTGACCCTGCCTGGGTGCCAGGCACCCACCCAAGCAGCTCTCTCACTCTGCTCCACAGCTGGACAGGGGAGAGAAAATTTAGTGAAGGGTTTGTGGGCTGAGATAAGGAATGTGAGGGATCTCTCATCAAATATCATCATGGGTAGAACAGGCTAGATTTAGAGATATTAATTGATTTTATTACTAACAGAGCAGGATAATGAGAAGTAAAACACCTTAAAAACACCTCCCCCCCATGCCCTCTCCTTCCCAGCTCTACCACCTACCCCCCAGCAGCGCAGGGAGACAGGGAATGGGGGTTGTGGTCGGTTCATTACATGTTGTTTCTCTCACTGCTCAGGGTGAGGAGTCCTTCCCCTGCTCACCACGGCATCCCTCTCATGGAGACAGTTCTCCATGAACTTCTCTGATGTGAGTCTGTCCCACAGGCAACAGTCCCCCTCAAACTGCTGCAGTGTGGGTTGCTCTCCCATGGGGTGCTGTCCTTCAAGGATAGGCTGCTCCAGTGTGGGCTCCTCTCTCCACAGCTCTCCCATGGGGTCACAGCCTCCCTTCAGGAATCCCTCTGACGATCCCCTTCACAAATCCTCCCTGGGCTGTGGGTGGATCTCTGCATCCCTGTGGATCTCCAAGGGCTGCAGGGGTGCAGCTGCTTCACCATGGTCTGCACCACAGGCTGCAGGGGAATCTCAGCCCCAATCCCTGAAGCACCTCCTTCTCCTGCTTACTGGTGGTCCACCTTTTCTCTGCCCCTCCATTCTCTTTTATTCTCTTCATGGAATCATAGAACAATTTAGGTTGGAATGTGATATAGTCCAGGCCCCTGCCATAGGGAAGTAATATTTCACTGAATCAAGTTGCTCAAAGTGCTGTCTGACCTTTCCTCAAACACTTCAATTAGAAATACATCACTTACATTGGATATTCACCTTATTTTATATATTCACTGGATATGTATCAGGTTACCATGATGTGCAATAAGCAAACTACAAAATGCATGTCTGCCTGTGACAAGGTAGGTAGAGTTTTTTTGTTTCTTTGGGTTTTTGATTTTTTTTGTTTGTTTTTTTTTTTAACTTCAGTTACCTTTAAGAAACAAATTCCAGCAGCAATTACCATGCTACACTGTCAAGTTCTAAAAAAATACCTGCCATTTTGATCTAGATATACATAAAGGACACAAAACAATTTATTTTTACTTCTGAACTACTGTTCTTAAGTATCGATAAGATCAAGCTTGGAAGGGTGCATTTTCCATAGTACCTGTTTAGGCTTACACTAGATGCTCTAGAGAAGCTACAGATTGTCAAGCTATTGCAACGCACACATTTACAGATGAAGCACTGGAGGCACATAGAGCATCCTGAGGGCATTTTCAATGCACATTCAGAATCTTTTGTCATCATGGACATAACACATGAAATTAAACTGCAAGTTGCAGAACATGAAGGGCATGAACATTATCCACACCTGTAACTATCAACATTCCAGGCCACGAATAAAATTCAGGAGCATACAGCTCTTCCTCAATTGATGTGCACATTCCCCTTCTTGTGCATATGTTGAGGGTTACGTGTCCTTCCTTTTGTTCCGTCTCACTAATGGAATTTTTTTTCCCATTAATTGCGGGGCAACCTGATTGCTGGTACTTGTTGGGTGCTTGAGAAACACGGGGAGTTCGGCTGGGCCTAGGGGGGAAGGGGAGCAGGGGATAAGGAGGGCGGGGCAGCTGAGGGCTGGCTGGTTTCTTGGGCTTGAGAGCGAGACACTCTTTCCGAGTTGTTGCGGTGTGGAGAAGGGAATTCGCCATCATCCAGACGGAGCTGCTGCTTCTTCTCCTTCTTCCCTCTTTGTTGGTGGCCTCGCACCCCCTGTCCTGCCGGGACGTGTGGCAGTGCCAGCCACCGCCGCGGAGCTGCTGATCCACCTCATCCACCAGCCCAGGATCTCAGCTCATCCCTGCTGTCCCAGCTGACTGTTTCCTCAGAGCCCCGCAGGAGCACCGGGACTGCCCACCCGAGGGGTTTGTGAAAACAAAGCCTCTCCTCCATCCCGTCTGAGCCGAGAAAGCTGTTGCGGGGCCCATGGTTCTGTTTTCTTGTTAATGCTATAGTTATTGTTATTTGTTTGCCTGGTTAAACTAGTAAAGAACTGTTTTTCCTATCCTCAGATCTCTGCCTGAAAGCCTCTTGATTTCAGAATTATAGTAATTCGGAGGGAGGTGGTCTATATTTCCATTCCAAGGGAGGCCCCTGCCCTCCCTACCAGACACCTGTCTTCCAAAACCAAGACAGCATACAATATTTTACACTGGGAGAAGAAAAAAGAAACTGTTTTAGGAGAGGCAAGCCCACTGTCCATATTATAATCAACAAACTGCACCTTCTCTGCCTCTTTCATGACAGTTTAGCATTTTCTAAACTTCAAAATGCTACCATTACACTTGTTCTGTTGTCAAAATTTCTCTTCCATGATAATTGAGCTACTATTCCCTATAAATTTAAACAAAAACTCAATTTCTCTCCAAATTTGTACAGTACTGTACAAAGTTACAGTACTTCAGCTTCTAGCGGAGCCACCCCCACCTGTTCTACTTCTGAATAAAAAAGTAATTTGTGAATTGTCAAATGAACACTTTTGGCCAACATCTGAAGAGGTTCAGTATTATTCCTATGTCTGGCTGTTCCATTTATGGACATTCTGTCCGCTTTGACACATCATCTGATTGTGAGATTTACCCTTAAATTTTTCAATTATTATGCAGTCCACGATAAGCAACAATGAAAGGACTGTTTGCCTTCTTACAGGTAAATCTGGTCATGAGGCAATCTGGCACATCTTCAGAGGTTTCTGAATGAGCACCACTTGCCCTGCATTTGCCTGGGGCTGGTTAAACCTTTCCACCCTTGCTAGGGTGTCATCAAAGGCCTTCAGAGACCAGAACAGCAGAAAATAGGCGTATCCCAAAATGACTCCTGGTATTTCAACACTTGCTAGCTTAGCTATGACAGCTGGAAAAATGTCCTCGCTTGCAGCTTTTATATAGTCCCATGCACATGAATATGCAACAATGGACAACTTTTTCAAACCTGATGAAGGTAGTGAATCACAGCACCCTCCTTCATGGCTGTCATGCATATAGGTAGTAGCTACTGCTTCCTATTAACATACTCAAAGAAGGTAAAGAATAGAGACACAACTCAGCATCTACATCTGCTGTTTACCTGTTTTGATAGACTGTCAAATTCGTTTTCTTTATTAATTTATATGAATATTTATATGAATATTAATATTCACAGCAAAATCTCATCATCACCCTCAGTATGAGTCCCCATTGAACACCTGTGCTGTTTTACAGGTGAGTATGTGGATTGTCTTTCCAAGACACAAAACTTAAGATGCTAGCAAATCCTTACCACAAGCGGTTGTGTTGACTGTAGAATTAAGCCTGCATCAGCATTTCAATCACCTCAGAAATACCTTTCAGTGCTGGGTTCTATGTTTCCATTTTTCAGAACAGGGAATGCAGGGAGCTATGGGTGACTGTGATCAATCTCCAAAGGTAATTTCTCCATTATTTTCTTCATCACATCACAAACTGTGAGGCACAGTTTAAAACTCTAAGGTCCCTCTCTTATCAACAAGGAATTGCAGCTATACTCAATTTATCCTGCAAACAATCTGTTGAATTCATTTGTTTTTGCAGAATTAGTTATAAATGTTAAAGATAGTGCCAGTGTGAAACTGACAGAATGGGCTATGCTATGAAAGTGAATTGGGGCTACAGCAAATGCTCAAAGGCTCTGTTCTAATCCAGATATTCATTGAGAATTTGAACACAGCTGAGCAATGTCTCAGGGCTCAAGACGATGGATAACCAAACTTTGAGCCAGAATATCCAGAGCCATGCGCTGAGTTTCTCCCTGATACATCCAGCATTCAGATACAATGATGAAACCAGGCTGGCCAATTGGAAAGCTGTTCTAAATACTACAGATGTAACTGGTAACACCAACCTCTTTCTCAGCAGTAGACCAAATTCAGCTCCCATGTGTGAAATTCACAAGTTGGGCAGACCAATGCAAACTTTATACAGTCTACAGAATTACCTAATTTCTACAGGAGTTGAAATAATAAAAATAAAAAAAAAGCGGACAAAAAAAGGGACTAAAGTGAGGTCATTCCTGAACATATCTTATAAAATATATTTAGAGGTCTACTCAACAACATCTGCTCATGAAACAGCACGCTTAGATGGGGCATTACAATCATAGAATAGTTTGAGATGGAAGGGATCCCTTTAAAGATCCTGTAATTCCACCTTCCCTGCCATGGGCAAGGATACTTTCCACTACACCAATCTGCTGAAAGTTCCATTCAACCTGGCCTTGAACACTTACAGGGATGAGGAAGTTGCCCACAATTTTTCTGGGAAACCAGTTCTTCTCTTGGCAACAATTTAGGGCAACCTCTTCTAGTGCTTCACCACACTCACAGAGAAGAATTTCTTTCTTAATCTCAACCTACCCTCTTTCAGTTTAAAGCTATTTAAACTGTGTCCTATCAATTATGAACAATCTCATTTGTTTCGAGAAAGTAGACTTCATTGCTTAAGAATTGAGGTGAGCATTCAAACTGCAATCCCATTTCCTTGCAGATTTTCTATTCATTATGAGGAAGAAGAGAATAATTACAAATTAGTTTATTAAACAGAGTCTGTAAACTGACAGTCTATCAAGTATTATGTTTCACCATCTAATTCTGTTCCACTTTCTGTTACATTTAAATAATTCAGACTGTCTTTCATATTGTTCATAAGCCACATTATGCTTTTGGTAACCATTACTGGGTCCTTCACTGAGTAGCCAATGTCTAGATCACCTACAAGCACCTACACCTACCAGCAACAAACCACAGTCAACAGTGCGCCTATGGCAGGCTCTTTGCTTATGGAACAGTTATATCCCCACTTTCCACTGTAATAAAAATAAACACCAAGAGCTAATCTAACAACCTAGTATGCATGTTTTTGAATAGATTAAGCTGAAAATCTGTCTCCTGTGGTAGAATGAGGTTTATGATAATAAGCTTTTCCCTATTTAATACATGGATAACATATGCTTGTTTGAAAAGAAGTATCATACTGTTATAAAAGAAATGCAAGACTAAATGTGTATTTAAAACACTGAAAAGGGGTAATCTGCTCATTAATACTACATTGATGAAGTTCTAAACTCACTGTGACAATTATCAGGATCCAGGATTTAAAGTCCACATGCCCTTACACTAAGCCATATCCCTGATACTATAATTATTAAACAGGATGCTCAAGCCATAACAACATGCTTCAGGGTTTTATACCTTTTTGGCGTAAAATATGCAGTGTGCTGGGATTTTTTTTAGTGAGCAGTTATTCTTATGTTTGTATACTATTTTAAAAAATAGTCTTTGTAGTCTGGGTATTTGTAACATGAGAAAAATATTGAGCTAAATGAAAAAAAAAATGGTGAAAATTGCACTCAAATTAGAGAAGCTGTACTTATTTGGTGCAGGATTCTCAAGGGTTCTCACCTGTATCAGTGAATGCATTCAGAGTCTTTCATGTTGCTATTTTATCTCCCACAAAAACAGAGGCATAGAACACAGAAATTGCTGAAATAACATCTTTCCATTTGCATACTTTTCCTGTCCATTTTATTCTGCTTGAGTTAACACTACTGCTCCAAATTCCTCCTTTTTTGTTCCCAGCATAAGGTATTTACACAGATCCATTACAACCTCTCCCACACATTATATTTTGTGAAGATAGCTTTCTATATAAAGCAAAAAGATGTTTCTCTCTTTGGAAATGCTGTAGTTGCTAGTCAAAATTCTGAAACCAAGGTGATCTCAACACCATACAGAAATAGTCTCACCAAATTCTCTTGTACCAGCTTTTACTCTGCCCCTCCCTACAAAATAAAGTAGGTGATGGAAACTATCTGAAGAAACAACTTGCATTTTCTCACATTCACATCACAACAGTGGGTTAATTACTGGGTATCCATTATTATGGATTTTTCCCACCTTTTTAATTTTTGCAGCTGAGAAGATTCCAAACTATGACAATAAGGATGAGCCTCTAATCATTCAAGACTAAACCACAGCTTATTAAATTTAATTCCATTTCTATTTTTCCAGTATGTTAATAACATACACTGAGCCTGCTTAATACTGACAGTGCCTTCAGCAGCAGGCACCACCAGTCAGTTTGGATATGAACACACTAATTCTAAATCACAGCACTGCTGTTTCAACTACTGATGCATGTGAAATAAAACCATTTGACAAGCATGCTGTAAAAAAAAAAAATCGTACCTAATGTCTTACCTTGTCCTAAGAGCCACCCAAGCAGCATCAATATCAGCATACAGATTCTTCTCTGTCGGCTTCCCAGAACTTGCACCATATCCAGAATAATCATAGGAGAATATGTTGCAGTTGATCCGTGAACCCAGTCCTATATAAAAGCTGCTCATCTGACCCAGGTCAACAGCATTTCCATGTGAGAAGAGCAAAGTGTACTTGGCGTTAGGTGAGCAACGCACAAACATACAGGCAATCCTGTTGCCTTTACATGTTCTAGTCATGAAGCACTCAATGGCATCTTTTTCTCTAGAAGAATATTGCCAGTCTGCTCGCTCTGAGAGATGTAAAGTCCAGCGACTACCACTCTCATCACACATCAGTGTGTATGTGGGATCAGGAGGTAAGAATGCCAGTTTGGAGGCAATTTTCCCTGGACATGGTGGACAACAGAACAGGCAACACAGTTCACTAAAGGAAAGATTATTCATCTTCTAGTCTGAAATGGGAAGAGAGAATAGTATCAGTTTCCAGATACAATCTGACATTAAAAAATCTCCAACTTAAAAAAAATGTACACATAACATCTCTAGAAAATAATGCATAACTTTTGAACATTCGTGCATAATTTTTGAACAAAACTCAGACTTAAATACATATATGTGTATTTCCATATAATATCTAATTTAATATTATTAGTTATTTCACAATGAGTATATTATTAAAGAGGAGTGACAACTCTGAAGCCAGATATCAAAAGTAAAACACGATTACCCACGGAAAGAACAAACACGAGTTTTGGAGTCTCTTTGGAAGAAATGAAGTTCCTCATCTTAAGACATTAAAAAAAGTGTTCTTCCTGCTCACAAATACATATGTGATAAAGAACAACCAAAAGTTTTTCCAGAGTTGCAGCATACTAAGATTATGCAGATTTCTGCAGCTAAAAATCACTACAGCAATTCCTAAATACAATGAATGCATATTGCAATCATGAGGTATGGGCTCCTGCAAGCACTATCAGGAGTATGAAGGGTGCATGAAGGTCAAAATTTAGAAGACAAAACATGATGATGCTTCTGGCTTAGCAAACACTGTAGAGCTTTGGTACAGGAAAACGTAGCCATAAACTTATCTTTGCTCCTCATACTTGCTGACCTAAATGTTTTGAAAACCTTCAAAGAAATTCTTAGCTGCATTGCACACAGGAATTTGGATTGTATAAAGGACACAATTGGGGTTTCTTTTCATGCTTTAAGAAACACATCCAAACTAAACACTGTATCACAGGTATTTGTTAAAGCAATGTAATCTATAATATAACCTATAATACCAATGCATTGGTTTTAACAGTGGGTGGGGAGGTGAAAAAAAAGTAAGCACCTAAAAAACCCCTAGACCTAAAGCAAGCGTGGTAAAGATACAGTTGCCCTTAAAGCAGATATTGTGTTCCCTTAATTTGGGGGGGGGCAGAATCCTTTGTTGCTGCAATACTTCTTCTCAGAGATAAGAAGGGCAATGAAATTTGACAAGTACAGTGCTGGAAAGCAGCACCCCAAAGATAAGCATTTACACTACTTTCCTTGTGTTAAGGCATCTCAACTTAAACAACTTTTTCATACCAAATCTACCTACAGGTCCCAAGTTCATCTCCTGACAGTTCCCTATAACATAAACACAGTTTCACATGCTGGCTTTGAGTCAAGCTACAAAACAAGCAGATCTCAGTTGTCAACAGTACCATGCTGTTCCAGAAGTATTTGGGTCATCCAATAAAACAAGAAGATCTTACTGCTAACTATAATACCTAATAATATTTAGATATTTCAATTTTTTTCCTTAAATTTGTACAGAAGCATAGTTTACATGTGTAAATTTCTTTTAAAGTAAGCTTTAAGAACAGTGCTAGAAAAACACTTTAACATGTATCACATAACAACTGTCTGTATTTTTGGATGTGTAAGTGGTCTCTTCTTTTCCTTACAGCTTTGAGTTTTCACCCCAGGTCCCTAGTTTTATTCAAAACAGAGGGAAACCACAGATGCTTAAACATGGGAGATCAACACTACCCATTTAGAGGATATGGCAGGAAGTACTGATCAGCTCCCATAAGAATGTAGGTAGGCTTTTAAAGAAGATCCTGAATAAAAGACCATATTCCTGACAGCTGAAGTAACAATAATCTTGTTATTTATCAGCACAATTAGTCACTCAAATTTGGAATAACTTATCCCTTTCAGGTAAGATTATGTGAACATTAAGTTTCAGTTATACCCACAAGTCAGGATAAATGGAAGAAGTCTATGAGAAAGCCTTAGTAAAACGTTTGGGTTGTGTTATGCAAAGTAAAAATCCTATTGTTTTGGGAAGAGTGGGCGGCGATGGTGGTGGTGTGAATCAGTTTTTTCTTTACTTCTCTTATAAATATGAGCACCAAAGAAACAACTTCTTTCACCTTCATTTAATGAGTCCATCTTCACAGTCCAGAGAAGCTCCTGTGATGCCTCAACATGCTTTTTTCCCCAAGTACTTATGACCCAATACTCAAAACCACTTCTATTTCGATCAAAGACTATTATGGATCTGTTCTGAGTGAATTTTCCCACCTTTACAGAAATGCTGAAGGCAAAGTTAGATATTACACTTTATTCTACTGGCTGATTATTATTTTTTTTTGTGAAAAATTTAAAAGAATTTGTACGTCCAAAAGTGAGACATAAATAATTTGTTCTGCCCAGGAACAGCATATTGCACTCTACACCAGCATACATCAATAGCTACAGAATTTCTTATTTCTTCCAAATCCACTTGTCAGAAAGAATTAGAACAGGAGTTTACATTATTTTTAAGTAAACAGCCCAGCAACACTACAAATATGATCTCACTCAGAAAACATTTGCTATTTGCCAAAGCAATTTCAGAAGACTGGAAACTAGCCTGCAAGGATTCATACACAGCGCAGTACTGAAGTAAACCACTGTGAATCAGCTGATGTAGTGGTACTGTGCCCCAAAACAGCTTAAATCTGGCAATCACCAGATATGGCAAATGACACGCTGAAGACCACAGATGAAGTATTATTCCTCTCCTATGCTGGACTAATGCAGGCTTTATTTATTGATCTTTTAATCCAATGGAAAATATGACTACTGAAACAAAATATTCTGATTCCAGAATCACTCTCCAATTAAATCATGGCTAACAACTCTTTTCTTTAAAACAAATACATGCTACTTTCTTCATTCAGAAGACCTAAGAAAAACAGCAGGTCACTAACTGAACCAATCTGACACAAAACACGTACTGAACATTCACAGGCGAATAGTTCCAACTAAATGCAAATAATGTTTTTATTATACTGGAACTGGTCTGTCACTCACTGTGATGGATTGTATTCACATGAGAGCGTGAATAAGCTAGATGTGTGCTTTATCTGGATTCTTAGTGAAGCTGAGGCAAAAACAACTCTGACCAGATTATTTTAAGCATATGGTTCCTCAAGTATAGATGAGTAACTTTAATGGGACTCATTTGACTAAGAGATGTTGTGAATACCTAAGGTACAATCAAACACTTTCTGAGCATGTATGATGTAAATCTCTGTGCTCATTACAGCATCATCAGATCCTGAGATCAACACATCCCAACAACACAACTATCTCATCTTCTACTTGACTTTTCAGTAGTAATAAAAATATCAGTGCTATTCTGCAAACACAGTTCCAACAGCTGGTAAAATATACTAACCACAGAAAGAATACAATAAAGAAACATACACCCCCTTTAAAATTATATTGCATTTTTCATAGCAATTAAGTATGAATATTCTGTGTAAGAAAGGGCAGGAAACTCTTCTATTGCAGCAATAGAGGCTAAGAAATAAAACAGACCCGGGTTGTATTACTTAACCCTTCTAGGATAGCTTTTAAAATGAAAGCCAGAGCATTTTATCAATTTTATTTCTTTAACTTTCTTACAAATAAAGACCTAACATAAAATTACAAATGTAAAACTGCCCACACGCAGTGATTTTAATTCATTCTGTGGCAATTAGCCTTCTCATAAAGGCTGACAAAAGTGGAAAAAAGTCTATTTAATCTTAATCTTTAAGATCAAGTATTTATCTCATGATTCATAGGATAACACAAATGTATTTTTTTCATATAAGCAATTATTCCTGTCCTCTGATCTCTGTACATAATAACAAGAAAGTGGAACCTTTGAATATTTTAGTATGTATTAGTCTCAAAAGCAGCCCAACCCTTGCAAACACTTATCTAGAAATCTTATATTTACATTAAATATAAATTATTCTAATTGTTTATTTAAATTAAAGTGCCTATTTCATGCAAACTATTCACAAGAACAAAGTCAAACTCATAAATATAGCTGCTGGTTTGGAACTTTAAGTGTTGTTCAAACCATAACGGGCAAGATATTAAAATTGCTGGGGATTTTTTTTGCTTGGTTGCTATTTGTGTGTATTTTGGTTGTGGGTTTGTTGTTTGATTGTTTGGTTTTTTTTCATCTTTAGTGTTCATTATATACTGCTGAAACAAGAAATTCTGAAGTATTTTCCTTCACACTTTGACTGAACACAATACAATGAAGATTTGAGTTCAAGCCACTACTGAAGTACCAATACTTATTTCAACACCTGTGTTATATTAAAAATGGAACAGAAGGATATGAATATCCTTTAACTAGTCCAACAGTTAAAGCAATAAAATGTTCAGTAAGAAAGAATGTCTGATTAAGTGTCGTTAAGTGTCTGATTAAGAGAACATTAAGAAAGAATACATAGTAAGTCCAGAAAACAACACAAAAGAAAGTCAATTCAATTATGAAAAAGCTATACTTAAGAAATTACTGTGAAGTAACTATTTAAGGAAGTTTTCAAAGGACAAAGGACTGCAGGAAAACGGAGAAGCCTGATGGAACGAAAACTTTACTTTGGTTAATTTGATTCTAAACAAATGAACACCATTGCTAGTCTTACAAATTCTAGCTATCTTAACTTAAATAGAGAGACACTATACATCCTCTGCTAGTTACTTTGTATATATCAAAACCTAGTGGCACAGCTGGGGAAAAAAAAAAAAGGGAATACAGGAAACTCCCACTGAAAAATCCAGACATCCTTTATCATCCGAAGAACAAACTAAACCTCTAAAGGTTCCAGATAGACAACTGCAGGATTAAGTCGATTACATAAGGCCTTGGACATAGAGCCCGGACCTGCCCTGCTAAAGCCGTGGGCGCTGAAGCCCCGCTGTGTTCCAGCCGCCCCAGCCCGGCCGGCCACCAGCGAGGAGCTCCGCCCTGCACACCGCTCCGCGCTCAGGTGGTTCTACTCTGATTTCCGCAGCCGCCAACTTCCTCCTTAATTACTGAACAAATACTCCAAATTTTTATATCAGCAATACCTGAGAGCAATGTTGAGGCCACCGTCACTCCCACCCTCAAAAGCAGAAGCTGAAGGAATAAACTTAACCAGGCTGGCGGGAGCTAAATTAACTCCTCAGGCGTCCGCATCTGAAGAGGGTTCCGCAGAAGTCCTCAGCAGTGACTCAAAGGCACTGTTCGGAGCCACGAAAAGCCGGACTTTAGCAAGCGTGTACAAGTCAGGGCGCCCGTTGCCAACAAAGGAGTCCAGGGCAAGACCACGGAGACGGGAGCACCGGGACAGATCGCCCACAGCACCCGGGCACCCTGAGGCAGGCGACACCCCCAGACACCCCCGAGCCCAGCGGCACAGGGACGCGGCCAGGAAGGTGGCCGGGGCCAGCAGCTCCCCGCCCGGTTCGTGCCCGAGACCGAAGCCGCGCCGCCCGCCTCTCTGAGGAAACGCCGGTGGCTGCCGCGGGCCCTTCCGCTCGCCCCAGGGGCCGACACGCGCCCGCGCCAGGCGGTGCGGACGGGCCGCGGGTCCGAGCGGGGGAAGAGACACGGACGGACCTGCGAGGAGGAAACAACTCGCCCACGCACCGCGGCAGCGGGTCACCCGCACACCGTCCATCCCCGCCGCGCCGGCGGAGGACAGCCCCTACCTGCACCTGGCGCTCCGCTCGGTGGCCCCACGCTCTCCCGACTGCCGGGTCGGTGAGGTGTGGGGACGCCGGCTGTGCTGAGTAACGGCGCGGCAGGAGGCGGCCGTCAGCGCCCCGGCCCCGGCCGGAGAACGCGCGGCCCTGGCAGCGCTGAGCCCGCCCCGCGCAACCTCCGGAGCGGCGCCGGCCTGGCCTCGCCCGCAGACTGCACCGGCGCGGCGGCTGCCGGGGCGGGCCCCGCGGGCCGCAGCGCCAATGGCGGCGCAGCCGCGGCGGCACCGCCCAGCGCGGGCGGGCCCGGGGAGCGGTTCCGGGGCAGGCGGCGCCGGCCGGCGATGAGCTCGGAGAGGGGGAACGTGTCGCGCACGCGGCCCCAGCGCCACCAGAACGCGCGCGCCTTCAAGAACGACAAGTACGACACCAGCGCCCGGCGAAAGGTAGGCGGGAGCGGGCCCGGGCCGGCCCGGGGGGCGCGCAGCTCTCCCGGCGCCAGAGGCCGCCCCTCTGCGGGCCACGCAGCGCCTGAGGCCGGAGCGGCGGGAAAGCTTTCTTGCCGAAGGCAGGGGCAGGTTCCCCTCCGGCCCCTGAAGCCATGCCCTGGTCCTTGTGAGGTCCTAAAAGCCTTCGGGATGGCAAACGAGGTCAGGCGGCAGGGCATGCCGAGGCACGGTTTGAACAATAGGGACAGCTCTGGCCCGGGTCCACCCGCTCCAGGCACAGCGCTGCTGAAGGAGAATCGTAGACCTTTCAGACAGTTGTCACTGTAAGCAAATGCATAGTGTGAAACTTCAATCATACTTATCACATAAAAGGAACTAAGTTAAGCCAAAGAATTATTAAGAGAGAACTGAAATAAAGTGCTTGCATTTGTGCAGTAAGTGCAGTAATTAAATGTTCTATGGCGTATTACTCATGACTTCTTGAAAAGCCTTCTCAAGGTTGGTGATTATGTGGTCATAACTCAGAAATCTTGATGTTTTGAGAGCTTAGTTTGAACAATTTTCCCCCATCACACATAAATAACCAGCTTTAATCTGCGTACTTTTGAGATAACTTTCATGTGTACTTTAATTTATTTTTTTTTAAAAAAGGGGGCTCTTCTGGTTAGTTAGATAGGTGTCTTCAGCTAGTCTATCAACACTTTTGCTACAAAAGTTGTCATCTTCACTCTGTTTCAGAAGACTGTTTTGTCTTTTTTTGATTCTAAGCGGGCAAAGGGAAATGGTCTACCATATATTCTTGAAATAAGATCTGTGCTTGTAGCTTTGATAATATATTATGTGGAAGGGACTGAAGAACACACGGTGTGTCTGAACAGTAACAACACCAAAGTGGGATGTTTCATCTTGCAGGCTGAACCAAGAAGGTGACTAAAGCAAAACAGAGGATGAATAATCTGGGAGAGTTTATCTGGTGCTATTGCTGTCATATCAGTATCCCTGACTGGGTTGTCAAAAAGAGCTGGGAGGAAGGGAAAAACTAGTGAGTTAAAGCCTTGATGCCAATGAGGGAAGTTTGGGTTTTTTGTCAGTTTGTTTTTGCTAGGTTTTGAGATTTTTTTTAGGACTGGTTCTGCAAGTTGAACAGGCTGCTTTCCTGGGATTCTAAGCAGTATTATTTGTTGTGTGAGTCACTGAATGACCTCTGATAGAAGAGTGTTTTATGTCTGGGTAGAAACATACACACACACAAAAAAATAACCAGTAGAGAGCTGGTCTGTCAGAAAAGTTTTCAAAGAGAAACTGAATTCTGGTATCAGTTTTGTAACCGAAATAATCACTTTAATACCCACATGTTGTAGTTGATAGCTTGAAATGTATTTTTTCCCATCTTTTAGTTGTGATTTCCTCCCCCCCCCTCCCCAGCTTCTCTTTCTCCTAATTGTTTACCTGGCGTCAAGTTACCATGGTTACTGAAGTTTCTCTCCTCAGCTCCACGGTGAGAGGCCGGATAGAGTAAAGAGAAGACCGTGCTGGCATTTCCAGCTGCTTGAAGTTTCTTTAGCCCAGGAAAGCACGGGGTTGGGAGAAGAGAGACCCTTCTTTCCAACACGGAAGTTTGTAACTCTGTTTTTCCTGTCCCAGAATGCCTCTGAGCTATGGAAGCTGGGAGGGCATGCTTACCTTCCCTTTCTTTCCCCCCTGTGTTGCCAGGAAACCAAGCCCCCCCTCTCTCCCCTTCTGCCCCTCTGTGGAGAATACTCCTACACCTTTGTGGGCATTTGAAGAAGTTGGTGTCTGTTATTTCTTATCTTGGTGTGTGTAACCTTGATTTGTAGAAAGTTTGTAAGATGTACTAACTGAGAAAAATAATTGGTTCTTTCTCTGATGTTCCCACCCTCCGAGAAACCCTGTTAAAAGAAACCCCCCAGACCCCAAATCCTTGGTGTCTTGTCCTTTGGATTCCCCTTCACAGAAATTAACTGTGGAATGCAAACCAGAGAGAGAGTCCCCCTCCGATTTCTTTACTCGCTCTATAGACTTGAATTCTTGAAGAAAATCAGTGAACCCCACAAACATATGCTGGCTCGAAACTCGAGTGAAGAGAAACCTCATCACTGAGCTAGCCGGGCCACTTGAGAAGATCAAGTCACCCACATGGCTGTTTTTCTGTATTTCTTCCCTTTGAGAATAATTTATGTCCTATAGCTCTGGCTACACAATATCATGCACTCAAATAAATATATGTATTTTTACTATATAGCCAAGATTTGCTGTGGACATCAACTTGTGTTTTATTTTATTTCTATTTCAAGCAAATTATTTCTTTTATCTCTATACCTGCTGGCTCATGAAGAGGGCTGAGCGTGTGGCAGTAGCATCCTGAAGAACACATTTCCTGTTCTGGGGTTAGATAAAGTTAGGTAATGTTAGGTAAGAGCAAAGGATTCATTCCTTTTTCTTAGGGCATACTGTCATGTACAAATTCAAGTCCTAAGGTATTGCCATGTTTTAGGAATTATATTCCCCAGTTCCAACTGAAACACTCTAAACCATGCATCACTCACTCACCCACCCCTCGCCCTACCTCTCTCCCTGCACAGCCTCAGAGAAGAGAACTGGAGGCACAAAAGGCAAAGATCACAGGTTCAGATAAGGACAATTTACTGGAAACAGCAAATGAAATAAGAAAGCAAACAGTAACAGCAGAGTGTAGAAGAGATGATTCACACACAAGCCTTCACTTTGTGGGACCCCTGGCAGTACCAGACCACACCATGCTATTTGACCTGGAAGGGATGCCTCCCCCCATTCTTGGAAAATGATGTGAGGTGGTATAGAATTACCTTAGTGTCCTAGCCTGGAAAAATTAACCCTGGCTTGGCCAGAACCGGGACAGGGATACACAGGGGTCATTATAATGATGATTAGCCCCATTTCTGCTGTTTGAAATTTTAAAGAAGTTGGACTAGCAAAGAATAAGTGGTGAATAATGTCATAGTTTAGATATGGACTATGCTGAGTACTGTCAGTTTTGCATCTCTGTCT
Source organism: Poecile atricapillus (assembly GCF_030490865.1). Lineage (NCBI taxonomy): Eukaryota > Metazoa > Chordata > Aves > Passeriformes > Paridae > Poecile > Poecile atricapillus. The sequence continues at coordinate 85,610,566 of NC_081289.1, read as the reverse complement.
TTTATAGTCCTGGATGATCAGATGTGTCATGGATGTTCAATGTGTGATGAGGAAAAGGAAGAAATCAGTTCTACCACAGAGACTGATACAGGAGTGGAGCTTACTCTTTTCTACCTCTCATTACTTCAGTAAATCAAAAGAATGCTTAAAGCTTCTCAAAGCGGGTGGATCTCCTGTAAATCGCTGTTAAACATATGGGAGGTTTTGTATTTGGCCTGTCTACTGTTGTACACTGTCCAATGGAATATTATCTTGAAAGGCTGAAAAATGCTTATCAGCTGAAAATTTGAATCCTGATTGTACACTGCATTAGCAACGCTGAACATTTACTACCATAGATTCAGGTTGTACAGTGGGTGGAGTTGAGGTAGTTAATTATAGTGTTATTGCTATTTCTCTCAGTGAAGCAGTATCTGCAGAGGAAATCGATCTAATAGTATTTTGAGTTTTCTCTGCTGGCAGTCATTATCCAGTTGGTTTGTTGTTTTTTTGAAATGTTTTGTGCTCTTTGTCTGACACTGACCATGTAATCCATTTTCTAATCTTAAAGGCCACAGATCTGATTACCTGAGAACATGCTAGAAGATCCATCTGTCTTTGCTCTAATGATCAGTCTTTACTACAGCATTACTAGAGCATTGGTCTGAGATAGGCTTATTGTGGTGAAACATCCTTGCAACAAAATACACTGCCTCTCTACTGTATTTGGGGAACAGTCTATAACAGTGCTGGAAAAGTTTGCATCTTAGGATGACCTGAAGAAGGAGTAGCCAGGGCAGGGTAAGATGCAGTCTTGTTAGTTATTGAATCTTGGAATTGTTTATGGGTGTTTGCATTACGTGGTATATTCCAGAATAGCTCTTTGCAGCACCAAGCTGAGGAATATACATTATGTTATATGAATATACATTTTATGTAAAGTATATTACATAAGTCTTTGTGGAAGCTGCAGTAGTTCTAGAAATGAAAGCAAATATAATTTAATGAGAACATCTAGAATCCCATTGTAGTAAGATGGTAAACCACAAAGTGATTCGTATTTACACTCAAATGACTGATTTGTTTCTACATTTCTCTCCTTTCATTAAGTACATCTAAGATGATAATCCACATTTCCCTAAACTTTAGGGGTTATTACCTCTGAACCTCAGCTTTACCACAGTATTAATGTCAGTTACTTTTTCAGCTAGGTGCATGGATAAATCACTTGTTTTAGTGGAAACACTGGTTGAGACTGTGGGAGAGCAATAGAAAGGGAACAACTGAATATAGAGCTTAAATGCTGAGTCAGTAACCATATTTTGAAGCGCAGAAGGGAGATAAAGATAAACCAGTGGCTGACTGGAAATGTTAGATAACTGTATTGCAGTTTTTTTAGATAATGTTCTTGCTACAATGTAGAGTAGCTTGGTAGGCTGAAGTCTACTCTCTAGCCACTGCTGTCACTCTGGGTTCAGAAGTACATTCAGTCTTGGGTTGTAGCCCTTCATGTAGGGAGGACAGGAGCAAATATAACATCTGCTCAGGACTAACCCGTCTCTGGAGGTGGGGCAGATAGTGAGAGAAAGAATGTGTGGGTGAGTGCAGGAAATGTTTCTGGTGTGTGTGTGTTTATGTGTCTTTGTGTATTTTCCATTCTTTCTGGGGGAGATGACGAGAGTCCTTCAGTGCTCACTTAAATGCTATCTCCATAGGTTGCTTAAATTTTGAAATACACTTGATGAGAAAATATCTGTAGAAAAAGGAATGTCAAGTAATGCTGATTCAATAACTGGGGGGGACAATTTCAGCCTGTGTAATGTATATTGGAACCCTGAAATCTGGCATCAGTTTCACATTTGTCAGTCTGCACTGACCTACTCTAACTGCTTTACAGTCATGCAATGGAGGTCCTGTGGAGTTTTGTTTTTCTCAGTTCAGTTCAGAAAATCTTGCATTCATCCATGTGCTGCATTCATCCTTGTGCTGCATTAGTCCTTGCTGATTGAAGCAGAGTCACCTGTGTTTCTGACCAGGAAGTTTATGGGTGGCATTAGCATTACACTCATTTACAGCAGAATAGACCACTGATGTGTGCTCTGTAGCAGGCATCTGCTTTTAGTAGAGGAAATAAAAATACCCATAGATTCACTCATAATTAGAAGATTACAAACAGATGGTGAAGCTTCTTTGAAGCCCTGTCATTACATCTTACCTGTGAATGCTTTAATGCTAGTTTTAGCTAGGGATTATTTTGTGTGCCAAGTTAGTAGGTGTAGGTGCATTCGTTTAATACATTCTGAACTGCTTTTGGCAAGTTGTTAGGTGATCTAATATTAGGTTACATGAGCAGAGGATGTTGGTTCATTAGTGTACTGACGTACACTGACTGTGCATATAGCATGTACATGGCATATTTTGTGGCCTCATACCCTAAGACTGCTTAGGTGTGTTTGTATTGCATAACTGTAATTTCCCTGGAGAATATATAGACATACTGTAAGCACTGGATGAGTTGCACTTGTCCTTGGAGCAAAGTATGCTAAAGAGAGAGCTATTTACTGAAACATGGAAGTAAACATAAAGAAAACCACAGAGAAACCACCACAACAGAAACTTAATCTAACACGTTGGAGTAGTTTTCACACCAAGAAATTAATTTCACACCAAGAAATTAATTTCAATCACTACTTCCTATTTGTGTGTGACAGCCTACCTGCATAAAAGCTATGTAGAAAAGTTGGAAAAGAATAATGAAGTTTATGAGCCTTTTTCAGGGTTTCTTGTGGGTTGTTGGGTTTTTTAATACCCTTAAAGGAAACCAAGCTATTAAATGGGCAAAAGAAATAAAATACAATTTGTGAAAGTTTAATTAATATACAAAATATATTAAAAAGTAAATATTAATAGGAAAGGTAAGCACCAGAGGGATTTATTGGATTTTAATAATTGCTTCCCCATTTTGACTGGGAACTGAGAAACAAAAAAAGTTTGTCTCTGGTTTATTATCAGAACTTCTCTCACATGTTTTTTTTTAGCAATTTCAAAAATCTGAAAAAACAGACTATTGAAATCTTTCATTAGGGACAGCTTTCTTTACTTCTTCAAGTCTTCATTGCTTTTGAAAGAGATGTTTTGTGGGTCTTTATGGTCAGAGGAGATGCTGAATTAAGTGTAAAAGAACACAGCAATTAGCAACCTGTTTTAGTAATGGCAGCATTTAAATATCATGACTTTTTTTTTCTGACCAAAATAAATCTAAAACACAAGTTAAACTCTCAGCTTTCTTTACATCAATCCATCATTCTCTATTGATTTTCTAAACCAGCTGCCTGATAGGGTTGTAGAGTCTTAGCATCTCTTTGATTAGATGTACTGAGTCAATGATTAATTACAATGCCCCATACTTGAGTTATCAAAATTGAGTAAAAAATACAGAAAATTGCTGAAGAGGAGGAAGATGTTGTATACGTACATCTTAGAAAGAGGAAATTAGAACTTCAAAGCTGTTGTCTTTCTTCCACTTTGTGACTTTCTAAGCAGATGCAATGTGATTTCGTTTTGAGTAGCTGTGTAAGATTTGTGGTCTTAACATGTTGAAAAGTCCAGGCTTCTTTATGCCTGGATCAGGATGCTTAAAGTGATTTTTGACACACGTAAATGGGGTGATAGAATCATATAAAGGTTTGGGTTGAAAGGGACCTTAAAGTTCATTTAGTTCCAAACCCCCAGTCATGAGCAGACCTCTAGACCAGGGTGCTCACAGTCTCATCAAGTGGCCTTGAACCTTGCCAATGGGGGGGCATCCACAGCTTTACTGGGGAACCTATTCCAGTGTCTCACCACTCTGACAGTAAAGAATTTTTTTCTTAAGATCTGATTTAAACCTGCAATATTTCAGTTTGAAGCCATTCCCCCTTGGCCTGTGACTACATCCTTTTACAAAAAGTCCCTCTCCAGCTCTCCTGTACCCCTTTGGTACGGAGAGGTGTTCTAAGGTCTGCCCAGAGCCTCTCTTCTCTAGGCTGAACAGCTCCAACTCTCAGCCTGCCTTCATAGGAGAGGTGCTATAGTCCTGTGATCTACTTAGTGGCCCTTCTTTGGACTTGTCCCAACAAGTCCATGTCTTTCTTGTGTTGGGAATCCCAGAGCTGAATGTTTGTGTGGTGTCTCACAAGAGCAATGTGAAGGGGCAGAATCACCTCCCTTGCCCTGCTGGCCAGATTTATGGGCTGCAAGCACACACTGTCAGCTCAGGTTGAGCTTCTCATCCACCAAAACACAAAATCGTTTTCCTAAGAGTATTTTCTGTCCGTTCTCCACCAACCTTGTATTTGTGCTTGGGTTGCCACAACCAGGACCTTGCTCTTGGCTTTGTTGAACTTCATGAGATTTGTACAGTTTCACCTCTCAAATCTGTCCAGGTTCCTACCTGTACAGCATCCCTTCCCTCCAGTGTGTTGATCACATCATACAGATTGGTGTCATTGGCAGCCTTTCTGAGGGTGCGCTCAATCCCACTGTCTAAATGCCTTCTCCATGTCCTGGGTAAACAGGTCTTCTGTATCCTGTATCCCCCCTTGAAAGGACACATCTTTTCCCGAGTCTGTCTTTGATCACTGCCATACCTAAAGAACCTTTTCTTCCTTATCCTTGATGTCCTTTGCAAGATTTATTTCTGCCTGTGCTTTGGCTTTCTTAACCATCTCCCTTTGGACTTTTTGGACAGTTTCCCTGTATTCCTCCCATACTGCTTTTCCCTGCTTACACCCTCTGAAAGCTACCTGTTTAAGTTTCTCCAGGAGCTCCTTGTCCATCCATGCAGGCCTCTCAATTTTCTTTCTGGATTTTCTCTTTGTAGGGATGCATTGCACTTGAACCTGAAGGAGTCAACTCTTCAATATCATCCAGCTCTTTTAGGCCAATCTTTCCTCCACAGTTCTATCCCATGGTGCTCTTCAAAGGAGTTCCTTGAAGGTGCCAAAGTCTGCTGTCTTGTAGTCCAGGGTAGTGATCTTCTTCCCATTCTCCTCACTGCCCCAAGGACCTTAAAATCCACCACTTCATGATCACTGCAGCCCAGGCTGCCCTTGAGCTTCACATTCACCAGCCCTTCCTTGTTGGTGAGAACAAAATTCAGCATGGCACCTCTCCTTGTTGGCTCTTCTATCACTCAGAGAAGGCAGCTGTCGTCAGTGCATGCTAGAAACCTCCTGGATTGCCTGTGCCCTGCTGCAGTGCCCCTTCCTCTCTGGCATCTTCAGCTTTTGGGGTGGTCAGTGTTTCAGTTTGATTGGAAAAAGAAAAAGAAAAATTAAATGCATCACCATGTGATTGTGGTGTACTTAGGAGCCAGATGATAAGGGTATTGGGGTGGGGAAGAGCTTTATAAAGCTCCATGAATAATAATGATGCATATTTCCTTGTTCCATAGCAAATATTTAGCAGAATTTGTAATAGACTGCCTGTTTGTTGAACTTTGGATTTGCTTCAGATGAGAGGTTTCTGAAGTAGTTTCTGTTTCATTCTTCAGAGCGTGCAGTCCTGAGCACAGGCTCTTGCATCCCAGGTGCCTTAGGCATTGCTGAGCCTTCCCCTGCATCTCTCTGTGGCACGGCTCCTGACCCCAGCTCCAGCCTGATGTCAGGGTGTGTTAAGGGAAACACTGTCCTTTTCATCCAGGAAGCAAACTGCTTCTTTGGAAAGACAACCATATGCCTTCAGTTTAAGCTACTGCAGTCTTTTTTACATTCTCTGGTTTCTGCCGTAGCAACACTAGAACTAGCTGTTAACAAAAATGTATCTCTACCTGGAAAAACAAATTACACTGTTTGTATCTTACTGCCCTCCCGCATTTCCAATCAGTGCGAGTCGGGGCAGCAAGGGGGAACCGTGGGAAGTTCAGGCAGGTTGTTGTTGGAAGCTCATGTGGGCTAGTGCTTGGCGCCTTACTTTGTGCTGGTCAAGTGATGAAAACAAGGCTTGTCTTTGAACTGCATGAATTTTGAAAGACTGAACACAGGTACTGCTCAGAGCAGTTTGAATTGCAAGATATTGAATTGTGGGGTACTGAACTGCCTTTAACAGACATCTGCTGGGAGCTTACTGATGATTTTCTTCTCTGTGAAGTTTTGCACATTAAGCAATTGTTTGTATATTTTTGAAAATATACTCATAATGCATCAGAACCACAGCTTTCTGTATTCAGTATTCAAGCAGTATGCACAACATTGCTTGGTTGGCTTCTTAATATGCTGAGTCTGTATTTGATGATTTAGAAAATAATTTTCTTTTAACTGAAACAGCCAGAAAGCACCACATGTTCAGTTAACCACACCACAGAAAAACTCATACTGGATGTGTAAGTTTAATAAAAAAGGAGACAATGGAACACTAGTCCCAGAGTATAGTTTCACTTGAAAGTAGCATCTCCTCTGCCATATGCATTTTTTGAAATAGAATAAGATGCTGTCCTTTTAAAGCTTGGCTTTTTGGTCTTATGTATTGAAGTAGAGCTTTGTGGAATAGTAAGAAGCTCTTGGGGGGGTCACAAAAGCGGGAAATTACTTCAGAGGATGCTGTGTTCATAGAATAACTTTTTTGTCCTGTTCACTTGTGAAAGAATAACATAAATTTTAATCCAGATTAATTCAGAATCAGTCCTTCTAGGTATGCTAAGAAGTAGATGTGGTTTTATTAATGCAATGTTGATTTGGTAGCCATTTTTAAGCTATGTGAAAGAATACATTTTTTATTATGCCTTTTTAAACCATTAAATTTTTGCTTTTAAATTTCTGAATGAATATGAACACCCATGTGGTAGACAACAGTACTGCTGGCATTCTTAAATAGAGAAGAAATAAAATTAGATTGAGCGTACAAGGTCATAGCTTGTTATTTAAGGTAAGAGTGTGGTTTGGTACTGTTTCCCATCTCAGAATAATGTCTCTTGTGCAAATACTGCTGGCCAATTGATATTTTATATTTCTGAGAAAGCTAAACACAAAATGTTGTAGGAGATATTAAGGTAAATTTTTCATTGTCTCAAAAATATAGCATGGTTTAAATTGCCATTTTAAAGATTTTATCTTAGGTGCAGAGAGGAAAACTGTTTCTCATAAAGGAAGGCTAGGATTAAAGAGAGACTGAATAATTTGACTGCATATAGTGTGTGGATTCTACTTTATTGTTATCTGAGGAGAAATCCTGAGACTATTTAAACTATGCAGTATAGCGATAGCTTGAGCAATAGTAAGTTAAGTGCTAAATCTTGTAAATTCTTTGGACAAAACCTGTGTATTTCAGGGCTTATCTCTCCTTAAATCCATTTTGTAAAATGTCTAGAGTTGAAAAGAATAAAATACCTACAGTAATCAATTATCAACAATATAATAACAAAAAGAAGTACCACTATTAAGAACATTAAAATCATTGTCAATCATCATCATCATCTAGTCTTTAACCTCAAGATACTCTTTCTATTGAATAAAATTTCTAGACAAATGTATACAAAAGGCTTAATGTTAATATCAAGCAAACATATTTATAGTACTGTATAAATTATATAATAAATCTTTCTAAGCAAGATTTTACTCTTGACTGTAGGTAATCTTCAATTTTTATTTTTTTTTTACTTATTCAGAAAATAAATGCTAAGCTTCATGATGGAGTGTGTCAGCACTGCAAAGGTATCTTGGAGTGGCGAGTAAAATTCAGAAAGTACAAACTACTGACAAAACCTAAAAAATGGTGAGTGAAGATACTTTTTCTTAATTTTTGATTGTGTAGATTGTGAGCTTTGGGAAAATATTCTGGCTTTGGAAACTCACAAGAAGAAGCTGCTATCATGCAACGTTTTTCAAATGTGGAGTCTGCAATGACAACATAAAGGCAATGTTAATTTTCTAATTCATAAGTCTTTTATCTTAAGCTTTTGGGATGAAGACACAGATGAAAAGCAACTGCTTCTCTCTGCTGTTAAAACTGGTTGAACTGTGGACCTGTAAGTTTCCAAGACCATCAGTGTGTCCTCCTGAACAAAAAGTCAAACCTGACCTTGTTGTAACACAATTTTCTAAGGTCTTGTTTCATGTCTGTATTAGAGAGATCTGCACATCTCTCGACTTCTGTGCTTTGGTAATGTTTGCAATAAATGCATTTCATTACCTCTTAGCACGTTTGCTCCTTTTCTGTAGGAAATAATGATCCTAAATAGTAAATGCTGGCATTGTTTGCACAGAGTTCTGTATTGCATATACAGAATATATATGTATATAGGTATATCTGGTTTTGTATAACTGTACAACAAAGATGATAAATATTTCAGCCTATCACATATATAAAAATTATTTTAGTTTTCTGAAGGAGGTGCTCTCTGCTTCCTTCTTATTTGCTCAGTTGCAGGAGTCCTTACCCTCCTGTGCTATCAGACACAGAGTGCTCCAGCAATGAAACATTGAACTCGGAGAAACTCACAACTGGGTTGTGGTGCACAAGAGACCCAGGTTTGTCACAGTAGCTTGCATTTTGGTATTTGTGATATGTTTTGCCCTTTTGTGTAAAAAATACCTTATTGTGTAAAAGGCTTGCTGAATAAAAAATACACATTTTGTGCACCACAAAGTTGGATTTTGTAGTTTTTTAGCTCTTTCTCAAATGTCTATGTGCATCCTGTTTTTTTTTTCCCAAAGGGAAAAAAGCAGGCAGAATTCCCATGTAAATCATGGAAGCACTGGAAGTAGAAAAAGTGGCACTGTAGAACAGCAGCTTGTAACAGAATATGTTATGTTCTCCCTCATATTTTTGAACGAGGAAACTGTGCTTCAGAGTATTCTGGCTTTACAGGTCATGATTTCTAGGCTAGCAGTACAATGGCTGGGTGAGCCACTGTTCTGAGATTACAAGATTGTGAAAATTTTCAACAGATGAAGCTTCTGGGTGAAGGAAAAGCTTAATAAACATTAAAAATGTGACAGTTAAAAAAGAAGAAAAGAAAAGAAAGAAAAATAATTCTTTCTATCACAAAAGATGGGAATGGAGAACTTCTCTGTACCTCAACTTATTTTTATTTTTTTAACATCTTTAAGATTATGAGTGTTAGTACAACCACAAGTTTTCTGTACCTTACGTGTATTTTGAGCATTTAATTATTAGAAGGTAAGCTAATTTTTAAAAAGTATATAAATTTGCCTCACATTGGTAGTCCCCCTGTTTAGTATGAACAAGTTTGGGAAGAACTTTTGAGGGCATGAGAACCAAGAAAACTACTTTCAAGACAGTAGCATTACATAAGGTATATTGTTCTGGGTTATGTTTTCCAGATATACAAGGCTTTAGAAATGTCAGCTGAATGTTAATCCACAGAATTTTTGAAATTGCTAAGTCTACAGGATTTTATCGTATTTTCAAAAAGAATAGCCCATGCCCTCTGCCTTATTAGATTGAGGATTTATTTGTTGAGAAGCCTGTTCCATGCAGCCTTGTGTTCACAGAAAACAAAGTCTAGCACTGACTAGTTTATACTCTGAGAAGTTCAAGAGGAAGTCATTGCAGTGTTTGAACTGAAAGCTTTTTATTTGTAAAGTCCATGTACTTTTTTATACCATATGCTACTTTTATCATTAAACCAGAGGTTATGCAACTTCTAAAATAAAAACTACCTAGTGAAATGAATGGAAATGTTTCTTTTCTCAACTTAAATATAAAATTCTTGATCTAATATTTCTTTTTTGGTACTTGTTTTAGTAATTCTTCCTGAGAAAAGTATGGGGGAAGTGTGAACTGCAATGATTTTGATAATGCTACTTGATAAAATACCGTTTCATTTGAAACCAGCCTAAAATGTGTTGTTCCTCTTTTGTGGAGTATTTGTTCCTCTTTTGTATATTTGTGTATTGTATCTGAACACAGAATGTTAGTAAGTGTTCACAATATTTTTTTACTCATGTTTTTTTTTCTTTTCACAGTGTGAAGTGCCTTCAGAAGACTGTAAAAGATCCTTATCATATCATTTGTCGACCATGTGCTGGTAAACTAGAAATTTGTGCTAAATGTGGGAAGCAAGAAGAAATAGTAATTCCGTAAGTAGCTCATAGGGGACATAGTTTCAGTCCTGTACTGATAATTCCCATTGTAATAAGCCTTGCTTGGAAACTGCCAAGGAGTTGTTGTACTTTATGCATATTCTCAATAATCCCAACCTAAGTCAGTAGGAGTTGTTTTCTTTGCTTTGTTCAGATGAAACTAGTGGTGAAATGTTTATTGATGTTAGTGGGGCTGAGCCAAAAAACATCCCACTTGCATAAGACATTTTAACACCAACGGGTAAATTGTGTATCTTCTTAAGAAAAAAGCACTTCAAAACAGGTCTTGGTGTAGAGCATCGTAAAATATACACAAACCACTTGGCTGTTTACACTTTGTCTGCCACTTGATAATTCAGTTACTAGTGAACAAAAGGACTGACTAAACAAGGACTGATACTGAGCACAGTTACCACAATATATTTAGCTGGCTTTTGACTTCTTTACTGGCATTCTCTCTTTATTGAGCATGATACACAAAATATTAATTCACTAGTTTGTGACAACAATCCAGCAGTTGCTTACTTGGTCAAGCTGTTCAAATTTTATTTTTCTTTCTTTACAGTCTCTTCTGTACTCAGTAGTTTTTAATGCATACTTTATTGTGTTTTATGTTCCTCCTATTTAGTGTGAAGTAACTTTAGGGACTTTTGTTGCCCCTCTCTTCCTTCTTACAACCTCCTGCCATCTTCCATTCTGTATTGGGATGGAATGTCAGGAGGATATTCTATCCCCTGTCCCATTTCTGTTTTAGTTCCAGAAGTGGGTGGTAATAACATCCCTTTTGTTTTCTACAGGATTGATAAAGGACAAGACAGAATTGAGAGTGAGACTTCTAAAAATGGCCAAGAGAGCAGTAAATTGAAGGATGAGCTGGATTTTGATACAAATTTCAGTAGTGCAGACAGTGATGAAGATTCTGATGTGCTTGAAGAACGATTAAAAAGTATGAATTTTGAAACGACAGAGATCTAAGAGGTTGTGTTTTTACAAGAGATTATATGCAACCAATGCCTGCCTTAAACTGCTCCAAGCCCTGATTTGACATCTGAGGTCCATGTATGAAAATGTTGGCACTGTGTATGATGATGATGCATGTGGGGATTTGTATTAATACACATTTCTGTGTATTAGGAACAGAATTTCTTTGAAAATATTCAGAAATTCTATTTGTAAGCATAGTTATTTATTTCATGCATGTGACATCTTCCTGTTTTTATGGAATAAAGCCTCTTTGTGTAATTGCTTGAAATTCAGTATTATATGACCATTGGAAATACTATTGCTACCTGGATATCTACATGGAATTCCAGAATAAACACAGGTAGGAAGAACTAAAGCAGCTGTAATGGTTTTCTGAAGGAAGAACTTGCAACATTCTGTCAATGAGTTTCCAAATGGGGTCTTTCCCTTATGCCTGGGATGTTTCATTGTTTTCTTTTTTTTTTTTCTGCAAAAAAGAAATGAGTGCATAAATGCCATCACCAATACAGTTCGTGAACAGTTAATGCTTATTTACCATGTATAAGTATGCATTCCAGATTTGTGACCTTGTTGCTACCAATATTTTGTAGAGAAAAAACATGCAGACTTTAGAATTTCTCAAAACTGGTCTCATGGTTTCTTTTCATTTTCAGAATTCCAAGATCCACCTGGATCTGATGTAGTTTTCTCTGATATGAAAAGACTTGCATAGTGGAGTATGGCTTATAGAGCTTATATTACTCCCTTCCCAGTTTCTGTTCCATTGTTGATTAGGCTATACAAAGAACTTAACTGAAGTTGCAGTAACTGTCTTTACTGGGTTCAGGATGGTGTGATTCCTTCTATATTGTCCTCTTGCTCTTTATACTTAACTGACAGTATATATAGACATTAACCTGTGACAGTATGCTATGCCACATATACTTTGGTACTTTGCCTCATTTGCAGTAGTGAGCATGGAAAAACTTGTTTCTCAAACTATGTTTTTCAAGTGCTCTGTGAGGAAATTCATCTCTGAGATTGTTACCCATCCCTGGATTGGAATTAAAGAAATACTGAAACTTAATCTTTTAAGTGCAGATAGGCACCCCATGTCTGTCCTGTGAAGCTGGAGAACACCTAGAGGGGTTCAGTGGCAGAAAAAGAGGTTGTCAGGTGTGTTCAGAAGTGTTGAATCTGAAGGTCATGTTTCACTGACAGGTAAGTCCTCCCAACAGGACAGCAGTGACATCTGACTTAGTGTCACATCTGTTGCCCTGCCAGTTGACGTCAACAAGGGCAGAGTAAACAAGGAATATCCCATGCACACATGTGCTGCAGATGACCAGGTAGTACAGTGGGTAGAAGGAAGTTAATAAGTAATCTGGATTTAGCTTCAGAAAGGGTCTCTCTGAAGGGGAAAGAATGACTGTCACCAAAACTGAACTCGGCTTTTAAAAATTACATATGTATGGGAAGTGTTCTTCCACTTGGAAAAAATTATAACAGCCTTGTCCTTTGTCAAAAGGTGAAAGGAAATCCTGGAATGGTAGGAAAATATGATGGAACTGGCAGGAGCTGTACAATGAAAAAATAAGGTGAAGAATTCTCTTCTCATAGTGGTGACACAGCCTGTCAGTACCAGGAGTGAGCAGAGCAACAGAGATAAACAGTGTGTTGCGACACAGTGCAAAAATGTTTGTACAGAGGGAAAGTCCTCTGGTCTTCATGCCACACTCCTGCTGCTTTGTTTGGAGCTTGTACTAGAGCTGATGACACTTTGCTGTGTGTGAGCACAGTTACAGAGGTGGCTGGCTGGTGTTAGTCCAGCCTATCTAAAGACAGTTTTTGGTTCTGGCAAGCCTTCTGTCTTTGTTTGTAACTGTGGTTAAAAGAAGTCATTTCTGTTCCATGTTAAACACTGTTTAACATGGTGGTTGTGAGTCAGCTTACAAAATGGCAGCATCATAAGGGAAAAGGAATTTGCATTTTACTGAAGACACTTCTAATAGCAGTAAAAGGAACAATTGTAATTTTCTTGTTTAATTTCGATTGAAAATTAGAATATATTTGGAACTGCATTAAGCTATTAAAATTCATAAGAGTTCTGAATAGCAGGGGTTTGGTTTTGTACCTTCTTGGCGAACTTATTGAACAGAGGATAATGCAGGAGCGGGATCTCTTTAAATGCTGATCTTCAGTAAAATAAAGAAATGAGAATATTTTTTAAAAAGAAAGGAGGTCAAAAGTCAGCAAAGTTTTTTTAGATCTTCAGGATAGTCATATAAATGGAATAATTTTCAGAGGTTTTTAATTGAGATTATGAAACCATTCTACCTCTTCCTTCACAAATTGTAATGAATTGGTGTCTAAATATTAGAGGAAATAAAAATACCACAGTGCCTGTGGGGTACTGAGCTGCAGTTTAAACAGTATGAATGGTTGAGGGTTTCAGAATTTGTCCAGACCTTGCAGTGTCTCGCCAAATACATTACTGAAGAAGAAAATGGTAGATGTTAATTAGTCATCTGAAGAATACTTGGTGCATCACTAGTGATGCAGTGATGTTGCTGACAGTTGAGTTCCTGTTACCAGATTGCCCTTAGGAGTGTCATTTGTCATGACTCAACACTGAAGTAATTAGTTAGATAGTAGACTGCCGGTATGTGTGAGGTAGCATGCCAGATGATTCTTAATCCACAAGGGGAAATGCTCATCATAGGCTGGAGCTGCCAGAACTCGACATGGTTGACTCATACACGTTTCTGGAAATCAAATTGCCATGTATAAGGATTTCTTAAGACAACCTGGATTCATTGCATTATGAGAAGAGTCTGATATGGACACAGTGCTACGTCCTAGCACAATTCCTTAATGATCTCTCAAAGTTCACAGGCATCTCTGAGACATCCTATCATCAAATGTTTTGAAGGATCACGTGATGCAAAAAACATTTGCCCCATGATTTACGTCCAGTTTTGCATGGGCTGGGCTCTTCTTGTCTTGGCTACTGATTAATCTGTATTCCTCTATAATACTCTAATAATACCAGCCTCTGAAGGTTTATAGGACTACCGGTTAATTAAGAAAAATACAGCTTGCTTTCTCCCTATAATGGGCATGTACTTGGATGTTGAGATGTAAATCATAGCATTAGCAAGGAAAATAGAAGAAAATGTAGCAGGTCATCGAATGTGAGCCACCTTGTAAACCTCTAGCCCTATAATTATGTATGTTTTCTTTGTTTAGGAGTTCTCCTAAGTAAATGTATGCCGGTAGAAAATGCAAAACTAAGTGCTTATTGGAAGCGTCAGCCTGAGTTAGAGAGTTAATGAGGAAAGCTTTGTAAGTGACACGGAGAGATGCTTTTCATTATCAGCTCTTTAGGGAGCTGCTCACGAAAACTGCCAGCCTTTCACTTAATTCTTCTGCCTACCTGGCATCTGAAAGCTAATACAATTCAAAATTCCTTGTGAAAAAGAAGGTATGAACTCTGCTCATCATATACAGTGAGTTTGTAAAGTAGGTTCCTGAACTTTGAAACAGCTGAAGTGAGCTCTTTCTATGGCTTGGTGACACATTCACAGACAAATTACCTGTAACAGACTAGAAATAAAATATTTGGCTTATTTCAGGTAGCAGACTTTTCTGTTGGAGCCCCTAAAATAGTCAAGATGAAATCACATAAACGTGATTTTTTTTTTTTTTTTTCTGAAGTCAATGAGAAAATACCTATTTGTAATAATAGGGGCAATACTCCTAATTTAGTCATCAATGGTAAACTTGAATTTGAGGACATAAAAGCAGGAGACAAAAGCATTAAGATTTTACCTGGATCTCTCCTTGCATTTGCCTCTGACATAACTTCAGAAACCCAAATTGAAGGGATCAGATATATTCTTATAAGTGCTTTGAAAACAGCACCAAATACTTTAATAATTTGTTTTCGAACTGCAACAGAGAAGACCGTGTTTTATACAAAAACAAAGCAAAAAAAAAGGGTTTATGCCTGTTACACAATGGCAGCACTCACTTGAAATCTCTCTTTTTAGCTCATCTTGCATTTCTGGGCCTCAAGATTGTATTATCTCTAATTATTGCACTGGACTGGCAGTTTCCTTAATTTATGTGAGCAAATATGACACGTATCAAAACTAAATATGAAAAGTATCCAATGTTTAATTATTCTAAAATGTATCAGCATGCAAACTTGTAGAATTTATTGAATAATACATAGTTGCAAAGCTACATGTGTAACAGTTTGAAGTTTTTTTTTCCCATTTTTTTTTTAATCTTCTTGAGTATTTTGTTCCTTTTAGAGTTATTTTGTATCATCTTCCAACAGCCACAGCTCTGTGGAAGTTCCTTGCTATCATGAGAGCTGATACAGCCTCTGACTGTCATCAACAAGATATTACTCCCGGTTATTCCCAGGAGAAGGAACAGAATCGATGCCAGAACCATAAAACAAACTGCTCTGCTTTGTGGGTCCTCCTTGAGATTGGGCTGCACAGGCTTCATCAGACACAGGGGAAGCTGGTAGATCAGCTTCTCAGAAGCAACAACTCCATAGCACCCCCACTACCAAAACCCTGCCATGAAAACCCAACACGAAGTGGTAACGCTTGTGAGATGTGTGTGAAATGAAATAAAGCCATGGGTCTTGGGAGAAAAGATGAAAAGGCCCTACAAAGTGTTTTTATAGTACTGGAGAAAGGTGGAATAATCCCAAACCTTCTGTATCCAAGGAAAAACAAGCCCCATAAAACCAGACAACTTCTTTTAAGCAACAGCAGATTTACTATTGCCTACATGACAAAGATTTTTTTAATCTCTCTGAAAACAGCTAATATCTCATTCTCCAAAGAAAATAACTCTTCAGTTGCAGCTTAGTCTTTCTGACAATAAGTTAGTGATGGAACCTTCCAGAATGGAACAAGCTTGTACCTGCATTAATTAAAGTCATAATACAATCTTTATGTTATAAAACTTATCTTATGCTTTAAAAAGAACACAAGAAATTTGTCTAGAGAATGTCTAGAAAGACTAAAAAGCTATTGCCATAATCTACCCATTTTAGGCAATTGTTACCTTAAGATTTAAGCCATCACAAAACTGTGCAGTGACCAGAGCCTCTAAGCTATGATTTTTACTGCGTTTCAGCAGGAAGTTTTCCTCAATTTCCAGTTTTTGTACTATTAACTACTATAGTTACTCTGTAACTATATGAGTTGCAAGTTGCATTTGGGTATTAGTAGTTCTGATACTATGACTTCTCCTTTCAAGAAAGAATTGCATTTTGGGTCACCACATCTAACTAGTTGCTTCTTTCTCATCCTCATGATTGCACCTAAGGTCTACAGGACCAAGTACAGGTAGAGGCTGTCTATGTTACTTAAAAAAATCACGTTAGACACACTCCCCCCAAAAAAACAAACCCAAAAAACAAAACCTGAAATGAAACAAAATGAAACCCAAAACAAAAAGCAAACAAACAAAACCAAAAACAAACCAAACAAAAATCCAAACAAAACCAAACAAACCCAAAAACAAGCAAACAAAACAATAACATCCCCCCTCCCCTGCTGTAGCACTTACCCAGGACACTCAGAATGAATCCTGTTGTGCATTCTTTTCCCTTGCCACTAATGTGTGCTACTAATGAGAACAATGTGTGGTTCTAGAGGAATGGTAATGCATCTGGTTTAGTCTTTAAATGGAGAAAAGGGCCTCTGTCAAATATCTGATGGTGTCAAGCAGGGCTGTCCAACCAAGTTTGTCCAAAATGCCATTTAGAGGCAGAGGGTGGGGGGAAGGTGGGAAGAAGGGGAAGAGTGTGTGGCAGAAAACAACTTGTGAGTATGAAAGTACAGAAGTTCAGCCTGCACCTGCCTCTCTTCATCTCTGTAGTCTTCAGCTGCCACTGTAATGTGCATGGAAATTATTCCATATAATAAACCTAGAGATTTATCATAATTAGCCTGAAAACAAGTTGTTGTCTCTTGCCTCCCAGCATGTCAACCGTGGTTTTCAGCAGGTTCCAAGGAATTAATTACCTTGTTGCTGTTTGAAATAGCTTAACTTTTGTAGAAATGAAAGCAATTTAAAGGAGACATTACAAAGGACAGTAATTACCATTCAGTACTTGTTCCTGGGGTCTAGATGGAAATGATCTAAAAAAGAGTGATTCAGATTAAGAATCCCACTCATAGAACTGAAGCTAGACCTTCACAGTGACAAAACACAGTTATCACTAATTTACCTTTGTAATTTGATAAACCTTTTTGTGAGATTTTGCTTGGGATTTTTCAGGGGGTTCAGGGGATGTTTTGGTTTTCTTTATATTAAAGCATTTTAACATTAGCTATCCTGTTGAGTGTTGTTCTTCACAGAGCTACTGCTTAATAGCTGTAGCTCTGTGTTTTGTTTGTCTGCATCTGGGGAATGTGTTGTGGCTCAACCTGAGCCAGCAGTCAAGCCCCAGGCAGCTGCTTACTCACTGCCCCACCCGCAGGATTGGGGAGAGAATCAGAAGGGGAAAGGCTAGGAAACTCGTGGGGTGAGATAAAGACAACTTGATAGGGAAAGCAAAACTCACACACACAAGCAAAGCCAAGTGAGGAATGACTTGACTGCTCCCCACAGGCAGGCCGGTGTTCAGCCATCTGCAGGAGAGCAGGGTCCCATCACCTGTGATGGTGACTTGGGAAGACAAACACCATCACTCCAAATGTCCTGCCTTTCTCCTTCTTCCCCCTACTTTATATGCTGAGGATGATGGTCTGGAATATCCCTTTTGGGGATGTCACTTTGGGTCACCTGTTCTGGCTCTGTTTCCTCCCAGTCTTCCATGCACCCCTGCCTTACCACTGTGGCAGAATGAAGAGCAGAAGGGGCCTTGGCTCTGTGTAACCTCTGCTCAGAAATGACAACCATCTCTGTGTTATCAACCCTGTGTTCAGCATAAACCCCAAACAGCCCCATGACAGCCACTGTAAAGAAAATTAATTCTACCCCAGCTGAAACTAGGACAGAATGCTATGCTCCTTCTTAAAGGTAAATGATGTTACAAGAGAGCTTGATTTACTGATCTTGAGTAAACTATACTGGTAGTTAAATATATCTTCCCTAATTGATTTGACATCAAGATAGCCCTATGGGCTTCATGTTTGACACACTTTAATGAAGAATTAGGTTTGAATTTTTTCATTTACATTTAGAGGACTGCTTTGCTGTTTCATTGTAGAGAAGGCCCCCAAGTCTATGTGACAGTTTTTGCTTCGGAGTATAATGTAAGCATAAATCATCTAGAGATGCACAAAGTCACAGAACCTTTTTTTTTTAATTTTTTTTTTTCCCTCACTTAGTAAGTGTGGAATGAAGAAAGCAGTACTGAAAATACCCCCTGTGTTTGCAAACTGGAACATTTGTTTGTCAGTGCCAAAGTACAGCCTTTCTATTGCTGCTTTTACCGACGTCCTCACGTTCTCTCTCGAAAAAGCTACCTTGCAACACCAGGTGTCACTCTAACAAAGTGAAAAAGTTCGCTTGCAAGTTAGCTTCACTGCTCGGTGATACACCAGGCTGGGTATCTCGAGAGGGCTTTGCTTTCAGCCCCCAGAGCTGTCTGCCCAGCTTTTATCTCACAGGGATGAGGCTCCCCTTGATCTGTGCACTGAGCTGCCACCCAGACCATCTACACTTCTAGCGAGCTCCAGAGGGGAGGAGGTTGGAATCAAGGGCAGATACCTGAGCTGGAAATCCTGTTTTTTATGTGAAGTCTGTTTTTAGGAAAAGCTTAAAAGGCTGTACTTGCCAACCTGGCTAACCCACCTGCAGCTTCAGTAGCACAAGTAGGCAAGTGCTGAGTCTCCAAAAGTCAGAGCTAATGACCTCATATTGTATGTTGGCCTCTTGTAATGTGAATATTTATTTACATTACAAATACACAAATAAAATAAAACCCAAACCAAACAACCGAACACTGCACAAACAATAAATTATACAAATCAAATTATTACATTTAGTTAGACTAAGATCAACTCATTAATTTCCCTAGAAATCTTGGAGAATCTGGTGTAGGGTTGCTGAGAGAGAAAGAAGCCCGAAAATGAAAAAGTACTGCCAGCAAATGATATTTAACTGAGAGCTCTCATTTTCCACAGCAGCTTCTCAGGAGCACACCTGCACCCCTACTGCTAGTTGAGAGGACATGGAGATGTGTGTCATGACCAACACAATTTTTAGCTTTCTCTTTAGTGAGCAAAAAAGAAAAAAAAGAAAAAAAAAAAAAAGGTGTAGGTAAAAAAGAAAAGTCTGCCTTCCTGTAATGAATTCCTTCTCAAAAGTTACCTGCTCATTTACCATGGTGGACCAGCCATAACTAAGAACCAAATGCTCACACAGCTGATTGCTAGCTGCTTGCTCTGCAGCATGGGAAGAGGAAGGAGAATGGCAAGGAGACTTGTGAGATAATTACAGCTTAATAGAGACAGCAAATTGTGACCCAACCATAAATCTAATCCTAACCCTTAAAATAAAATATTAAGTAAAAAACGGGTGTTGGGGCAGTGCAAATCAAAAAGAGAAATTCACTTGCGACTTCCAGGAGCTGTTTAGCTGCTTCCAGAAAAGCAGGGCTTTGTCATGAGTAATACTTGGCTGCTGTGAAGAAGGTCGGCTCCATGTCAACCAGACCCAATGCATTCACATACTGATTGTGCTTTCTGAATTGTTTCCATGTCACAACAAACTCAGCTCTGAGTGCCAAAAATATGAATTATTGTAAAACTTTCAGTGCAGACCTTTGTTGACACACACTGAACAAGTTTGTAAGAAACTATATCAACAATACACCTGGGGATCCATATATACCAATCTAATTAAATGTTTGCCTCGCACTAAAAGTAAGTCATTGTGTTCACTAAGGGGTATTATGCATGATAATCAGTTCTTTCCTTGAAAGACAGATTTGAACAAGTACTTTAAAAAGAATGCCTTCTTCATTAGTCAGTAATTGGAAGACTGTCAACAAAAAATACGTGTAAGGTGCTGAATATTTAGGATTGGGTTATTTGGAATCATTTGAGAACAGCAGCAACATCTGAGTTTGTGGTTTGTCTCTTTCTCTTTGGAAGGTTCTGAGTCCCTTCACTTAATGAATGTGTGTGTGTGTATGTTCTGAAGAATGTTGAGTTTGAGAGTGGTCATGAGAGGGACAAGGTACAATCATAGGTGCTTAGGAATAGAGACTTGAAAACTACTAATTGGCCACTACTCCTCAGAGGTTTTCAGAGCTCCTTATTTCTTTCACAACTGATTTCTGACTTTGACTGGTGATCTCTAGCAGATAACCATGTGCATGAGAGCATTCAAATCCATGCCAGCATGTTGTTTTATTTAGTATTAAAGATCTGTATTACTGTAGAGCAGCTTTGTAGAGCAGCTTTATAGAGCAGCTTTATAGAGCAGCACTGCACCAGGTTTCTTTCTGAAGTACTAAAGGACTTTCTGAGGCATATGATATTGTTCATTTATCTCAGGTGCCCTGTTTTTTTGGCTGCATTAGTGTTAGTTTTCTTCCTAGCAGTTGATACAGTGCAGTGGTTTTGGTTTATGCTTTTGAAAGAAAGAAGGGTTTAAAGGGTTTAACATCAGCCAGCAATGAAGGCTTCTTCCCACCTCTCTTTCCCCCTGACTTTCTGGTGGCATAAGGGAGAAAATGAGAGTTAAAAATAAATGCATGGATAGAGATAAAGACAGTGTAAAATGTACAGCAAAAGGTAAAGAGAAAGGTAAAGCAAAAGCCACATACACAAGGAAAGAAAAACAAGGAATTAGTTTACTGCTTCCCATGGGCAGGCAGGTGTTCATCCCTCTCCAACAGACCAGGGCCCCATTACAGGTGATGGTGACTTGGGAAGACAAATTCCATCACTCCAAATGTCCCTTACTTCCTCTTTCTGCCTCCACTTCACATACTGATATGGTATGGAATATCTCTTGGGTCAGCTGGGGTCAGTTGTCCTGGTGGTGTCCTTTCCCCAGCCTCCTCTCTGGCTGGGTGGGGTGAGAAACAGAAAAGACCCTGGTCCTATGTAAGCACTGCATCAAATCCAGACTGTATAAAAATCAGTGGGAATCTTAGCACTAAATAAAATGGTGTCTGGACCTGACATTTTCAAATTTCTACTGTGCTAAAGGTGATTTTGAATACAAAGCCTTCTGCATTGTAGGCACTCAAATCAAAACTTGCTCCTGCTGAGAAGACCTTGTGGTTCACATGGAATCTCACTATAATGAGATGATTCACAAGCATATCCACAAATGCTTGTTTATTGAAATTAGTCACACAGAGGCTGTTTTGAAAAGCTATTATAGCTGTGTATATTTCTGATGTGAATTTTTCTCGCTGGAAAGGCCATTGTACCTAAAGAGGTCTTAAGGTATCAAATAAGGTAGATTTGGGGGTAAAGCTCTTTTCAGGCCAATTCTACCCTGTTCATCCCAAAAGTGAATTCTCTAACCCAAATCTCGGGAGCTGAATGATTCATCTTCCAATGGTGTAAGACAGGTGGACACAGAGGAGCTGGATAAGACAGCTACCAGCAATTCTGTTTTTCTAGACTTTTCTCAGGCAGAGCTAAAGATTTCAAAAACATCCTTCCTCTGCTAACTTGACTGTTTTTTGACTCTGAGGGTATTTTGTGGATTGAAAACAAAATAGATGAAATTTAACAGCATCTGTTAAATCTTCCCTAAATTCCCCCATAATTTTTTTGTTGGAAACTTAAATGATTTCTATGGTAACAGAAGAAGAGTGTTTCTAAATTTAAAACATCACATTGTGGGTGGGCATCAGTGCTCTTCTCTGCTGAAAGATATTTGCAATTGAACCATTATAGGTAAAGTCTAAGATTTGCTTAAAACAAATGATGTTTTGTTATATTGTTTTACTTTTTAGGGCAGATACAACAGTCAAAAAGTTAATTTTTGTTCACAATTTAGCTCATGAATCACTTGCCTTGGCTGCAGTAAATGTGGTGACTGGATTAGCTGCAGCCAGTAGTGTTCAGGTGTCAAGAACTCATCCTTTAAATAATGTAAATCATTGAAGTGTCAAAATCAAATGTCTGGTCACAATCACAACTGATGACTTCACTATAGTTTAATCATGAATTACAATGTGAGAATTTGTAATTAAAGACCAAATCAAGAGCATGAAATGAAAACACACTTGAAAGCTACAACTTTCACAACACTGTTCTCAGTAATGTACCAATATTGAATTAAATGAGGTAAAATTAATATTCGTTATAGCAGAAAAATATCTAAGTGTTCTTGACACCTAATCTAAGTAGGCATATCCCCAGTACTTTCTGAAATGGATAATGTAGTGACTAGATCTCTGTTAAAAGTTGAAAGCAGGTTTTTTTCTGATGAATATTTGAATTTGACCCACAGTGTTTCCTGAATTGCAAGAGAGTCTGCAGTAAAGGGTACAGGCCATCATGTAAAGTAAATTATATATGGAACAAAGTAAAGTGGGTAGATACGGAAAAAGACAGGTTTTGTAAAGAGATCTAATATAACATTTTAGGAGTTGTATGTTACATTGGAAAATCTCTGTCTGAAAGCTCTTACTGGTATACATAAAGTCACACAGATAGAATGATTTGGGTTGGAAGGGACCTTAAAAAAACATCTAGTTACAACCCCTCTAACATGGGCTGGGACACCTTCCTCTCCCAGAACTACCAGCTCTTTTCCTTCCTAATTAGGGGTGAGTGGATGAGACAATGGACAGTGACAATGGACAAGAAGAGAGAAATCATGTCCTTTCCTACTGTTTTCAATAACATTTTCCTAATCATATTTTTCAGACGCTGCCTTCATTCCTAGCAATTTCTTTCCCTGATGCAAAAACAGCTACAAGGTCAAACAGATCAATGCAGAAGGCCTAGAAAATATTCCTTGCACCACAAAACACTTGCTTTAAGAGGTAAGTAGTCCTCATGGCCTTGTGCTAGCAAACAACTGGAGTCTTAATTCACCTTCTGAAAAATATCAAATTCATCTTTTGTGCCACCTTAAAAAACCCCAACAAACCCACTTTGACTCTGACTTGGTCAGTTCATTTTTTACAATTGCTATTTGCAGAGTGCAGAAATTAATTACTCTGATTAATATCTATGGTATTTCACATCAAATGCAGGCCTGTTTCTTTGAACAGTCTTACTGAAGTGGGTCCAACTCAATACACAATATAGTTTCAACAAGGCAGGCCAGTTTGAAGATATAAATTATACATTCCCTCCCTGTTTCTGGCTTAGAAGCAAGTTACCATGGTGACTGGAAAAGCTTAACTTCTGCACAGATTCTGAGATTGTCACCTTTCACAGCTTTATTCCCTTCTTAACCCCCAAAAAGAATTACCTTGCCAAAATAACTTCATTGCTTCATAAAGTGATGCCAATAGAAAAGCTTGCAGTTCAGCCTAACTCCAAACTGCTGCTGTTGTATCACACAGCAGGTTATCTCTAATCTCCTGTCTACAGGGCAGCTCTGATGACAAACTGGGGAAAAAAAAGCTGACCAAAGAAGTCCAAAGGACATTCTCCATATGTAAGATAAGACTTTCAAAAACACCCCTGTGCCTGGGGAGCCTGGTCTGTGCTGACTCCTTGACACATGAAGCTTAGTGTTGTTGCCTGTGCAGCTCACCCAGCTGGCACAGGGTCAGCCAAAGCTCAGCAGGGCTGTACCCAGCCTCAGAAGTATCTCCAGGATCACCACTGCTTGGAAAGGCCAGGAGGGAGTCAGTGCCCAGAGGAGACAGAATGGCGGCTGCTGGTGGTGCAAGGAACCCCTTGCTCCCAGTTCCTATCAAGCTGTAACACTGCCAGCACCACCAGCCACCCTGAGCAGCCCCTGCCCAGTGAAGGGCAGCATCTCGTTTTGTCTGGGGCTGCACCATGAGCTGTCTTCACCCCAACACCCTAACACCCTCAGCTATCACCCTAACACTGACAAATACTCCCCCAAAAATTGTTCTTCTGTAGGTCTGACATTTACAGCATGTACATCAACCTGGACTGTGCATGGTCCTGCTATGAAATATCATGGCCTGATCTCCACATCTTCCATCTCACTATAAACACATAAAGACGGGTATATCTCATCAGTAGATGACCTGTGTTAGCTTAAAATGAGTATGTCCATAAATCATTCTTACCATAAAGGGATTTCTGCTAGCGAGGTGCTCTGCTTGCAGGAAGTGCACTGAGATAGATCACTTTGTGGAGCTCTGTCTGAGAAAACTGGAGCAGTAAGAGTTCCACCTGATTAGCTGCTCTTGGATCATTATGAGGGCTGAGATCAGCCTTTGAGAAAGAGTCTTCCTTTTTTTTTTTCCTTGCTTGTATATGTTGTGTACTTTTTCTAAGTGTAAAGAAGGTACTTTGGCATGTATTTATACTCAAAACCATACATTCTCTTAGTTCTTCAGTTTCAGCTGGTTAATCTGAAAATATGTCTTGTTTTACAAAGCCTTGTCAAAAAGAAGAAACTCAAGTATCAAGATAGACAGGGCACCATTTTCCAAAATCATTTTGCAAAGAAGCCTCCAGATCTTTAATTACTTTTGGTATACACCCATTCTGAAAAAATGAGAAAAAACTTGAAGCAAGGTTGGAACAAATATCCCATAGTTATTCCGTTGTGAATCTATACAACACATTTCTTTGAACTGGTTCAGTACAGCTCTTTTGAGAAAGATCAAAAGTTCACTCAACTATATTTCATGGAACAAAGTCCCAGCTGAGGAGAAAACTTGCATTTTGAGTGTCTGCTAGACTGTGATAGCAAAATGGAAATGGAGGCTGCCTGTTTCTGTAATCCAGATCTAGTTTTAAAACTAAAAGTGCTCATCTCTGCAGGGCTGTGACTATTAACACCGGAGCTGGACATAATGCCAGATTAGCGTGCTTTGATGGAAAGTGAGAAACAGAGGAATGCTGCTGCTAGCTATAAGATGTTTTCCTGAACGTGCAGTAAATCACACCCACAATATTCCAGGGATTCTCTGGACTGTTGATGAAAAAATGTTTTTTGTTATTGTAGTAATAGGAGCATATTAAATTTTCCTTCCTTTGCTGCTGGCAAATGTAAACTCAATTTTGTAGCAGAAAGAACTAGTGGTAAGAAAAGATGGTGGGGAGCTCAGTGTGACTTTGAGGGATCTGAGGAGGATTTTGGGGTCCAGTCAGGATAAAAAAGATTTCTTTCTTCCAAATATGTGTTATGAGCAGAGTCCTGGTTTGGGGGGATGAGCTGATGACAAACTCGCCTTGACTACACCCAAAATGGTGTTGAGTAAAACTGAGGATGCACAAGCTTGCATAAAATAAGGGAGATAAACTGAAGTCTCATTCTTTTTGTCAAACCCTACCAGCCCCAAGCTAGGATTTTTTCTAGAAACACTTACTATTGCCTGGTTCCCTTCTTGATTTTGGCTACGCTGTTCCCTGACACAGTCATCACTGATCTTCCCAAAAGTTAAATCACCAGGTGAGACAGGCCATCCATCTGAAACTGCAGTTCTTTTCTTATTTTTTTGTTTATAGTGCAAGCTGCTTTGGAGATTACAATATTGTTTTAATCCTTACAGTTAACAAATGCAATGCGTGACATGCCCTTTAACATTTCTGTGGTGTGATACCCAACAAAAGACAACTCAAACAATACTTGGAATTAAAAAAAAAACAATTGAAAGTACTCAGCATTTTAAATCCTCTAGCCTATAGGTGTTCCAGTTATTTTGTGTGGAGACGGAAGACTGATCTCTTCCTCTTCAATTTAAACAAAGTTGAAGTAGTTTTTGAGATGTATAATAAGACCTTTTTCTAAGAAGTAGAAACCCTTTTTTTTTCTTTTGCCATACTCCCTGATCTGTAATTTTAAAAAATGTATTTAGATTGATCCCATAAATTTTAAATAATTTTGTTGGTGTTTGAATTAATGATGTTATGTTTTTCTCTACCAAACATGCATGGATGAATTTGATTAATGAAAAGGGATTTAAAGGGATGAGTCAGAGAACAAAATATGTTAACTCAGAAAACCTGTGCTGGATTCTGAGGACACATTTCATGTTTCTGTTCTGCCCAAGTTTCACCAAACTCTTCTGAAATTGGGGTGTGAAAGATTGTGGGGGAGGTATTTGGTGAAAGAGAGGATTTCTTTTCTTTCTGTGGAATCTCTTGACCTTCAATCGAGACAGAGCTGTATATTTCTGAGGCTGGATCTAGACTAGCTTGAAATTCTTTTGAGTCATGGTGTTGCTGCAGCCAAAGCCTGTGCATTGCTTAACATGCTTTGTTAAATGAACTTAAAATTATTTCCTCTCTTACCTCTTACCCTCTCTTACCTACCCCATGCATCAGACCTGTTAGTGGCTTTGTTCTGTGTGCGTGGCAGCCACACATATCAAAAGATTGACTGATATCAGGATCTGCAGATTTTGTAAAGTTTATTTGGTGCAGTTGCATAAAAATTGTAGAACTAAGACAGTGATAACCAGTGTGCAACTATTAGAAGAAATCAGACAGCAGTCACCTAACAGGTAGCACCCTTCTAGAAAATCAATAACACATGTATGGGAGGACCACAACAGACTGGCTTTGACCTAGAGAAGGAAGAAATAATACTGTGGGCCAAACCTGCCAAATTTGTTTCTCTTTTCTTTTATCACAGTGGTCTTGAGCCTGGCAATCCTGGCCTCAGAGACCTAAAGCCAGTCAATCCTGTGAATATCAAGCAGTATCAGACATGTGGTGTGATATACATAAGGCCTGAATAATGGTGATTAATTTTTAGCTGCTAAGCGTTTGCCTAGTCTTTGAACATTGGTAAAAACAGTCTGGAAGTTTTGAGGTTTGCCTGCCCCCATCACAGCAATCCACAGGTGCCTAACAAAAACAGCTGCAACAGCACCAAAATGCACCGCTGTTTATGTCTTCACAATGGTCTTTATCCTTTAATACACTAGGGACACGAGACAGGAGCACATGAGGAGCAAATTTTCCTCACAAATAATGTCTTTTAGAATCATGTGTTGAATGTCTTTATGAATCTATTTTATAGTGTTATACATGCTAATACTCAAATCCTTCACAGACATCAGAGAATGTAAATACTATTGTGAGAACAATGGGTACATTATTATCACAATTTAACCCTGCAGATGGCTTTCAAAAACTCTGTTTTCAAAAACCAGTTTCAAAACTGGTTTTAGCAGGCCTGATAACCTGTCCATGAGGTCTAGCTGTACTGTTTTCTGATTAATTAGACTGTATCTATATCTCAGCCTTGTACAGGAAACCATCTGAATTAATAGGACAATCTTTTTCTGACTGTGCTTTCAAAAACCAGAAAAGATTAAAATTTTCTTTACAACTAACAGGCGGCTGCTGAGGTCTGGTGATTTTTCATTCTCACCACTGTTGGTCACCTTGGCATTGACCCCACCACCATCATCAGAGCACAGCCTTCAGCAAAGGCTCCGGGCCCTGCTGCGCCCCTGCTGCTGTCAGCACCCTGTCTCTCTGAAGTGGCTTCACTCCCTACAACCTGGCAGCTGTTGCAGTGTTGTACTCAAAATCCTGCTTATGGGGCAGAGGAATCACAAGTAAAAAGTGAAGTTATAAATGTACTGTTAGGATGATGGAAATCTTGGAAGACTAGCTCACGAATCTTTAATCCTCTGTTGGATATGAGGGTGATTTGGCTGTGGGATCTGATATGCCATGGATTGCATGGTCTGACTGATCTGGCTAGCTTAGGCAGGTGTTCCCTTTCTTCCTTGACATTCCATGTGTGTTCTTCCTCATGTTGTGTGCTTGGACACTGAGGACAGCCTCCCCAGTAATATTGCTCACTGGTCAAGGGTGTGTGGTAGCTGTGTTCCCCTGCTAGAAGCGCTAAGTAAGCTCGATGTCCATTTGCAGATGAATGTAGGGTGGTCAACATCCAATACTGAAGACACATCCAAAAGAGAAGCTGCACACAGCAGTCTGCCAGCGGCTTTTTTTGGAATGGCTGAGGGAGCTAGGGTTGTTTGGTCTGGAGAAAAGGAGATTTAGAGGGACCTTATCTCTATAACTACATGAAATAAGGTTGTAGGCCAGTGGGATGGGTCTCTTCTCCCAGGCATTGAGCAACAGGACAAGAGGAGGTAGCCCCAGGCTGAGCCAGGGGAGGTTCAGGCTGGACAACAGGAACAATTTCTTTACTAAAAGGGTTGTTAAGCACCAAACAGGCTCAGTGAAAACGTTAAAGGAATGACCAGACATGGCACTTCGTGTTATGGTCTAGCTGACATAGTGGTGTTCAGCCAAAGGCTGGACTCAGTGACCTTTGGAAGACTTTTCTGATCTTAATGATTCTATGATTCAGTGATCTAGATCTAATTATTGCAGAACATGAATTAATAGTATTTCAGTCAAATCACTTCTATATGGAAAAGTCTTGATAATAAAAAATTAAAATTGAAACACCCCCATTCTGTAGTTTTTATCCCCCTTTTCCTAGACCTCATCTTCCCATTGCTTCCCTGCATCTTGAAGTCAACAGATTTGGGCCCCTAGAGAGAGAAGTGTCAGAAGCTGTCACCCTCATGAATCATTCAAGAGGAAAATGATACTGATATCACTGGTTTCTTCTTTCTCTCTCCAGGAGCCACTTGAGGCCACTTGTACACATTTGCTAACATTATCTTTTTTTTACATCTTCCTTTTTTCTTCAGTGGTATGTAGCATCATGCTACATCTAAATTTAGTATATATGGTGCTCTCTACATATGGCAGTTGTCATTTATTTGTTCTCTTTGTTATCTTTAAAACCAGTCCTAGCCAGCTCCGGGTCTGCATTTCTTTAACTGATCACAGGAGAGTTGTTTATAGCTGCAGTCTCTCTCTATGCCAAGCTTGCTCCCCACTTTCTATTGGCCCATGCCTGAACTCCTCTGCATCATCTCTGCTTTCCAAGGCCTCTGCTATTGCACCAGACCTGGGTTTCTCTGACTTATATCATTGTGCCACAGGTGTAATTATCCCAGTATGCATAGAATGGGGTATTTCTGCATGGAATGATCTTTACTATTATCTATAAAAAAATGTGGTTTGTACTACACACAAGTAAAACAGAATCATCACTGACACCTCCTTGATTAGAGGAATTACTTTCACAGCTGGGACAATAAAAATAAAGCTGTAGAACAACAAAAATTCATCCAGACAAGACTCAGAATCTTCAGACCCAAGATCTTGCAAATTCAATACAAAGAGTAAGTGTGACGTCTCAGTCCCTGTTAGCTGCTCTGAGCCACCGTGGAAATGGGGAAAGATACCATTGCTGCCATTTGTACCCTAAAAAAGCCAACTAACAAGTGCTTTAGGAGCATGTTTATTTCTGAAACTTTTGACAGGAAGGAGAGAGGGAGTTGCCTCTCCCCAAAGGTATTTGATGGGATCAGGATTTATAAAAAAGAGATATTAAGCTGTTAGAGAGTGTTCAAAGGAGGACCATGAAGATGGGGAAGGGCCTTGAGGGGAAGCCTTGTGAGGAGCAGCTGAGATCCCTTGGTCTATTCAGCCTGGAGAAGAGGAGACTGAGGGGAGACTTCATCACAGTCTTCAAAATCTTCATGAGGGGACGCAGAGGGGCAGGCATCTCTTCTCTGCAGTGACCAGTGACAGAAGCCAAGAGAATGGGCTGAAGTTGTGTCAGGGGAGGTTTAGGCTGGATATTAGGAAAAGGTTCTTCACCCAGAGAGTGGCTGGGTACTGGAATAGGCTTCCCAGGGAAGTGGTCACAGCACCAAGCCTGACAGAGCTCAAGAAGCGTTTGGCCAATACTCTGAGGCAAATGGTGTGACTCTTGGGAATGGTGTTGTGCAGGGCCAACAATTGGACTCAATGATCCTTTTGGGTCTTTTCCAACTTAGCATATTCTGTGATTCTGTCACCTAGATGAAGGGATTGAACCTCAGCAAGTTTGCTGATGATACCGAACTGGGGGCAGTGGCTGATCCACCTGAAGGTTGTGCTGACATTCGGTAGGATCTTCACACCTTCACAGGCTGCAGATTTGGGTGGGGAGAATCCCAATGAGGTTAAACAAGGGCGAGTGTAGGGTGCTGCCCCTGGTGAGGAATAACCCCAGGTAGCAGCACAGGTGAGGGGCTGACCTGCTGGAGAGTAGCTCTGCTGAGAAGACCAGGGAGTCTTCATGGATGACAAACTGGTTGAACATGCAGAGAACATTTTTTTCCATATAAGGCAAGGTGATCATAAAATGTTTAGGGGTTGCTCTGCCCCTAACCAGGGCTGTAGCCCCATCCTAGAGCTCACCAAATTCATCAGACATGATTTCCCCTTTGCAAAGGCATATTGCATGTTACCAATCACCTCTTCATTTTCCATGTACCTTAGCAAAGTTTCCAGAATTTGTTTCATGATCTTGTCTGGCACTAAAGTGAGACTGACTGGTCTTTAGTTCCCTGAGTCTTTTTTCCTCTTTTAAAAAAATGCATGTTATATTTCCTTTTTTCCAGTCATCAGGGACTTCACTTGACTGCCGTGATTTTTCAAAAATTATGGATAGTGGCTTAGCAACTTCACCTGCCCTCAGAACCTAGGGAGGAATCTCACTGGGTCCCATGTGCATATTCAGGTTCTTTAGGTGGTCTTGAAACTGATCCTCTCCTGTGGTGGACCTGGGGATTTTATTCTCCCAATTCCTAAATTTTCTGTTCTGGACTTGGGAGGCATGGCTGGAGAACATTGTCAGAGAACAGACCTTGGAGTTCAAGCACAAAATCTTTGCCTTTTTCAGAGAACTTGTAGGTGGGATCTCATAGGAAGCATTCTGAAGGGGAAAGAATTCCATCAAAGTTTGTTGGCCTTCAGAGACAGCATTCTTCAAGTACAAGAATGGTCCATCCTCATGAAAACAAGGAGACATCTATTAGTAGGCCAGCTTCATGAAGCAAGAAAATTGTGATATATCTTCAAGATAAAAATACAATACAGGTGGGGGACAGGGGCAGGATACAGAGAAGGAATAAATAAACACTGCCAAGGCATGTAGAGGCAGAAAAAGGGAAGCCAAAATTCCATCAGATTGCAAGAAGTGCTGGGGCAGTGGATGTTTTTACTGCTACTTTAGTCGCAGGAGACTGACCATTGCAGGATGGGGTTGGGGATTCAGTGACAGCAGACCTGAATAAGGCAGGCCTTCACCACCCTGCTTGCCGTCACCAGCAAAGTCTCCCAGGTCTCTGCACTCAGTGAAGGAGGAGAAGAGCTACAAGTCCATTTTGATGGTCAAGTCAGGGATGATGTGGGAGCACTTCACACCCACACACAGCCTGGGACCTGTTCTGCTGCACCCCAGGGTGCTGAAGGACATAGCTGATGTCCTTGTACAACCAGTTTCCATTGGCCTTCCAAGGCTGCAGATACCAGGGAGAACCCCAACAACTGGAAAAAGCCAAGTGTTACAGCTGCCTTCTAAAAAGGGCAAAAGCCACCTTGAGGAACCACATCTCTGTTGGCTGACCATCAGTCTGGGGTAAAATCAAGGAGGGATACATCCTGGAGCCCACGTCTGGGCACCTGAGAGAGAAGACAGTGATGGAGGGCAGTAGCAAGAACTTACCAAGGGTATTTGTTGCTGCTGGAGAAAGAGTCTCACAGTCAAACTCTTAATCCAGAGAATTTACATTTGCAGAAATAAACTAGGCATTCATCTGAAGTAAACACAAATTGAGCTACATGATGTTTTCTTCAGCTGTGAAATTCTTACTTTTTCAGAGGTTGGGTGATTGGAAAGTGGGAGCCAGAGCCAAATTCTCGTAACTCCCAAGCCTAGATTGGAGATCACTGGATGTTGTACTTATTCTGCAGAAAAATGATTCTACTTTTGCTGCATTTTATCCTTTTGTGTGGCAGCTGTATTATGGGGGATGCTGAAATATGTACATAATGAACAGATTCTTAGGGATCATAATCTGCAGAATGTCTCTTTTGCTGTTTTCTATCCATCAAGTTTTCCTGAATACAATGAGTGATCATTCTATGGAATAGTCAATATGTACCATCCTAGTAGCAGCACTAGCCACTCTCATTTCTATATAGTTTCAGAAAATAAAATGTAATCTGCTTTCCATTATTTCTCCTACTGCACGAGAGCTGGAAAGTATATGATTCAATAAAACATTTGTTTGTTAAGGTAGAGAAAGATCCAGAAGGAAAGACCTGTATGAATATTTTAGATTACTGAATATGTGTTCCTCTTTTAGTCTTCACTGAGTCTTCAGGATGACTGGAAATACAAAGCCTAATTTTAAACCAGTGGGAGTCAGGTCAGCTCCATTAAGGACCAATCTGTAAGGAAAAGTGGCCTCTGAGTGTCAGGCTCACCTGAGAATCTTGAAAGGGAAATTCACTTTAGCCATGAAATTGGTGTATTTTTATGAGCTGATAGAGACATGAGAGAAGGACTCCCCCATTATTAAGAACAGAAATAAAATTTAATCACACTTCCCAAATAGCTCATAAATATAAAACCCCTACAGTGAAAATGATTTTACTCTGAAGCAGAAGAATAGTAGGGAAACATACGTGACACATTCAGCAGTTCTACAGAGCTTCCCTAATGCAGAAAGCACCAACTAATCTTTCAAGCCCTATCTTTCAAAAATAAAACTAACCAATTTCTCAAGTATCTCCAAAACACCTGTAGAAGTAATGTTAAAAATAATGAAGAAACAGTTTTACCCAGTGTCCCAAGACAGAAAGAAGAGAATTATACAAGGGAAAAATTCTCTTCCACTTCATTAAGAGCAATGGACTAATTTTTTCCCAGAATAAAATCACCACCTTGTTTTTTGGGTCCTTCTTTATTATGCTATTCACAATTCTCATCACAAATCTTTGAAATGCAATCTTACTCTCCCCTTGTACTGCAGTTGCAGTGATCCATAATTTGAGTTCACAGCAGATGCAAGCCTTATTGCAGCCTCCTCTTATGGAACTTCTAGTAGGAAATAGGGAAATTAGTTTGATGTGTTATTGTTTAGGAGTGGTATTCTCCAGTTTTGTGCTCCCACTGAAACCATGCACTGCTCACTCCCTCCTCTCCCTCTCTGGTGCAGTGTGCTTGAGAGGGAAGCTGGGGCACAAAAGGCAAAGACCAGGGGTTGAGATAAGAACAATTTACTAGAAACAACGAGATAAGAAAATAATCAGAAACAGCTACAATACTAATGACAGAATGTACAGGAGAGGGTGATTCACATGTAGAATGTCCACCTGCAGCCTTGACCAGAAGACAGCCCTACTCCCTGGAAGAGACTGCCTTCCTCCACTCCTGGCAATGAACTGAGATGGTATAAAATAACTCCTGGGTTCTGGCCGTGACCCTGCTGGCTGCTGCAAAAATTAACCCTGTCCTGGCTGGAATCAGGACAGATGTGAAATAAGTTAACATATTTTTATTTCCTCCCTTCCTTTCTTGTCCTCTTGTTACTGAATTCCCAGATTCTTCATCTGAAGTCTGTCCAGCCACAGTCTGTTTTAATTGGGGCCTTTGAGAGAATAGGTGTATGACCTACAGCCATTATAATTATGAAAGAACAACTTATTACCTGAAAGAAAAACCTGACAGAACAACTACTTGTGGAGGCCACTTCATTATGAGACAGGCTGACCTCAGTTCTGTCTTCTCACACTGTCCTTGAGATCTCTTCTTGAGATAAAATTACACTTCCAAATTTTTAAGTAGAAATCTCAAAAGCCCTTCAAGAAAATCCTTTGGGGTAGGAGTTTCAGGGCTAGTATAATAAGCTGTTTCACATCCTCCACATTGAAACCGCCTCTCTGAAACTTTTTATACCTCAGTTAGAGATCTGTTAAGCAGAAAGCTATGAAAAAGCTCTTTTTTGGCCATGCAAGCAAGCACCCAATGGGGATTGGACAGTCACAACAAAAAGAATTGCTGCTAAGTGAAATATATAATTTCAGAAGCTTAAGTCAGAAAAAAGGAAAAAAGCAGGGCCAGAAGCACGGGTTAGGCTTGCACATACAAGCTTATCTATACCCCTTGTGAAACACATATTGTCTTAGCAGGCACACTTTCACTGCAAAAGCATGTAATACATAAACAGTCTTAAAAAAACTCTCAAGACTATCTTTAACCAGGTTCATCTGAGCATGATTTAAAAGAATGAGTTATCAACAAAGTGGGTGGCTGCATGTGGGAAGTGAATGAAGTTGTTCGGCAGTGAGGAGTTAACGAATTCTGGTGGGTGTTGCTATTTTTATTTAAGGCACACAGAGTTGCTGTTAGTATTAATACAACCTCCAATAATCAGCTGCTTAGTCTTTAACCATTACAGCATATTAGAAAAGGTATCTTCTCAGTCCCAAAACTAGTTAAATTAAGTTGCCTAGAAAGTGAACTACAGTCTGGCATTTTTGATGCCTTTATTGTACAAAGTTTCACAATATATACATTCCTTCTCCCTGGAGAAAGAAACAGGTCCCTATCAGTAATAAAATATAATTTTAATATACACAAAATCTTATATTTCTGCTGTATTTTACTGCCAAGGTAATTGTAAACTGCAGTTTCATTTTGTGATGTAAAATACAATTGCCCACTTTTTCTTTGTAGTTTGACTGTGTCAAAACAGCCTTGTTTTTTCAGTTCAAACTTAATTGCTCATCTGAGGAGTGAAAGATACAAATGAAGGTTCCACTGCAGATCAGCCTTCCTTATAATTTGATAACTTTCTTATTTAATCAATTTTGTGATTATATAGACGAAGCAAAATCAGGAAGTCTAACAGCAACCACTTCATAATCACTGCCTGTTATTTCATTTCATCCAGTTCCAGTGTGATTCAAGATTCCTAGACATACATGGGATTTAAGTTTTGCAGCAGCAGAACTTTTAGGTCAGGGTTTAAAGAGCATCGCCACTCATAGCAAGAAATCAGCAGGAGTAACTGAGTAACTGAGAGGTCCATGACATTTTCCAGTCAGAAACTTGCTTGGATATTTCTGGATGATTTAACAAGGTTAATTATTGTTTAAAATGCTCTAGGTTTTTTCAGCACATGGCTCTGGAATAGCCCAGCCACATCCAGCTTTGTTAGTTTCCCAGTGTCCCCTGGCCACTGGCTGTGCTGTGCAAATGCCTCTGCAGCAACAATGTGCTTTCTGGAAACCAGGAATTGCCACACATCTCTTGTACCCAGACCACCACCTAACTGATCATAATCCTGCTTGGGATTTGCCCTGAGTGTTGGCAATCCCCTTCTGCACAGTGAAGTTGGCCTTCCCTGTTGGTAGTCATTACTGCAATACTGGATACTAATTATATGCCAGTTTCAAAATCTGTCTGGCTTTATCATGGAATCCACCTACCCAGAGCCTCCACTGAAGAATGGAACACATATGTGACCTCTGATCTTGCAGGATTGGGAGGTCTGTAGTTGCTGCAAGTACAGCTATAAATTCATTGACTAGCACTTACACTTTTCAGTAAGTAATGTTTTGCCTAAATTTCTTGGAGAAAAGGCATTTTAAAAGCAAAAAAATATAGACAGAACCATTTTCTATAACATCCATTTTTGAGAATAAAATTAGAAACCAGTGTTGATACCGTGGGAGTTACAGCACTTGTCCTGGGTATGTATGGGAGCTGCTTTTATTTTCTCTCAGCCCAGCAGGTGTTTCTGCCTCTACTTGCCTTGGAAGCTGTAGGGTTGGGATCCAGCAAAACTTGTGTGGCTGTAGAGTCACAGTGTAGAAGTTCTCTTTCTCAAGTGACACAGCCAGAGCAGAAAGAGTATCTTTGGCTGGTACTTACCTGGTTGTCCAGACATCCATTTTTTTCTCACTAGACAGAGCAATAAGATAAAATAGCTCATACTCTAGACAGTGAAGCACTCACTGAGAAACTGTGGTAGGTGCCTCAGCTGTTTTTCTGAAGCTCGGTGTGGAGGACTGAGAAAAAAGAGCCTATTTGATTTGCATAAATTAACTGCCTTTAACAAAGGCTTAGTTGTGGTTTTTGTTTTTTTTTTTTTTCTTTTCCTCCCTGTTGTATCTAATAGAAAAAACCCCAAATTACAGTGTTTTAACAGTGAAAGTGTGTGAATGAGTGTGACTTACCAGGGACCAAGATTCTCAAAGCAGACAATCCACTTTGCCTGCTCTGTCTTTCTCTCATGGTGTACTATTAAAAGCATCATACTTGCATATCAAAAGAGCCTGTGAGTCACGACAGAACTTCTGAATCACAAAAAGTCTTGCTTGTGCCATGGATGAAAAAATAGCTTTGCTGTGAATGCTAGCAGGCAGCAGATAATTGAATACCTATGTTTATGAGAGTAGATGTCCAAAGCAGAGCTTCTGCATTCCCAGGAAGCAGCCTGCTACTTGATAGTTGCAAGGACCATGGTGTGGACCTGAAAATATTCATAATACATGGTTTAAATACAGATGGCATGTCCTATGTTCTCCAATTTTTCAAGGGCTGTAAGAAACCACTTAAGAGACTGATGACATGTTCTGCTTCTGCACACACAGACTATTTGGGTTAGGAAAGCTGGAGCCTGGAAAAGAGTGGGTACAAAAAAAAAAAGACAATTTCCTGGAAGAGAAGGGAGACTGGAGATCAGAGGGCTGAGTGAAGATGAGTGCAAGGAGATGCCCAGCATTCTTAGCCAGCAACACACAAGAGAAGTAATTGCCAGAGGTGACACAGCAGAAGCTGTGTGAACACACATGACATTCTGCCTGACAACACTGGGCCAGCAGTCACCTCCCTGCTGCAGATTGAGGTTGACAATTGGAAGCCTAATGCTGTGTAAGTAACTCAGCTCAGTGCCCAGATCCTTGATGAACTGTCATTCAATATACCTCATCTGGGAAACCTTGACAAGTTGCTTTATATATTTTTGATTTAATGATTATTAAAGTATTTCAGAACTAAGATTTACTAATGTGTGCCAACTGATGCACACAGATGCTTTGGAGTAGAGATGCTACTGCTCTTTCCCACAATCATTGAAAGAAATGATGAAAGAAAAAAAGCACAGGAAGTATTTACCTCAATGATTTTCAGCACTTTTTTCTCTTAAACAAGATTTTTCTGCTATGATGGAAGGATAACATTATGAAAAGCAATACTGAAAATTTTAAAAAAACTTCACACTGAATATTTAGCCAATCTGTTCTATCAGAAATAACATAAGATGGGGTACCATACACAGTCTGTTGTTGACCATCGCACTAATTCATACAAGAATGGCAGACTTCTAGCCACACTGATGTGAAAGTATATTATGGTATCTCTATTAGAATTGTGAAGATATCAAGGCTGTGCTCTACATTATTCTTACCAGCCTTTTAAAAAAACCCCACAAATCGTCATTGGTACACTCTTAAAAAAACACAGATACGAAGAGTAGCAAATAATAGAATTTCAGTTCTGTGATCTGAACACCTTGACTGCTGTGTCTCAAGCAAATTGTGCACACATAGACAGCAACAAATATGAGCTGTATGCTGATGAGTGACTAATGTATATTAATGCATTTATTCTGCAGCTGAGATTTAGGATTGACTGTGATCTATAAGGCAATATAACTTGTCAGTGCAAAATGACAATCAAGTTGGTTTTAGCTGTATAAAAAGGGACATTACATAACCTCTGCATTTGGCTTTACCATGATTGTTTCTAGCATATGGCATTCAGTTTTCAACGTCCATGACAGACACTGAAATCACACAGAATCAGAAAAAGGCACAAGGAATGTTTAAGCTGGGAAAGTAGGCTGTATTTTGAAGGACAAATAATGCAATCCATTTAGCTTGTCAAGCAGAGAGTGAAGGATTCTGCTTGATACCAGTGAAAGCATAACTTTCATAAAGAGTTTTCCTACTCAATATAAAAATATTCTTTTGTTTGGGAATCCAATGTGAACAAGCTCAAATTATAAATAAAATGCCTTTTTTTTTTTTTTTTTTTTTTTTGGCCAGGAAAGGTAGTTATCAATGAAAATAGTTTGGCATATCTTTTTGAAGACTGTAATAAATTCTCTACAACTGGCAAATTATTGATCAAGGTCTTCCTAGAGATATTTGAATAAACATACACAACTTTAGGTGTTGCCAGTGGTGTATATTACATAGATCATCAGACTATAGAATAACAGTTGTCTCTTTTTTATAGAAAACTTAGCTACATATATGAATGAAAGGAACAGCTGTGGAACACATGACAGTTTAATAGCCTTGTGTTAAGTGTCTCAGCTTAAAACTTGAATGGAAAATGACATCTCTTCATGTTGCTAACGTGAAAAACTGAAAAGCACACTTTAAAAAATTTGAAAATTTACTGTAAGTTTAAAGGAAGCCTGAAGAAAACTTCGTGTAAACTATAACAACCCTTGAATACTGCAAGGCAATAAAACATGTCTGAGAACAAATTTGAATGTGATAGTATCTATCCATTCCATCCATAGTATCCACTTAGGCTGAGGGCAAGTACATGAGTTTCAACAAGGTCAAGTACTGGGTCCTGTCCTGGGTCAGGATAGGCTGGGGCAGAGTGGCTGGAAAACTGATGGCAGAAAAGGACCTGGAGATGCTGTTCCACAGCGGCTGAACACGAGGCACTGTGCGCCCAGTGGCCAGAAAGGCACAGGCATCCTGGTTGGAATCAGTAATAGTGTGGCCAGCAGGACCAGGGCAGGATTGTCTCCCTGTGCTCAGCACTGGTGAGGCCACACCTTGAGTTCGGTGTCCAGCTCTGGGATCCAAACTATAAGAAAGACATTTAGGTCCTGGAGCATGTCCAGAGAAGGATGATGGAGCTGGAAAAGGGTCTGGAGCAAAAGTTTGATGAGAGGTGGCTGAGGGGGCTGGGGCTGTGTAGTCTGGAGAGGCTCAGGGAAGATCTTACCGCTCTCTACAACTGCCTGAAAGGATACTAGCAGTGTGGGGCTGGGTTCTTTCCCAGGCTATCAGTGACAGAACCAGAGGACAGAGCCTCAAGCTGCACCATGAGAGGTTCAGATTGGACATTAGGAAGAATTTATTCATGGGAAAGGTTGTTAAACATGGGAACAGACTGTCCAGAGAGATGGTGGAGTAAGCATCCCTGGAGATGTTCAAGAAACGACAGGATATGGCACTCAGTGCCATGGTCTAGTTGACAAGGTGGTCATCAGTCAAATGTTGGACTAAATGATCTTAGAAATATTTTCCAGCCTAAAAGATTCTCTGTGTGATATGCAGGAGAAAGATTACAGCATGAAGAGGAGTCACAGGACTGAAAAAGTGCTGTTAATTACAATCTTGTCAATAAATTGAGGTGAGGAAGTAAAGAATGCCAAGCATGATGAAATTATGTCCTTGGACAACTCTTGGCTGAAAAGGACAAGTGATCCTATGTTTCTTAGCATTCATCCATGACCTCTGCAACATTTCTTTGTGTCTTGGTGCTCTGCTTTGTGGCAGTATGTCTCCAGTCAGTAAAGCTTGTCCAGAGCTTTTGCAGATGCATTTCCAGCAGAACAATTTTGCCTTGGCACTGCTTTTGGGAGTAGTGCTGTGATGAAAAAAAAGACTGATATCTTCAGAAGAAGGAAGATACTTAGAATCACTGAATGGTTTAGGGTTTTTTTGACACTTAAACTCATCTAAACCAAACCCTCTGTCACAGGCAGGGACACCTTCCACT
This sequence comes from Poecile atricapillus, assembly GCF_030490865.1. NCBI lineage: Eukaryota > Metazoa > Chordata > Aves > Passeriformes > Paridae > Poecile > Poecile atricapillus. Next base: position 85,570,724 of record NC_081289.1, on the reverse strand, counting down.
GGTCCAGCTTACTCAAAACCCCATCCAACCTGATCTTGAGCACCTCTCCATCAGAGATGGAGCACCCACAGCTTCTCTGGGAATCTGTTCCAGTGTCTCACCACCATTACTGTACAGAATTTCTTTCTTATGGCCAATCTCATTTTAGAGTCTTTCGGTTTTGCTACCCCTTGTGCTATCCCTAAAGGCACAGGTAAAAGCAATTTGTATAAGAAATAATTATATAAGATCCTTGTAAGAAAAAGATATGTTGAAAAACCACAATAAAATTTCTACTGGAGTGTTTTCTTCTCCAGGCTAAACAAGCTCAAATTTCTGTCTTCACAGGAGAAATGTTTCAGGCTACTCATCATCTTCATTGCCTAACTTTAACAAGTTCTTGTCTTTTCTGTTCTGGGAATACAAGAGCTGGAGGAAATACTTCAGGTGGAGTCTCACAAGAGCAAAGGCACAGAACCCTCTTCCTCACCCTGCTGGCCACATTGCCTTTTGTGCAGCCCAGCATACAATTGGCTGCCAGGGCTGAAAGTGCATGCAGCAGGTTCATCTGTAACTTTTCATCTACCAATATGCCAAGACATGCAGGGCTGCTCTGTATTCACAATTCCTCTGCTGATGCTGGTGACTGCTCAAGTCAACTGGATATTGTTGAACTTCATGAGGTTCACATTGTCTCAGTCCTCAAGCTTGTCAAAGTCCCTCTGGATGTCATCCTGTTCCTTCAGCTGTACCACTCACCTTAGTGTCATCTGCAAACTTGCACTCAAACCACTGCTTCTGCCATTCATAAAGGCACAACCTTATCAGGGCCAATACAGATCCCTGAGGAACATCACTTGTCAGGGATCCCCTTGGAATACTGAGACATTAATAACAAATCCTTGGATACAGCCAGTTTCTTATCCATCTAGTAGTCTATCAAAGAAGCATATCTCTCTAATTTATCAACAAGGATGTTGTGTGAGACAGTGCCCTCAATGGCTTAAGGTTCCCACCTTACCGATTGCCATGATTCAATGTGTTAATCTGCTGGAGGGTTGGAAGGGCCTTCAGAGGGATCTGGACAGGCTGAGACAACAACATGAGGTTCAATGAGGCCAAGTGCCAGATCTTATACTTTGGTCTCAACAATCCTACGCAGCCCTACAGGACTACAGGGGCAGGGGATGGGGTGGTTGGAAAGTGGCCCAGGGGGAGCCCCTGGGGGTGCTGGTTGACAGCCAGCTGAGCATGAGCCAGAGTGCGCCCAGGTGGCCAAAAAAGCCAGTGGCATTCTGGTGTGTATCAGTGTGGTGGTCAACAGGACTAGGGAAGTGATTTCCTCCTGTACTTGATAGGATTGTGATGAAGCTGCATCTCAAATCCTGTGCTCAGTTCTGAGCCACTCAATTCAGGAAGGACTTTGAGGTGTTAGAACAGTGTGGAGGCTAGCTTTAGAGCAAGCTGCAGGCCCCATGGCCTGCCAGCCCTGCCTGAGAAGCTAGCCTGGGAATTTCATGGGAGGATTCAAAACAATCCTCAAAGACAGAAAACAGCCTGCAGGTGCTGTTTGTCTGTTCCCGTGTTTTCCTTGCAGGAGAAGGTCAGGGGGTGGTGAACCCCACTGACCAATGATGGTAATGTAGCACTTTACTAACCAATAAGAGTTTCCTTTCTGTACTTTCCACGAACTAGTCTATATAACATGGCTGTAGCAATAAACTAGAGATTCTCTCCTGTTCAGACTCCCTTGAGAGTCCGTGTCGTTCTTCCTGCCGTTCCCAATTAGAACGACAGAACAGGTTCAGAGAAGGGCAATGAAATGGGTGAAGGTTATGGAGCACAAGTCTGGATGAAAGGAGGCTGAGGCGAGACCTTATCATTCTCCATAACTGCCCAGAAGGAGGTTGTAGGAGGACAGGGGTTGGCCTCTTCTCTCAGGCAACCAGCAACAAGACCAGAAGATGCAGCCTTAAGCTGAGGCACGGGAGGTTTGGATTGGACATTAGGAAGAATTTCTTCACAGAAAGGGTGATTGGGCATTGGAATGAACTGCCCAGGGAGGTGGTGGAGTCACCATTCCTGGAGGTGTTCAAGGAAGGAGTGGGTGTGGCACTTCATCCATGGTCTGTTTGACATGGTAGTGTTTGGTCATAGGTTGAACTCTGATCACAGAGATCTTTTCCAATGTTGCTGATTCTGTGAATCTGTGATAGAAGTTTGATTTGATGCTATCTGTTGTGGCTCTAGAATCACATTCCCAAGTTGTATTTACCAGCAAGTGATTTGATGCTAGCTGATGGTCATCATGATGGGCATCACGTGTCCATACCTGTGTCCATACCTAATGTGTCCATGCCTAATACCACATACCTTATGTGTCCATGTGTCTGCACCTAATACATGATTCTTACATGAATAAGTTTACAGATTACATGTAAAACCAGATTTCTGTAGAAACATCCCAGATTTCCTAGTCTATGCTAAGAGAAAACTGTGCATGTATAAAAAGAAGAATATTGGAGGACCTTGCAAACAGATTTCAGAAGGGGAATTTTTTTGTGGTTTCCTGTATGCAGTCATCATTATTTCCCTTCAGCCAAGAGGAAAACCATGGCAAGCACACAACTGGTACTGACAAACAGACATTGCGTTACTTGAAATGTAGATACAAGACAAATCTATGACCAAAAAAAAAACAAACAGAACTTGCAAAAGGAATTTGAATGTGCAACTCCATCTGCTCAAACTGCCAACATAAACACACTTATTGGGTGTCTAGATGACACATACTTGTACTACTTTCAGCTTATATGATTGAGTGCTGAAGAATCAGCAAGGAAGAAAAAACTGGTTTTATGAGAAACACACTACCAAAAATCCTCTGAAAAACTAAGCAAAATGCAGATAAAAACAAGGAGTGAGGAAACGAATACAGAGAAGATTAAGGTACATCCACATCTGTCCTTTCCCAGCTGTAGGCAATCATGTTTTTTCATGTCCATGTGTTCTCTACAGAGGGTATTGACCAGTAGCCATAAGGCTTCTAACTAGGTAAACAGCATCCCATGAAGCCCTGTTAGGAAAGGGTGAGGTTGGGAAGTGTTAGCAAAAGAATGAACATTATGATCAGCTTTTAAGTGTTGAAAACTCCACTTTTTTCCCACTTGTCATATTATTTTGCCCTTTAGGGAAGTCAGGGGGCTTTTATCAACTTTTCAGATTGAATTTAGATGAATATGTACATCTACAAGATATTGCTTCTTTTCTCTCATGTTTCCTCCTTCCTTCTGTTCTCTCTCCTTCTTTAGGAGGAACTATTGGGAAGTTCAAAATATTGTATACCTCAAATTAGAGACTACCACTTTTAGATGGCTTCAAAATCCTGTTTTAGATGGAAATCAGGAGGTTTCTGCCAAGAAGTCATAAATTCCTTTTCAATTCCAGAACTGTTAGTCAATAAAACTATGTACCTGTGAATAAGTAAGTTAGTTAACTCAGTGTAAATACATCACTGTTACAAAGGTAAAAGTGTTTGGTTATTTTTTTAGTTCTCACAGTTTATATATTTTTGTTTTACTATCTTCTGGAATGAAATTATGAACTAATAATACTGTTATTATTTATAGTATTTATATTATTTTTATATTTCTAATAGACTTCCTTAAACCTGATCAAAAAGCTTTTCATGATGATTTTGCTACTTTACTGCATACTGGCACACTTGAAAAGATCTTTCAAACAGCTTAGAAATGCAACTGTTGGTCATCATATTGCAATTATTAAGTGATTTTACAGGAGCAGGTTTGGATGCAAGGACTATTAATTACATCCGAGAATTAGATTATTCACCATGGTTCAGAGTTCACAAATCACTCAAAAGAAAAATTAATTTCAGCATAGGTGGAATTTGCTCTTTGGTAAAGCAGGAAAAGTGTTCATTTGTGGACAGCAATATAGCAGAAATAAATTGTAACATCTTACTTTAATTCCTTACAACAATTTATTTGTGACTACATGTTGAAAGGGTTTTATATTCTGTTAGCAATGCAAAGCTGGATAAACCATCACTGATAGTATGTTGGAGATTATTATTTGCTTTTATTGGTTTTGAGCATGAGAATGAGACTAACATAGTCTTCTTTGAACAGTTACCTACAGTGGTTTATGTTACTTACGTTACTTATGTTACAGTGATGAGCCAATCCCATTCTATAATGTGTGCTGGCTCCACCATACAATATAATTCCATGGATAAAGTTTATCTGAGGAAGATCTCAGGCAATAACAGCAAATCATGTCCATATTTTTCCCATAAACCTCTGTTAACAGCAGACACCCAAATTCTATCATATTCTCTTTAAACACAATCAGAGGCGAAGTCCACCAAGCACATTGATTCATCCTTTGTGTCACGTGGGAAATACAAACAAACTTGTCAACAAAATATTTCCCCCATTCATGCTTGTACTTCTAGTGAGAGATAGGTTTTACTAATATCTGTATAGCATTTCCTGTATCTTCTTAAGAACTTTCCTGGCTTTGTTAATACAATTCCCATCATGAACAAGCCTTGGCAGTAAAACAAAAAAACTTCATGAGTGTAAGAACTAACATCATCCAATCTGCGCTTCAGTTAATTATGTATCTGTGAGTGAGCAGCATGTGCCATTTCCAGGTTCTAATGATGGGATATTTTATGACAGTACTATGCCAGTACTGGCCTCTTTAGAAGAGAAAAAGCATCAGAAGATAACTCCAGCATCCCCTGGCAGTGTCTGAGCCTTGCCTACCCAAGCCTTTCTAGACTTAGGCTGAAAGCTCTAGCTGGGACCTGCAGAGTGAATACTCATGGTGGTAAATGACAGAGAAGTTGTGTTTATGGTCATTTCATCATATTCTTTTTTAGTATGATATTTTCGCTTTTAGATGGAGTTGGAAAAGTTAAGTAAGGTAACATAGTCTGATTATATAAAATTTTTTGGGAAAATGAAGTGTATGAAGTAGCCTGTGCTGGATTAAAACCTAGCTCCCAACTCAGCTTCTCACTTCAGACAGGTATTTATCACGCTTCATTCCTTTTTTTTTTTTTTTTTTGCCTTAATAATCCCTAGGATTGCGTAGTTGCATAATCAGCTCTTCCTTATACAGGGAAAAAATCAATTACTGGCAGATACATCAACTGGGTTTTTTCTTCACTTACCTAGTTGCTATGCTGCAAATTATGGACAAGGTCCATTTTGATCATATATGCAATAATAACTTTCATTACCAGATCAGAGTAATAATTCTCATATCCTGGCACTCAGGCTGCACAGGCACTGACTTCAGCAGTCTCATGACAGAGAAATATTTTGTTGGTAGCAAGTACCCCAACAACTCCTTTTTGAAAGCAGTGGGAAGAAGCAGGTTTCTTTTTCTTATGTTTCTCAGATGTTGCAGGATCAGCTTAGGTGCTCTGAGACTCTGGATCAAGTAATTGAATTCTTCCTTGGTATAGTGTCACAAGTGAAGAAAGCATCAGAAAGTGAAAGTGTTACAGAGAATAAAGGCACTCTTATTATGTTAAAATCTATCCTTTTGCTCCTAGAAATACATTGGTTGATTATTCTTCTAATCCTGAATATGTTTGGCTTCAGGACTCACCTGAAGACTCATTTCTATAGTTGCCTAGAAGTCAATATTTTAGAAGACACAGAGAATCTGATAAGTTACTGAATAACGAGACAGATTTATTTTTTTTTTAAACAGTATTAGACCAAAGTATACACAATCAATAATTAAATGTATTAGCACATATATGATAATACGAAATGCTACTAAAAGAACACCCAGCGCCTAACTTATAATAAACTAAATATCTCTCTCCAGACAATCAACTATTTTGGGAGAAAAAAAGTGCTACATTTTAACTTAAAAGTTAATTACTATGTAACAGTCACAGCAGAGCATTACACTTCTATTCCAGGTGGTAAGGTGCCTAGGCAAGTTTATCCCAGAAAAACTAAACATACTTCAGTTTTACAACATTTTGGAACAATGACTCAGTTTTTCATAGTTGGCCAAGGTCTCACCTTGACTCATGCGAGTATCTAGGGCATGCACATGTAACTGGTTGCGAAATAAAAACCAAAAAATTTCTGGGAGGAGGGAAGGGTGTTAACCATTCATCCACCAGCAGTTTTCCACAGCTCTCATGCTTTCCCACGTGACAGCTGGGGAAACAGAAAAGGCCTCTTTTTGACAGTTCTTTTGACAAGGAAACTATACAACTTCAGTGTGTTTGGAACTAAAACCAAAAAATAAAAATAATAATAATAAAAAAAATCATAGGCAGTGTTTGTTATTGACATTTCTCCCTAAAAGTGCTAATGAAAGAGACTGTCCATATTTTTGGTTTTCTTCTCTTGCATAAATACTGTCACTCAAATAACTGCACTTATTTTTGTAAGCAGGATGGAGGTAATCCCAGAGATTTTTAATCAAAAACCAGGGTTGAAGCAGTCAGAGATTCTCAGGAGCATCCCCCTTCCCCACCAAACACAATCAAAAAGTTCCTCAGGAACACTGTGCTCTGCTGAATACTGTTTTGAGCAGCAGTGTAAATGAGTTTGGTAGCAGCAGATCCCTTGGTTTACCTCTCCAGTGTGCTGCCCTAGGACAGCTGTGTGCTTCATGTAATGCAAATCAGCCTATTACAGTTTTGGCACCAAATCTCAAGCTCTTGTGCTGCCTGCTGCCATCAGGGCAAAGGTGAGTCGTGTGGAGCAGCAGCTGTTGCTGGGAAAAGTTGTTTTCACTCTTCTCTTCACAGGAAGAGCAAGTGAATTTACCACTGCGGGGCTTGGTCCCTTCACCCTATTTCTCATCTCCACTCACCTTATTATTCAGTAACAAAACCAGCCTTTCTCCCACTCTTTATCCGTCCTGCTGCAAAAGACAATTTTCCTTGCCTAGAGTAATAGCTTGGAAAACAGCTCATTTCAGCCTTGACGTCCACAACAACATCACCCTGAGAAACAACTGTGGGAGATGGGTTTTTGCAAGTACTAATTGAGAAGACTTCTGGTGTTTTTTGTTTTTTTTTTTAATTATTACTTTCCTCTTTGAAGAAACAGAAAGTGTTACAGTGTTTTAACCAGACTGAACTGCATGGAAGATTTTTATGCCAAAAATCTATTTTCTTCCGTGAACTAGATTGATTTGCAAGAGTTGTGATTTGTTTTTTTTTTGCTATTTTCTCATGATAAAAGATGCTAGAAATACAATTAAAAACTTAGGTGTGTCTTAAGTACCCAATTTTATGTCATTGTGAGTTTTCTTAAACTGCAAGACCTCTCACACGAATTGCCAATGTAAGTGCCAAAGTCACTTTCACATGTCTATTTTTTCTTTTCTTTTCTTTTTTTTTTTTGGGGGGGGGGGGGGGATACTCTTTATTCCCTGACTAAGCTGATCTCAAAATCCACATAAGAACATCCCACTGACATCAATAAACCAAATATTCTTTTAAACTTCATTCTCAGTAACTTAACACATTCTTATGCAAAGAAAGCAAGATGGAGGATGATGACTTGCCCATGGCAGACTAAAATTAAATTTATTCTGCACTTTCCTGCTGTGTTTCTCTTTCCTCCCACCATTAGTCTGGAGAGTTTGTGGGAAAGATAAGCTGCTGGGCGTTAGTATAGTGTCAGCACAATGGGGAGTGCAAAGGTCTTTTAATGATAAACCATGTAATGACAAACTTTGCAACGCAGCCTTGAGAACGGTAGTGTCAGTGCCCTTGGTGCCAAGTTCACTTGTCACTTGACAAGTTGATGTATACAAGTGACTTCAGTCATGAATTTAGAGGACATTCCTGATGTTATCCTTGATGCACACAATTCTGCCATTGTGAAGTCTTATTCCAACACTCTCAATAGTGATTCTCTTAGGGTGGGTTCACTATGTACTTTGACTTAGGTTGTTGGAGCAGAATGTCATTTTGGGGATGCATTTCCAAGTTAACGAAATCATTTTTTCTCTGCTTTTCATTTTCCCGAGGTTGTTTTCTCTTTTTCTGTAGACCACCTCCATTGAATGAGGCTGCCTGCTTCTGCAAGTTCTGGTACCTCAGCTAGCACCTATTCTCTATTCCTACACTCTTCTAATGTCCAGTACAGAGGCTGAGAACTGACAAGACAGTCTGACATTTGAAGGTTTTAAAGGTCTTTTCCAACCTACAAATCCTATTGTAAATTAAACTTCTGCAAGTGGTTACAACCCGCAGGTTGGTTGCAGAAGTGAGTTGCCAGACACTCGAAAGACACTACCAGACACCTTGTCCAGTCTCTCACCTCTTCCCAGGGAGAAGCTGGGACTCTAAAACCCACTGGGCATCTCTCCTGCCGTTCGCGCCTCTTGCACGAGGGAGGACACCTCTCTGGGACGGGGGCATCAGCGGCGGGGGAGGCCGAGGGCTGGGGGCGCACCCCGCACACCGCCCGCCTCCCGCCCGCGGGAAGGCGAAGGGAGCGGCGCTGCCTCCCGCCCCCCTTGAGCCGAAACCACTCCCCGTAAAGAAAGTCACCAGGGGGTGGGGAAATGGTGACAGCTCCAGGAAGCCGCCGGCGGCACCGGGAGACAGCGAGGGGAGGCAGCCCGCAGGGTGGCAGCTCCCAGCCCGCGCTCGCCAAGCCCGCCGCCGCCGCCATGGGCTCTCCGCAGCGCCCGCCGCTCGCCCACGTCTTCAAGGGGACCTTCGTGCACTCCAGCGCCTCCGCCCCCATGGAGATCCTCCACGGACACCTTCTGGGGGTGGACGATAACGGGACAGTGAGTGGGGGGCTCGGGCGGGGTGTGGCGGGCGGCGGGGGAGATGCCCGGCGGTCCCTCCCGGGGCGCTCGGCGGGGCCGTGGTGCCGGCAGCCGTGGTGCCCTGGGTCCGCCCGCGGCGGCTGCGGACCCGAGTCCGCGTCCGGGGCTGGCGAGGGGAAGGGCCGGCCCCGACGGTCTCGGGGGAGAAAGCGGAAAATTTTCGCACTCCTGTCCGTCGGGGCAGGAGCCGCGGAGAAGGGATTTCGCACTTGCAGGAGCTGGTGGTAACAGGGATAGAGCGTCTCCTCGGCACGAGTCTGCAGGAACAGCAGCGTGCCTAGTCCTGGCATTCGTTCAGATTCTCTGTTTTCTTTCAGTTTCACAAGCTGTTTTTTTATTCTCAGGGTATCTAAACAGTAATGGTGAATAATAGCTCTGTACCCACTGCACAGCTGTCTAAATGAGGCTTTTTTGTCTTGTCACAAAAAAAAAGAAAAAAAAAAGAAAAAAAAAGAAAAACCAAAAAAGAAAGCCCATGGCATATACCCATAAAGAGTTAGAAAGATGGTGATGCTGGGCCTTTCACTAGTATGAGCCAGGCTTAAAACAAGCATTGCACTTACTGATAATGCAGGAGAGAGTCTGGCGGGGAAGCAATGTCATTCCCTTAACAGTATCACACTTGAAACTGAGTTTCGTAGTGCAGGTTGTGAAAGTAGGCTTGCGATTTCTTGTAGACTCAATAATATATATGAGCATTCTATGTAAAATTTATAAAAGTAATTTTCTTTCCTGTAGCTAAATAACAGGCTTCAGTGTGTGTTAGGCTTCAGTAATGTCCGAAATCTGTGCAAAGCATGTTTTGAGCATTAACAGTATTTATTTTCTCTATTCACATGGGTCCATGATGGCCCGTTTCAAGTCAGCCCTTTTATAGCTGTTGAGGAGTCTGGTGCAAGGTGTATCAAAGTCTGTGAGAAACTGTATTTTGATGAACATGAGGGGAGTAAAAACTTGCATAGTTATGTATTAGCTGGTGTTCACTAAAACAATATATTTGAATGAAAAAAGGTTTGGCTGGTGTAACTCAGTTGCAGAAGATGGGTATTCATACTCCATTCCACTCTCTTTAATGTCAGTTTCTGGAAAAGTGTGTCTACACAGCATCCTTAGGAAATCAAGATTTTTTTTAGTGATTTTCCTAAAAAAGGTGTACATTAGTAAGCTACACCTAGAGATCTGTGCTCTCACTTACTCTCCCTCTTTTAGGGATGAAGGATTCACAGCATACTTTTTTTCCTTCCATAAATTGGCAGACGTTTTGGTTTTGTTTTTTTTTTAATCCATTAAAACACTGTCTTCCTAAAATAAAATTCCCACCAGAATACTGTGACAAGCACTCTTATTTTAATCTCTTTTTATTACAATTTCTTGACACTTTAATATTCCAGGGGTTGATAAAGTGAGTATCCCATATGCTCTCCTCTCCCTGCTCATAGTGTAGCTTCATGCAGAACAACCACTGGAATCACAGAAGAGTTGGCTTTTCAGGAAAGACATAGTGGTTAGAAAATTACTTGCCTTTATTGTTCAAATTTACATCAAAAATGCTTCTGTTTTCCTCCCAAAGATGTAGATTTAACTAAACAGGTATCCTTTTACCTCATGTTGCTGACTCCATTGTGGAAAAATTTTGCACTGTGTATAAGAACTTGTATGAACAACTGGGTGCTATTTTGCAGTGTGATTCCCTGAATGTCCTCCAAGGGACATAAAATGTCATCTCTCTCCGCTTTGCCCCAGATGGAAAGGAAGTTTTATGAATAAAAACATTGCTTTTGTATATTAAAGTCCAAATTATCATCAAGTTAGCACAGTAAGGACCATGTTTAACTGAGTGGTTTGCAGAGCAGTGTACTGTCTCCCTTGAGGAACAGCAAAGAGAAAGACTAGTATTCCCCAGGGTGAAGAAAACATAGGTTAAAACCATAAGTTGTTATTGAAATGTTGGTGTAATTATCCTAGGTGGGTAGAATATGAAGTAAAGAGAAAAAAATTATAACCTAAAAGCCCTTGTGAAAGTCATGAAAAGAGCAAGAGTTGTGGAAAAAGGATTTTGAGAATAAGGTTTGATTTAAGCCATTTGGGAGACTTTGCGTACACAGGTCAGGTGTACAAGGAGGAAGGTACCAGGGTACCAACATCCATCTGGAGTTCATTGCTTAGCCTTTCTCCACAGGCTGGGCAGCTCCTTTAGCAGCCGTGTCTAGCAAGTGCTCTTGTCTCTCATTTAGCCTCACATTCCAGTTTTGGGAACTAGGCAAACAATAGGCATCATGTGTCTAATTGCAAAAGTCATTTAATAACTGTGTGAACAGGGAGGCAAGAGAGCATATGGGAGGGGAAAGAGGGATGGACCCCTTCTCATGTTCACCTATGAATGTCATAGCCAGAAATAAAGGAAGACAGCCCTGTTGGATCCAAACAAACCATGTTCACTTCCTGTTCTCTTGTTAGCAAAATATTTGTGGTGCTTGAAGGCAGCCAGGGTTTGCTGCCTCAGGGCTGATGCACAGTTTAATGGAAGAGCTTTAGGTGTTACTTGGTGTACAAAAGGCCTGAGTTAGCCAGAGGGAGATGTTTACCCCTGATATTTGGAGGCTTTAGCCCCATTATATGAGTAACACGTGAGATTCTGTGTTTTGTGATATACCTTTCCCAATGTACCAGTTATTCTCCTCGACTTCCTTCTTTAAAGCTGAAGCTCTCAGTCTTGCACACTTCTCTTGACTCTGTAGTGCCTCTGCTGTAGAATTTCTTCTTGCTTCTACAGTCCTGAGGTGCAGAACTAATTTAAAGAACTGTGCATCCAGTTGGTTACCTTGAATGCACAAGCAAATACGGAAACAAATATCCAAAGACCTTAAAGCATTCAGATTTAGAAATGCATCCTAAAGCAATGGGGAACAACTCTTGGCTGATTAAGGAATTCCATTAGGAAGTTTGTTTGAAAAAAATGTAGATGTCTTGCTGATTTACCCATAGTCTAACTCAACCATAATACACCAGGTGTCAGGTTTAGAATTGATTTCATGTATCCAGCTTCCTTGAAACATATTTTCTTCATTTTCCCATAATTTAAGTATTTTATTTTTCTGCACCCTAAGAGTACATAACAGCCACTGCTTTTCCATGGCAACGCCTGTTTCCAGAATTTGTCATCTGGTGTTTCATGGTTTTTTTCCTCTCTTTTTTTCCCCTCCCTCTTCACTCGTCTCCCCCCCAGCAGCTCTAACATTGCTCATTCTGTATCCATTTTGACTTCAGTATCTGAATGACATTTTCTTTATTGCACATCAAATATTTCAGTAGGTCTGTATTCCAAGCCTTCTACAGTTATACAGTTAATTAAATTGGATGTATTCCTCTTTGCATGGGGGACAATACTGATTCTTGTGAACTATTAATGGAATATTATAATCTTACAATTTTTGCTAGTGTGGTATTTATTTATGACATTATTTAAATATGTTTTCTGACTGAAAATGTAAAACTTCTGTTCTTTAGACAATATAAATCATACCAGCCATGATTAATTTAAAAGACTAGGCAGCCAATAACTTCTTGTCTACAGTTTAGCAGCCTTTACAGTTTAGCAGCTTTGTTTATTTTTGTCTATGGAAAAAACAGAAAGTGGTAAATTTCTATGCAAAAGAAACATACACATAAAAAATATCATTAGTTAGCAAATAACTGCTAATCAATGCTTTTTTAGTCCTCTTGCTCTTCCTCCCAAGTTTCTTCCTACTGCAATTTTGGAAGTACTAATTTTTAATTTTTTTTAATGTGTTTTTTTTTTTTTCTTTTCAACTGTTGCCCTAGAAACTGCTGTCCTGAGGGTAATACAGGCCCTCAGTGCGGACATCATCCCAGGACCAAAGGGATACTGGTAGCAGGAAGAGTATTCCCTTGAACTTAGGAGCATGAGCTCTTACACCATGGGAGTTAGAAGACCATAAATTGGTTTCTGGCAGAAGCTGTGGCTAGAGGCAAGAATTTCTCTAAGCTCAGATAGTCAGCCTTTGGCCAGTGGAGACTTCCAAGTCCTCTAAATTGTCAAGTGTTGAGGAAACTTGGATCCCACCTGGAGCCTGTAGTGGGCATTGCAGTTCCTAGGCTCCACAATCTCTGTTTCCTGAGGAGCTGTCATGCCTATTAGTGGATAGACCAGAGAATCAAAGAGCTGAGGATTCAGCTGCTAAGAGTCATGTTGTAGATTAAAATACCACGGAATTTAAAAATAAGTAGGAAATGTGCTAAAATTCTGACTAGGCAACAGCAACTCATCATCAGTAGAGTCTATGTTCTCTAGGAGTCAAATGGGGTTGAGTTTGGCTCCAGAATGTCGGGTTTTGTTTTGAAATAAACAAAGATCTCATCATCCTTTTAGCCCATTCTGTAAAACGAAAATACTATCCACATTTTTCTCCTCAATTTCTTTTCTCGTCCTAGGCACTGAAAAAAATTGAGAAAGCCCAACACAAGCAGAAAATTAGAAAATATTTAGCTTGATGTCAGTCAGTCATAGGCAAAGCAGGTAATTTGACCCCTCTGGTGGTGAATACTGCAATTCCTGTGAATATTGCATTCCTGTCAGGCTATTGTACACCCCCTCAGCAAGTGACTGCACTGCTAGCATGATGTTACCTTAGTGTGTTACAGCACACTAAGGTCTGTGTTGTTCTGCCTGTGTATTATTTGAGAAGGAATTAACTGTTCTATTACAAGCTACAAGGTGGGTGCGGTTAGTTGTTGGATTATGGGGAAGTATTTCAAAATCATGCTTGGTAGTCAGAAAAAACAAGTGTCTCAATGCAAACCTAACACCTCTGTAGTAAGTGTGTAAAACTGGTTTTAAGATATAACTTGTTTTGTGTTCACATAAAGCTGATGTGGGATGCACATTTAAAGTACTTAACTATGTTTCCATTTTAGATTGCATTTGTGGAACAAGCTGATCAGCTAGAGGAACTGGCGAAGATGTGGGGGTTCAAAACATCTGACATAAGACAACTGAGTAAACAGTACGTGTTTTGTTAAGACTAACTTCAGCAAATGCAGTTTGTTCTTTGAGTGATGTAAAGCAAGTCTTCGGAATACATTTTTGACAGGGAGCACATCAAATCCATATGATGCCCATAAATTTAAATGGGCAAAATTCCTTTCAATGCAGTGAGAGCCCTTTACCCAAAGGTGCCTATGTTCTGGATACAACTTGGAGAACTGTCCATGTTCTTTTTGCATTCCTTGGTGTGGAATTGCAGACATGGCTGAATGGTGCTGGCTGATGCATACTGCACAGAACAAAATGCTGCATTTAGCTTTCAGGCATAATCGCTTCTGTGCTTACAGAAGTAAGTGCCACTCTTTCTTAAGACTGCATTTTATACCTATTTTGTTAGTAGTGGGCTGTGCTTAACATGAAAGTCTAGATGTAGTAAATGTAGGTAACACTGACACTGCAAATATGAAACTCATTTGCTTGGACTTTAACACATTCCATGATAAAAATTAATATAATTAGAAGTTGCAAACCTTTTAAACACAGAGCTTTTGACTTCTCACTATACTGCAGCTGGACCATTTTATTTCTCCTTCATCTACTGAAATCCCCAAACTTTATGGTGAAATGTAAATCTTTCGGACTGTATCTACTAGGCTTTGCATGTAGTAGGATTGTAAACAAATTGTGGCTTAGAATTGAGAGCTGCAGCATCCCTCTAGTAATCAACTATTAAAAAAAATTATGCTTTGCTGGAAGGCTAATCATACAGTCTTTATGAATAATCAGATATTTTCTTCACTTGAAATAGACAGAGGAAAGTGGAAGGTGCAGATGAAGGTACAAGGTGAAAGAATATGGATCAGATTGAGGAAGACTTTTCAGCGTTTATAGATTGCAAGAAAACAGAAAGAAGGGGAGCTAAAAAGAGATAAAATTCAGTTAATTCAGTAGTCAGGAAGAAGGAAAGAGGAGTGATAGAAATGTTATGCAGTAAAGAGTTTCAGCACAAAACAAAATAGCCATAGCAACTTCCTAGTAATGTTGATATATTCATCCCTTTTATTGCAGGAACATTGCATGACAACATATAGAGTTACATTGTAAATAGGTCTTTCCTGTCAAGATACTGAGCAGAGCTTTTTTCACCAGTGTCTATGTCTGTATTTTTAGACACCGTGTCTGTTCTTCCATTAAGCCCTGAAATTCATTGACTTTATATATCTATATTGACATATAAATAATGTAGAGGAAAACTGGCATATAGAAAGTCATATTTTGTAAATATAATGGTTTGGGAGATAGAGACATTCCATCTATATCCACACTAGGAAACGACACTGTATACAATCTCTTTTTCAGGTGGATTCTACAGTGGAGTAATTTTAGTTGTGGTGAAGTCTGCTCCCTTTTGTTTGTTGCCATTTAGGGTGGGTCAATATTACAGATAATTAGATTAATCATGCTCTTACATTGTTTTTCTCACAGTTAGATATATGTATTTTGCTGTGTAAAAGATATTATGAACTGCTTCATACCAAAAGATGGGTATGGGTAGAGGTACAGCAGAAGTTAATAGGCTGATGCTGGAAGACACAGATTAATTTGTACTCGCCATTTATTCTGGTGGATTTTACTGAAGTACACTCTTTAAAACAAAGCTAACTACCAGGGAGAATTTTGAGACATTTTGGATTATAATAATTTTATTTTCTTTCCTTAGTGAATTCTTCATGCCGGGGTTGGTTGATACACATATTCATGCGCCTCAGTATTCATTTACTGGTACAAGAGTAGACCTGCCTCTTTTGCAGTGGTTGACTTCCTACACATTCCCAACAGAAGCCAAATACCAGGACAGTGGTTTTGCAGAAGAAGTGTACACCAGAGTTGTTGTAAGTCCTGCAAATGCCCTTTACCTACTTGATGACATTCATTTTTGTGTAATATAGATATGTTTTCAGAAGGTCAGCAGAAAGCGTAGAGAAGGTTTTACTGTCACGGAAACCAGATAAAGCCAAGATAGCCACTGTTCTAATTGCTAGCCAAGACTGTCTGTTATTAGTTCCAGTCTTGTTCTGTTGTTACTGGCAAGAGAGTTCATTTAATCACAGGGTTAACAATGAACCCTTTATCACCTTTTCTGAATACAATGACTAACATTTAATCTACTCTCGGAATTAGTACAGCCAGCAGGTGCAGACAGGTACTGCTCCATGCAGCAATAACCAAGTATAGTAAAAAATAAAATAAAATTCAGGGGATGTTCCCTTTTCTGCACAAAAATCCTCTATTATGAACTCCCCATTTGCAAAAGGACATGAAAGAGAAGACACTTTTCATAGACAAATCTGGGGAGCTCTGAAGTAGTAAAGGAAGACATTGCTGCTGCTGAGGTCCTTATAATGGAAATGCATTTCACTGCAGGGGCTTTAGATGGAGTTTCTCAATGGTACTGTGAGACAAGAAAAGACTGTGTTTGAGCTAGACTGGTTCTGAGCATTGTAAAATCTTTATGATCCACTGGACGGACAACAAGCAGCTAGGTCGTATTGCAGAGTACTAGTTCTGTCCTATAAATGAAATTTATCCTTTAATATGTGGACTGAAATATCTCCAACAGATTAAATTATTTGGCCAGCACAATTTGCCTTGCATTTGTCTATTACTGTGACAGCATCTGTTGTCAACATAATAGCATAACAAATCTGAAATAAATAGTTACACTGTTCTTTGCCACACAAATTTAAAAAGAAATTTGTACCATCTGCCATGGTTAAAACATGAAAGAGCAGCTTGGTCATAAGTTCTAGTGACAAGCACATATGCCTTCAACTGCTTAAAAATAGAGGTGACCTCACCTTCAAACTGTGTGCCCAACACAGTTACAGCACAGGTTGAGTGACACCAGCATGTCTAGAGTCCTCACCCTGAAAGGTGTGTCATAATATCATCTGGAAAAGAGCTGCCAGAGAGAGGTGGAAGTTAGTTGTGGGAGCCTGAACACCACAGTTAGGCTCTCCCTATGTGAATCAAAGAGAACAGGGTCAGGAAAATGTCTTCACCTACAGAAGATACAGAACACCAGTCACTCTGCAGTGTTTGGTGGGGCCAGTAATAACCTTCACCTGTTAGAAACAGGACTAAACTTAGATGGAGGCAATGTTTTTTCCTAAGTGTCATTGTGCTTTTGAAGTTGTAATGAAAACACAGTGGATTCTTTCAAATCAAGATCCTGTTTTCAACACTTTCTATACTCAGCAAAAGAAACAATTTAGGTGAAATTTTCCTGCATTTAACTGGAACCTCCTCTTTGTGCTGATGATTTGGAAACAGAATGTTTTTAATTTAACAATGTTGTTATGATTTCAGAAGTAGAGGATTATGAAATTTAAAAGCTAGGAAAGACAAAGGTAATTTGTGTCAGTATTGAAATTGCTATTTTTGAGACTTTTTTTGAACTCTTAGAGATTTTCATTTGAATATTGTAAGGAAAAGACAGAGCTTGACTTCATGATTATCAAATAGCTAGCTCTAGCCCTCCTCCAAACATTGTGCTGGATGTCTCACCTTCTACCTTATTAAAAAAAAAATAAAGAAAATTTTGAAATTACTTGGCAGCCAGAACCAAAATATAGTTTAAGCCTGTATGTTGGATAAGTGGTCAACATAGTTTGCATCAGGCCTAAGGACAGGAGAAGCTACACATTTCATAATGAATTAACGTAATTAAAATACCTATTATAATTTATTATTATGTTCCCCAAAAGTAATATGAAGAGGTGTCAACCTCCATTTCCTTTCAAATGCTATATCAGATAAATAATTAGCTCATAGTTTGAGCAGTTGTGCTCAGTTTACTTTTACAGTTAAGTTTGTTATTTTGTATTTGGAATCAACGAATGTTTTTGATACATGAAAACCTGACTTGTTTTTCCAGCTAGATCAGGTTGCTAAGAGAAAACCATCATCTTCCCCAAAAGCCTTGCTTTGCTAACACTGGATAAACAGTCCTTCACCTATGAAGTGAAAATTGAACAGCCTTTCATAACTAGGAAATAAAAAAAATGACTAGTTGTATTTCTAAATATAAGTTGGAGTATTTCTAGTTTGGGGGAAAGAATATAGACTGGTTTTTATGGGTTTAGCCATTGCAAAAATTCTGTGAGGAATTATTTTATTTATTAACCCTCAGACCTAAAAAAAGCTTTTATGAAATTAAAAATCTATATTTTTACCTTCCCACATCACTGCAAAATTTCACAATAACTAAATGTTCTTGTAGTTTGAAATTAGACTGCCTGTTCTGTATTTTGGCAGCTTTACTGATTTTTTCCCAGACAGTTGAAACTGATTTCTTTTTTTAGAGACGTACTCTAAAGAATGGCACGACTACAGCTTGCTACTTTGCAACAATTCACACAGATAGTTCTCTTATTCTTGCTGAAATTATAGGTAAGTCTAACAGTGAGTTTTGAAGGATATTGTGTGGATCATGTTAGTTGAAGAAAACAATATTTAGGAGTTTTAGACTAGCCAGGAATCTGTCTTTCTCCTAATTTTTTTTGTTATTCATTTTACTTGTCACACTGTGTCCCCAAACCCCACCTGTTACCCATGTTCATTTAAGTAGCTCTGTTCTACTATTGCAACTCGTCTCTTCACTCCCAAATCTGCTGCTGACTGAGCTTGAATTAGGTCTGCTGGACTTCTTCTCCAGCTGCAGCTCTCTGCTCTTTCTAACCTTTTGTCATTTGAGTTTTAAAAGAAATGAATGACAGGAGACCCAGTCAGTACATTAATTTCCTGGTACTCTGAGGTTTCAGCTGATAATCAATGTCAAAAATCTTCACACACCCTCGAAAATCAGAGAAGTGGAAGCTGCATCAGAATCTTATCCTTCCCTTCTGTTCACAGTTGCAAATGCCTGCTGTTTGAAAATGTTGTAGTTCTTGCAGGATTTCTCAAGGCTCAGACAGCTCGTAAAGCAAAGAAATTCAATAAGAACCTCAGATTTCATCAAAAATTACCTAGTCTTTCTGATTTAGTAGGAAATTTTAAAAACTTTTACATTAAACAACCCAAATAATAAAAGTGGACAAAGAGATCTGATTTAGAAACACATTTGACAGTCTAGAATTGGATATCATACACATGTTTTACATATGAGTTCTGATTTATTCATCTAGCATGGGTAAATCTCAGCAAAGAAGCTAGATCTGGAAAATTCTCCCTCTAACTGCATGTGGGAGACCTGTTGGCAATTTTGCTCCTTTTCCTTAAGGAGAGATGGTTTGCTGAGATCTTTGTGCCTTCTCTCATCTCCAGGTAGTCATCTACTACAGCTACTGTACTTTGATGCTTGTGTTTCTCATCCACTGTGTCACAGCTGTCTACCATTAAGAATTCTGGTCGTGGTTAAACTACAATAATCTAGCTCTCATTTATAAAGTTGGGTGTTAATGTTAAATGTCCTATTTAAGTGTTGTTTGTTTCCTTATTTCTTTTTTTACTTAAAAGTCACGTGAATGATCCTAGCTTAGAGACAAGACAAGAGCATAAATTCTGGTCATCTTAAATGAAGCTGGGTGGGGTAGACTTTGTTTTTTTATTTCAGTACAAGCTTTGGTAATGGTTTCCGAGAACCAGTAATTCTGAGATTTATATTCTAATGCATCTCAACAGATAAATTTGGTCAACGAGCATTTGTTGGAAAAGTCTGCATGGACATGAATGAGAGTGTGCCACAATACAGAGAGATTACTGCTGACTCTGTCCAAGAGACAGAAAGGTAAAATGATAAAATTGATGGCATAACCTTTTAAAATAAGATTTTTCATACATCTGAAAAGTGAATCTCTCTAAGAGCTTAAAGGTGTGAATTTATTAGCAATGGATTTTTTTTTTTCTTACAAAAGTACTATCCCCTGCAGTCCCGGCAATTCCTGCACATACAGTTGCTGCACAGCCCGAGTAGCATCTCTCTGGCTTTTCCAAAGAGAGGGAGAAACCACAGATCTTGGATTTGAGAGGATATGTGTGTTTTCTGCTGCCTCTTTTCCTTCTCACAGCTTTGTGTATGGAGGTCAAGGGACCATATATGATGGTGAGGTGGTAGCCAGTTCCTTTGTACCCATTAACTTCCAAGCTATTTCCTTGCACCATTTAGGTTAAGGCTTTGTTTATCTGTACCAGCCAAACTACTCCAACATGCAGCCAAGAGAATGAAGGAGAATCAAATGAATGCAATGTTTGTAGTGGAGGAGAACCAAGACTGGAGTATGGCAGCTTACTGTCATACGTTTCTCTTATGTTTCACACCCATGCTCAGAAAACAGTTAAGCAGATATACAGCTCTTCTTATTTATTTATTTATTTATTTACTTATAAAAACTATTTATTTACTTATACAAATGTTTCAAATGTCATGCTGAAAGAGAAAACCCTGAAGAGGGATATAAACATCACACTTGTGTGAGGTTGCTCTCTTGTTTTTACGAACCATGCTAAAGGCATGACAATGAAAGTTAGAAATGGTCATGTATTTCTAATGGTGTTTATATTTAAAGACATTTTTAAAACATGTAGTATTAGTTACCTTCACCCTTCTAGCATTTTTTTCCCCTGAGTAAATCCCCAGTTTCCATAATATGACACAAGTCCTGCCATATGACCTGAAAGAAACAGAACTTCCAGTTATGATAGTTTTAAAAGCTTCAGAAGGGTCTAAATAACTTTCTTTTAAATACCTATCTTGTACCTCCAACTCATTCCTTTTTGGCTCTGCAATAAGAAATGTTTCTCAACTTTGGGTGAGAGGTTGCCACAAGTACTCCATAGCTGTCTAGGGAAGAAAGCTGCATGCTTCTTGGTATGGATCTGGAGTACTTACCTGAATCACAGCAATACAATTGCAGAAGGATGAAGAGGTGTTTCATTAAGAGGGCGACATGCTAGTTGGAGTTTGTTTTTAGTTTGCTTTTTTAAGAATCTAAGAAATGTGATGTCACACTGTCAGAAAATGGACGACACTCATTTAGGTTACTTAGAGTTAATATCCAGAAGTATTTATATTGCATGCATGGAAATAAGACACAATTCCAATTTTTTTATATATTAAATTTAAATTTGTCAAGGATCTGAATCTACCATTCTTTATCAAAGAGGATTTAATAAAAAAGTTAGGGAATTGAAGTCTAGAGTACCATATATGGCACTATTAGTTATAGTCAGCTGCAAAGGTGAGAACTGCTGTCCAAGTCTGTTCTGCTACAGAAGACTGTGATTTGAAGCTGAGCTTCTTTCCTCATAGAGAAGTACATAAGCCAACAATGTGTATTTTTGCAAAACATATTTCACCACATTTCATCAGTTTTGAAACAGCTCACACTGTTCAAAGAAAGTGAGAAAGAAGGAAAACAGCCATATTGAAATTTTGTGTTGTCACCTGGGCATTATTTTTCTGTTAGAGCTTCTGTTCAAGCCAGTATTTTATTATATCAGTAATAATCAGTAAGAGGAGATACAGCTATTAGATGATAGCTAATTCACTTTGCATTTTGGATCTCAAAGTTATAGACAGTGGTGGGCTCAAACTCTTTTGGGCTTTGCAGAAGTCAAAACTGGGTCTCTCACTTCCATCTGGTGATCTAGCATGAGCTACAGGGCTGTGAATGTAGCCTCTAGCGTAATTTTCTTTTCCTTCTGAAGACATTTGATAAAGTTTATACAACATGTGATCAAAATGACAGTTTTTCTACTATGAACTATGACATAAAAATTCACAGATATAGTGGTTTAGATTTGCCAATTTGAGTTTCCCGACCAATGCAGCAAATAATGTGGTGGGTTTAGTGCTGGCTAAAATTGCCAGTACACCTACTAGAATTACTTACTCATTTCCATCTGTGAGATATGAATTAGGAGGAGGGCAAAACAGGTTCAAAACTTAAAAGGTATGAAAAAACCCCTTTATTAACAGAATTAAAAGAATAGGAAGAATCAGAATAAAAACCTTCAGAACACTTTCCCTCCCTGTGCCCAACTTCTTTTCTTCCCCAGCTGATAACATAGAGACAAGACAGTTTTTAATCAGTTTCTACTTCTACAATAGTTTTTCATCTTGTAGGTAGAGAAGTTTTCTCCTTCCATGCAATGGAGAATTCTCCACAAGAAACAGCTCTTTCGTGGCCTTTCTGTTCCATGATATAGCAGCTGCCCCCGAAAAAATCTGCAATTGTGAAGCTCCTCCCATTTTCACAGCCTTCCCACAGCTGAGTTAATGGGCCATGTCAACTATTACTGTTGTAAGGGTGAGCTGTTCAAAAGCAAAGGTTCTCTTCATCTATCTTTACAATCATCTTTATCTCTGGGAAGATAAAGGTCTTCATCACTGGGGGCAAGGGGTCTTCATCACTCTCATCTCTCTCTGTTCAAGCTTCTCATGGGATCAAAACTCCTCAGCCTCCACTGTGCTTACTGTGCTTACTGTGCATCGTGGATGCATCTGCTCACATCTACAGTTTGAGCACTCCATCCCCCCATACTTTCTCATGAATTAAAGGGGATATTTTAGTGTATCATAATCCATCTCCGTGGCCTTACCAAAAGAACTTTCTGCCTCCATACTAAGGAATCTCCTCATTCTCCTTCCATCTGGGACTTGACTCCTTCTTCACTGACCTTGGTGTCTTCATATTGTTTTCTACGTGTCGTCACTCTGTCCTTTTCTCTCCCTGGAGAGAGGATGAAGGTCTGCAGGTCTCATCTGTGAAAGGGTTAATATCTTGTCCAGACCTGCAGATGGTCATGGGCAGTGGCCGCAGCAGTCACGGTGACGGATTTCAGGCTGCGCTGGGCCCCGCCCTCTGCCTGGCACTCTCTGTGGGGACGCCGCAGTGGAGGGAGCCTGGCCCGGCCTGGAGCCGCTCCTGGGGCTCAGTGGACCCCAGCTCAGTGCGGCCGATGACGGGGAGAGGGCTGTGTGAGCAAGATGTTAGCAGCTGTGAACTGGCCCATCTTTGGCCGGGGCCCCGCCGTCTCCCGTCCCCACCCTGCCGGTGCTGGGGCCCGGCGCCTCCAGGCCGCACAGGCTTCGGTGGAGTGTGGCCGGCTACACCAGAGCTCACTTACCTTTCAAGGCTGAAAGCAAGGGAGAGAGTTCCTGGGCTTGTCTGTTTTTAAAATGTGGAATTCACAGAGGTGGAGTGCTTCTAAATGGTTTAATAGGTTGTCAATTCTCAGAGCTAGCCAGCTATTGGATTTTTCCAGGCTCAGAGGAAGCTCGTAGCCGCCTCTCTCTGGAAAATAATTTCTATGGGTGATTTCTCCTTACTCTTCCTCTTATCAACTAATGGGAAAACAGCACAAGAGATCCTGTCCAGAAAGCATTTCAAACTGTCTTTCAGAAGTCACTTATATACACTCAACAAATGGGCCTTCAAAGAATTTCTTCCTTTCAAAGTAGGAGGAAGTTTAGCTTGGCCATCTGCGTCTAGCAAGTGTCTGCTTGTGGATTTTTGTAGAGGTCTGAGGTAGCATTATATTTAATGAAGTAAATCTTTATTTTCTGGAAGGTGTATCATCTGTATGCTAACACTAATATAAGCATTTCCAAAAAATCAAGGGTTCTTTAAGTGAATAAGGACATATGCATCCTAATGTAAGATATTAAATATTGCTGCATCTTCTAATATTTGGATTTGAAAAGGTTTAAACACTGCAATTTGAATTCATGGACAGACAAAGTTTGGCTTGTTTTTTCTTTCTTCAATATTGCAGCTGTAGGTTATAATTTTGTTTTCAATTCATTCAATGTAGCATGTGTTTGGTTTTCAGGGAGAACTCAGAATGATTACTGCTTGTCTAATGCTAAGTATTTAGATGAAAAAACTTTCATTAGTCTGCATGTTCAGAGTCAAATTCAAAAGTAGCATAATTTAGTGTCACTATCCTGACTTCATTGTGTTCCCTCTTTTTATTTAATCTGAAAATCTGGCTCACGGTTTTGAAAAAAAAATTTGATCTCTCTGAAATGTTTAACAGGGTGTCCAAGTATATATTTTTTTGTATTTTTCATAATCTATAACATAGAGGACAGATTTATAGCAACTTTATTTCTACCCTTTTTCAGGTTTGTTAAAGAACTACTAGAAAAGAAAGTAAGTAGTGCTCTTTTTTGAATTCACTTCTGTATTCAGAAGATGCTGTGTGGACACATGAAATAAATAATCCTGCTATCCAAATCTGTTGTCTTAGTGAAAGATCAATAAATATGTATTTTTCTGTGTAGTAGATACTATTCTGAAAAATGTTCTGCTAGTCATGTTGAGAAATGTACACTTACAATAGCATAAAATCAGTTTTCTGTGCCCAGAGTAGAGCAATATCTTGTGCATTTCTCTATCAAGTTTGAAATACCTGGATTCCTAGAGAGGACAGTCTCTCGTTTAAGAAAGGTGGAATTTGGTTCATCACTCTGTGGAATATAAGTAGACAGACTAATTGAAGGAATCCTCACCAGCAGAAATCATTGTTTTTTTAAGTAAAGTAAGTAAAGTAAAGTTACTAATCTACTATAAAATCAATGTTTTAGGTCAGTACATGCCTTATAGTGTGTTTCTAAAGAAATTCATGCTTACTCTTCGGTGGTAAAGATAGAAGTTTATGCTCTATCTAGAAGTATTATACACAGTAGTACTTTTCTTATCAGCCTTTAGTTTTCAATGGCTTCTTCTGACATTCCATCTCAAAATATTCCAGAGCAGTTGCCTGGATTTTAATGCCTAAATTGTATGTATCACTAGAGTGATGCCCAAACTCTTACTAGAGTAAGTTAGCTAATTTGCAAAGACCCAAGCTCCTTTTTTTCTGGGACATAATACAAAGAACTGGAGTCCAAGTTATCACTTACTGGCTTGTGCAAAACTCTTGCCTCTGACTGATGACAGAACTGTAATCCTGTTGACAATTTCCTTAGGAAAATTTTAATCTAGAGGTGCGAGGTGTAAACCTCTGTAGTTCTTGGTGTCTTCCCCACTGTTTCCTACTCTCTAACATATCTGGTTATACCACTATTCCTTCTGTCTAGGGAGTTCAGGGTTTTGTTGCTGTTATAAGTAGAGAAGATTGAACAAGAAAGTGGCTTTGGTTTTACAGAAGCTTGCAGTTTTGCATCATTATATCCTCAATGGTCACAGAAATGGGACTGGAAAATATTTGGTCATTCAACTGACTTATTTCTCATCATCCATATAGGCTGTCAGCAAATATGAGAAAGAATCCAGTGCTGCTGAAGACTGGTAAAATTTCAGTGACTTGATGACAGTTCTAATGAAAACAAACTCTTTAATAAAGTTCATTAAAATTGCTGTAAGAAACCCACACTTTCATTCTCTGTTTCTGCAATGAAATGTCTAATGAAAGCAAGGAAATTACTGTACAGCTAAATTTGAGTTGGCAAGGATGCAGTAAGCAGCAAGCAATGAAGACATAATGTAATTGCCATGTAACTGCTAGTATTACTTATGGTTTCTGAAATATATATATGTAGAATACAAACTCGATCTTCTATTATTTTCAGTATCCCAGAGTACAGCCTATAATAACCCCCCGCTTTGGCCCCTCCTGCACAGAGGACTTGCTGAATGCCCTTGGGGATTTAGCACAAGCCCACGATCTCCGTGTGCAGGTAAGCTCTGAGAGCTCTGCCATTTAAATGGCATGGACAGACAGCATGCTGACCATCTAAAGATACCTTTGGGAGGAGATAAACATCTGCTGCCCTGGTCTCAGCATCCACTCTGTTGTAGGCTTGTTCTCTCTTTTACCTCATAATCACATTGTGTATTATTTTATCTATTATTTTAACGTCTTCCAAAAACTGGAAGTGGGGCCGTTGTGTCGCCACACGACTGGGATGGACTCATGTACCATCTCATACCACATGTAAAAGAACAAATGGAGATACTTCTTTAGGTCCTGTGAAAGCCTCTTCGGGTCTGAGGAAAAAAGAAATGCAAGGACTAGATCTAACTATAGGCTTTACAAACACTGTTTTTTATGAATGTATGTTTAACATCAGTAGATTGCTCAGAAGATTGTAATGTCAGGTTCACTGCTGTTTAAAGGACTCTATGCATTTTCTTGTTGCAGAGTCACATAAGTGAGAATGAAGAGGAAGTCAAACTTGTGGAGAACATGTTTCCTGCCTACCAGAATTACACTGAACTGTATGATAAAAACAAGCTGCTAACCAGCAAGGTAGCCACATTAAAACTTCCCCAACATAACTTGCATTAATCCATGTAGAAAATATGATGGTTTTCTGTACTTACCTGAAAAATCTGTATTGTTCTGTCAAGGTCCGTGACATCTGGGAAAAAGTAAATTTGTTTTATGTTCTCTGTTGAGGTGTTGGATCTTAAACAAGCTGACACTGTTACTAAATATTTTAGAGGGGGTGAAAAATAAACATGTTTTATGCTTCCTGATTAATTTTCCAAAGGCTCCAAAAAGAGTTAGTGCAGTGGGATTAGAAGGAAGCTAGGTAAAGCTGGTTTTGAATGAATTGGTAATTCTTGAACAGTACCTAGTTATCCTTATATTGCAAGGATACTATCCAGTTTTTGCACAATGGCTTGCTTGAAGATTTCTTCTGTGGTGTTACATTAGAACCAAATTAATTTTCTTCCTGTGGAGAGGCAGCCCTCCCTGCTTAATTCTGATCATCAACCTTGCTTGCAAACAGGTGCACTTTATTGCGCTGACTATCCAAAAGCACTCTCATCTCATTTTACGAGCTGATTTTACCAATCTTTGAGAGGCATAATAGCCTGAAGAATTGAAATTCAGTACAGCTTTATGCTGTTGAGATAAATGTAATATACCTGCCCACTGTCATTACAGGTTGGAGAGCCAGGGCACACCTAACTAGATAGTGGACTGCCCATGCAAAAGTGAATATGAACAAACCAACTACAGTCAGAGTACTTAGACATCAGTCAAGTTCATTAAAAAATATAGGAGAGAATTTTCAGGTGCACAAGGGGAAGCTGGAAACTCCCTGGGAATTAGCTCTTGCACTCCCATTTCTGTGTTTGAAGTCATACCCCAAATGACTTGTTTACTCTTCTTTTTGCTTGAGAAATCAATAAAGACTAGAGAAGTATGTACCCAGTATTAACCTTTTTTTCCCCACATGGTCCTTTGCATGCTGGCTTGATGTTCTGAGTGAGTGTTCTAAAGAGCATATTTGTGCTGCAAAAGCACTAGTCTTAATTCTGTGACTTGTATGCACACAAGTGAAAATGGTAATAAAAAGTCATGATTACAGGTGGCTGCTGGAGTCAGGCTCCTGGGTATTTGGAAAGCATTCTATTAAACACAAGCATAGCAGTAGAACCGCAGATATTGTCTCCCCATCCACTCAAACTAAGACACCAAATCAATTTTTTTTTTTTTAAAGTGTTTTAAAAGCAGGGGTTTTTTTTTGAGCTGTTGCTGAAGTGTTTCTTTTTAAAAACAGTACAGATTGGCAGGGATATGCTTCAGTAGCTACCATATGTAGGTCCTTATCTGAAGACATGGCTATTCTCCTTGAGTTTTCAGCTACATTGAACTTGATGAGTAGAGATGGGAGAGGCACAATGTTATTAGGAGATGCTCAGTGGAAGCAGTCTCTGTGCAATACTCAATTTTATGTGCAGATTGCTAGATCTAACAGAACTCTTGCTCTTCTCTTTCAGTGGGCATTTGGCATATGAGGTAATGCCAATTAGATTTGTATGGGAATAATTGGTTTATGCACTATTAAATTATCCTATCCTATACTTTTATGTTTTTCTTGTGAACTTATTTTTAATGTCAGTTATGTAGGCTAAGAAATAAATGTAGTTTATCAGTTGCATAAAAAATTAGATTATTTTACTTAAAGAATATTTAATATCTTTCTCTCTCCCTGGTGCAAACCTTTAGAGACCCAATAGGAAACATTACCTACATCTTCCATTTTATCTGATTATTCCTAGATCCAGTACTTAATTTTTGTGTTAGCTACAAAATATAAATTGCAAGCTTGCTACAGCACTGGGACAACTGGGAAGTTCTCACTTTTGTCTTTGGTCACTGCAAATCACTGCAAAAGAAGGCACCCTGTATTCTTATATTTGAAAAATGCAAAAAAGCTGAAGGAATGATATGTCAGGCACACTGACAAACTAATCAGTCTTTTCCTTGTGGATTTAAGAGCTTCATCCAAGAAGTGCATTAATTTCACTAGATGGTAATGTGTCCTTTTTGACTATTTAAAGCTGTGCAACAAACCTCACAGCCATGGAAGTAAATTAAATACTGAGTAAACTGGTGATTCTCGTTTTCTTTAGACAGTGATGGCTCATGCCTGTCATCTTTCTGAAGAAGAGCTGAAACTTTTTAGTCTTCGTGGAGCTGCAATTTCACATTGTCCCAATTCTAACTTTTCGTAAGTTAAAAAAAAAGAAAATAGGAGTGGTGTATAACTAAATAAAGCTGTTGTTTGTGTAGTACCCTGAGTCAATACTACCATTGCAAAGCTATTTATATGATACCTCATTACATCATAAATGATATTGGATTGAAGATGACCATTCATCATCCACTTCTGCACACCGTGCTCTGGACTGATTTGTGGTCTTTCAGTTTAGTTATTGCATCTGTAACCATATATATACACATTTGTTTTCTAAAAATTTGTTTCTTTTGACTGTTCTGTCAGCAGTAGATTCAAGGCGTCTCCCTTCCCCGTGAAGTGTGCTTATGTTTTGAGGGAATAGACTATAAACTCTTCTTTCTATTGAGCAGACATGAGATACTGCATGTATCCAGCCAGAATAAATAATAAACCAAATCTTGTGCACATTAAGGGAGAGTGTCATAAAATGACTCTACAGCCCTGCTTTTCCTGAACTTTTTCTGCATGTACCACACAGAACACATTTCTTCTTCCAATCTAGGTTGCGCAGTGGTGTCTTAAATGTGCGAAAGGTTCTCGAACACAATGTGAAGCTTGGTCTTGGCACAGGTTAGTAGTTTGCTGTGAAAATGGTTTATTCTGGAAACCATTAGGGGATACAAAAACATTCACCTTTTAACATTTAAAAATCAGCACGTCTCCAACTTTTGGTCCTCATTTGTTTTCTCCACTGCAGTAAGGAAGTCTAGACTATTGAAATCTAGGGTTGGTCCAAAACTGTTATAAAAGAAAACAAGAAATTAATGAAGAGTTTTGTTGCTGTTGTGAGCACAAAAACAGGGATTGAACAATAACTTTTTAGGCTTCTGCTTTTGTGTTGTGCTCCATTCACCTGACTGTGTGACAGCACCTTTATTGGGAATTATGCCTCCAGAGACATTGCTTAGTAGTAGAATTTGTTGGATTTACCACATATGTCTTTCACAAGTTTGAATTAAAGCTTATAGAAATTTAACATAGAGAATTATATCCAAAGCCTGTTTCTAAGAGTCTGATCCCTTCTAGATGTTGCTGGTGGATATTCAGCTTCTATGCTTGATGCTATAAGGAAAACAATGATGGCATCTAATAGCCTTCAGATCAATAAAGTGAATGAAACAGGACTAACTCTTGAAGAAGCTTTTCAGCTGGCCACTCTGGGAGGAAGCCAAGGTAAGAAGAAGATTCTTTGGTGTGCACACAGAGGGCTACAACTCTTTTTGATTTTATGTCTCCCTGTCTTCATGGGAGATTCACAGATTTTCTGGTGCCAGAGTGAGATCTAACTGGTGGGCAGAGATAATCCTTCAGTTTCTCATACCCATACTAGGCTTTTCACAGAAGAGTACTCTATTAATGCTGAGAGTTTAATAACAAAATATTAATGGCTTTTCAGGGTTGTACATTTGCTTTGGAAAGAGCTTCTTAGTCATAAGGGTATAAGTGCTTGTCTATTTAATGTACCAGCTGGAAATTTGTTTTCTCAGCAGCCATCACCTAGAAGAAAAACTGCAATTACTGTAAAATCATGCATTCTATTTGTCATCGGTTTCTAATTTTGCTTGTGCTTTTTGAGCTGTAAGTGAGGCAGTTTGTTGCAAATCAAAACATCATGCAAATCACTCCTCACTCAGGGAAAAGCAGAAAGTGTAAACAGGCTTTTCACCATGGTTGTCCAAAACACAGTTGCATCTGCAGAATACAGTCATATAGTGTATGTGTTATCCAGTTTTGTTATGATCAGTGTGCACATAGAAATAGATACCGTTAAAAAAGTTTTAGTGGAGCTGGTATGATTTAGCAGAGAGGAAATCCACACATAAGTGGAAATCTATTGTTGTTTCAGTTAGCAGAAATGAGCTCACTGCCTTCTTAAGCACTGGTCCCAAATCTTCACAGTGTAACATGTCTGTAGCTGTCAAAAAGCTCCACTGGGAATTATTAATGGAAGCTTTAAAGATGTATTGAAAATGTCGTCAAACAGGTCTTCTAAGGACTGTGTTTGAATTCCTGGAGAGTGTAATGGGGGAAATAGAGAAGACAGAAGATGAGTAGGGAGCACAAAGTGTTCTTTTTCCTGCAATATATACTGTTCCACAAAGTGTGAGAATAAACTGAGACACAGAAAGGAATTTTTTTTTATTAAAATCCCAAACTCTTATGTGGTTTCCCTTCCCAGCTTCTCTTGTGCTTTTTCTATATTAGGTTTTTCTTAGTAAAGTGTTAATTTTGTATATTGATTTTAAGCTGTTTTATCCTTACTTAGTCACTTTTAAGGGTAGAATATAAATGACTTCTACAAGCTTTCAGTAGCCTGGATACTGAAAGGGAGAATTTCGGTAGCAGAAATTTAAATGCGTGATTATTTTGTTGGAATAATTTGCTTTGTTAAGACTTCTAAGCACTTGTCACCCTCTTGTGTTTAGTCTAAAAATTGCATTCTGCTCATAAACCTGAAGGAACACGAGATCATTTAAGCTGAAACTAGTAGGTAATCAAAATATTTCATAATTTGTGGGAGTTTAAATGTCTTTAAGGTATTGTGATATTCTTGTCACTCACAAACTTCAATGAAGACTGAAGTTCCTTTATCAGATCAATCTGAAAACAAATGAACAAAATATTTGCAGATATGTTCTTTGATAATTGAATTTCAGAGTATTGGAAAAATTAATTTTATTCACAGATACTTTTTACAACTTCTAATTTATTTCTAAAGAGGCACAAAGGCTTCTTTTTACGTACTCTAAGCACTTGCAAGCACCATAATATGTAGCAAGCACCAAGATGAATTTTACAGGTTTTCAGGGCATGTGGACCTGAGAACTTGTAGATGTAATGAAACTTTGAAAAAATAAAGCTAAATAATAGACCACAAGCCAACCAAGCCTTACGGATGGGTATGAGACCTTCAGACTGGCTATAATTATTTTTCCACACCATATTATTCTTTGTTCCTGCTAATGGCAATTACTCACTGGACACCTCTTTCATTATCATATTACTATATGATAATATATATATTGAAATAGGCTTATACAACCTTTCAAAATTGCCTAAACTTTTTTAAAAAATGCAGTCTAATACTGCCTTAGCAAGGTGAGTGTTATAATATGCTTTACTGTTTCTTTGACTTAATTTCATTGCCTCATTTGGAGTTTGAATGTTTTTGCAATATAACCTATTGTTTCTTAAGCCTCTTAAGAGCTCAGGTGATAACATACTCACTATTCAATTTAGTTTTGGGTTTTTCCTCATAATCATGTAAGTTTTTGTTTGTCTTATGAATATTTCAAGTAAGTTGCCAGGTACTTCTAAATGGCAGAAGGAGGCTGGTCCTGAAGATATGTTTATGAACTTGTTTTCTTTCTCAGCTCTAGGATTAGATGATGTGATTGGAAACTTTGAGGTGGGGAAAGAATTTGATGCACTGCTAATCAACACGAAGGCTTCAGATAGCCCTTTTGACTTATTCTCTGCTGATGATTTTGAGGTAATCAGAACAGGATTCATGATTAAAAAAAAAAAAGAGGGGAATTATGTGGGGAAGGTCCATGATACGGACAGAAAAGGTCTCTTGATTCTGGTGACAAGAATTGGGTGTACAATAACACTGCTGTCTGTGCTTCAGCCTAGACATATTTAATATATTTCAAATATTTCCATATTTGTTTTTTTCTTCAGAACCTTGCTTATCCCAGTGACTGCCATAACACCTTGAGAAAAATGCATGTAATATTTCTAATGCATGTTTTATTAGCCCAAGATAACAGTTACAGTTATCTATTTGCAGTGAGAAATGGCAGACAAGAAAAAGCAATTTAATTTTAGTTAATGCTTAGAGTTGAGACTGACAAATGGCAACGTGTTCTCAGTGAAAGGTTAGGTTGCCTTTTCTACATTGCTGTTACAAAATGAGGCAAGCACTCAAGATGGCTAATTTGAGTTAAAAGCACTGTTTTTATGTAAACATTAAAGCAGTGTTGGTCTTATGGTATGGAAATAACTTCTCATTCAAAAACCTTCTCTGACTAAATAAGACAATTAAGAGCAGTTACTTGAATTTATAGATGTGGCCAGACTGCCTGGAAACAATTCCAGTTCTATAAAAAGTATTATTTTTACGTTTAAATTTCAACCTTTTAAGCTAAATTATTGGTCTTTAGCACTTGACAAACATTAAAGTTTTGCCTTATTTTCAAAAAGTACATTATGTATGTTAAGTTTTGATATCAGTGTTACTGGGAATATTTAGGAGAACTCTTTTTATCAGTTCTTTCAAGTTCCAAATTATTATGATCCAGGACTGCAGATTGCTTTCTGAATTTGTTTTCTCCCATTTTTTTATAGGACACTCTCCAGAAGTTCCTGTATCTAGGTATGTTTTGATTTTCAACTGAAGCTGAATTCTCATTTCCTACATCAAATGTTGTCTAAATTAATGTGGGGGTTAATAATAAATTTTTTTTTATATGAGTAAGTATACATTTCTTTGCAGTAATTAAATACATTTATTCAACTCATATGAACATTAAAATGTCTCTAATAATTAGTATTGATATTTTTCATTAATAAATAAACACTGGTTTATAATTATTTGTAAATAATGCAAATAATGCAGTGTCCAGACCAGGGCTGCGCTGCTGCTGTGTTGTGATGTTGAGGTGCCTGGTGCCAGCTCTGGCCACAGATGTGTCATGCTCTAACAAGACTTTTGCCTTTCTGAGGATCTGTCTGGGTCACACTTTCTTGCTGGCTGGTTCCCCAGACAGTTCAGATACTGTGCAACAAATAATTTTCTGTACAGATATATAACATTTTGGGGTTTGGATCTACTGAATGTGCAGAAAATCCATGACACTATGAACATGACAGCTGTTTAATCCTATGTTTATTTAAAAAAAAAAACCCATGGGATATTAAACATTTATTGGTCTTTGTGGTAGCCCTGACTATTTCTCTCCAAATGGGCTTTCTTAGTTCTAGGAAATAATTGTTGCTGCAAATAATGTGTTCTAAAACTCTGCTTGTGGACTGCATAATTTTCATTAATTAAATCAGTGTTTGTATTTATGTGTAAAACTCTTGTTTGACCATGTTATTTCAGGTGATGACCGGAATATTTCTGAAGTGTATGTGGCTGGAAAGCAAGTGGTTCCTTTTTCAAGCTCTGTATAAATCCATTTTACTTTTGCAAAATACTCTGCTGATCATTCTGCATCTGATTCGGAAAAGGTTGATTAAACACAGTGCCTGATCATAAGGAATGACACCTTACTTTTGGATAATGTTATAAAACTTGCAAGCATTGAAAATTTTGTTAGACCTTTTGAGAATTACTTTACCAAAATTACTACCAAAATAGTTCTAGAGGAAATGGCTATTTAAATTTCTTTGTAAAAATAGCATTTGTGCATTGATAGGGGATCTGATAAATAATTTATTTAAAGAGGACACCTGCAGCTGTGCTTAATAATAGTATAGGAAGTATTATGTGGAACGATGAGATGTTCATTGTCTATAGGAATTAAAAAAAACCCCACTGCTTGTAAATTGATTTTGCAGGTAATGAATATCATGGAAGAATGCAATTTCCATAATATTATCATCAAGTATGGAGAAATCAGTGTCATTTTGGGGAATGGAGTTTTCAGTTTTTCCTAGGAGCTCTTTTAAAAATAAATATTTAATTTAAAACGTTATTTTTGAAAAGGAGTTAAGTAAGAATTGTGTGTTTATAAATAAATAAATAAGGGTCCTTATCAAAGAATTTAGAATTGTCATTTGTAGCCAGACACTCCATTGAATTATCTTGATCTGAGTGATGGCTGAATGAAACTTCTGTTAAATTAGAAGCAGGCACTAAGATATCTCTGCAGGCTACACAATGGCAAACAAATTAAGAGGGTTTTCTCGACTAGAGGGAATGCTTCGTCTAGTTCAGCGTCCTGCAGAATCTTCCCAAACTCATTTGCTCCTGACTGTTCAGACAGGATGATATGATGTCCCTTCTTCTTCCTGTAAGGGAAATGAGTGCATTTAAAAAATTTCCAAGAGAAAAGGTCTCTTTCTGGCCATTACCACCTTTGACTTGAGGTGAAAATCATCACTGAAGAAAAACCAGTTTAGCTTCACTGTGCTCTTTGCATTTTTCAATGTGGCAGCCATAAATCCAGCCCTGTTCAATTACAGGATTCCAGTTTAAAAATATGCCCTTTTTTTTTTTGTTTTTTGGAAATCTGAGTGACTTCCTTTCCTTAAAAGGCATATTTCCCTCCTTTTTTTTTATTTTTTTTTTTAATTTTTATTTATTTTCTATTAATATTTGTTTTATGAGGGGATTTCTTCTTGTTTCTCTATTATGTTTTTGCAACACAAAGAATGTAAGCTTTAATTTCAGGGTCATTAGAGACCAATATTGTATTTAGATACTGTAAACATGGTTTTAAGGCCTGCTTCAAACTTCTTTGATTTCACTAAGCCTTTTTTCGCACTTTTATCTCACTGCCTGGGGATATAGGACTTACCTCTGTTCACAAAACAAGGGAGGTCACTGCACCAAAGTTTCACTTCATGTCTACTTCAGAGAGAGTGCTCGGCCCAATGCCACTCATAATGTTCTGATTTTAAAAGCTGATTTTCAGAGCTTATGTATTGTTATGATTATGCTTACATGAGACAGCACAGAGTCAAGGATAAACGTAACAGCTAATTTGGGCACCTACAGCAGTACAGTCTGTTCATTGTGGTTTTTTTGCTGAAGCTGAGGGGCCGTACCAAACAGCGGGGAATAACCAGCAGGTGTCTTGCAGACATCACCTGGACGCAGCCGCTTGCTGAGATTTTGCTCAGGTATCTTCCAGGTTGCTGCACTGTGCCGCTGCTTGCTGAGGTACAGCCTTCCTACCCATTATGTCCAAAGACTTCTAAGGCTTTAGGAGTCAAGATCTAAGGATTAAGATTTACACATTGCATCAGGGTGTTTTCTCAACCATTATGTTTTTCATGTGTCCCAATCACCTACACAGTAGCACACACACAGCAAATAACAACCATTCAGCTCTTTGACTTGGTTTCCTGATTCAGGGACATTTTTTCTCATGAATTTTGACATGAATTTAATTGACCAAATTTCACATTTCAAAACCAAAGAACTGTGAGACACATGTTTTAATCCTCCCAGTTACTGTTTGAAACTATTTTTAGGGAATTACGTGGTTTTCAGCTTTGGCCTTCCTGTGGTGGAGAAAGATCACACAGACTTGTGTACAATGTATGCTAGTGCCCTACTTCTTTGCCTCCAGAGCTATGAATTAAATCAATGCTTTTATTTTAGTGGTAGTCTTAACTGTCTCTGACTTAATTGTTTTCCCATTATTTTGTGGTGTTTTTAAGAAAGGGATTCAACATTTCTTCTTAAAATAATTTTGGGGGTGGACAGGTTGTTTATTTGCAATATGAGAACACACCAAAACTTTTAACAAGTTCAGGACTACACTGCTGGCCCAGTTACAAAGGGACTCTCTATGAAAATTGCTGCCTGTGAGCTTTGTATCTGTATTTTTTTAATGGGTCCTGAGCAGTTTTGTTAAAATTCAGGGATAAGGTAGGAACTCACCTTTTGATTATAGCTTTTTTAATGTCTAGTATCCAGACATTACCCAGACATAGCAATGGAAAATAATCTTTTTTAAGAACCTCAGCTAGGGGAAGAATTTCTGCCTGCAGGTAGTGCCATGGGCTGCCTCCAGCACTCTGTAATGCTCAAGACCGGGAGGAGTGAGGCCCAAAATGGATAGCATTACACTGAATGCTGAGGTGTTTAGGGATAAAGGAAAGAAGTCTGAATCTGATGTTTGAGGAGGCCAGTGGAGGAATTCATATAACAAATAAACTGAGGCTCTTTTGACAGCAACTTTTAAGTAGAACTGAATGGAGAAAAAATATGCTGCCAGAAAAGTTCGGTGGGGTCATCTGAGGCAAAAGTGGAAGATGGCTCATGCACAAAAAAAATTAAGGTTTTAGATCAGACAAAGAACATAGTAGTCAGAATTCTCTGAAGTAATTTAGGGAAAATGACTCACTAAGGAACACTAAAGATCCCACTGTGAAGTTATGGTCCTTGAGACTCGGTGCCTGTAGATTGCCAAGATGTTTGTTTTGGTGGGGGTGGATGAAAGCAGTTACTGCTGGGACTTACACATCTACACTATAACAAGCTCAAGACTGCATATATTCTGCTTCCTTGGACAGATGCCCCTACTGCATATGCACTTTGAAGCAGGCCAAGTAATGGGCTGAGATTCTTACAGCCTCTTTTAGAGACTGGAGTATATGTAGAAGGCAGCTGAGCCTCCAGTGTAGTTTCCTCCAAAACAAGCTTAATTCTTTTATACCAAAACCACCCTGAAAACTGAACTAAGGTTCAATAAAGGAGAATGATTGGGAATTTAGAACAGCACTATTGTCTCAAACCAAAATGCTAATGGAGACTAGAACTTGAGCTATTCCCCCTCTGTCCTCATCCCATCACAGAACTTAGCAGCTGAATACAAATTGAAACAACCTTCTTCTACCTTCCTCCCTTTTCCTCAACACCACCCCCTCCAAAGAAAAAAAAAAAAAAAAAAAAAAATCCACCAAAAACCCCCAGACCCTAAAATGAAGCAACTGAACACTAAGGGGATATGAGTATGTGGAAGAAAATAAAGGAATAATTTTCAGTCAGTATAAATTGACACATGTGAAGTATAAGTTGACTTATTTAAGATAAAACCTCTGGAAAAATGTACATGCAATTCCAGATGTCTCTCCCCACAAGTTCTCTTACCAGATGGCGGATGAGATCTTTCTTTCTTAGTATGTCTTTATGTTCAATGGTAGCACACCATTCAGAGAACAGGAAAAAAAAAGGGTATTTGTGTAGAGCTTGCTTGTTGGGATAATATGCTTACTGTGTTCTGTGGTCAGTTGAGCACTTATTTATTATAAATAGAATGTATTTGAATTACTGTTATATGTTGATCTCATTGTGTCACTTTAGGTTTTGAAATACTAGTAAGAATTGCCTATGCATTATGCAGCATTATTTGAATTATTCATGTGTGGCAAGTGGAGTTCTGCACTTTAAAATGTTGCCTTGGCCTAATGTTTATATTTATGCTGTATTTTTGTGCAATCTTAAGGTTTTGTAGGGGAAACAAATGTGTATTTTTTCACTGTACTGAAATTTTCAGTAAGTTGGCTTTCTTTTAGAAAAGGGAACTTGAAAATTACCCTGTCTAAAAGTCTGGGCCTGATTATACACTCATGAATAGAAAAAATAATGGTTTTATGAATAGTAACATTTAAAGTAAAAATAAGTGCAGATAAATAGAATTTTTAAAATATAATTAGATAATGCAATGTAAGTTAGCAAAAGGTATTATTGTTGAATATTTACAGTTTTATTGAGCAAAAGAGAACAGAGTTATTCTTGATTATTAAATTAAAAATAATACTTAAGTCTTGAAATACAAAAAACACCAAGTTCTTTCAAAGAATATCCCAGTTTTAAAAGGAAAAGATACTAATGTCATTAGTCAAACAAGCTGTTTAAAAATATTATTTTTAGCCTTTCCAAGGAACAATCAATAACAGATGATAAGGTGGACATCTTTTAAAGTTCTGGATTTTCATGAATAAACCATGCAGCCCGGTATGTGTTAGGAGTAAACTCACCTGTAAAATTATAGTGTAGAGTCACAGAGTAAGCTGAGTTGGAAGGGATCCTCAGGGATCATCATGTCCAGCTCCTGGCCCTGCATAGCACCGTTCCCAAGGACAGGGAAAAAATGAATTGTAGAAGACATTTTAAAAGATGGGTAGCAGAATACAAAATACTGCAAAGTAGAAGGGAGATGGATCAGAGGAACTCATAAAAAGAAGATGACATGTCTGTGAAATTTTAGTGTGAAATGCTCAGAAAAAAAGATACATTCTCAGGTAATATTCTATTAGATCATGGATGTCATTCCTCCTAAAAGTCATTGAGGTCCAAAACCTGACCAGGTTTCCAAAGCAATTGCTTACATGCTTAATAATACAAGCCCAAATACCTGCTCATGGTATTATTATGTAACTCTTCATAACTTCTAGACCTCTGCTCCAAGATTTAAATCAAAGTACCTGTAACAGCTGCAGAAGAAATATCATATAGGGGCATATTATTTTTTATTTACACCTGTCCTGTAAAACACTTAGCACTGGCCAGAGCAGAGGCTGACTTAGTCTGGTCCCAGTGAAGAATTTCTGCTCCTGCATGCCCCAAACATCATTCCCTGTCATGTGCCTGGTCATGCAGTGCTAACTGAGTCCAGCACAGGACAGAGTCTGGTGTGACTGAAGTGACTGAATACAAACTCTTTTAAATATCAGATTGTTTAGAGATTAAGCTCATTGCTGAGACCACAGCACATTTTAAATTACACAATCATATATCTAGTTCTGAACTTCTAGATAATAGGACTTTGGCTTAAAGCTGTGGGGTTTTTAAGCCCTTGCACTATATGTGCAACAACTCATGCTTCTCTCAACAGAGAAACCAGTAAATGACATCCATATGGTATGCAAAAGAGTAACCACAAAATCAACAAATGCCATTCTTGGGAAGCAAAAAGGACATTATCAACATTAACAACAATTTGTTTTTCAAAGTTAATAGAACTGTTAGTTTATGTGGAAAGGCTGAGAAGTGTTTTTGGGAGGCAGTTTCCTGGAAACTTCAGTGTAAATTCTTTCTTAGAAAATGCCCAGAATCAGTGTGCTCCAACCAAAAGGTCCCTCTTGGCTTCTGCAGAGGCAGTCACTTCTGAATGCCTAGACCCTCACTTCACCCTGTCATGACTCAGAAGTGTGTATTAGCTTTAATTCTGGCATTGATTTGTGGTTTCTCACAGACTTAGTCTTAGTTTGAAAATAACTATGCTAAAGGAGTGGAGAAGGATAAGGATAAAGGGCAATCTTAAGCCAGCCTGCCTAATGCTTCAACACAAAATATTTGTCTTACCAGGTAGATGTTGTTATGTTTGCACATCTCTTAGGCTCGATGATTTAGCTCAATAGTATATAGTATTTAGCTCGTAAGTATTGAACTCAGTCAATGCTAAGACATAAACTGTGAGCCAGTTTTGGTGGCAACTGAAGGCTGTAAACTGCATCCTATCTGGCCTTGTGGCTTTGGAGCTGAGTTGTGTTCTCTTCTAACAACTTCTACTGATAAAGCTTTCAGGAAGCATTGGCATGTGCTACTTACCTGAGGATATTTGTGCCCCTTGCTTCATGACAAATTTTCTTTCCCCAAGAAAGAGTTCACATCTTGCTGGAGTAATTTTTCTGATGCTGATTTGTCGGCTTGTCACCTGTTGTGCATAAGCTCTGGTTCATGTGAAAATGCCTAACTGGAGTTAATGTTGTTGAATTTATCCTTCCTTTTGTACTTGTGCAGTTTCAAGGAAGAACAATGTATTAGGAGAAATGGTATATGCGATTACCACTGTTCTGCTTGGTTTTGGTCATGCTAAATAAGAAGTCATGTACTGTTGAAACAAAATAAAGAGGCCTTGTGTTTACACCAACCCTCGTCTCTTTCTGTATTTGACTTTTGAGAAGAGAAAGAAAGCTGACAAGCTAACTTACAAACAATGAAGGCCTAAATACACAGCAACACACCCTGTTCTCTGGGGAACCTGGGCAAACCCCATCACAGGAGTTTGCAAAATCTGTTTAGTAAGTACAGTGTTATTTTAGGGGATCATTTCAAAGTTCTTATAGGTTTTGATGTATCTTTGTTACCAGATTTGTTTGCCTCATAAATCGAAGTCAGTGCTTCAGTAACCACTTTATTTCTTTTGTGTTGAAGTACACTGTCCCAAAATGCTTGCTTCTGCTTAACAAAAGAGTCAGATCTCTTTTGTGTTTCTTCATACATAAGTGGTTTTTTGCTTCCTTATTTTTCAAAGCTTAGGCATAAAAATGTCCCCAGTCTAAGCAGCTCTGAAAGGCACCTGAAGTGGATTTTCTTAAATCAAAAACTGCCATAAGAGGACCACTAATTACACACTGAGGAATTGTATACTGAAATGTTGAGAATTATGGGCAAGCTGTCACCAACTTGCTCAAAATTTTGTACACGAGAAATGAAGCTGTTCTGTATTTTCATCAACCAGCAGAGAAAAGAAAATGAAAGA
Source organism: Poecile atricapillus (assembly GCF_030490865.1). Classification (NCBI taxonomy): domain Eukaryota; kingdom Metazoa; phylum Chordata; class Aves; order Passeriformes; family Paridae; genus Poecile; species Poecile atricapillus. Next base: position 85,530,169 of record NC_081289.1, on the reverse strand, counting down.
AAGCTTCTTTATAGACTACTGTTCTCAATAGGAGGGCCCATTTAGGCTTTCAGAATGGGAATTCTGCTACTTGACACTTTACTTTTTAAAACACCATTAAGAAATGCTTTTGCAGTATTTCACTGGAGTACTTTGTTGAGAATTACCTGTTTAAAACAGTATGAGCCCCAGATGCAAGCAGAGTTCTTATGGTATAAAGGGTTTCCAAGTCAGTTTGAAAATCTGAGAGCCTTTGGCATGCTCTCAGTAAATCTCAGTATATAATTACCTCTTTCACTACAATAAGTTGATGCAGGCACAGTTTGTACAGGTGAAAACAGAGTTTGCAATTCCCCCAAAAATCACTGAATAATCCTGAGCTCTTTATCAACTTAAATTTAGCAGACTTCTCCCATGACTGTAAAGCAGAAAACAAAAAATTGTCTTGGTTTGAGATCAGATACTGGATCACCTATATTTCAGCTTAATGGGTTTGCAGTTCATAGCTAAAATGCAAAATGCAAGTTCTTGCCCTATGCTTTTACTCTGTAATCAGCAGTCTTCCTTTCAAAGCATGTGAGTGCATTCTTTTTATTTTTTGCATTATTTTTAATTAAATATGGGCATTAGGAATTACCTTAAAAATATGGCATAAAGGCCATGAAGTTAAGCTGAAATATGAGCAATGCCTCTTCCTTTTATAATTTGTCTTAGTTGTAACATCTCAAAATATAGAAGTATTTTTCTTCTTAGAAACTGAAAGTATTAAACAGTAGGTACATTTTCATCTCAGCCCCTGCCTGAACCAATCTCACCTCCCAGCACTCTGGTGGAAGTTCACAGCTGTCAGAAACCCAGCTTCTCGGATAATTCATACAGAATATCAATTCCAGCTAGCTAAGGGTGGCATTAATGCTCTCTGTATTCTCTCAGTGCTCTAAAAATTACTCCCTGGCCTTTTGTTTATAAGAAGGAATCCCCATTGTAGTATTTTTATGACTTGTAAAACAGCAAACATGATGTGCCACATGAGATGAGCACTGTCTTGCAGGACACAGCAGCCAGTGCTGAGCAATCCTCCCTACCCCAGCTGAGGGGTTGCATCTGGACATTTCCAGTATTATACAAAATTCACTGCTTCGAGGGGTTGCAGGAGAAGAGAAGAGTTTGGAGTGTGGGCAGCAGATGCTGTTACAGAAAGAAAGATTCACAGATTTTATAAGTGTAAACCTAAAAAGAACTGACAAGTTGTAATCCTCTGCTCTGACCTATCCAGGTCAGAGAGAGGTGTCTGAAGCACCCATGAGGCCATGTCTTCCATCTTCACTCTGCACCCACCCTTGGGGCTGAATGTCTCAGTGTAACACACACAGAGTTTTGGTTTGAGTGACCAGGATTAGAATTGTTTCAGCCACAGTAAGTATCAGCAACATAACACTGTGCACGTGTTAATCACCCAGTGTCTCAGATTATTATGGGTCTTGTTCCCTTAAGCGTAGTGCTGTGATGAACCCTGTGCTAACAATTTGGGAGGTTGCTTTGACACCCCATTGCTCAGCTAGCCTACAGAAGCAGCCCAGATTTTCCCTGGAAGCCTGTTGGAGAGCAGGGAGATCCCATCATGGGTGCATCCTCATCTCAATGACATCACAAACTGTCAAATTAAATCCAAATTGCTGTATTTGCAATTCTTCTGATACAAAAGCCATCTCAATGGAGTTTATGTGCACAGATAGCTCTCAGCTGCACCCCTGCCTGTTTTGGGACCTGCTGCTGTCCTGTAGCAGCTGCCCCTTCTGGCTGTAGGTGCTGATGTGGAACTGAGACCAGGTGAGTCAGCATGAGCTACCTTCATAAACTCCTCCACTTCAACTTTTCCTCTCTTTACAAGGAACAGGGCTTGGCAGTATTCCCCCTCTGTAAAACCCTGTGAGGGGTTAAAGGGGAGGAAAGGGAAGGTGCGGAAAGGAAAGGTGCGGAAAGGTGCGGAAAGGTGCGGAAAGGAAAGGTGCGGAAAGGTGCGGAAAGGTGCGGAAAGGAAAGGTGCGGAAAGGAAAGGAAAGGTGGGAAAGGAAAGGAAAGGAAAGGAAAGGAAAGGAAAGGAAAGGAAAGGAAAGGAAAGGAAAGGAAAGGAAAGGAAAGGAAAGGAAAGGAAAGGAAAGGAAAGGAAAGGAAAGGAAAGGAAGGAAAGGAAAGGAAAGGAAAGGAAAGGAAAAGGAAAGGAAAGGAAAGGAAAGGAAAGGAAAGGAAAGGAAAGGAAAGGAGGAAAGGAAAGGTGCGGAAAGGAAAGGTGCGGAAGGAAAGGTGCGGAAAGGAAAGGTGCGGAAAGGAAAGGTGCGGAAAGGAAAGGTGCGGAAAGGAAAGGTGCGGAAAGGAAAGAAAGGAAAGGAAAGGAAAGGAAGAAGGAAAGGAAAGGAAAGGAAAGGAAAGGAAAGGAAAGGAAAGGAAAGGAAAGGAAAGGAAAAAGGAAAGGAAAGGAAAGGAAAGGAAAGGAAAGGAAAGGAAAGGAAAGGAAAGGAAAGGAAAGGAAAGGAAAGGAAAGGAAAAGGAAAGGAAAGGAAAGGAAAGGAAAGGAAAGGAAAGGAAAGAAAGGAAAGGAGAGGAGAAAGGAAAGGGGAAAGGAAAGGAAAGAGGAAAGGAAAGGAAGGAGGAAAGGAAGGAGGAAAGGAAGAAAGGGGCAAAAGTAATAATGAATAGGACGGCAGGAGGGGAAAAAAATGTGTTCAGCTTTTTCTTATATGATTTCCTTGGCTTTATCTTACAGAGGTGTTTCACACCAGTGGAAGTAGCTCAGGGAGGTGGGTGGAGGGCAGTGCTTGTCTGTGCTGCTCTTCCCTATCCCTGCACAAGCCTTCTCCCTCTTCCCTTGGAGCATGACTCCTCAAGGCTGACTGGCAGGATATCTACAGTCGTCCAAATTCCCTGGTAAACCACGGCCCTCTGAGAATGCCCCTTCAAAGTATTGTGTTTTGTCACTTTTTGTGTGCCCTTCTCACCTCTGAAGCACAGTCCATCACCTAGAGGAGCAACTGCTTGCATGCAATTTGCAGTTGTTGCCCTACAATAACCACCACCATTTCATACTTTTGCCCTCAATGCCATATAAACTTTCAATTAAAAAAGTCCTCCATACTTTTTGTAGTAATGAAATCTGCACTGGAGAAGAGGACATGACCTGCCCAAAGAAACACTTTGTTGTTTAGGCCGCGAAAATTGCATTTATAAAATCACTGCAACAATAACAGAAACCCGCAGCAACACAGACCCTCCAGGATCTGTGGAGTTACCTGATGGTTGTTGTCCAAAGTGCACATTTACACAGGCTGCAATGCTGAGGGCTACAGCCTGTGCAAGCATGAAATGAAGGTGGTACCACCTCACAGTGCCTTACCTTGTCCCAGCCACACATGAGTGTGGGACAGCACATCACAGGTGGCTGCAGGATCTGTGCCAGCCTTCACAACAGCTCCTTCCAGGACAGAAAGCTGTGGACACTGATGCTTGTGCTTGCAGCTAACCCTCTCCACAATTTTCTAGGTCTTTCCTGCAAAAAGTGATTTGATTTAAATTAAAGTGCCTGGTAATTTTTTCCAAAAAGATGTTTGCTGCTGAGTGAGAAGAAAGAAGATGTACTTTTAAGGTGATGAAAAAAGAAGTACACAATTGTCACAAATGAGTGGATTAGATCACTTGAAGAATCACTGTCAAAGGTATTAAAAAACCAATTTTAATATAAATTTCCAGAAGCACAGTTTAACAAAGTTCAATGGAGAGATTCTCTGCATTACATACTATATGGGTGAAACATACAGAGTAAAATCAGATAAGAACTGATTTATAATTACTTACTAGGAGACATAAAAAAAGTAAGGATGCAAAAGGGGACACCATACTTCTGAGTAATGAGATTCAGGATGGACCTCTCATTTTCAAAACTATCAGCAGATATCCATCAAGTTGAAATCCCCCATGAGTGCAAGGGTGACACTTGTGAGATTTCCCCCAACCTTCTGTAGAGTGAATCATCTGCCTATTCATCCTGGCTAGGTATGACCCAGCTCAGTACCTTTCACATCCTTGCTTAATGAATAATGCAGTTATCTGTAACAGGCTACCAGGACATCCACTCTGCTGACCTTCCCTGACCTTTACCCACTCAACCTGTCATCATCATCATAGGTTTCAATCTAATCTAAACAATCCCTTACAAAGAGTACAACAGCACTGTCTCTCCTGCTTCACTTTTCTAGACTTCTTATAGCCAACCACTGCCAAAAAAATAAAATTTAAAAAAAAAAAAATATCCCGGAAATTGTTATCTGTAAATTCTGCTGGGAATATTAAACTGTTGTGGGACTAAATAAGCATCAATCTGGCTTGAGCAGCTCTTTCTCCTACATTATGTCCATTCTGTGGAGTCACAGAAGTCTTCAGCCATCCCACTGATAACCCTTCAGACCAAAGAAACCCATAACTTTCTGATGTATTAAAAATAATTGATTTGGGGGAAAAAAAAATACAACAAAGGGACTGGACACAAGAATTCCAGAGATGCTAACAGTATTATATTCTTCACATGGACAGCAGATCCATCTATGTGACACACCACCCTCTCCTCACTGTATGTCCTCTGCAGGGATAACTGCACTACTCACAAGGCAAGGATGTGAAAGGCACCGAGCTGGGTCAGACCAAAGGTCTATCTGTGGGAACTGAATTAGCTGAGATAGATAAAACCTTGGACCAGGTTCCTAACACAGAGGGAATAAACCTGAAGCCTTGGGAGGTGGGTGCTGGAGGGATATTGATGGAGTCATTCCACAATAGGTCATGTCCCTATTGGACTGAGGGTTGGTTCTCTGCCCTCAGATACCCCTTCACATTGTGAAGCTCACCACACCCCTGGGTCTTTGGATGCAACCCCTCTGACTCTGTGGTCTCTGTGAACATTAAAATCTATCTTTGGGGACTCCATCATACCCGTCCCAATTTATTCTGCCACGCTTGACCTGGCCGAACCGGGAAAGACAGGTCTCAGAACCTCACTGTGACATCTATCTAGCAAAACTGTCATGTTTCTAGTAAGGCTAATGAATATTAAAGATACGGAGGAGGAAAGCAGGACACACAGCAAGCCTTCCTTTGCAGACTCCCCTGCTTTCAGCCAGCAAATCATATACATTTAACTCAACACTGCATTAGAGAAGTTGGTTTTAGCTCATTAGTTTGTCTAGTCCCTTTCTTATACGTTCAGAATTTTTGCTCTTTGCAAGATCCAGCAACTGTGAATCCCATCTGTTCATTTTTTGTTGGGTGGCACAGTCCTTTCTTCTGTTTGTTTTGCTGACTGCCTAAATATGTCCCTGATTCCCAAACTGCAAGCTCTAGTGAATGATACAGTCTCACCTTTTTGACTAGCATCACTGTCCTTGAAAATGGTTTCAAGAAAGACTAAGAATGTTATGTGTTTCTTATATTTTTGGTTCAATTTATCAAAAGGGTGTCTTCGTGTATTTATTTTGTAATTTGGTTTGACACAGAAAGATTAGGGCTGAACAGTAAATTACACATGACTGGACTGGTTTCTCAGAAAACAAGGAGGAGCTGCCAGTACTGCCTATCCCCCCAAAAATCCAGACTGTTTCATAGACCTGGAAGCAGCAGAACATTTTACACATTTTGCAAGGGCCAAACAGGCTGGCATTTGCCTGAAGCCATTAAAATATCTTGTTTCTCTATGCTAAAGGCTGATAGACATGCTGACATGGGAATTGCTGGAAGATGGTGCCAGACTCAGGATTCACCAGACTTTAAAAAAAATGTTGTGCAGCTAAAATCCTTCCTTTGATCCAAGACTGATTTACAGTGTCAAGTTTCCACATTTTCCTCCTTCCTGTACAAATCTGCAGTGTGGTATGAGAGCCACTGTGAAGAGGATAGCAGAAACTCTATGACAGGGCTAAGAAGGAAGAGAGAAGGAAGAGAAAGGTGTTTCCTTCCCCCCATTGGCCCTTGTGTATGTAAAACCTAATTCTTTAAATAGATTATTTCAGACAGAACAGGAGTACATTCAGAAAATGGAATGTTGCGCTTCTAGTAAGGACATAAGAGGAACAGGCAGTTTAGCTGGTTACAGTGTCACCCTGGGTGTGCCATCTCCTTTTGGAGATGTTTTGTGTGTTCCTGCTGATGTGCATTCTGTAAGCACTAGCAGAAATTTACATTCTGGGACAAGTTTAAAAATTTGCACCAAACTACAGACATACTTGAGTTCTGACCTCAGAGAATTTAAAGCTTGCTGCAACTGGATGCACGAAGTGCAAAATATCCCTTTGGATCATATATTCAGACTCACTTCTGTTATTCACATGAGCACTCAGAAACATTTTTTTTAAATTGTCTTGATAAAATTCAGACACTGTGGTGGCAAATGTGTGATGGATGGATGGATGAACTATATGATATTACTAACAGCAAGGATAAGAATTTGTGAGTTGTTTCCTGAGGTTACCATGCAACCTCAACATCCTTGCAGATGCAAAGACCATGAAAATTTCAGCTGGTCTTCTCTTGGAATAAGGTCACAAAACCAAGGTATTAGACATTACCGAGAATTACTTCATAATAACCACAACAGCCTTTTAAAAACACTTAGTTGTTATTTTACTGTAGAGGGCAAGAACAACAGCATAGCCCCACTGCTTTTCATGTCTTTGTCAGAGGCCAGGAGAGATCAGATGGACACTGTGGCTTCCCTGGTACAATGATGAGCACCTTCCTTGGGCCTTGAGGAACCTGCCAGCTCTGCCCCTCTCTGGAGCAAAGGAAGGCAATGCTGACTGCTTGCAAAGGTCTAAGCATCTTGCTTTGTTAGATGTTGAACAATTACATTGTACTGTTCCCCTCTGAAAAGCTTGTGCTGCTTTGGAAGAATTAAACTTTTCTGCAGGCATAACTTAATCAACCACTTCCACTCTCAACAGCATGTGAAGATTTTTATAAAGAGAATTCTTGCCTGTTGAGTAAACACTACACCCTGGTTACTAAAAATATCTATATAATTGTTTTGGGTGTTCTGTTACTTGGGCAGGCTTCTGAAGTGTTAACTGTGATATTAGTGCTAAATGCACTGAGCTGCCTTTTGCATTTACTGGAATTGTGACTCACTGAGCTGACTAAATCGCTACATGTTTAACTTCAGAACAAGGCAGAGCTAATGTATTTCGAAGTGGTATTTGATAAGCAGATTGTTTCACTGCCTACGAAAATCCATACTAATAATTAGACAAAATTAAGTATGAGAATGAATTACGTGGTGTCTCTTGCTGACATAAATAGCTCCCACACTCCTCTCTGCATTTTGCTTGGTCTATTCACCAGGCAGAGTGAGTACCTTGAAGCAACCATGGCCTCAACATTGTATACTGGACTTTGAGGCTCCTATTTTAACATTTTATCATATTGTCATAAAAACAGAACAAACACTCTTATCTCCTGTTACAGTCATTATAAAATTCCATGTTGCAAATCTTTATAAAGTCATAAACCAGGCGAAAAAGTATTCCCCCTTCTCTCACAAGTCAGAACAGATATGGCCAAAATTCACATAGAGGCCCTATAAAGAACAATCATCCTTCAGGCATTAAAACTTCCTTGTTATTAAAGGAAGAGCATTTGAAAATCAAAAAAGGGACTTGAAGCAAAAAACACCCTCATTGGATGATCCACATGGCCGCTTGCAGGGCTTTGTGCAAGCTGTTGTGGCACTGTTGTGCCTTGCCTCTGACCATAGGTAAAGTGGCACTTGCACTGAGTGCATCCCTGGCACTTGCAATGAGTGTGGGGGTATGAGACTGCTCATGCTGGAGCAATGGTGGTGGTGGAGGTGCTGTCCACCCCTGTAGCAGGCTCAGCTCTGCCTGGTGACTTGGAGTATTTTCTCCACCTGATAGTGCCTTGTCCCAGCAACCTGGGGACCAGCAGAGGCAATATGTTGGGTGTAAGCACTCACCCCCTCCATGGTGCCCTTGGCAGGGCCTGGCAGCTGACTGCATCCACATACTGCTGAAACTGCAGATCCATCATCACAGTGGTGGTGTGCCATAGACAGCCTCAGGGCACCATGCTCTGGACTACTCAAAGTCCTTCTGAGCTCTGGTGCTATGCAGTATATGGTCAAAGTGATCTGATTGTGCCACAGCTTGTCACTATCAGCACAGATTAAAAAAAACCACACCTGCCTAAAATATTTACTTGTTCCTGGAACTTTGCTCTGGGACTAGCCATTGTGACTGACAACTTCTTTAATTGAAAAAATGGGGTCGTTTCACCCTTAGTTTTTAGCCTTGGGAAAGGGGAGCTTTAAGGCACCAGTTAATTTATTTTATTTCAGTATTTTTCTAAAAGCAATTTCCTTATATTGAAATTGCTTGTAAGTACCCAGGGAGGAGGAGGAAAAAAAAAAGGTTGTTATTTAGCTGGCTGAGTCACTGAAGGGAGAGGTTTGTGGTGGTGCCAGGACGTGTTGCAGGGATGGTGTGGGCTGGGGATGGTGCTGCAGCAGGTCCAGCTGGGACCCCTGCAGCCCTGCCAGCCAGCCTGGGGCTGCTGCAGTGACACAGGCAGCCCAAACTGGGCTCTTGAGAGACATGACAGCTGGGACTCCTGCTCACATGGGGATGGCAGTGCCAGGGCTCAACCCGCAGCAGGGAAACCCTGATGGGCTGTCCTGGACACCCTTTCTCTGCAGCTGATTTTTGTTAATCACTTCCAGATGTGCCAGAGGGAAACTGAGGCACAGTGAAGACTGGTTAGCCACTGGTTATGTTAAGCTGAATCAAACTCCTGAGTTGGTTGTGTTTCTACATTTGTGGGCTGAGAATGGCTCTTTCCTTGAAGAAGGGAAAAAAAAAGCTATAAAGTGTGCTCATGGATGTAAACCCTGCACACACCAAAGGTTTTGAAACACAAAAGCATGCATCTCTGAACAAAACGCTTTCCTTCTCTACACACAGCTTTCAGAGGACTGGGGATTTTCAGATGCAGCTGTCACCTAGAACAGAGCTGTTCAGCAAGCAGGTGTGTTTGAACAACAGACTTTTTAAAAACTCAGTGATGAAGTTTGGGAAAACAAGAGATTTCAAACAGTACTTTTTGTCGGTACTCCACCTAACTAAATTGTGTTAAGAACAACCCAAATGGAAGCTAGCAACATAACTGATGTTAGTAAAACATTCCGTAAAAATAAGCATATTTAGGAGAAAAAGAAGTGGAAGTTACCCTGACTGCTAGGATTTGCAGTCTATAATGGAATTCTTGCTTTCAACTTTTCTAAAAATAGTTCTCAATTTGTAGCCCACACCAGCATACTACTCATACTGCAGGCTGTGCATATATTAACTTACTTTCTTCAGACCTAATAAAGTCTCTAAAGATATATTCTTGGCATAACCTTTTACCACAATTAAAAAACAACACACACAGATCAGCTTCTCAAATTATGTGAACTGCTTTAAGAAAATCAGACATGTTTACTTCAGACTATTTAAGCGCTGTCACGAGTGGGGATGAAATGAAAGAGAAAAGGCCATTCAAAGCTTGTGCAGGAGTTAAGTCAGAGTGAGGGTAAGGCAGGAGAAGTCTATGGGTATTCTTGCCTATTGGTGCTTTTCTTGTTTGGCATTGGTGTGACACAATTGTTTCCTGAGCTGAAGTGCCAGTGACTGAAGAATTTTAATAGCCTGATGAGGACCAAGTGTGTTGCTGGGTGGATTTTAGCTTCCAGAGAAGCATACCAGAGTTCACAGATCTTTTGGGGCACTATTTGCTGTAGGGAAAATATAGAAATGGCAACTCTAGGCTTCACCTGGTTTTGCCCACCAATATGATATAGTGGAGCTGTGTCTTGAGTAGTACCTGTTCAGGCCCCAGCCAAGGGGGTGCTGCTCCTACCCTGGCCCTCCCTGATACCACTCTGGAGCTTGGGAAAAGCAGGTATGCCACAGTGACACTTGAAGAGGCAAGGAGAGCTGGGTCAAGGACATGGCACTGCTGCTTTTCCCAGCCAGAGGCAGTTTAGAAATCTAGATGTTGCACTCCTCTTGAGAGTTGGCATTAATCGACACTTGGGGCATTCCTAGATGTTGTATCTCTGCTTCTGGAAGCATAACTCACCCACCCTCTCTGGGATCTGTGACACTGCTCTTTAAAACGTGGCTTCTTAACAGACCACTCGACCAAAAACAAATCAGGAAGCAATTGCACAAGTTAGGGTAACACTAGTGGTGTAGAGACAGTCAAGCAGCTGGTGGCAATGGTCTGGTAGGTAATATGGCACAGCTGGAGCCAAAACTGCAGGACTGTGTCCTTGCCGACCCCTTCTGTGCTTTGTCCTTCCCTCTGTGCACCGGCAACAGCAACCCTTACCCACCAGCATGAGGGGCTCAGGGAAACGGGCAGAGTCAGCAAAAGTCCTGATGTTACTATTCACTGATAAAACCTTTGGCCTCCAGCAGCTATCTGCAGGGTGCCTCTATTTACTGAAGGCTGGACAACACTGAGAAATGACTCAGTGCTGAACTCAGCCTCAGCAGATGACAAACACACCTGCTTAGGTGAAATGAGGAGTAAATTAACTTGAAACTCAAGGCCATTTCCTAACATAGCACCATTTCCAAACTCTAGCTTAGAAAACGCTGCTGAGAAGCCAGTGAACTGCTGGTACTGTCAGAGGTCCAGACATGTAATCACTGACTTGTTTCAGCAAAAGTATTCCCTTAAATGTAAAGCTGCAGGTGACTGGCTTGCACTCAGCTAGCAAACCGTGAAGTTGCAAAGGCAAATGCTAATCTTTTCATCGCTGCTGTGCTTGAAGCTCCCAGCCAAATTGTTTCAGCATGGAGACTGAAACAATTCCTCAGCAGTGTGTGTAGTGGTCTCACCTCTCCTGCCTGCCTGTGCACCATCCTCACACCAGACCCAGTACTCAGTGAACTTCTCATGAACTGCTGTGGTGACAGAATTGACAACAAAACATCCAAGACTTTGGTCATACAAGGTCAGTTAGGAATTCTAACAGAAATATGCAAACCAGTATGGGTATTATTCATCATATGAATTCAGCAAAGGAACCAGCTGAGTCTCACTCTGAAGACTGAAACCAGAGTGAAAGGGATGAAGATTTTTCCAGGGTCATAAATCTACTTTCCCTCCATAAATCCCATGCTACTTAAAATACAACGAAGGAAAATCTACTTTAGCCTAATCCTATTTAAACCCAATCTGACCCGGTCTCCCAGAAGCATTATCAAATAGTCCTGTGCACAAAATGTTTCACAAGCCTTCTTGGGAACTCAGGGTACAGTCATCGTGCACCTAACTTCTCACTGATCCACTAAAGAAAATTCAATCAAATATAAAAATCTTTTCCACTCAAGGAAAACCCTAATAAAAAAATGACACAGGCTGGGTGGGTTTTAAAAAATATATATGTGTGCTATGGTAAAGAGTAGACGTACAAGAATGAGGGATGGTGAATTAAATTGATTTCCTTTTTCTCAGATCTGTGCTACAGTCTCACTCATACTACCAAGTGAAGATTCACAGTGGAACTTCTATCTCTTTTGCTATTATTTGAAAATATATTTAAAAGGCAAAAATACTAGACACAGACATTGTAGGTCTCCAAAAGTGAAAGGTCAGAGCTGTAGGCACATTTCTTCACCCGCATGCTTGCCATGCAGTAGCTTGGCAAATGCTTTCTGCTTCCAACACCTCTCATAAGATTATGCCAACAAGGTAACAAACACCTCCACCAAAAGGCTTTCAGACAATAAAATCCATTAACTACCAGTCAAGACTGCTGTCAGTGAAATCTGAAAGTAAACCAATAAAGGGAAGTCCAAATAAACATCTCTAAATAGGCCCAGTTAACATTTAATGACACATTTCAGACACAGGATAAAGGGACTGAGAGATATGACTGCAGTGGAAACATGAAGCTGACAAAACTTCTGCAGTGAGCGGGGCCCCATACTGAAGCATGGCTTCAGTTTACCTCTTTTTTTTTAATTATTTTTTTATTTAATTATTGTGGCATCTAGGAGCAATAGGAAGATTCTAAAAACACAGGGACCAGGAAAAGTTTAAAGTGTTTTCCCATAGTGCTCACTGCTCTATCAAAATAAACTTCTGGTAAAATCCTCATACAAAGCACTTAAAAAGTACTTATTTTTCCCTGCCCAAACCAAATCATGCTGAAGATGGCTGGACACAGAGGAGGGTAAAATAAGCTCAGACACAGCCACATTGCACAGCAGCTTAGCTAGTGATTCTGTATGCAGCTAAGGTGTCTTGAGTCCAATTAGGCAAGTACATTTGGCTACTATGCAGTGACTATTAACTCCTTCCCTCGATTTTAACATTTTCATGAAACACGGCAGTCTTGGTGGTTAACTTAGCAAATATGGCTCTGGTCTGTCCATAGAAAAGATCATGCTACACTGCTAAGTGGCACACACAATACCCTCAACATTTTAAAAAATAATCCCAAACACATGTAACTATTAAAAAAACAAACTAAACTAAGAACTTGATCCACAGTCACAGTGAGACAACTGAGAAATGTCACCTGTGCATGGATCAAAAATAACATCACAGAGCAATGGTAGTTATTTAGCACTTACAGGCATCCCAGTGGGAGATTGAAAGGAGCAGGGTTCTGGAAGTTCCTTCTCTTTACACAGGTCATGAGTAACCTGTAAAATGCCTACGAAGAGGGAGGCACTTCACCCTGCAACCCCCTCAGACACCTCATCAGTTAAGTGAGACCTAACCTGCCTTGGACCAAGACTCATCACACAATAATTAGAGAAACACAGAATATTCTGAGTTGGAAGGGATTCACAAAGATTATTGAAGTACAACTCCTGGTCTATCCTGCATTGCTTGTACTTAGGTGCAAGAGTAGATACAATCATCCCATTTATTTTTGTTTTCTCTCCATAGTGAATAAACCTCAGACTGGGAGAAGCAGGCTTACTGCTGCTTGGAAATAAATGATGGTGAACTGGTTGTAGATACAGAGAGAAAAGAAAGAGCACCACAAGGGGGTTTAATGAAGACAGATACCTCACTAAGGCCGTTTGAGCTGAAGTAACACTCACTTGAAAAGCCCATCTTCCAACACTGCTGCAATACTGGCCATGAGCTTACAACAGAAATACACATTGAAATGAAACAGTCATTAAAAAAAAGAATTTGGCATCTGCATCTTACTATCTAGTACAAAAGACATGTACAAGACAACTTCTTCAGGAAGCTGTAACAGTAGCAATTTCAATTATCAACTTTTTTCTTAAAATAGTTTATCTTCGCAAATAAAAGTCAAGCCAGTGTTCTTGGTTACTACTGTAGGTGTTGATTCTTGCATTTCAGTACTCCCATCTTTACCACTATTTTAATTTAATTTACATCAAATCACAGACTGCTGATTTTCTGCTATTTTGCATCCTACAGAACTCAATTCCTCATACTGTGAGAGATCAGTCTTTGGTTCTGCTATATTAGGCTGATGTGCCCTTTCACGCATAAATGGCCTCAGTTACTCAAACATCCACCTACAGGGAAGCCTCAGGTTAAAAAAAACCGACAAAAACCAACACCTTTACACCACCTTTAAGCTGTAGTGGAGTTGCTGATATTGCTTTAATACAGAAGGTAGAAACACTGTAATTTTGGTGCTTTAAAGCAGTCCCTTGATGAAGTCCCAAAGCATGCCTGTGGTTCCCTTACTGCAAGTACAGTCAGTGGATGGAGTATTAACTTACCAGCTGACTGGTGGGATACATATTACTGATTTCTGATATAAGCAATTTTTACAGATCATCCAGTACAGACGACATCTTCCTCCATTGCAACATGTGCAGTGTACTGTATCCTGTTCCTTCCTTCCTGGAAAGGATAAACCAGGTACTTTTACCTCCTATATCTGGTTGTGGACACAGACAGTAGCTCTGCCAAGGTCTGCTGGTGAGGACGTAGGTGTAACAGTTTAGTCAGTGTACTAGCTCTATCGTGACAGATCCACTGGAACTAAGTTAGCAGTTTATTGCTAATACTTTCCTTTTCTCCCTTTAAAGCATATGATTGTTTACGGCATTTTTGTCAGGTCATCAAGTAGTTACCTGCATTCCAGTTGCTTATGCAATTTGTCTCACGAAAAGCTGGTATAACTAAATAAGGACATGGGTAAGGTTATACATAAGACAACATCTGTAAGAACTTATATTAAGCTTTGCATTGAGCCTCTGCAAGGTCACATTCTCATTAGAGCAAGAACTAAAACCAATGGACTACCATAAAAGGAAATATTTCCTTCTGTACATTATTTTTATTATTTACATAATACAATATAGCATAGATGCTGGGTAGCTTATGTGCAATACATAAATATGAACTATCTGTACATGTTTGCATATCTAATAACTCAGAAGAACAAAGTTAGAAGCGAAAACCTGACGCTTTTAATAGTGAAGTAAAAACCAAGACTGAACACTGGCAATAAAAATCAGGCCAGAAGTAGTGCCTTGTGTACGTATGTAACTATTTACAGATGAGAACAGGCATTACCACAACACTAGTCTAAACTGTATTTGTTTATATAAAAAAACCAAGTTTCATACATCACAAAAACCCCTTCCATTATAACACAGAAGTGATATATATTACCAGACAAGCATCAGTGAAGAATACTGCCTTTTCTAGAGTTGTTATTGTACAATGCCAGATAACGCAGCCCATGCAATACACCCAAGAACACTACAGTCCTATACCCAAGTACAATTAAAAATGATAAAAGCAGTCCTCCAAGAGTGGTTCCAGCTACCATTTAAGTCTACAGCAGCCATGTTAGGTATGGTTTTCCATGCAGAACGGTGCAACTGTTACATTTAAAACTAGAAAAATTAATTCCTAATATTCTTCTGAACTTGGAACACACAGAACATAAGTAATACATGAATAGTAAACTGCTCTAGTATTTCAGCAACTTATTTAGACCCGTGTTGCTGGATAGAGATGATGTGATATGTCTAGAAACATTTGTAACTGTTTTTTGAAAACCAGTCTTACAATATTGTGCTACACAACATTTTTAGCTATGCAAGGAAAAGCAGACAACTCTGTTGCAGGCCAGTTCAGAAGCTCCTAATGGGACATTTCCTTTGGGAACTTTTTTCTAGATTCTAAAGTTAATGTAATCTTTTACAAAACAATTTTCCTCTCACATGTTTCTGATTTTTTCCATTTTGCTCAGTGCAGTTTTTAAGTGACTTAAATATGGCATTGACACTCATGTTACTGGGATGGTAGACCCATCTACACAGCATTCTGCTGGAAAACTAAAATGGAGTGTGGCAACTAAAAGTAGAATGAGATTTTAAATGATAGAAGTAGACTGCCAACTGTTTTGATGTATCCTTCTCCAAAACAGGCATATAACATTAACCGAACATTAAACAACTCATGCACATCTCAAAAGGCAGAGCTGCTGCACACATGCAGATTGCATACATCTGTTTGGCACATGTGAACTAGAGTATGTCTCTGTGCATGTGTATTCCTGTGCAGGTTTCTGATCATCCATCTATTCTGGGGAGGGCATATATCTATTTTCAATGGCTGTATCTATCCAATTCTGCCTGTATCAAACACCCAAACATTTGAAGTATTGTTTAGACAGACAGGACTAGAAGTAAAACTCTGGAAAACAAAGGAAAATGATCATGCACCTGCTCTTTTCATGTTTTTAGGATGTATTGAAAAAAAAAGCCCCACAAAGAGTCAGTCAGTCTTTTCACAAGCAGATTAATTTATATTCTCTGAATTTTTTCAGCCACCACGACTGGATTCTCTTTTCTGATTTTTGCTGCAGCTTCTGCTTTATAATCATATGGGCAATTATGCTTGTCAGAATAACGGTGAAGTCCACAAAATAGGTTTCCACATCGACAGTCAAATCCTGTACACAGAAAAAGAAGCAACGTTACTAAGAATATTAGTTTTTAATTAAGGATATTAAGGGTGCAGTCACTACATATGCATATGTCTCTCTACTATGACATACAAAGTAAGAAAAAGTTTACTTAATCATGTGAATTGTGAAAAAGCAGCTAAATTTAACAGAACATGGATTTTGCCAAGTTTAATCTAGCAAGAGGTAGATTCATGAAATCATGCAAATTTGTTTAAAATTGACAGTATCCTCATACCTGTAAGGCCAACCTTCTTCCTGCACATGAAACATCTGTTCTTCTTTGGTTTCGGCAGTTCAGCAGCTCTCTCTTCACTTTCTGAAGTACCAGGCTGAGAAACTGATGGACTTGGTTGAGTAACAACTGTTAAAGCATGTAAAGGAAATAAGGGTTAAATTTGCTTTTTCTGACTTCACTAGGTATCCAGTAGTATGCATACATTAAGTATTAATTCACCCACTACATAGACTTAGGTCTAAAAATGTGAATCAGAAATAAGGATTTTTAGGTACTTTATTCATCCCTTCGGACTCTACTTGAGATACTCTGATTTTTCCCCATGTTTCAGCCAACTAGAAAATATATGGCACTTATTCATTTCATTATACCTTTATGGGCTTGAAAAGCACAACAGAAATTCCATGTACACATTTCATATTTGAATAAATCATATTATCAAGCAACACTTAAATCTAAAACAGTACCAATACTGTCACAGCTGAAGTTGCTGCACACAGGTACCTCTGTAGGAAATATAACTAACAGGAATATATTTTGGAAAAAAATGAAATTCAGCAATATGTTCCTGCTATAGCAGTGGGTTGTTCTGCCACTTCTGCAGTGAAGTCAGGTATCTAAAGCAACTCACCAAGACAGCAGCTAGGAAGCTAAGACAGCTGCTAAGAAGTTAATTCTGTGACAGACCCAGAATACAGCTACAAAATACACTGTTCAAAAGAGCCTTCATTTAAATAATGAAGTACAGATTTGTATTGCATATGTGTATTTTTTTGTAAAATAATTGTAATTTATTCAGTTTCAGTGTTCAAGCAGGTACAGTCAAAATGAATACTTTCGTAATTGCCTCTTTAGACATCTTTAGAACATCTTTAGACATAGCTGTTTTATTGAAAAACATGTTTTTCCCCCAAAAAATTTAATTTTTAAAATTGATATCCTCTTCATATCCAAAACTGGAATTAAGGAAAGCTGAGAGATGCACTTGTACACCACTGTAATACCTGCTCTTGGTACGAGTTTGCTGAGCACTCCCAGTGTATGATAACATCTATCACATGTCTATTAACTACATAATACACTTCATAATAAATGGAGTATATAAGCCTCAAGGATGTATTTGCAATTAACTTCACACAAATATAATTTGATTAGATTCTTTTGAATAGTTCTTGTTTTTAAAATTGTGCTTGTATTGTCATAGAAAACTTCACAATTCACCATACAACAAGAAAGGCCCCAGGCAGGACTTCATAACCCAAACAAGACTTTTAAGCAACAAACTCTCAGAAGTAACAGGGACCCTTCAGTGCCCATCACCAAAAAATTTTATGCAGCAAAACAAATGACTGCTAATACTTTCTTATACTTCTGTATTATAGCAACAGTCCTAATGAAGAAGCAAGGTCATTTACCTGCCTTTTTTGTCACATCGCAGATATTTTACAGCTTCGTTTTTTGTGAAAACCATTTGTTTTGATGAAGATTTTCAAGATGAAAATCTTGAAAATCTGAACATGAACAAATATGACACTCTAAACTTGTCCTTAAATCCTAAGAAAATCAGTGTTCAGCCCCAGTTTGTCTACCAAAAAGCCTGTGACAAAAATTTGGTTTAACAGCCAGCAATATCACAAAGAGAATGTACCTGTTGGATGTTATGCACTTTGACCAACAGCCATCAGATATGGCCTTAAAAAAATAAAAATACTAAACACCTCCCCAAAAGCAAATCTTTTTAAAAGACTTGTTACATTGCTAGTTTGTTTCAAAATGAAATGCTAATTGTAAGCCAAGACAGATGAATAAGAGGAACCAGAAACATGCACATTGCCATTTGGTGTGTAGTTAGCTAAGGGAAAGCTTCATCTGTGCCAAAACCAACTTAAAAAATTTGATGTTGTTGCACGCTGTTTCAATCATGTGCAAAAGAAAATGTAGAGGGGGGAAAATGAACAGTGACATAAAGTCATTTACAACATGCACTAAGAGAAAATGAGAAAAGAACCATTTATATCACTGCCTAACACATGTTAACAAGGAAGCAAAAATTAAAACAGCAACTTCCTAGGAATTACCAAGTCAAAAAGACAGCTTAGTAGATCACTCTACTACAAAACACAGCTTCTGAGAACAAATTAATCCAGGGAAAATGTTACCAATTACTACAGGTATACTTCCATCTTTGCATCAAGAAACTGCAACAATGGCAGCCCACAATATGTAAAGTGATGACAGTGATCCTCAGAAACTGTAGCAGCACATTTCCTGAAAGGGCTGCTGAACAGGATCCTTCCCCCATTACTAAAACATCTTTCAAGGAGGAAAAGCAGTACACAACATGCAGTAATGGTCACTAAAAGGGGGGACAAGAGGGGACATAGCTCCCTAAATACAAACTAAAATGTTCCATTTATTACTTTCCAAGAATAAAGGATTCTCCTATTATTTCATGCCAGGAGACTTTAGTCTGATTGGCTTTTATGATGTTAAGTGTTCATAAATGTGCTTCTGAGTAATGGTGAGGACAGAAGAAAAAGCTGCCTACTGTGTCCCCTAAAGCTCAGAACAAAACTCCTTTTTCATCAACCTGTAGATGAAAAATACTGAAAACTGTAGTTGTTCTGCCATGACATCAGAAGCCCACTTAAATCAAAATACTGTTCTCACAAAAGGCTTCCTTTAACACAGAAGACAAATCCAACTGGACAAGTGCAATTCCAGTCCTCAAGACAGTAAATTTAATTCATGCCAGAAATCACACAGTGTTAAACGAAGCGCTCTGAAAATTTATCTATCACTACAGAATGGGTAGCTGAAGAGGCCAAAAGCTGGAAAATAGTGGCTACTGGTATCTGTTGACCTGCTTCCTCAGTAACAGTGCTCAGATGAAGCAAACTCCTCACCACTAAAACTTCTTGCCACTGTAAAAGAGCTCATACCGGCATGCATGGGCTTTCTCATCCTGATCTCCAATCTGCAGGAACATGGATTTGAAGGATGGACTATGTTGTGGATAAGGAATTAACTGTATGGACACAACCAGAGAAGTGTGGTCAATGGCTATATGTCCAGGTGGAGACTAGTGAGCCAGGTGGAGACAGAGCCCTCAGGGCTCTGTCTTGGGACCCCTCTCTTGGACATCTCAATCTGTTACACAGAAAGTAGGATTAAGTGCACCCTCAGCACCAAGGAGGGACAGGGAGATCTGGACAAACTTCAGTAATGGACTCAAGACCTGTCCATCTACTCTACATTAGATTCCACCTGGAGTGCTGAACCCAGCTCTGGAGTCCTCAGCACAGGAAAGATGTCATTCTGCTGGGTTAACACCATAAGAGGGTCACGAAAATGTTCAGGGGACTGAAGTGTCTCTCCTATGAAGCAGAGCTGAGAAAGGTGGGGTTGCTCAACATGGAGATGACAAGGCTCTAGGAATACCTTATTGAAGCCTTTCCATGCTTAGAGGGCTTGTAAAACAGAGGGATAGATTTACACATGGGCAGATAGTGACTGGACCAGAGGAAAAAGTTTTCAATTACAAGAGAGAATTGTATTAGATGTTAGACAGAAATTCTTTAAGAGTAGTGGTGCACAGGAACGGAGGTTAGAACTAGACAATCTATACAGCCCTTTCCAACCCAAATGGTTTTATGGTTCTGTGTAGCCCCCTCCATCACCTTGGTCATGTCCACTCCTGTCTCTGGCTCAAGACCTGCAAAGATTTACTTCACTCAAATTTTACCAGATCACGTCTCCTACTACAATGCCAGAAACTTTAGGAACAACTCATTTCCAGAACTGGCTTTTATTAACAAATATTTTGGTCTTAAATGATTGCCTGTAAGCACTATAAAGATGCATTACCATCATGCCCAACAATCACTATTACCCTAGCAAATCAATGATAAATTAATGTAACATAATCATATACTAGAAGTGGATGCCTGAATAAGTCTACATGCATGCATATCATAAATTTAGGAAGTTCTCCTTCAAATTTAGCCTAAAGATAAGACATCTTTACAGGAGGAACAGCAAGGCCACTGATAGAACCAGTCAGCCACATAACAAAGTACAACAGCTACTCAGTCTGTATGCAAAAAGGTTCTACAAGCTGGGAATAAAGCTCCTCTTAGACCCATAGGAGTGCCACTCAAAATTAAAAACCACTGTAAGAATGTTCAAAGCTGTCAGTAGTTTTTCTTATATAAAACAGTACAGCTGCTTAAAAAAAAACCATGTATCTTACCAGTATTACAGATTTCACACTGGACAGGAATGAATCTGATGTTTCAGTTGAAGAAGACACATTGAAAATAAATCAGTACTATTTTCAAACATTGCCCATATCAAAAGTGACCAGAAAGGGATACAAAAGTAATAGAATAAAGGTTTTAGAAGCTTCTCTGACTGAAGAAAAATTCAGCAAAATTAGATCTAGGCACCCTAAACTTCACAGATAACAGTGGCACAAATTCTTAAAAGCACAGGGGAAAGAAATTAATTTAAGGACCATGACTTGATAAAGCTAACTGCCAACTCCCACCACTGAAGAAATGGAAAACACAACAAGGGAGAAAAGGTAAAGTCAGAAGTTATCCAAAAGACATTAGATGCATTTCTGCTGTTCTGGAGCTGAAACAATAGCAGTAGTAGAAGTACTAGAAACAATACCATCCTCATACTGCACATTACCACAATTGTCCTGGTTTCAGTTGGGATAGAGTTGTTTTATTCTCAGGAGCTCGTATGCTGCTGTATTTTGGATTCAGTATGAGAATAATGCTGACAGTATTAATAACGCTAATGTTTTAAGTGTTGCTAAATAGTGCTTTTACTTTAAAACAAAGACTTTTCAGTGTCATGTGCTCTGCAAGCAAACAAGTACACAAAAAGATTGGAGGGAGCATCACTGGGACAGCTGACCGGAATGAGCTAACCAAAGGAATATTCCACACAACAGAACACCCTTCCCAATATATAAATAGGGGCATGTTGACCAAATGTAGTATGCATCACTTGTGAAGTTCCTGGGGTTTATTCTTCTTTCCCCTCTTTTCATCACAATTATATTGTTATTGTCAACAGTATTGCTTATTTTACTTTAATTATTAAGCTATTTTTACCTTAACCCACAGGGTTTAGTTTTTCCCCCCAAAATTGTCTTCCCCACTGGGGAACAAGAACCAAGTGAGTGACTGCACAGTACTTAGCTGCCAGACGGGGTTAATCTACCATAACGAAGTGCTTGTACATACAATTTTAGTCTAGAAAGATGGGCAGTACCTGTAATGCTTTATCAAGCTTTTGCTCAGGAACTACAACTGCTATTTCGACCTAGGTGCCAGCGATGGAAGGCTGCAGAACAAACCTCCATCATGCTTTCTTTCATGCTCAAGAGCAGGAACAGAAATGTTCTGCAGCATGCCACTCACATTCTGCAAGTCCAACCCTAACTTGTGTATTTGTGTATTTAATGTCTTAATTTAATATGCCACATTAACACAACATAAAGATTCCTTGGTTTCAGTATCACACAGAAACACAGTTTAATTTGGTTATTATGAAGACCTGACATGTGTGGTGTATCACCATTAGAATAATAATAATGTGCTATCACCAAAACACACAGCACCAGCATTTAGGTCCTCAGCTTTTCTGTATGCAGTGGACAGCTTCAGGGCTTACAGAGATTTCATTTCTGAAATTTTTCAATCAAGAGCATTTACCAAAGCTGTAGCAGACATGGGAAACATGAAGAAAAGCTAATTATTTTGAACACAATACGGAATTATCATATCAGAAAATGTTACTAATTCAACAGAACAGATTACAGAGAGAAACATGGTGAAATTACTATAGCCATGTGTGAAAACTAACCATAACTAACACGGCACTCATTACAACCAGATTTAAGGAACACCATGTACTTACATCTTGATCTTATCAGATCTCAAGCTACCATACTTACATCTTACAGTATTACCTGCAACACACTGGCTCTACATAGCAAAGCAAGAGTAACCCATTATAGGGTCTCTCAACCAGAATGCCTAACAGCTGTAGTAGAGCTCTAACCCTAAGAGCTTGATAGAAAACAAAGGGGTGCCAACCACCATCGCCTGCTGTCTTCTAACACTGCTGTGGCTGAATGAAAGGATAGGTTACAGCAGGGATGGAAGTTACCAGTAATTAAGTATTTTTAAAATACTTAATTTACACAATACCATTATCAGTTCAATTTCTGGTTCACTTTTTTATAAGCAATACTACTTGCATGTAACACTACTTGCTAAACAAGAGCATTACTGCATTAAAAAACCCAACCCAACTCCAAAACCCCTAAATAACAGCAACAAACAACCAAAAAGTACTAGTCCCTTGAGCCAGTGCTGATACTATGTATGGAAACACTGACAGACCTGACTAGAGGCTGACCATTCAGCAAAGTATTCACCTGCAAAAGGTCTAAGAAAATGCTAATAATATGCTATGCATTAAAACAATACAATTGTTTAAATAAACTTGTTTTCAAAAACATTGATTTTTAGTGGTGTATTGGTTTTGCATGGCCTGGTTTTGGTAGCAAGAGGCTACAGACGTTACTTCTATCAGAAAATGGTAGAAGTTTCTTCCAAGTCTGGCAGAGCCAATCTCTGGTGGCTCCAAAGGGGGGTGTGCCCCTTTGTGGCCAATCAGAAATGGTGGCAACATCTCTGTGGTAACATATATAAGCAGAAAGAAAAACAGAAGCTGTTGCACAGTTGCGATTCCATCCAGAGAAGAGTGGAGTGACAACATCTGAGAAGAACAACTCTGCAGACACCAGGGTGAGTGGGGAAGGACAGGCAGGAGGTGCTCCAGGTGTTAGCCCGTGGTGCAGCAGCTAAGCCTTTGCAGCCCCTGGAGATCCACAGGCAGGCAGAGATCCACCCAGAGGCCAGGGAGGATCCCCCCACCAGAGCAGGGGGGATGCCTGAAGGAAGGCTGTGACCCCATGGGAGACCTGTGGAGAGAGGAGCCCTGCTCCCATGCAGGAGCAGGCTGTCCTTGAAGGACTGCACCCCATGGAAAAGCGACCCACACTGTGGCAGTTTGAGGGGTGCCATTGCCCATGGGATGGGCTCGTGTTGCAGCAGTTCTCAGGGAGCTGCTGCTCATGACATTGACTCATGCTGAAGAAGTTAATGGAAGAACTCTCTTCAGTGGGAGGGACTCCTTGGTGCAGCAAGGTGCAATAACGCCTCTCTGTGAGCAGTAGGAGCCTCAGGTGATAAACTGACCACAACCCCCATTTATTCCCTGGCCCCACTGGGGTAGGAGGTACAGAGCTAGGGGGTGCGTAAAGCGGGCGTGGGGGAAAGGTTTTAAGGTCTGTTTTTATTTCTCATTATCCTATTCTGATCTTTTTAACAATAAACTATCAGTCTGTTTTGCCCATGATGGTATTCGGTGATCTCTCCCTACCCTTATCTCAACCCATTAACCCCTGATTTTATTTTCTCTTCCCTGTCCAGCGATGGAGGGGAGTGATAGAGAGGATTTGGTGGGTGCCTGGCATCCAGTCAGACACAGTCCACTACAAGTTAAAGAAAACAACCATGAGAGCTACAACCAAGTTACTATCCACTATGCCTTTCTTCAGATGTTAGTGTACAATTAATTGTCTTGGCATTGGATTTGTTCTGAAGGTGAATCCAGGTTGCAACCTCAACCTGAGCAAAGAACAAAAAAACCAAAATCCCAACAAAATCAAAAGAAACAAGCTTGTCAAGCTTCATAGCTTAATTTTTTCTTAATTTCTCTACGTTCTTGTCAGTTGTTTCAGTTCCAAAAGCAAAAAAGTATAGTTTTATGCTACAAGACTGCAAAAAAATAAGCAGTTACTAGATGAAATCCTTCTTTTAAACCTTCTGATTCATAAGGGAAGCATACAGAATTTCTTTTGTTAATGAACATCTGGCAGAAGAGAATGTGACTTCATACTCTTGAAGATACAGCTCATGATCTATTACCATCTGGTTATGAAATTGTCCCTAGTGTCAGGATATGCTATCAGCTACACTGTATTTCATTAACAACTCCGTGACTGCATTATCTTAGAGAATCACACCTCAAAGAAAGTATTAACTTTTGTTGCTCTAGGTGATGAGAATTATTTACTGTTGTTCTAGTTTGTCCCTGAGAGACCAACACAAAATGGAAAAAAATCTGCCTAGTCCAGATACACCAGGAATATTTTTTATAAAAAGTCTAGGACAGTTTCTCTTGTGCCTGCAAGACACACAGTAATGCACCACTAAATATAGTCAACACTGCTAATTTAAGATGTCCAACAAATCCTAAGAATAGTATATAAGGACATTATCTTATGCTGTCTAGGATCTGTGCCAAACAATAATACTTAAAAGGGAACTTGGGCATTAGAGCAGCTGAAGCTGCCTCATGAATTTACAGGTATGGTCTCTCAGGAGGCAGTTAGTTCTTCACGTTTTTTCCACAAGTATTTAAATTCTCTGGTAGTACTTCCAATCATCTCTACACAAACCTGTGACAGCTTTTACTGGTTTCAACCTGTGATATCATTTACTACAATTCCTAAGTATCTCTGAGCTGCTCTGGATTTTTTCCCTTGTTCTCATCGATAGTCAGTTGTGTGACCTATCATACAGCTGACCCACAGTACCTGAAAAGCAGGTTATGTATCAACAATAACTAAAGACCTTCTTTATGGCTGGCAAAATGACAACTGTCCTAAGAAAAGTAAAATCACCTATTACTGCTGCACTACTACTGTTTTATATATTCCTATTTCCTTCTTGACACATTCCAGTGGAATTTCCTAGCACAACGGGTTAATGAATACTGTTGCAAAGTCAAAATTACTTTTCAGTCACATAACAAAAGCCTTTTCAGATGACATCAGCTACAGAAAGTTTATAACTGCAAAAATTCCCTTTTAGTCCGTAAATAATGAAAAAACCCCAATATATTGTATAATTGTACTTTAGTTCATGTCACAGAACCTTGACTCAGCAAGACTTATGAAAATGGTAAAACCCTCTGTACAAATACTGAACAATTAAACATCAAGCATCAGACCAGTCTTTGTTGGCAAAGATAGAATTACATAAAAATCACTTTGATACAGTGCTTAGTAGCATCTTTCTGATGCCATTTTCATCTCAATGACTTCAAAACTGAAAAAAATAGATTTTATCTTCTGTTTGAGTAAACAAGGCTTCCTACTACATCAGCTTTTAGTTTTTAGAACTGTTTCAGAGCTGATAAATAAAATAAAGTCTGGATTTGTTACAGTACAAAACAAGTATGTTAAGATACCCATTTGAACAAACTGGTATGAATTCAGTTGTTCACCAGTTAGGTTAAGCAAGCTGCCTCTCCCTCTCTGCCTCACTCCCAGAATTAGTTTACACACTGAAGTTTCACTACTCCAGCTACAACTATCCAGCATGAGAATAAAACTGTTAAATGGACAATTCACACACAATTAAAGCTGCAACTACCTGCATCGCTGAAACAATGCACTGGTTATATCTAGGGACGACTCAATTAGTTCAAGAACCCTAAGCAACTTCTGTTCGTTTTTCTAAACCACATACTCTCCCTTCCCCCACAGCCTCACTCCTCTGTAGAATGGAATTTATTAAGCACCCTTCTCCAAACACAACAAGACATTTTGAGTCAGCTGGAACTGTTCTGCTAGATATTATAGCGTATCCCAACAGTTTGACTTCAAAACCGAACACCTTACCCTAACACAATTTTAGAGTGTCTCACTTCTAAAAACTGTCAGGGATCTAAAAACCCTCACGAGTGTCAGTTATTTTACCAACAGCATATATTTTAAAGCTTTTGTGGAACTACGGCTAGTAGTTCTTCTTCTTGATTCTGCAGAGATTCTTGATTTGCCGGATTCTTGATTCTGAGGAGACAGTACTCAAATGCATCTTAAACATATTTCTTAAGACCGTAACAGGAGACGGCTACTCAGAAAGTAAACAAACCCTCCACTTGTGTTAAGTCCCTGGTTGTGCCCAGTGTCAATCTGATAACATACCTGGCTCAGTCTCTGTTTTTGGTGTCAATTCTTCTTCTCTTGAAATGCTCATTTCTGTCATTTGCTGTGTTACAGGCAAAGCAGCAACAGGCACGTTTCTGTTTAAGCACAGTGAAACACATAATTTACATCAGCTTTGCATTCATAATAAAACCTTGAACTGTCCAGACCATTAATGAACTACTGGTTCAGTCATTACAAATATGCTATCCTGACCTATGTTTCTACCACCTTCAAAATACACTTCTTTATTCTATTTTAGTTTCCCTAGAAGAAAACAGGCAAGCCTGTAACAAATTAGTTCTGTACATAAACAAAAACCATTCTTTATACTGCAGCACTACACCAAATACCTGACTGATTTTTCACTTTACATGGATTCACAAAGCCCTGTCAGGTCCTTTTTCCTCTGCAGACACTCACTGCAACAGAGCAGGACTGCTGAAGGCCTCCCCGCACACTCACAGCTCATTCAGCCATCACAATACAACCTTAATTTTACCTTGTTTTTTCAGATGTGCTGCCAGCAGCACCTTCACAGTTGTTTAAGCTAGTGTCTGCTCTCTGTACAGATGCAGAGTCTGAGGTAGGACTGTTTGGACCACTGGTTGTTCCTATGTAACAAGAATTTGACAAGTTATGAACAAATTGCAGAAAACACATTAATCAAATAGTCTCCTATACAGCTACGAACTGCCTGCACACCATATTCAATGCAACTGCTTGTTACTTTTTACTTAGAGACACTTTTTACTTAATAACCAAACTACAGATTACATAAGAAAATTCTAACATAAGTGGCTAAATGGGAAAGCAAGTTATGGTTGTGGAAAGTATACGTGGAAAGCAAACCACAACACGTTACACAGAAATTATTTTTATCTTTATTGTGCATTAAAGTAGTATTCTCTTTGAATATTCAAACTGAATTGAACTGAAACTCTTCCAGTTTATTTTTCAGAAGTTATCCTAAAAAATGTTCTAGTATTCCTTGTAATCCTCTGTGTATCTTATTTCAAAAGAAATAAAGAAACCCCCAACAATTCCCCACACCCTTACCCATTGGGCTGATTCTACCACTATTCTGCTGTCGCTGAAGATGTTCTTTGTAGCAAACAGAACACATCCCATTTGTCCTAGGATTTCCATAAAATCCACATCCTGTACTACACAGCATAGGCCCTGGGGTCTGGTTTGTCTCCTGAGTCATCTCGATGCTGTAAATAAAACAATAAACTGCATTAGGAGCTGGCATATCACCAAAATCAATTACAGGGTTAAAAGTATTAAGAATTAAAAGAATTGTAAGTCTGTTCACCCTGCCCCACCAAGTGATATCACCATGGTAAAAGAGGGTTATATGAACATTAATATACCATGCTAGACCACAATTTATTGCTAAGTAACATCATTATGAACCTTTAAGACTAGTGTCATCATACTAATACTGAGAAATAATATACTTACTGAGCACTGAACTACATGTGAAGGTTAATTTAATTTGACAGCCAAAAAAACCTCCTTAACTACTACCTTCTAAGCACTAATAGGGACATGAAGAATAAGTAAGACTAAATTCATACCCACAAAACAGTTTTGGCAAACAACATAGCTTATTTTTGCAGGACTCCAGCAGAGCCAAGAGACTACAGCAGAAAAGCCCTGCTTTTTCAGTGCTTATCTCACATCATTTTGAGGCTAATTCCATACTAGCAGTACTTACTCTCATAACACTCTTTCAAGGGAGATAACATTAACAACTCCAAACTGTTGAGTATATTCTATTACATAACTTACACATTTACAAGAGAAAAAAACCAAACTTCTCTAATCAAGTTGTGTCAAGACTTCTAAGCTTCCCAGAGGCAGTCAGTGCCAAACATGTTAGAAATAAGATTTTCACCTTCACTGCCTGTTAACCTCTGCAAAGCAAGGTTAGTAGAAAACTGTAGAGCTGCCAAATCCTGGATTCCCAAGGGCAATAAAACTGGAACACAGTAATCATACATTTGCTACAAATTGAGGACATGTAATAATATTGCATTAAAATTTAAATTTAGTAGAAATGTGCATATGTCATCTGAAGACTTTGGATTGCTGTTTTTCTGCTCAGAAACTGTCTCAGTAAGAGATATTTGACGGCTGACACTTGCTAGAAGTCAAATATGCCAAAAGTGAATTTGTTACAGTGTAAATAAAAATGCTTCTAATTAACAGAGCTTGCAATTCAAGTAGTAAATTTATGCTTCCCTAGTACTGCAACTGCAACTGACAGGTACCTTTAGCTAAACTAAACTTCTTGGATCACAGTAAACCAAAACCAGGAGAAAGTAAACAAGTAAAACTCATCTTGTCTGCTGGTGGTCATAGGACCTAATCTTCCAGGTATAAATAGCTGTACTCTTTATAGCTTTGTAACACCTACCAGGTAAAAATAGCGTCCTTTCTGGCTACAACACGGCTTCACACTTATTCTGATACAGTTTTACAGCCAAACACACCAGTCAAGGGAGCTAGAAGAAAGCCTGAATCACGTAGAGGAAATCTAAAAAAAATTTGCCATCTTCGACAAGATGTAAACCTATGCCTATATAATACAAAAAAGCTTCTTCTGGCCTTTGGTTACCAACCAGCTAAGATCAAACGCCAAACGCACTGCCAACATCAACCGACTTGCTTAATTTCCAAGTTAACGCACTAAAACAAATTTCACCACTTACTAAATGTTGCTTTAGGTGCCAACTCTAATATTCTAGTACAAACTAGACACTCAGCTGCTCCTTTGGTCTGCAGAGTCTTCCACTTGCAATACCTACTCCTAACGGAACGACCAAGTCGTTGCTACCCAACGCAGAACAAGCCGTGCTTTTCCAGGCTCCGGGAGGCGACCGGCGCTTCACCCGCGTTTATTTTCAAGGAGCCTCCCGACAGCGGCACAGGCACCCCTGTCCACCGCTTACCGCAGCTCTGCGCCGGGCAGTGCCCGCTCGGCGGTGCCGGTGCCGCTGCCGCCGCGCTGGGTCGGTCACATGGGCGGACGAGCGCCTGCGCTTCCGCCTGTCAGGCGGCGGTGTGACGGGCCCGGGCCGCCCGGCCGCCCCCGCCGCCCGCTGAAGTCAGTCTCTATTTATATCTCCTGCAGGCCGCCGGCTCCGGTGGGAGGAGGCGCCGGCGAAATCCGACTGCCCTTTCCTTCCAAAGAGGAGTGGGGATAGAGGGTGCTGACCTGCAGCCCAGAAAATGCGGCATCATCAGCCCGCCGCCTCCCGCGATCGGCGCCCCGGGGCAACCATCTCTCCACGAATGCGCCCCGCAACCCGGGGCGGGTAGGATTACACCCAACCGCTCCTCTTCGAGAAGAGGGATAAAGATAATTGAGAAAAGGTCTCCTTCCACCAGCACCCCCGCCGTCACCAACCCAACTCGGAGAAGGATAAATCCCGTTAGCGACCCCGGCCGCGCACCTCAGTTACCACTTCGGCCCCGAGGCCATGGCCGGGCTGCCGCCGTCCCGCCGGGCAATCCCACACCGCCGGCGTAACGACAAAAACGAGGGCCCCAACACGCGCTGAAACCAGCCACAAAACCCGGGCACTGCGTTAGCAACGGGCTCACTGACCTAAATACCGGATTGCCTAAACATCCTCCTCCCGAAGAGGGGTCACGATAAACACGAGAAACACATGAACAAAACAAAAGGAGGATGCGCAAGGGCTGCGCGGGTCACTCGTCGTCACGGCCGCGCTCGGGCGAGGCAGAGCCCCGCGTCGGTACGGGGGAACCGAACTGGCGCAGGGCGCTCCCCAGGCGGGTGCAGTCCGGTGGCTGACTCAGACAAAAGCGGGGGGCCCTGCCAAGCGCCCGCAGTACCGCGCGTCTTAGCTGCGTCGCCCACCCCCTCCGCCTCCTCCGACACCCGGACACAAAAGACCCGCGAGACTGCCGGGCAGGAGCGGTGGCAGCGGGCGGGGAGGTGGCCGGCCGGGCCGCTCCTCGCAACCGCCTGAGTCACGGTCGGCCCCGCCGCCGGCAGGCCCCACGCCGCCGCCAGACACAGGAACCTCATTGTCTCGCCGCCTGCGCTGCCCCGCACCGGCCCCGCCGAAGGACGAACGCAACGAGGCCGCCCAAGAGGAGGCCCGGGCACACCTCGCCGCGGTGAAGGCCCCGCGAAGCCGAGCCCAGCCTGCCACATCTCACCCACCTGTTCCCGGCGGGGGCCACAAACCCCGCGGCGGCCGCCGGAGAAGGAGCCGCCGATAGCTCCGGGCGGTCGTGGGGAGAGCGGGGGTTGCGGGGCGCGCCGGGCTGGCGGCCGCGCCGCCGCCGCTTCGCTTCTTTGTTCCCGCAGCGGCAGCGGCGGCCGTGTCGGCAGCGACGCGAGGCGGGACCCGCCGAGCGTGGAAGGCGGGCGGCGGGAAAGCGCTGGCGGCGGGTGGGTGGGGAGGGGGAAGAAGAAGACAGCGACCAGGAGGAGGAGGAGGAAGAGGAGGAGGAAGAGGAGGAGGAGGAGGAGGGAGGAGCCCAGTCCGCCCGGCGGACGCGGCTCCTCCCCCTGCCGGCCCGCCGGTGCATGCGTGCTGTCGGCCCGCGCTCCGCCCGTTGCCGCTGTGGGGCGGTGCGGGCCCGGGGCAGCGCCGGCCGTTCTCTCCCGGGGACACGTCACGGAGCACGGCAGCCCCGGGCGGCTACTGCTTACCGCTAGGTGTCCGAGGGACACCCGGCACACCGCGGCACGTCGAGTCCTAGGGAGCGTAGATTGCCTAAAAAATAGCGTTTTCTTGGGTATTTCTTTCTTTTTGTTTGACCTAAATTTGCCTACAAGATCCAGGCGTCTTGTGGGATGAAAAGTAAAAATGCAGGAGCATTGCCCCGGAACGGAAGAGAACTTCCAATTTAAATAATAATTTCTGATTATAAATTTCAATTCAATTTGTCTGATAACATAGTCCTTTCACTGCTCTGAAAAGCAGAGGTACACACACACAAAAAAAAAAAGAATAATGAAGTAACTGTACATTTTACTTAATCCAATGATAATGAGCTAATGCTACTTGCTATTTTGGACAGAATCTTATACTCAAATGGTTAGTACCTTGCAAATACTGCCTTGGAGACCGTTTTTGTGATGTTTGGAAGGTCAGGGACCCATAGAAGGAGGACGCTCCCGGGTAAGCCTAGGATTTTACCACAAGGAGCAAGAGAATATGTGTATCCTTAGAAGCCACAGCTTCAGCAGATGACGGTGATTTTGGACCTTCTGTTGTTTGCTTAGCAGCAACACAAGCAAGCTGCCTTCTGAGGAAGTGGGTGACTGGTTCAAGGATGCACTTTTAAGGAAGTCTTCTTTGATGAGCGCACTCATTGTAGATCGGAATCATACTGCTTCAATTGTCCTACGCTTGTTGTTTCTGGTTGTATGTTGTGAATTCTTCAAGAATGTGGGTACCTAGAACTTGGCAGATGAGGCAAGCAGGAAATAAGTGGCTTGGGAATCTGTCCAGGATTCCAGACACTCCTTTGAAAGACTGTAAGCTCACCTCCTGATGATGGGCATCTGTCCTCTGAGAAGACTTGAACCATAGCATTCCTGAAATGTTTTGATGGAGATACATTGTTTTTAGATGTACATGGTGTGCAGTCCAGCGGAGGGATGAGTGACCATCTTTCCCACAGATTCTTCTCTAAAATGTGTTGGACTACTTTATGGCATATAATTTAAGCTTTAACCTAAGAAGGATAGTAGAAGACTGCCAGTACTTTCTCCCTGCTACTTTCTTCTGTGATGCAGACATTTGAGTATCTCACCTCTGTTGTGGGGATTAAAAGAAATGTAGAGGATGACTAGACTACAGGGTCTTTGTTTTTCTGTTTACTTTCTTTTACTGAAAGTATTGTGAACTCCTATTTCAAGGTGCAACAAGATAATAGTTAATTATTATTATAATTATACATATTATTAAAATATTAGAATTATTATTACTATGGTATAATTTAAGGCATGCTGAGTTGTGAATCTCTGTGACTGTGGTGAACGAGTGCTTCAGTGAAACTGGCTGTGTTGATCCTGGCCAGTGCTTCTCAATTTCCTCTCCTTGTTGTGCCAATGACACATCAGGCTTATCCAGACTTATTTTGATTTTCAGAGTTTACTGTGCTCCCAAAAGTTGTGTCAGGACTATTCTGTGTTGACGGACTATTCTGCATGGTATTCTCTTTGTGCAAATCCTCCCATTCTGCTCTCATATCTTTCATTTTCAACCCTCAAGACCTCTTTTTAATATATGATACTTTAATAATTTTGTACCTTGTTTTCTGATAGTGCTTTAAATAGTTTTGCATCAACAGTGGCTGGCACATGTACTAGTTTAATTTCTCTAGTGACTGCGTTACTTTAAAACCAAAATCAATGCACAGAATATAATCCGTGGTTTGATAGTCTGTACTTGTGGCTGGAAAGCTATGTCTGTCCATAGGTATTACAGATCTCTCCATCCAACTCTTTTCTGCAACATTCAAGGAAGAAGCCCATGTTTGCATGTTTCTGTCATCCAAAGCGCTGCAGTTGTTTAAGATACTTAGATGATCTGAGTCAGTAGTGTCCAGAGTGGGATACATGAGATAATATAATGGGGTACTGGAAGAAGATACTAGAACTTCAGTAATGTATGTATACAACTGATAAAATAAATACATGCACACTTGGTGTGTGTGCTCAAAAATGCTTTACTATAGGGATGCATCAAAAAAGTGAAGTTATAGAAATATTTTTATGTCCCACAGAAATCGAAGTGCCCTGAAAAATTTATCACTGGAGACCACTGATCTAAATTATGCCAGGTTTTTGTTGTTTATTTTGTTTTGTTTTGTTTTTAATGCAATGAGAAGATAATTATTTGCTTTATTTGTCCATGTATCTTCCTCTCAATTATTTTCCTGAGAAAAATTGCTGTACTAGTAATGTATATCTACTTCTCTTGAGAAATCCTGATAGATTTTTTTTTTATTTTAATATTTTTTTTCTTCTATTAAATAGGAGTCAGATAGACTCATTTAGGCTGCAGGAAATTTCTACCCACTCTAGGACTTTATTTTTTGTATCTAACTATTAAAACATTGCCTTAATTTGGCTTGTTGGATTTTTCTGTATTTTTGTGCATCTCCTAAGCAAAGACCAAACTGTATTTGTGTTGTGGTATGACCACACACCCTGATACAGAGAGCCTGAAACATGGCCAGTCCTGGAGAATCAACAAGTATGTTTTAATTTTTCACAAAAGAGACGAGTATTTTGAGGTGGGTGTTGTAGCTGTAGTGTTGATCGGTAAAGAGGTCAGAGGGATGAGCAGAGAAGCTGCAATACGAAAGCAGGTGAATCTGCAGCACCTGTTTGTTCAATACACGTGAACAGAGTTCTCATTCACATAATACTCATGGTGGTGGCAACATTTTTTTGTCTGTCTATCTGTACAGACCCTGCTAAGCTACCCAGTTCTACCTGTGGACAGAGTGTGCCTTTCTTAATACCTTTCCTTATGACTGATGTAATTGTAAACTAGGGGTTTTTGACTGATACTAGGATTAATGTCATACAAATAAATTTGTCAGGGCACCGCAATTATTTAGATTTCTGCGTGACATAAAAACATTCCTACAACTTCACTTGGAGCAGTTCACCTTTCTGTCTTTTCAAAGTGGGATTCCTTTGAGCTAATTTGTATATGTGAATTATAATTTGCTTACCACAGGTATGTAAATATTTGGCAAGATATTGTCGGTAGTGGTTTATGAATGCCCTCACTAGGTCTATGGAAAAACACCCACCCCCTACCACCAATCCCCAAAAACAACATAAGTTTAACTCTTTCCTCACACAGTTTTCAGGATAATACTCTTTTTTCAATTTCCTCAGGAATAGGTCTTATCTCCCTTCCCTGTACCCCAACACTTTCATGTGGTCCTCTGTGGGAACCCCATAAATGTTTGAGTTGTGTCAAAGCCAACCTATAATAAATTTCCTCCGAGAATTAAAATTATGAATTGATGCAACCAAAAAAGATATTTACCTTTTTAAGCTGCTTAGGTCCTTCATACAAAAGAGTCCAAGGAATTATGCCTTGGCGCTAAGACTGGATCAAGGACATAGAAAGGAATAAACTTAACATCTGCTGCCATATGGAGACTCATGCAGTACTAGCAACATTGTAATGAATAGGTTTATAGGGTATTAGGTGTAAAGAAGCCAAAATTATTTTATGACAAGTATGGAACATTTTAAAGGATGTAATTTTAAAGGCATAACTGAAACTTGCATATCAGGACAAAAACGTTTCTCAGCAACAGGAGTAAGAGAAAGTACTGCTGGCTTCAGAAGGCTAGAGCTAATATGAAGTATTACTCAGAGTTACTGGTCTTTGAAAATTTTCTTCCTGTTTACATTTTCATCAGGCCTTAACTGAGCAGTAGTGATTATGCTAACTTCTCGCTGAAAGATGCCTTTTGTGGAAAAACTGATTGATAGCCCCTTATTCTAATATTTATTTATATTATTGTATTGTTTTGTGGCATTACTTATATTGTGTATTATATGTTATTTATAGTTTTATTTGGATTTCATGGCCACATATGGATACTTAACAGTCCATGCAATTTGTGACTATAGGAAATAGTAATCATTATTTCAAAGAAGGCTATTAAATACAGTTTGATTTCAAAGGAAGATAAACACATTACAAGAAATATGTTCTGATTCTTTAGATGGACATACATTTAAATAGAAGGGCAGATTTTCCATTCTGATACACCCTTTGTCATTTTTACATCTTTGCTCTGAGGAGAGACTACCTCTGAGTACTGGAAACCTAAAAGCAATTTGTTTGAACTTTGGTTCAATTCTCAGGGGTGTCCACAAATACATGCATGCCTGCAAAACTGGATAAAAAGGGATCAGTACACAAATAATTTCTTTCTGCAGATTTAGGGTGGTTTATGTTAAAATGTTCTTCTAGGACAATAAGGATTTACTGGTCCTATTTGGAAAATTTGGTCTCTATTATATAAAGCATATCACCTTCAGACAGTACAAGTTCCTTGGTGAAGCATCCAAGCCCCCCTTCTAACTAAAATTCTAATGTGGTTCTGAGGTCTTGCTTATTTTCTGGATTTTTTTAAATGTTTAGTGGCCTGTGGAAGATGGAGTTACATATTTCAGTGTGCTGTAGTGTATGCATGTCCCTGAAGGGGCATCGTGGCAGCTACTGCAATTTAAAATGACTTAAAGACACTTCTCCGTAGGTACTCATTAGCAGAATTTCATTAACTGATAACACCAAATTTGCAAGCATACCAGAAATTTGAAATGTCTGCACTATATCCCCTAGTAATTCTGCTGTCACTCACACGAAAGTTAAAACAATGAGAAGCCAGCTGTCTGACACATAGCCAGACTGAGACAGTCTTTAAAGAAGATGCTTTGGCAAAGTTCCTGTAAGCTCCACCCTGAACATAAACCTAATGTGTCCTTCAAGGTGTCCAAGTTACAACACCTAGAGATCCATTTACCTAAAATTCTTAAAAGCTTTTGAACATCTTGATTTCAGTGACTTTTAAGAGGTATGTAGTAACTCAAGAAAGCCAAGATGTGTGTTATTCTGATTTCCTCAATGACTGGTTTCATGTAGTGGCCAGTTTGGACTTCTGCAAAGGAATTCTGCATGCCAGCCCAGAATTCTTGCTGTGGCAGTCTCAGATGTGTTTCCTTAATTTGTGAATGTAAAAATGTTCATGAAGAACTTTTTTTCATAAGACATTTGCATCAGACTCTTCAGAACTGTCCATGTTCTTGGTTTGACAAGTCTTTAAACTCTCTGTAATTTAGTGTATTTCAAAAACCCTTGTAAATGTAAACAAATTCAGATAATTTTCATTAATATGGTAGTTTTATATTCATGTGTCATATCCAGAAGTAAGATATGTTTGGAAAAAACACACTGCCACTGCTGAGAATGCAGTTTGAAACATAAAGAATATGCAGCATTAACAACTCTGAGAAAGCATTTACTTCCTGGCCCTCCAAAGTCACCGCAAGCCTTTTTGTTACCTGCTTATTCATTTCTAAGCACTTGAAGATTTCTTTGTGCATTCCTGACCCATTTCCAGATACCTGATGGCACCAGTTTCTAGCTTCTGCTTGTCCCTTTGATAATCTTACTAAACAAACAAACAAACAAATAAATATTTTAAAAATAATTTATTAAAGAATGAAGGTTACCTAGAATATAGGGTAATGGTGATACAGAAGGGAACACAGATGGCAGCAGGGAGAGCTGTCTATACAGGTGCACTTGCAAGAGTGTCTTGCCATTTTGGGTAATGCTTCATGCCCCCCGACATTTTAACCTGAATTAAAATGCAAAAATTCAGTGATTAAAATATTGATCTATAATACTGATATATAAAACATGTAGCATTTTCCTGCCGATGATCTCATTACATTTACTGCTTCTTTAATAAAGCACCCACTCTTAGCAAATGATGCATTTCTCTCCTGGGACAAAGAGAGCCTGCTGTACTGGGATCAAAGTGGGAATTACACTGAACCTTTCTAGAAATCAGGTCAATACCTTCATGTGGATTTATGTACTAACTTTTGAACGTGTTTGTCTAATAGACTGGGACAAGAGCATGTGTGATGACAGTGGGAGGATCAAGGGATCTTTGGTGCCTTGCCATTTGTTTAATCCTTTGGAGACTACATCAGTGCTCTCAGTACTCCTCCTTGTTAAATATTATCCCAGCCTGCCATGCTAGTTCACAGACTCAGTAAACCTGTTTCTAGACATACAGTCTGAGAAACAAATGTACTGATATGAATGTCTCCCTATGGCATCAGATTACTGGAATTGGCCAGTTTAGTTTGTTTTCTTCATAATCTGGAGGTTGAAGGCTGCAGAGGCAGGGAGAATCTCTGCTGAGAGCTGGCACTCAATGTGAAGGTACTAAAGGAGGTTTCGAGGCCTATCATGAGCAACACCAGGGATACCTCCCTAGACCTCATTCATTGGGGCTCACCAGTGGTCTTGCAAACTCAGTCACCATAGGCCTGAAAATTCCTATAATAGTCCTTTAATAAAATAAGCATTCAAAAAATACAATGCAATGCAATGCAATGCAATGTAATGCAATACAATAATGTTATTAACATTTCTTAATCTGGGAAAATATGTAAATTATCAGAACTCTTAAAGAAGTATTAATTCTTTGGACATTTGTTGTCTTTTCTTGCTTCTTTTTCCAGTATGTGTAAGCATGCTGTATATCCTATATATCTTTTCATCCTGTTAGATTTTCAGTACCTGGTCTTAATTTATTTGTTTTAAACACTTTTTAACTTTTAGCATTATCTTTTCTGATATGTTTCCATTTTTGATAACCTGTCTATTGTCCTCTGGTTTCAACATCGCATTTTTTTCTTAAATCTCTTAGTTTATGACTAATGCAGATTTTTAAGTTAGGTAGCCATGAGGGAGTTTACTGAAAGTGTTCATATTGGACTGAATTCTTGGAGCTTTGGATTCTTAGTTCAGTGGAATTTGAAGTCCTTTCTTGTCCATCTGTCTGTGTCCTCATGGTCACAGCAGTGGTAGTACCAGAGCATTTACAGTGCTTTTTCAAAATATATTTTCTCTATCATCAGAATTCCACCAGAATGAAGCTGTGCTGCAGAGATACTGCCCTTTAATATAAAAGCATTCTACCCTGTCAGTATGGAGACTCGGTTACTTTTAGGGAGTGAAATCCCAAGGTTGTAAGGAAAATGTGCACACACCTTTCACTGCTTCATGGAGTTTTCTTTGACAAGATTTGGATTTCTGAAACTTGACTTGTC
This sequence comes from Poecile atricapillus, assembly GCF_030490865.1. Classification (NCBI taxonomy): domain Eukaryota; kingdom Metazoa; phylum Chordata; class Aves; order Passeriformes; family Paridae; genus Poecile; species Poecile atricapillus. The sequence goes on along the minus strand of NC_081289.1, from coordinate 85,491,951 downwards.
TAAGGGTCTTGTTAACTTTATTTCAAAGGTATTTCAGACAGCAGGGTTAGCAGTAACATTTTTCATTTCATTTCAGTATATAACTCTTAAGATACTCATTTCCTTAAAATATAATTTGATTTATACAGAGGAATGTTTTAGTCCATAACTAGCACACAAGGATCACAACCAAGTGAAGATGCTTTCACAGGAGAGTTTCAGGAGCTTCTAGGGGACCCTTGGAGTGACAATTTACTTATGACTTTACAAAAAACCTCAAAAATCAAATACTTTAAAGACATTGCTAGCACAAGGACATATCACTTTTGGTCATGTACCACAATATGACCTGAAAAACTTAGCTGAGATAGGAAGATGTTTTCCTTTGGTGGTTTTGAATTGGTTTGTTTGACAAGGAGGTAAATGGTGCTTTCCAAAGAATTGTATATAGCATTTAGGCAGTTTAAGTTTCACCTCATTAATTTTGTTAAAAAAAAAAAATCTCTTTTTCTATTAGAGCTGCTTAAACAAAGAAAGGGGGAGAAGAGGGGTGGATTTACACCCCTCTCGAAAGTCTTGGGTGCTCTCACGTTCTCATGCTTTTCTCGTATTTTTCAACAATTTCACAGCATAACCTGGCAAGCCAACAGCTTGTTCGAAGCAGAAGATTGTCAATAGTAAGCTAATCTGCCCATCACCCTACTCAAACACCAAAACTCAAACACTGGGAAACATCAGTAGATCAGAAGGATGTGTGTTTTCAATAGAAATAATTTTGAGTTGAATTGTTTCTTCTTTGTAGTGTTAAGTTACAATTTTGTAACTTCAAGTAACAAGCCTGAGGTGTGCTAATCTGAAAACTTTTATTGTTAGTAACTTGTATTGTTTGACAACTCCTGGAAATGAATGTAGCCTCTTCAGTAATATGTGGGATGCCTCACTGTCTGGGAGAGGCCAGGCCTGTCAAGTTAGGTAGAATCATCTGTGTTGTTGTGCTGTCTTGTCATTTTGTCTACACAGGGGATGAAAAGGAGCACTTTGCATTTTTAATAAAACCAGAAGGAGGAGCTGTGACAGCTATAGCTGGTCTATAGACTGCACAGATAATCTGGCTTCACAGATACCAGCTTGACCAACCTAGCTGATTGAAAGAAACAAGTTTCCGGACATGAAAACGATAGGTCGGATTCAATTCCAAACCTCAGCCATTCCCTTTGAAGCACAGATGCACCCATAACTCTACCAGTGAGCTGGGTGGAGTTGAGACCCTTGACCAATCCTATCTGTAAGTGCAGGAAATTTGAAAACCCTACAGAAGGGGGCTGCCCCACAATAAACTCAGACTGTTGCTGTGTGAACCTGTTGTGTGCTTGCCACTTCTGTCTCCAACATCAACATAAGAGGTCATGTCTTCCACTTTCTGTTTCTTCCACAGGACTGCTTGTCAGGTACAAACTGGGATAATGCTGAGATCCGGGATTCAACTTAGCATTCCTTGTCACTTGTGGTATAAAGTGCATAGCCCAGTTTGTTGACCTGCATACTCAGCAATATTGGACCCATATTAAGGAAAGTGGAATTGAAGCAAACTCTTGATAGGATCAAAGCCAGGGGTGAGGAAATGGTACTGTCGTGGTTTTAAGCTAGTAACAAAAACTACTTATTTCTTGCTAGAGATATGGATTAAAATAAGAGCAAAACAGGCTTAAAACTTAAAAGGAACAAAGACAGTTTATTAACAAACTACTAGAATAAGAATACCAAAATAAACTTTCAGAGAACCCTTTTACTTTTCACTACTTAATTATTTCTTTGTACACATAACAACATAGAGACAAAAAATTTAGAATCTTGGTGGTCAAAAACAGTCTCAATTTTTAGAGTCTTTTCATCAGTCTCCGCAGAGAAACAGAAGTCTCTTTCTGCTAATCCATAGAGTTTCTAGAGTTTACTCCTCCCATTGTACACTCTTCCGAGGTGTGCAAGGGTCATTTTAAGTCCTGGGATGCCATTTTTAAGGATAAGTAATTCAAAGGTAGAAATCTTCTTCATTTCTCTCTGTGAGCCCTCCTGGAAAAACAGCCATCTCTCTGGCTCTTTCAAAGCTTCAAAATCTTCACTTCACTCCTAAGTTCCAGCAACTCACAGTTATCACAACTACTTTTTCTAAAGTCCACACTTTGAATACTCTATTCCTCCCATACTCTAGTCATGAATTAAAGGAGTCTTTAAACTACTGTCCATCTCCATAGCTGTAACAGAAAGACTTTTCAGCAACAAGCATCTCCTTTTCTCTCTTTCTTATTTAAACTTAACTCTTATCTTCACTGTTTTTGGTGGTTTTATGATGTTTTACATGTTAATTGTCTCTCTCTGTCTTTTTTAAGAAAAAGGAGTAATCTGTTTGTTTATTCAGGTAGTAAAAGAATTAAAAGTTTTAAGAAAGCTGCAAAAGTTCATAGTGTCAGGTTTCAGTTTAACAGCAGACCTTGAAAACTAAACAAAAGTGTTAAGCTCGGCTTTTTCTCTCCTCCTCCCCCCCATCCCTGCGGCCTTGTCCCGGGCCTGAGAGGGGGGGGAAACCAACACAGAGCTTGTTACTTCTCAAACGCCGGAAACCAGAAAGAGAGTGAGATAGCTCAGCATGTACTTCTTAAGGGGGTGTTTACAAGTTGAATTCACTTTTTAATGGTCAGATCTGCTGTCAATTCTTGGAAATGGCTGATAATTGGTCAGGAAGAAAAACTCCCATCAGTCACCAGTAGCTTCAACTTCCTCTTTTTTTTCACTCGGTCTTAAAGGTGAAGCTAACCCATGACAGGTACGCTTAGAAAATTGGCTGAGAAACTCAAGGAATGAAAAGAAATATAACTGTGATTGTCATCAGTCTCAAAATGATTACCTCAAAGCAGCTAAAATGATGTAGCTGAGAATAAGGGGTAGTTATAAAAGGTGACAGCTGACAGAAGAGCACAATTAGCGCTAATATTTTATAACGTATGTAACCTGGGTCCTTTTCTAATTGATTATGAAACTCTAATGTCTGTAAAGGAGCAAAATGTAAAAAATATGAGCATTGCACACTTGCAATTAGGACAACAGAATGAGGCCCAAGACAGAAAACTGTAGCAGTTACTAAGCTTAACCAGAACCCTGTAGAAATACCTGTGGATGGTATCAAATACCAGTTGTTTTCTTTTGGGGAAACTGATTTTATGATAAACAGATAACCAAGATGAATATTTCTTCCCAAGGAGGGTACCAATGCTACACAGGTGGCAGAGCATAAAAAATTACCTTAACAGTCTCAGGACATCAGGACGACTAAACCATGAAGAGGTTATAGTTTACATTTTTCCTTTCTCTGTTTCTCTTTGCTATACTTTATGGAAAAACACCAGTGTTTTGTTAATAAAGAAAAGAGTGTGTTTGCCCTCTAGACTTGAAGCTGTCTATACCAGAACATCTTAAAGGTAGTCTAAGTGTCATTACTGATAAAATTCCAAAATAATATAATGTAATGAAACAGGTAATGAGAGGAAAATACAAAAATCTATAGAAATTCTGCTTACAGATTTCCTTGTTGTATATCTTGTTCGTAGTTTCAGCCTCTCACAGGAATTCACCTGGCAAACATCACCACATCCTCCAAACTGACACTTAGTTTTATGACCGAGCATGGGGTATTAATCCCTTCCCTCTGCATAGCAAAATTAGGCTAAGTGTTATGTGCAATTTTTCTGGTTTCTTCTACTACTAATTCAGGTTCTGGGACTTCAGCCTGTAGCAGAAAGACAGGAGAGAGTGGCCAGACCTTTCCTTGGGTACAGGTGGGCCCTGATGCCAGCTGGGGCACAAGCAGGAGGGTGCCCGTGGGTGGTTATCATGTGAGTGAACCAGTTCAGAGCAGCTCTTTTGGTGACTACTTGCTGGAGATCTGATTTAAACTGGCAGCAAGACAATATTATAGGAGCAGTAGGGAAGGTCCTGAACTCTTCTTCCTCTGTGTTTTCTCAACAACATAATGAGAAAATCCTCATTGTGTTTACTTACCCACAGCCTAACCAGCTTAGCTGGCTTTGTTTCAGTTTAGACATTAGTGGTCTTTCAAATCTTCTAAGCTGTACGCACTGAGCTACACTGAGTGGAAAATAATGTTTTAGGTTTCTAGACTGGGCCTGTGGTGTGGAAGATCAGACAGCTACAGAAGCTGAGCTGGGTAGTGCTGCCAATCTTTTGGTCCTGGTACAGTGGAAGCCGTGGGAGGGATAAACTCAAGGCAGAAACAAAAGTGAAGACATCATGTTTGGTCGCTCTGACCTCTCTGACAGGAGAAGATGTAACAAGGACAGTGCTGGCACAGAAGAATGTAATAGGGACTTGATAGCTGAAAAGACTGTGTTACTAAGGAAACAGTGGCATGGGGGTCTGAGTGGAAAATTTTGTATGGAACTATAAATATAGTTAGGGTATAAATTAATGTAATAAAATGGCTTTTCTTGCATAGCATGGTCCGTGTCTCTCAATTCCAGGAAATGGTCTTCCTGTGTGAGGAACAACAATTCACCTACGTGGCCATCCAGCAGAGAGCCCCAGGGAACTGGAAGTACTGCTGAAAGGAAACAGGAGCCAGCCAGCAACAATCCCTTCAGATTTTGGAGGTCAGCTGTGAGGAACATGGGCAGTAATATGTTCTCAGAAGAAAAACATGTTTTCAAACTTATGTCTAAACTTTTAGAGAAAATCAACGTGATTTGCACAGCAAATCAGTTGCTTCTCACTCTCTTATGCTGATTTTATGCTGGGTGGAATCACACGTTTAAAAGGTTAAACGCCAACATGGCTTTCACAGTGGAGCTATGGGATGAATTGGGGTCAAGCTCTGGGATCAGGTGAGGAGACGTGATAAGATCGTGGCTGTTTTCTTACCCCTGTGGAGAGCTATTTTTAGAAACTGTTAAAGCTCAGGAGGGTGCCAGAACAGGCAAGGATTCTGCAGAGGAGCTTTTAACATCCCCCATGCCCCCCATTTCTGCAAAAGCACAAGTTTCTAATATGCCCATACGGCCCCTGAAATCCAATTTACTGCCTCTAATGGGGATTTGGAATTTGAGGACGATCCCTTTGATCCTAAATCTGTTAACATGAAGAATGAGCCTGATCTATTTCCTCCTAATTCGCATAACAATTGGTGGCTTCAGCAGCAGCCACTAACGGCAGGTCATTTGGAAATTCTACAAGCAATTTTTGCATCTGCTATATACCACCAGTGAAGACCTCCTGCATGGGAAGGTCTGTCTTTCTCAGTCATCAAAGAATTATGGCGCACCGTGATGGAATACGGTATTAATTCTTCATATTTTACTAATGTGCTCTCTGCTGTTCTCAATTCCTATGCTATGGTTCCTCATGATTTAAAGTCGCTTTCCCAGCTGCTGCTTTCATCAAAGCAATATACAGTCTGGGAGGCAGAATGAAAAAAGTTTTTAGAAGCATGGCTTTTAACCTATGCGGGAAATGCAAATCGGCAAGTTGCTGCCTTAACAATTGAACAGCTCATGGAGACAGGGCAGCTTTCACAGCTGGACACTCAGGCAAGAGAAATTCCATGGGAAGTTTTAGATGATATTAGAGATGATGCATACCATACTTTTATGAAAGCCCTCGATGCTGGCAAAATGCAAAAGGCTTTCACATCTATAACTCAAGGGGCAAAAGAGCCTTATATGCAATTTATGGATTGCCTTTGAGAGGCATTAGATACGCAAGTTGCTCATCAAGAAGTTTGTAATATATATTATTCTTTTAAAGTAAGCAATAGAGAATGCAAACAGTGACTGTCAAAAGGTTCTCAGGCCACTTAAAAATCCCACAATCATAGAAGTTGTTGAAGCTTGTAATTGTATCGGAATGGTTGAATACAAGTTTGAAATGATGGCTGCTGCTTTTACTGCGCTTAAGGTGTCCCCTTGTAATATATGTTGGTATAATTTATGTTTTATTGTACATATATAAGATCAAGTATAAAAGTATATTTTATGTATAAAACACAAACGATTGCAAAAGCAGCTGCTGGAAACCCAGGTATTTGCAAGAGAACGACACAGCAATTGAGATAACACCAGAAGAGTTGGGTCCACCCAAGCAAGATGAGCCCACTAACGACCCAGCAATTAACGCCTGATGCTGATCTAGTCAAATTCCTCAGGACCATACGTCTCAATGTCCAGTTCCAACTACTCAAACTCTCTTCCCTTCTTGGAAAACTCATCAACAGACCACCAGCAGAAATATGAATATGTAACAACACAAGAAAGAGAAAGAAACTGAAGCTGCATAGCCTCAGGCTGAAAAAACTGTATAAAACTCAACACTCTGAAAGACAGCTTGTGAACTTGGGGGAGCCAGTATGACATAGACTGGTTCTGAGTTCACCCAGTGCTGACCCCGAGCTCAACGCTGACTTTGACTGTCTGTTCCAAAATTCGATTTTACAAATTTTTCAATAAAATCCTTACTGATAAAATTTGGCTGATTTCATTTATAATACCCTGATCCCATGGGACGGACTTGTTTTGGCTGTGGAAAACCAGGCCTCCTTAAAACTGCCACGCCCCAAAAGAAACAAAGCCAAAAACCCCGCCAGGACTTTGAGATGCCGCAAAGGATGGCACTACGCTAACCAGTGTCATTCTAAATATGATGCTGATGGCAAACTGATCTTGGGAAACTTGAATCAGAGCACGGGATGGACACCTGCTCAGACACAAATTCTTCAGCGGATTTCTGCAGCAAGAGTGCTGCTGCCTTACAGCCAGAAGTGCCGGGGTGGACCTGGCAGCAGCCTATACGGTAACTGTTTTAGACTCCTCTGTCCATCTGATCCCCGCAGGGGTTAGTGGACCTTTAGGGCAGGGACGGAGTGTGTTGCTTTGGGGGCACTCTTCAACTACTTTAATGGGATTGTTTGTGGTCCCAGGAGTAATAGATGCGGACTTTTTAGGAGAAATCAAAATAATGGTCTGGACTCCATTCCCCCCCATATACTGGACCCCAGAGTTCTAAAATATCTCAATATTTTTCACAGCACCAATGTCTACTAACACAGTGCAAAAAGAGAGAGGAGGAGGGTTTGGGCTCCACAGGGACACCTCAAATTTTCTGGACTCAGCAGTTAACAGTTCAATGTCCCACCTGTAAATGCAAGCTGTCATGGCAAGGGCAGCATATCCCACTCACAGGCATTATTGATACAGCAGTTGATGTCATGGTCATTTTATAATCTAAGTGGCCCCCCAGATGGCCACTTACTGCATAAACACTCCATAAACACTCACAGGTATTGGGGGAGCACTACTCGCTTTCAAAGCAAGGATTTTATCCAAATTGTAAGTCCTGAAGGAGCACTGCCATTATTAAGCCTTTTGTTTTGTAAATTCCCATAGTAGGGGGCTGTGACATACCCTCATGACAGATGGGAGTCAGAATTTAGTCTGATTTTTCATAGGCGTCACTGATTTGTGGTTACACTGAAACTGACCTGGAAAACTAACAAACTGCTGTGGGTAGATCAGTGACCCCTGCAAGCTGAAAAATTTCCCGTCTTACAAAGCCTGGTTAATGAACAACTGCAAGTGGAGGTATTGTCCCCTCCACAAACCCGTGGGACTCTCCTGTATTTGTTACTCAGGAAAAAAGTGGTAAGTGGCATTTGCTCCATGATCTCAGAAAAATAAATGCAGTCATGGAAGATACTGGAGCCCTGCAGCCAGGCCTCACATGATTTCTCGAAATTGGCACTTAGCAATCATTGATTTGAACGATTGTTTTTTCACAATTCCTCTTCACCTAAAGGATGCACCAAAATTTGCCTTTTCAGTACCCAGGTTAAATATAAAGGAACCTTTGCAAAGATTCCACTGGTTGGTTTTGCCCCAGGGGATGAAAAACAGCCCCACAATTTGCCAGTGGTTTGTCTCCTGGACACTTAGCCCAGTATGAAAGGTAAAACCTCATGTGCTACTGTACCACTATATGGATGATATTCCCATTGCAGCTGAAAAACAGGATGACATGAACAAAACCTTAGCCCACACCACAGAAGCTGTAAAATGTAAAATTGCAAGTAGCTCAGGGCAAGATTCAGCAAATGCCTCCATGGCTGTATTTAGGTTGCCATATTATATCTCAAATGGTACAGCCACAGCAATTACAAATTTGAAACAAAATTTCTACATTACATGAAGCACAAAAGTTGCTAGGGACCATTAATTGGCTGAGACCCTCACTGGGAATCACAAATTCAAATTTAGCTCCTCTTTTTGCATTGTTAGAAGGAGAGTCAGATTTGTCTTCCCCAAGACATTTGAATCATGAAGCACAATTGGCCTTGCAAAAGGTGGCAGATGCTATGGCCCATAGGCAAGCCTCATGATGGGCACCTGATCTCCCATTTCTGCTAATCCTTTTAAATCCTTCAGGACAACAAGATGCCTTGCTCTTCCAATGGGATCCTAATATAGCCAGCCCTTTGCTTATCATTGAATGGATTTTTTTTCCTCATCAAATGACAATTGTTACTCAACATGAAATGTTTGCACAGCTCGTTATCAAAGTATGACAGAGATTACAAACACTGGAAGGTGATGATTTTGAACAAATTTGTATAGCTATAACTACCATCTACCTGCAATGGCTTTTGCAAATGTCAGGACCTTTTCAGATTGCACTAGCTGACTTTTCAGATCAGATTACTCTCCATTCACCACCTCATAAGTTGTTAGCTACTAACTTTAATACTATGTAAAAACCAAGCGCAGTGAAACTCCTTTACAAGCTCTCACAATATATACTGATTGTTCTGGATATTCCCATAAATCTCTTACTTTGGGCTGATAATGATACTGGTACATCGGCCTCTGATGTAACTGTAGTTTCTGGTTCCCTACAAATTGTGGAATTAGATGCAGTTGTTTGTGCTTTCCAAAACTGGCCTACACCTTTTAATTTAATAACAGATTCTGCTTATATCGTAGGTACTGTTGAAAGAGCTGAAGCTACTGTTTAAGAGAAGTTTCTAATGCCAATCTTTTCCAGAAGTTACAACAATTAATTTTCCTTTTAGGTGCTTGACTAATTTTGTTATGCATGTTCACTCTCACACAACATTACCTGGCTTTATAACAGAAGGAAACCAACAGGCTGATTTACTTCACCTATCCAGGTACTCCCAGATTGTTTTGCACAGACCAAACTTAGCCATTCCTTTTTTCATCAAAATGCTGCAGCTCTTTGTTGCACATCTGCTTTAAAGTGGCAACAAGCAAAAGTCATAATTGCTGCTTGCCCTGATTGCCAGCATCATAATTTTGTCATAATTTTGGGACAGGCTCACCAGGAATTAACCTGCATGACCTACGAAGCCTCTAGATATGGCAAACTGATATCACCCACTACCCTGAATTTGGTCATCTCAAATATATTCCCTCATGTTATAAATGCAAAGGCAAATTTGGGATAAAATCAAAAAGAGAAATGTATTAATAAACAGCAAAGAATAACAATGAGAGAAAAAAACCACAATAAAAATGGTCAGCGCAGCGCTGGGTGGACAGGGTCTACACCGGAGGTGTAGGGTTCCCAAATCCACGTCTGAGCGGTCTCAGGCTTGGGGTTTTATAGGGATTTTAAGTCCTCAGGCTAAAATTCCAAGCAGACTCCATTCACCAAGTGTTCTTGATTGTTCGGTGAATGGATTTCCTGGCTTGGAAAAATAGACCTAACCAGTGTCCGGACAGAGTCTCCTCATATGTAAAGAGACTCTGTATGTATTTTAATTTTGGGTTATCAAGGCAGAAGTGGTGTGATCCGGGGTTGGTGCCGATGGAAATCTCGGCAGAGTCTTCCCTTTTGTTTCCAGTGATTGCATCTCCAACACTGGTCTGACAGGTGGGGCGTTCAGGACTAGCGGCGGATACTTTTTCTGAGGCTCGTCTTTGTCGACCTTGATTGTTTCCCAACAGAGATCTGCAGGGACGTTGGTCAGGTCCGGGGGTGGGTTCCTCCTCCGAGCCAGTTCCTTTTGTTTTCTTGATGGCTCTCGTCCTGTCTATTTTCCGAGTTAATGTTCGTTATCTGGGTGTTGGCTGCAATCCTTTGCCTTTGGAGGAAAACTCCCGGCCAGGCTTGGAAAAAGGGTTTATGTACATCTTTGGATTTTTATTATTTTAACACATATACATCTTATTTATACCTTTACGAATTTTTATTTACAAATAATTTATTACACTCATCCACTGACACTTTTTCAGATGCATTATTTGCATCATCCCACACAGGTGAAACTGCTAAAGATGTTTGCTGCCATTTTTTGGCTGCTTTTGCAGCTTTAGGGATTCCTCAGCAAATTAAAACTGATAATGGTCTTGCTTACACTTCTCAATAACTTTCCTGCTTTTTTGACTATGGGGAATCTCTCGTATCACAGCATCCCTCCCTTCCCCCCAGATAAGCAGTTATTGAATGTGCTCATTCCATGCTTAAGCACGTTTTGGCTCAACAGAAAGGGGGAATGCAGGGTGTACTCCAATGGAACAGCTACCCAAAGCAGTGTATGTTTTCAATTTTTCAAATTGCTATGCTGATAGCAAAGTTCCTCCTATAATAAAACACTTTTCTTCTTCTAAAGAAATATTAGACACAGGGAAAAAAACATGAGTCCTCGTAAAAGACCCAGAAGGTGGAAAAAGCATAGACCCATTTCCCCTTATTACATGGGGAAGGGGATCTGTTTCCACAGATACCAGCCCTTGGTTGGGTTCCAGCCAAGAACATCAGGTCCTTCATTGGACAGCCAGCTGACCAAAATACAGAAAAAGAATAAAAGATAAATCTTCCATCTTTGGAGAACCAGTTGATCATACCTCCTGAGGTGGGCACAAGTCTGTTAGCTTCCTTTCCCTGCTTGGCCTGTCACACAGGGGATCATCATAATAATAAATAATTCTACTACTACTACTACTACTACTACTACTACTACTACTACTAAACTGTCTGCTTGCATAGCATGGTCTGTGTCTCTCAGTCCCTGCAGGCCTAGATTTTATAAGTCTAGTGCTTAGGCAGTAGCAATGTTAGGAGAAGTTTTAAAGATTATACCAATGATATTTCTGTGGAGATCCTGAGAATGGCATAAGTGACTTGTGAACTCTCTGTTTAGGGGTATACCGGAAGTTTTCATTGATGTTTTGTCATAGGATTTTCTAACATGTCTTTCCCATAAACTTTACTGAAAACAGGATCATGGAAAAGCAGTGGTGAGGTACAGCATGGCTGTGTTGTCTGCTTTCACATAATGGCTGGGGCCTGCCTAGGATTCTTGCCCACTTGAATGTGGTGACCAGAGCATTGCTTTCCCATTTTCCTCTTTTCTCATCCTGTCACAAAAGATCCAATCTTCCACAGCAGAGGGTCATGATGATTCTGTCCCTGTACCCCTTCTGTGGTACAGAAATCACAACAACCCTGCCGTTTAACCCACGCATTTCATTCATGTTGGTAGGAGGGCTTTGTACTTGGGCTATATACTAGCCCTGCAGCTGTTAGAAAATATATTGGAAAAATTTTTAAAAAGCCCAACCAAAAAGATATGTCATAGCTTATAGCTTTGAAACTTAGCTTGGCACTAATTTGCTTAATTGATTTATTTTACCATTCTCTCTATAAAGAGAGAACCAGCACACACTCAAGCTTACCTCTGATTTTTGTTTTTCTCTAATTGCCTTGACAGTGCCTTTAAATATCCAGGAATTAGTGGGTATTTCTAGCTTGACTTCTGCCGAGCAGATGAATGTGGGTGCACAGATTTTTGCTTTCCAACTTGCAGCTGTTTTGTAGCTTTGCTAATGTGTGCTCTAGGAAAAAAAGCAGACAAAGAATTGGCTTGTCTGCATGCCACTGTCTTTTCTTGTGTCCAGATTTGGGCAGGAGTGTAGTGAAAGGCTTTCTATGCTTTTGGCTCTCATCTCCCCTTTGTGCAATGACTCTTATAATTTCTACTCTAAAAGTTATCATACTTGTAAGTGCTTGTCCTAAGCCAATGGATTAGTGACTTTGGGGAGGTTACAGTCATGAACCTTGGCTTTTAATAAAGGATTTGAATAGATTGCTTGTTATACTTTGGAGGAAACAAGCAACTCAATCCTGACAGGTCTAAAATACCTTTTGTGAAAGATTTTTTGATCCCTTCTTTTTCTGTTCTTTATCTATGGACATCAAGCCCCATCGCCATCCCACTGTAGTACAACTAATTTTTTACGCTTTTAACTGTAAAAATTCCTCTCTCTTTTCCTTCCTGTAGTAAGGGTACTGTGAAATTACATCACATTAACAGGGTATCAAAGTGCATAGGTGGGGCACAAGGAAAGCCAATCTCTTCAGGGCTGGAAAAAGGTCCAAAAGGGTCTGGGGTCACACCCTATCCATGGAAGGAGTTACCTGGCAGCTCACAAGAACTGGTGGTAAAAATATTCCTGTGGACCATCTTACTAGAAAACACAGGATTATAAAAATATGCATTTAGCTGAGTCCCCAAAGGGTGAAATGATAAGAACAAAACATCTGCAAAGGTTTATATGAATCTTTGATGTACTGTCTTATTGCAACATGTGGAATATGTAAAAGTTTTCTTAAGAAAGGATGTTCTTTGATGTTTGATCTTTGTATACTTTCAAGCCTAATCAACAAGAAAGGAGATTTAATCTGTAAAACAGATAGCAGCTAACAAGCTAACTGTAAATGATGCCCATGTATCAGAAAAATAAATCCTTGTTTAAGTTTAGGGCTTGACATGCTTCAATGATCTCAGATCTAGGGGGAGGTTTAACAAGGCTTGGGAAGAAAGGATGTTCACTGATATTGGACACAAAGAATGCAGAATTTATGTGACATCTGGTAGAACTCCCAAGATAAGGGAGAAACTAATAAAGCCAACTCAGCAACTGTGCTGAAATTAGCTCTGACTGGGTAAAAGGTAATTCCTGTGGGGGGATCTGCGACCACCAGTTCACAGACCACCAACCCAAGAAGCCCACTGACTCAAAAGAAGAGAAAGACTGAGCATGCAGCTAATTAGCAAGAAAATCATTAACCAGTAGAAGATAGGATACTAATTAATAAGAAATATGTAACAAATATCTAACATTGTGGCTAATTCCTTTGTTTGCTAAAATGTGTAAATACTAAAAACTTTTAGTAGTTGGGGTGCTTGATTTGTGGAATTCCACCAGGCATCCAGGCTTTTGAAACCTTAAAATAAACAACTAATGCCTCTCTAGAGTGTGTAATTATTGGCTTGTTGCACACCAGGTAATGAATCAATTTTTTGCAGACAACAGTCAATTAGTAAATTGTCTGTCATCACTGAGTCACAGTACATGACTGCATCTCCAACAATGACCTTTTCTTTCCCTTTAAAAAAAAGTTTAATGGTTTTCAGTACATGATACCACTTGCATTAGTGAAATTAAAATTTTAGGAAAAGTCTTACTGCATGTTGCAAATTTAGGGATCACAAGACCATTAATCCACACATCATTTCATGTCTGATACAAGATGAATTCTTACTGATTAGGAGAACAAACAGGGACTGTCTAACAGGTAGTGTTTATCACCCACTGAAGAATCTTAGCATCTGCTAATAGCAATGTTGAATTTTTTGAAAATTGCCAATCTTCACAGGTGTCCCTTTGCTCAGGAGCTCTGGTGTTACACAGATTTTTTTTCATCTGTTTTTTCTAAGGTTACATGAGCACTTCTTAATTTTCACACTTTTCCAGATCAGGCTGATGGTGAAGCAAGAGCTGGAGATATGCTTGTGAGTATGGGTTTAGATGGTATGTCACAAAGAGTCACCTGTCTTTAGTTTAGCAGATTCCTTTTTCTGAGCCTTGTGTATGCTCAAAAGAGAAAGTAGAAAAGCATTCTGAGGAGCTTCTAGGGTTGTTGAGTGGTAGTGGCGTCATTCATCAGCTCAGCAGAACTTTGCAAGATAAGGCAAGAGGTCACAGAAGTTCTTGTGCTGTAAATGTGGCGGTTCCTAAGTAGCAATTGTTAGCAGTAGTTAGGTTTTCAGTGTAAGGACAGGGAGTTAAGATGTGGTTTTCTGGTAAGAAGGTTTTGTGGTTATTTTTTGGCTTTCAAAAGTGATACTTAATTAGTGTATATCTTTCCATGGTCACTGTACACTGTAGCACTTCGCTTATCTTTAAGAACAGGGAGACTTCATTGAATTTTAAACTTTGCATAGTCATGTCAGTTTTTGCTTGTTTTCTTTTTTTTTTTTTTTCTCCCACAAAAATCAATTAGAATATTTAGAAAATCTGTATTTTTCAAGGATGTCTCTGAAGCTCAGGTTTTATAAAAAATTATGCTTTCCATACAGCCAGAAACAAAGCTTTCCACAAAGCTTAAAGTAGACACTTTGTAGCCCAGAAGCCTCTGAAAAAGAAACATCAACATTGTGGAACACAGTGTTTGTAAGTTAAAGTTGCCATGATAGCCTTAGCTCAGGCCCTCTGAGGTTAGGCATTATGCTGCCAGCTTTAATTACATTGTTCAATACATTTTTTTTCATGCATTTTTTGCTATTTAAAATTTCATCTACTGCTGTGCTAGTGTTAAGAAACCTTGCAGCGTTTGGTTTTGTTAACTCTGGCTATTCTATATCCCAGGAGTTGTCTTTAGGCCTCCACCTTGACTGCCGGGCCATTGGGCTCCCTCTGAGCCCATAGCAGACTGTGCTCCTTGGAAATTCTCTACCTGACCAGCAGCTGCTGTCTAATGCCTTGGAATGGCATTTTTGTGTGCTGCTTGCCTGGATGAAACAGTATTATATTTACTGGACTTCTGAGGAAAATTCCAGCCCAGGTTAAGGCCAGGAGGAAGGCTGGCAGGCAGCTACATCTTACCCTAAGCAGCAGTCCTGCATGAGTCTCTTTGAGTTTTGCTGGGCCACAGTAGCTGCCCCAGCACCTCCCTCCCATTGCAACACCTCAGAAATTTGGCTGTTTTCACCACTCAGGCCACCAAAACCTGGCATTCGGGTCTGGGCTGATACTCCCTGCTTTGAAGCTCAACCCTCACCTGTTGGGAGGTGCAAAGGCATCCAACATGAGTATTTCACTGAACTTGAGGTGAGTTTTTAACAGGTATATACCTCTGTACATACTCTGTACATACATACTCCGTACCTATATACTCTGTACATACTTCTTTGTATGTATTCATGTATGCATGAATTGATTTAAGTATGATTTTCTTTTGTATGTTCCATTCATATTATAACTAAAACAGTGAGCTTTACGTTGAACTTTGTTAAGCTGTGCTTTTGGGAATTTATATTAAATCTTTTTTTTAAAAGAAAGAACATTTATGGTGATTCTTTAAGCAATATAAATTATTCATTCATGACAGATGTGGAGAAAGCTGGAGAAGTGGGGATATAATTTCTTGGGATTTTTAAAAAGGAATCCACCCCTTAAACAAAATAATTGTCTTCTTGAGATCTCCTGACCACCTTTCACATGGGTCTTTAACAGAGATAAGAAGTCCTGACACTTTTCTCATTATTTGAATTAAAGGAGTGACTGGTGGTGTTAGAAGCTGAATTGACTTAAATTTCCTAAAACACTAAACAATAAAACCACAGACATATAATGCAACTTGGGATACTGCCTCTCTTCCTCGTGCATCGAGCATGCAGCACTCTCCTTTTCCAGTCTGAGAGGCTGAGTATTAAATGTGAAGATGCTCAAAGAATAATCAAGGTCCCAGGCCTATAGGACTGTATTATTTTTAGTTCATTCTGCCAATGAACACAGGCCTTTGCTAGCCCTGCAGCAGCTATTCATCTACTTTTAAGATGGCTGAGAATTGCAATCAGCCTTTTCCTAGTTCCCTCTCAGTGCTCTTTGAAGGATGCTCTCTTGGACCTCCCTTGTGAGGAGCTAAGCACTCACTCTTTTCGGGAGCTGCTCAACTTCTCAGAGGACGCAGACCATGTAGCAAATGACAAAGTATTTTTTCTAATGAAAAGAATATGTTGGAGGGGAAAATAAATTACTACTTAAACAAGGCCTTTGAGATTGTTTTTAGAGAAACACAGACACTGGAAAAGAGAAACAATAAGAACATATTTTTAAAATCAAAATCTCATGGAAAAAGATCTTTGTGTTTGAGGGGATGGGATACAGACTCCAGTTTCACCAGCTGTAATTAAAACCATAAACTTGTGATCTGATTAAAAAGAAATATCCAGGAATCCTTGTGGAAGTCATTATTCAACCTCCTCGTGCACCACTGAAAGACAGAAGAAAGCTCCAGTGTCACAAGTTACTCCACATGGGCAAACTCCTTTACCTTTCGTAAGTTCCACTAATTTTACTAATTAGTAGGGTAATGATGTTGTCCCAGGTGTGAGCTCATTACCTGATGCACAGCACCGATTCACATACTGAAGCGAGTTATTTCTACCTTTTTATTCTAAATTTTATTCTAAATAGGGAGCATGGTGGTAACCCATGAAATGCCAGCTCATCAAAACCTCACACAATTCATATATTTTAACGATTTGTAAATCAGAATTCATTGGTTACAGTTATATAATTCTTTTGTTTTTTAATACTCAAACCTCTGTTTATTAGTTTTATCTCTCGTTTCCTATGCTTCTTAGTCTGCAGGTACAGCTCTTCCCTTCATTGAGTCTGGGGTCTGTTTTGAATAGGTGGGTTCTGAGTCAGTGGCTATGACAGCTCGATGCTGGAATTATCTTTCCCCCAGTTACTGCTCAGTTCTGCTGACTTCACCCTGGTGGCTCTCATCCAGATACCCCACTCACCTTGGGGTTGCCATCAATTTCCCTTAAAACAAAAGATTAGCCAAGCATACAACATTCACAGTGCAATTGCTTAATCACAGCTACTGATTAACAAATTAAACTTTGATTCAAATTTTCAGGTGCTTAAATCTTGCCGGGCTTGATGTCAAGGTCTTGAAAAGGGATATAATGGGCAGTGTTGGGGAGCATCAGTGCTTGGCTTGGTCTCTGCTATTTAGTTTTATCAACATGGGCACATTGGCAGGATGATGGCAGCAGCACTAGAGTGGGTTGATGAGTCAAGCAGATGGAGGAGCTTTGCCTGGCCCAGCAGCTGCAATGTACTGCTGTAGTGATCTGCTCAGCACCTCACTTTGACACAATGCAACACGGCTGTGCTGGCTTTGGCACACATTCAGGGAGGTGAGGAGTGCTGGCTCTGCTCCCCAAAACTGTGCTTCAGCATAGCAGGGTCCTGGGTCTGCATCAGCCCATCTGCCATCCCCATGTGCCCTTCCTACTGCAGTGACTTGTGGCATGAGGGCCTCAAGTGTACAGACAGACAGTGTCAAGCCATGAGTGCCTTCAGAGATTTCTCAGCATTTATAAAAGGATGCCTGCATATAATCAATAAGGATCTAACTCTTTGAACTTTGCAACTATGTAGGTAAGAGATTTGCCATGAGAAAGGTACCCTTTAGGACCATTATAACTTTAATAATGTCTCCTTTTGCCTTCTCTCTTTTGAAACTATGTAGGCAGAAGTCTCAGGAAAGAGGAAGACCAAGAGCAAAAGATGTGCAGTGAAAGGGGTTTTATTTTCTTGTCTTTCTGTCCATGAAAGAGTTCATTGTTCTACCTCCACAGTTCATTGCTGCTTGTAAAGAAAGGAGCAAATTACTGAGTGCCAGCAGAGGAAAAGAATGGCATTGAACTGGGATGAACAGGGGTTTTCATCATGGCAAGAACAAGACTGGTAAGAAATCAGTTGATTTGTGCTTGATAGCTGATGTTATATTTTAATATTCCAGTGGTGGTTGTGCTGTCTCTGATTTCTTTTGGAACTGTTTGTACTTTGATTTAATCTAGAATTAAAGCTTTAAAACATACTCAGTAAGCCCTCAGGGGGAAGAGCTTCTTGTCAGCTGTGATTACATTTAATTAGTGCAAGAGTGAAGTTTGCCATTTTCCCCCTCAATCTTAGGTCACCAAGCTCTATTTAGTGTCTTTGGAGTTCCATATTCCCTTTTGGTTCTTTGGGTTCTGAGTTACCAGCATGTTCCTGACGTGAAGTTTTGTAGCAATCCTTGTTGACACAGAAAAAGAAACAAACCCAGTCAATATGAAAAAAAAAAATCATGTTGCATGACCAGGTCATAGCAGAATGGGCAGTACAATAAGGAAAAATTACTTAGTGGATGAGTATTAATTGAACCAGGGACTTCTGTGCATGTTGAATTTACTTAGTGGTAATCCAAGCTGCATCGATATAGAGCTCTGCATTTGGCAGTGAATACCTCTAGTTTAACATGATTTCCATCAGCTATTTTGCTAGGGTCTTTTGTACTCAGCTGTGCTATCAAAAAATCTGAATGGTAAGGATCAGAAGATTCACATTCAAAGTGCACCAGAACTTTCCTGGAGCACTGCTGCTGATCATTATACAATATCTACAAGAACTGTTTGATAACCTATGTGAGTATGTTGAAAGGGATGGAAGAGGTATTCAGAGGAGTTAACACATAGAGAACAACCAGCAAAGTAGCAGGCCAAGGAGACAAGACCTAGGAATCGCTGAAGAAGGGGAATTGGTATATTCAGGGGATTGGAAGGTATTGCAGAAGCAGATCTTATGGTTAAATGAACTAACAAAGCATGCTTTCATGCTGCTCTCCTTCTTCCACTTCAGTTTCTGACTGCCTGTACTTTAACCAGAAGTCACATCAGCAGCAGGCCTTGAAAACCCTGTGCCTGAGGAGGAGCTGCCCATAAGAATCTGTGACTCAGAAACTCCAAAGAGAAGAATAAATCAGGGCTGTATACAGATGGTCTTCAGGGATCTGGGCACTGAGAAGTGTTCAGCATATTTAGGGGCTGGTGAGATTTTTCATGCTACTCTGCAAAGGGTCTGTACAAGGGCTGGTGCTTCTGGGCAGAGAATTTCCTTTTGACAAGCATGAATTATTCTGCCTCCTCCCAGAAGCATGCCTTGAAGTGTCATTATTGTTCAGCTACTGATTCCTTTTGTAGTGAAAACAGTGACCCATGGAAGCTGAGTTGTTTTGATTCTTGTTGAGGTAAAGGTAGTGCTTTATTAATTCCTTCAGCCTCTGGAGTTCCCAAGGGGGTTCCATGAGGTAAAAAATCCTTGAATCAAAAGATTAAGATTTTTCAAATCAAGGTCTTTCTACAAAAAAATCAAGATCTGCTGCAGAGCCCTCACTCTTTGCACAACATATAAGCAGTTGCAGTTTAAGAAAAAGAGAGCTATTGTTTGTGCAAATGTAATTTAATTTTGTCATTTTGCCAGTTAAACCAAATGCTTCTGCTCATAAAGGGCTGGAAAATACCATTTTACAAGGCATGAGAAGAAATTCCACAGAGTAGTATCTCTTTCTTTGAGCCAATAGGCCAAAATGTTTAAATTGATGGCATGTGACTTCAATAAGGCACACTGAAGGTGAAGCAAAAGTGTGTTCTCAGGAGACCTTGGCTAGTGGTTCACACCCCGTGAACCAGGAAACCTGACCCAATATGTTAGTCAAGGTCTCTTTTGCCAAATGGGTGTCTTCATGTTTGTGTGAGATGTCCCTGATCATATCCTCAGAAATTCTCCTTTAGGAAGTGGCACCTCCTAGTGCACTGAGACTTGCCTGGAAAATTGATGTCTTTCTCTTTCTGCAATGAATCCTGAACTGCTTCAGACAATACTGGAACCAACGCTTCAAAATGGATTCTGGGGTTGACATTACACACCAAGGATCACTTTTTCCCAAAAAGATGCTCTATGGTACCCCGCATCTGTTTTGTTTACTATTAGTTCCTGATGTAATCAAGTCTTCATCAGCTGTCGTAGATGGAAGAAGAAGAAGAAGATTCAGAAGACAGGAAAATACACAGTAATGTCTATAAAGCTGGTCAGTAGCTGTCTTGAGAACTGCTGGGGGGAAAACAGTGGCAATAACTGTAATCCAAGGGATGTGCTCACCTTCGTCATAGGAGTTCTGCTTGCCAGGCTATCAGCGCTGTATTAATTAACACCTGTAGGCACCAACTGAGCATCAGGAACTTCTACACTCTGTGTGCTTGCAGGAGCTCTCCTATGTGTATGTCCCTGTTGCTGAAACTCACAGATCTTTGTCTTCTGCAGCCATTCATTGCTCTCTTCTTCCTGTTGCTGACTCTTTACTACTCTCAGAACCACAATGCTCTAAATGAAGCTATTCTGTGTTGTCCTTGCTGAAGCAGACACCCAGGCTTCTCTATCCTTGGTAACATGCTTGTTCTCTTTCTTGTGAAGCTGCAGAGGACACAGAAGGACCTGTGACTTCCCGTGCATCCCCAATCTGCTCACCAGCATGGCAGGATGAAAATCGGAAAGCTCTGTGTAAGCTCTGCTCAATGAGAACAAAACATCTATTACCAACCTTGCGCTCAACACAAATCCAAAGCAGCCCCATGCCAGCCACTGTGAAGAAAATTAGCTCTACCCCAGCCAAAACCAGGGCAGGCCCCTAAAGCTGCTGTCACAGCTGCTGACTAGCACAATGCTTGGCTTGCAGCCAGCTTGCAGTGACCAGCATGCACGCACCGTGTGTGCAGTGCATCTGCCTGACTGTCAGACAAGTGTGGACTGCCTTCCTGGTGGCTGTGGCTGTCCACTGGCACTGGCTGTTTGAGGGAGTCGGATATGAGGTGGCAGGAGAACATCTCAGGATTTTTCTTGTGCTGTCCTAAGGTGGGGCAGAGCATTTTCCAGTTGCTCCATGGCCTGCATCTGAATACTAGGGAAATGCCACCAGGAATTATAAGCAAGTGAAACCATCAGAGGAAAACTTATTTTTCTGAAAGCACCAACTCACTGTAAAGTGAAAGCTGCTAGAGTGCTGACACTGTGTGCCTGCTTAGATGATATGCTTATCATGAAGTACAGAATCTTGATGTAACTCAAAGAAAGCAGGAAAGTTCTAAATAATTTTCTGTATTCAGTTGGCTTATGTTGGAGTCACTGAAATAAATGGAGTTGCACAAGTGAGATGTACATATTCACTGCAACTGCTCCTGACCACTTTTTAGAGAATTTGTTTTCATATTTGATATGCTACCCAAACTAGAAAAACTCTGACCATGACACTAGAATTCAGCTTCTCTTTAGAAAATAATGTTATACAGCCATTCAGCAGCCTGAGTGTAGTGCTGCCTTTTTGCACCAAAACTCCACTTATAAGCTGGTGGTGAAGTCCTTTAACATTACAAAAATATCTCAGAAAAAATATTAGTTACCAATCTAATTGTTGCAACTATTTATAAGTTGTGTTGTAAAACTAATTATGAGTTGTGTTGGCTTCCCAGTTTTGTTCCAAGTTACGGAGAGTTACAAGATTTGTATATTGTCATGAAGACAGAGTTAGAGGCATGTTAGAGGCTGAGCTGCCAGGCTGGCTGAACACCACTGCTGTACTCAGAGATGCTGCTAGGTCAGCAGACTGCCAATTTCCTGAACACTAATTCAGAAAATCTGTAAGCAATTGGCTGGAAAATGCAGGATATTTATCTCACTGTTTCATGATTGCTTCACAAGTGTCACAATTCTTTTTCTTCATCAGTGGTGGTGGGCTGACCCTGGCTGGATGCCAGGCACCCACCAAAGCAACTCTCTCACTCCCCTCTGCAGGTGGACGGGGGAGAGATAATATAACAAAAAATTCATGAGTTGAGATAAGAACTGGGACAGATCAATCACCAAATACCATCATGGGCAAAACAGGCTAGATTTAGAGATATTAATTGAATTTATTACTAACGGAATCAAAGCAGGATAATGAGAAGTAAAACAGACCTTAAAAACACCTCCCCCCCATGCCCTCTCCTTCCCAGCTCTACCACCTACCCCCCAGCAGCGCAGGGAGACAGGGAATGGGGGTTGTGGTGGGTTCATTACATGTTGTTTCTCTCACTGCTCAGGGTGAGGAGTCCTTCCCCTGCTCACCACGGCATCCCTCTCATGGAGACAGTTCTCCATGAACTTCTCTGATGTGAGTCTGTCCCACAGGCAACAGTCCCCCTCAAACTGCTGCAGTGTGGGTTGCTCTCCCATGGGGTGCTGTCCTTCAAGGATAGGCTGCTCCAGTGTGGGCTCCTCTCTCCACAGCTCTCCCATGGGGTCACAGCCTCCCTTCAGGCATCCCTGTGCTCTGGTGGGGGACTCCTCTGCCTGGAGCATCTCTTCCCCCTCCTCTGCTGACCTTGGTGTCTGCAGGGCCGCTCCCATCACATGTTCTCACCCCACTCTTCTCTGGCCAGGATTACAGCTGTGCAATGACATTTTTTGTAATTTGTAATTTCTAATTGGCCCAGCCTTGGCCAGAAGCATATGGGCCTTTGGAGCTGCTTGGCATTGGCTCATGCGTCCTGACATGGAGGAAGCCTCTGGGAGCTTCTCACAGAAGCCACCTTGGTAGTCCCCTGCTACAAAAGCTTGGCCATGCAAACCCAGTAGAAGTAGTTAAGTGAGGGAAATATTAATTTAAGGACATGGAAATAAAACCAGTCTGCCACTCTGGGCACTGATAGAGACATCACTGAGATTATAGTGACAATGGGGAGCAAACTCCTTTCTTCTCTTCATATTTTTCTCATCTTCATTTCATTGTCCAGCTTTCTTTGTAATAAAACCCAAAATTTAATAAAGAGCAGCTATATTTACTCAGTTGGACTAAGTGAGATCAAGTTACTTTTTGTCTTACAGTTAGCTGCTGCTTATTTATTCACTCCACATTATGTAAGGCCACAATTTGAATACTCTCCCCAACTGCATGAAGGAAGACTGTGTGTGTGCATGTGTGTGTTCAAACCCTCTTTTCTCTGTGTGTGGTGAGCAGATGCCAAGTACATTGTCCTCATTACCAAAATACAGATGAATAAAAATAATGCAATACGCAATAATTTGTTTTTCATGTGCATGAGGTCTGCAGGCAGACCTATTTGGTGCAGCTTAGCAGATTTGCTCTGCGATGTCTTGACATAAAGCTTTCTGTAAACTAGATTGCAGGCTGATGCCTTGTTATGTATTGGTGCAAAATATGAAGACACCATGTATTTTTCTCATGGTAACTCCCTGGGTAAGAGGAAGCAGGTGTAAGCACACTATGATCTTGCAGTAATGAGTATCTCCATTGAAGGAATGGAGAGAAATACAGCAATTGGAAACTTGCAATATCTGGTTAATAATAAGCCTTAGCCCTGCATCTGAAAATGATTGTTCATTTTTAAAAATTTGAACACATTTTCAAAGCTCAGGGCTCTTTACTGTCCTTCCTTGAACTGACAACATGAGAAAATAAAACCCTGAGCAATTTTTGTGCTCTGAGTCAACTCTCTGTATTTCCTCAGGAACATACCATGTGCTTGGACTCTTAAAAAATGTCATAAGTAAAAACAATTACAGAGGGAGCCTAAACTACTACATCTGCACTGTTTAAGTCATGCTAATGGCTGAACACTTTCTAAAGCTATCACTGCAGTCCTTCTGTGACCCTTACCAGTACTCACAGTTTCTTAGGGAACTTTATTTTAAAACAAAAGCAGTGATAAACACTTGGAAATGTGACAAGTTTCTGTAGAACCATAAAATTTCAGGCAGTTTTTCACAAGTCTATTGTATTTCACTAGTCTTTCTATTGAAAGGCAGCAGAGTATCCCTCCTTCTCCCATGCAAAATTTATTAAAAAAATTCTGCCCATACCTCATCCTTGTTTTTAAACTAGAGCACAATGTAGTTTTTTCTCCCTTGAGTAAAATTCATGTTAAGAAGGTGTTTGTGTGTCTGAGGACTTGGAAAATATTTGTACTTACATTCAGAACATGTTGGAGTCCACTGAGGGACGTACATTGTGCATACTTTAGTATACATGAAAGGAACAAAATAGGAATGTGTTTGGCATGTGTCTAGATGTCATTCACTGTGGCTGAGCAAAGTGAACATC
Organism: Poecile atricapillus; assembly: GCF_030490865.1. NCBI lineage: Eukaryota > Metazoa > Chordata > Aves > Passeriformes > Paridae > Poecile > Poecile atricapillus. The sequence goes on along the minus strand of NC_081289.1, from coordinate 85,467,894 downwards.
AAAGGTGCCAGACAACATTTCTGACAAACATTTTGTTAGAAAATGTGCAGCCATAGTGTGTTAGTATCAAAGTTCAGAAGAAATCAAACTAATTTTGCAGGCTGGCTCCCTCTAGAACAAAGTGAACAGGAAAATGTTTGAATCTCACAAAAGTTTCTCTATCAATATTTAAGTGGAACAGTTACAGTGTGTAATAAGTACTCTTCTCTCTCTTAAGTATGCGTACAATGTATTTTTTATTATGTATAATTCAACATAGCAGTTTAAGTATTGACAGCAATACAGTAATATTTTAAGATATTTTGAGCATTTCAACCCTTTCTCCCCAGGTCCTTGAATTTATTTTCTGAAGAATTTTGAAATTTTGAGTTGTTGGCCATTCAATAGAATAAAAAACTGAATTTTTTTGCATAAAACTGCCGCTGCTCAGTGATGACTGCTTCATTGACAAAGCCCTGGTGGCAGTAACAGATCAGATATAACACTTCAGAGAAAGTGGAAGAAACTGATTTGAGACAGCTACAAACTAGAAAATATAGCTCAGCTGGTCAGAGCATGGTGCTAATAATGCCTGGGTTGTGGGTTTGATCCCTGTATAGGGCATTCATTGAAGAGCTGGACATGATGATCCCTTGTGGGTCCCTTCCAACTCAGAATATTCTGTGATTCTGTAATATAGTGTTCTTGAGATTCACAATAGAAATACTATCTTGCTTTCATATGTACAGGGAATTTGTTGGTAGAGGATAGCTTAAGACTGGACAAACAAAAATGTCTTTCCTATATTCTATTTTTCTCGTTTTGTGAAATGATACCATGTGCTGTTAAACTATTAAAATAAGCTTTGAGTGCTCAGTTCCAATTTCCAGCTCTACATTCAGTAATAACAAAATGTGGTTCATTACTCAGGCTCAGACTGCTGCCTGGAACTAGTGGGCGTACTATGACCTGACACGGTCAGATAATTATCAATTGCGATTCTGAGAGTCCCCCCAAGGCCACCATGTAATTTAGAAGGTAACTATTGAATACTAAGATTTTCCTACCTTCCTTATTGTCAGGTAAGGCAACTTTTTCATGAAGGAAAAGGATGGAGGCAGCTGAAGATTTCAGTTAAATCAAATGCTGAATCACCTCAGGGCAAAAGTTAAACTACACAGGTGCTTCAGATTTCTATGGCATTGTCACCTTTGTAGGAAAGAGGTTCAGGTAGGAGGGAAATCTAGACCCTGGTTCCTTACACTGGGCTTCTGCATACTGAGCAACTGGCATGGTCTAAGTGGGATTGTTTTTCAGGGCATGCAATTTCATTTTGGACAACAAGTATAGATTTTAATAGAAAATACATTATACAGGAAACTACCTGTGTATTTGAAACCAACACATGCAATTACCTATGGATGAAACTGACATTTTAAGAATGCAGAAGACTTGCCCAGAAGTCTTTCAGTTTTCATTTTAGGAAGGCTTAAGCAGCAAGAGAAAATCTCAAATTTTGACTTATTGAGGGTTTTAAAATATATTCTTCTTAATATTTCATAAACAGACTGCATGAGATGTAGTAACATCTAGAAAAGCTCACTGTGCATCAGTGATAGTTTGGTCATGCCTCTACTAACAGAAGTCTGTTGCTGCACTTTTGTATAATTCCGCATTTCCTTTTAATAGCAGCCATTTAGTAATATACAGAGGTGCTATGAAAATTTTTGAGGATGCTAGAAAATGCTGCCTTTGCAAATCTGCTCCTTTGCTGTCGTGTTTGACAGCAATGATGTGGCAAAAGTAAAAATAAAAGGGAAGAGACTTAAAAGTACACCAAGGACAGGCAAAGGAGATAATGCCAGGAAATTAAGCAAAAGCTGCACTCTTAAAAAAGTTTTTCTAACTGGGGAAGCATCGGGCTTGTGCATTGGAAAAGAATTGGTGGAAGTCTGCATGCACCTTTCATAAAAGGACTTGACGGTAGTGCTGAATACATGTCAGGGAATAAGACTGGCCTGGTAGCAGAAGGATGGATGAGCTAATAGATCCTTTCTGTCTTTAATTCTTGTTATCCACACTCTATCAGTCAGCACATGGTATATGGAGAGAAAATGTGGTGCAGCCAAATTGGTGTGGTTTTGCAGATGAGGTTGTTTTTCAGCAGCTATTTCACACCTGCTAAGAGCCACTTTACTCAAACATGGGTGCATTTTAGCCAGCAGGGCCTCAACTGGCACTAAGGGAAAAAGAAATCCACCTTTTTGAGAACACACTGTTTTCCTTTCTGAGGAGTGGTGCTGGCCTTTGTCAGCAAAATGGTTGTGCCAGCCCTGTAGTGTTGACTTCTTGAATTTAAAATTCAAAAGACAGAGGTCTTTTGTGGCAGCACAACTGTAATATACTTTGGGTTTTTTGAATGTTTGTTCTAGCTTTAAACTCTTTATGTTAACACTATTACAGTTTTTCTTCTTCAGAACAAAAAGCTAATCTCTTTCAGAAAATCAGGGATCTGCAGTAATAAGTGCATATGCAAGAAATTAAATATCCATCATTATTTCAGACATGATTCTGGGTGCGCAGTTCACTTACCTGCATGAACAAAAATTCTACTTATGTGTAAAACAAGACCCCTGGTATACTTTTACATGATTTAGAAATGCAGAATAGAATTGTAGTTTTGAACTTGGACCATTTCAGTCTATATTATTTTAACCTATGCTAATGGCAAGAAACAGCATTATTTTGGATCCTCGGAGCCCACCAGTGGATTGGAAAGAAAGAATTAGGTCACGGGATGGGACCAAATGGAAAGAAAGAATTAGGTCACAGGAGGGTCTGCAGGAGTGTGTGGAGTTAGTTGGCACTTGTACATTTGCAACTTCACTTCAAAGCAGAGAAGCCATTGTCGCCCCACACTGATCTGCATGACATTTCATAGGATAAGGAGTCTAATCACAGCTGCCTAATGACTGAAATGCTCTTGAGGGTCAGCTGGGAATGCAGTCCCATTAGAGGGGACACTCTGAGACATGGCCCATCTGCCTGGGTGGCTAAGCTGCAGGTCAGCCCACGATGAACACCTTTCTTGTTGGCCTATTGCCACAAGATGCTACCAGACAGGTAGTGTTGAACCTTTTGAGGCAAAAGACAGCAGAGCTAAGTGTGCTGTAATAATTTGTTTTCCCCTGTGCAATGTCATTCACTCATGTCCAGAAATTCCGGTTTGTTAATACCCAGAAATGGTGCATGTTTGAGCAGCGTTCTCTTTCTCAGCAGATCCAAGGTTCCTCTGTTGCAAAATAACCTGGCAATGACAGGGTGTTTAAATGGATGAATAGCAAGCAGGAAAGTAAGCAAAGCAATCAGGTAAGCACAGCAATCAGCGTCTCTAAGGAGGTGATGATTCGTGTTCCACCCTTCCGTCAATCTGCCACCTTTTCAGGTTTTGAAGTAAACTTCACTGTTAGTCTTCTGTAAGCCCCAATGGTCATATGTTTTCTGTTAATCTCGAAGCAAATGCATGTGCCAAAATATTCCAGCTGTCCAGACTGAACTGATCTGGGTGTTATGAATTTAAAATTATGATCTTGTCATTAAACTGATCTGGATAAAAATGAAAATAATTGCATGAGGAAACTTTACTGCAAAAAGGACAAAACTTCTCATTAAATTACTAGCTAAGATCCATGTTATTTCCTTTTCTACAAGAATGAGGGTTTTTTCCTCCTCCTCTCTCCTTCTTCTGTATAAAGATGTCCTGCATTTTACAGTCCTGGATTTGCGTTTTCCATGAGTGGAGTGAAAGGCTAAGTCTTTAAACACAGCTCTGCTTGACAAATATAGAAGGCAAATTAAGGCTGATAATTCATTAATAATTTACTTCTCCCTCAACAGATATTTTTAACAGAAAACTGGAGAATATAGATCAACCTAGAAAATGGGTTGTCCCATTAAGGTTAGTGGGATGATTTACATGATAAAGTATGCTCGTGATATTACAGGCTGTCCTCTACAGCACAGGTTTTGCAGCTGTGCATCTGAAGTCCAGGCAGACTGAAGTAAAAGACAGCATCTCCCCATACTGCTAGAGCTCTCTCCTTTTGGTTTGAAAATTGAACTGAGGGTTTAATTTTTTTTTAAAGTGAAAATAATTATAAGATTTGAAACATAACCTAATCAGTAACTTCTTTCCACTTTTAAATTTGGAATACTTATTTTGGAATACACCCAGAACAAAAATTTGGGTTTTCAGAGGATGCTTTCAACCAGTGTAAGTAGTCTGTGAGGTTCTAAATATTTTGGAAGCCTGCTCAAGCCCAAAGCTTTTCTGTTGAAAATCGGAGCAAAGTCTTACTACTTTAAAACAAATATATTTACAGTCGACAGAGCTTTCTGCTTGGTAAGAACTATTTGCCATCTTCTGCTAGTTGTTAGACTAACAATTTTCCTACATAAATAAATGTGGTAAAAGTGATTGAACAAGACTGTATCCCGATCATATGTTCAGGTGGTCTGAGAGCTGGGGACCCAAAGGCACTGATCACCTGTTTCCTGGGATGCAGCTTTGGAGCCAAAACTCCTCTGCTTCTCACCATGACTTGCCTCAGCCAAGTGTAAGTCAGCAGAAGAAAAGAAAATTCTTTCGCTGAAATCTGATTCTGGCAGCTCTCAGAATTCAGGAACTGCCTGCCATGGGAATGGTATCTTTGATTCCTCAGCCTCTTGGTTTGCAGGTATAAATTTGAGGGTCTCAAAACTTTTAGACTGCTAATTCATCTGTAGATGCCAACATTTTTAAGAATCTGACTCTTTTTCACACCTATAATGCTGTCAGGAAGAGGAATGCCAACTAATGCTGACACTGTGAAGATCCTTAGGGCTGCTGCCTTCATTCAGTGCAGGATTGCTCTAAACAGAATGTTCCAATTGTTCTGAAACCATATTGTAAAGTGTGGCTATTTTCCCTGCAACACATAATATAAAACCATCATATTAACCATTTTCTGTGGTTCCACAAACTGTTAGTGGAAGTTAAATGGAAAGCATTTTTAAAGTTGTGAGTGTAATGATCTGTATCCAGTTGTAGCTCCTGACCGATAGTGGTGCCAGGAAAGGAATTGTGTCTGGCCTATGACCAGTGTGTGACTGGGGGGACCAGGGGCATGCTGCAGGTAGGGCTTACCTTAGCTTAGTAACTGCAGAAGAGGATGACACAGCTGTACAGTGAACAAGTGTAAATGTAGATGTATGACATCCCTTGACCTTTATGGGATAAACACCACAAAGTACAACTGGGGGAGCAATTGTGGGCTCAATGTCAAAGCCTTTTGTTCTGCAAACCTTGCACAGAAAGCACTGAGGAGAAACTCAGAACTCTTCTGGTGTAATGCTGGGCTAAAAATAGCTAAATTGTAGACGTGCTTTTTTTTAGTTTATGCTCTAGTTTCTTAGGATGATAAAGATAACTATAACACAGGGGAACAGAAAGTTATTAAAAACTCAACAGAATTCATTCACCAAGCAGCAATATTTGAACCACCATTACCCTGAATGACAATACTCTCTACTTAATCCATGAGGGTGCTGTGTCAGGGGAGGTTTAGGCTGGATATCTGGAAAAGGATTGTCACCCAGAGGGTGGCTGGGCACCAGAACAGGCTCCCCAGGGAAGTGGTGACAGCACCAAGCCTGTCTGAGTTCCAGAATGGTTTGAACAATGCTCTCTGGCACATTGTGTGGCTCTTGGGATGTCCTGTGCAGGATCAGAAAATGTACTTTGATGATGCTGGTGGGTGCCTTCCAGCACAGGATGTTCTATAATTCCGTGACTTGATTGGCACACACACTTCACAGCAAGTACTTTCAGTCTGTCTGCAAGCAAAGATGAGTAATCAGTATTGCAGATCTGGCACATTCATAACAGTGTATGTTTCATCCAATGCATACAGCACACATGTACACAATGTTATATTAACCTAGTTGAGAGTTGCTCAAAACCCATTTATGCCTTATCATATTCATCCTGAAGCAGCTCATTGAATTATCCTACACTATAAATATTAACCTATTATTGCTCTAATATAATCCCTTGAAATAACAATAACTAAGCTGCAGTCTTGTCATGAATGTTAATTTGCAATTGATTTTGTTGGAGAACTGGTTTAGTTTCTGAAACATCTTTTTTTTTTATAGTTGGCTTTATTGCTTTTGTTATACTGAAACTCCTACAAGTTGATATTTGGAATTATTCAAGAAAGATTACATATGAACAGCAGTTTGAAAAGAACAATGTCAGTTTGGCCCTTCTTCTGGAAAAATTAGGTATTTTTATTTGGAGATAATGACAATTGAACTTAAATACTTAATACGTGATGGTTTCAGCAAGAAATTTAGATCAGCTCTAAATATGGCAAAGTTATTATTTTTCTCCTCCGCTTCCAGAGAGTAATGCGCATCAGGGAGCATTTCTTTCCTTTCAATAACGTACATAACTGTGACAGTAATGGAAAGGAGGCACTATCATAGTGATAGATGTGTTTTGTGAAAATATGGTTTTGCAGCAGCCTTGCTGTGAACTTCACTCACAAACTATTCTCACTTCAGCTGGCAATTACGTACAGTCTTCATCCTCCTCCTGTTAGTTTTTGTCATGATTTTGACTATATGAATAATCTTTTCACTCTAACAGTGAAATCGGGGCGTTTTGACAAATTCTGATCTCAGTAAGAGAAGATCTGCCCCAGGTTGCTGGAAACATATTCATTCAGCTTTTAATTTTAGATGGCTTCTGAGCTGAGTTGTGAAATGAGGCAGATATCACCAAACTGATTTTAAGTGACTTGAGATGCAGCAGGAGTAGGCCATGAGGTGGGCTTAGAGCACTACAGAAGTTTTAATTTGACATGTTCATTACAGTTTGGCTTTAGTACTGGGATCTGAGATGTTTATTAATGCAGTGAAATAGTTTTCTCTTTGTTCTCACTTCTAGGATTTCCCTCCTTAAAATTTACAATGAAAACATGTTAGAATGTAGATAATATTTGCAGACGAGTAAATCTCATTGATAAAATGTGTGAATATCTACTATTCAGAAACTAACTGGAAAAAGAATCATGAAGCAATAAGATCCTACTCTTTCAGAAGTTGTTCAAAGCTTTCCTTATAGGAGGGTGCTTTTTGTTTTGGCTTGGGTTTTTTCCCACATTTATTCAGGGTGGTTTCACTGGTGCCCAGTACTATTTTTTCTGCAGTTTTTGCCAAAATATGTATTTCCACCAAGAAAGTGTCAAGGTGATAGAATGACATGGGCAGAGAAGGAAAACAAGAGGGAGAAGAGATACTGAGACAGATAAATGAGGAATTCCAAAGCAGCTTGTCCAACCTTCCTTTCCCTTGTTAGTCCTGGGCTGTACCAAACGTGTGCTATGTAAAGAAGGTGGATGTGCATGCTGTTTTTCAGGACCATTCCCATCTGTCACAGGGGAATCTATTTCCCAGGGTTTAAGGGTTTTTTTGTTTGATCATCCCTGTTCCAGCCCTCGGTGGAGAGGTGTGGGAGAGCAGGTTGCTTTGTGTTAGTAACTGGGGAGTAAACTTTACCTCTTGCATCTGCCTCCAGCTCCAAGATATTTAACCAACAGAAATATGTACTGGGTTCACAGGGTTCAAATAAACAAGTTTTGTCTCATGCACGTTGTGTTAGTCAGCTATCTTGAGGGAATCTTATTTACAGCTAGCTCTGCCTACCTTTTGACCTCACTAGCTTTCTGCCCCCCTTCCCCAAATTCTTGTTTAACTTCCAAGGTATGACTAATGCATTTCTCTAAATGCTTTGGGCTTCACACCCCAGCTCTTTTACTTCGATGGTTTGTTTCATCAGAATCTTGTTTACTAATGTTTCAGTCAACAAGGCTTGCTCGTTCCCTGAGGGTAACACAGGAGAAACAATGCCTGAAATTATTCCTAATCAAGTTCCAACTACTACATGGTGAGAGAGATGAGAGATTTATTATTGTTAATATAATCTGGTGGGACATCAAATGTTTTGGTAATGGGCATCAAGATAAGCACCCAGGTACTTAACAGAGAAGGAGATTAAACAATGGTAATATTAAAATGGAAGACTGTACCCTTCTGCCAGTGAATGTAAATCGGTTGAGAGAACAGTTGCAAACATTTTCTGTTGTTTCATTTAAACATAAGCTTAGTCTAGGCTAGCATTTATCCAGAGATTTACCAGTGTTACACCTTCATTAAAAGTTTTATAGTGTAGGAAAAATAAATAGTCCTGGTTTAAATACCATTGGTTTCTTTCTGGTGTACTGGTGGCAGGCAGTGCAGGAAAGCTACCCCAAGGAGACACAGTAGAGAAGCTGCAGACACTGCAAAATGACCATCTGTGTGTCTCCCATCTGTGTCCAGCAGAAAAGGGAGGTTGGGGTCTGGCAGGGATTAATAGCTGGCAGGAGGTCTTTGAGGAAGTGCAAAGGAGCCCTGGAACTCTCTTTAACCCTTGGAGAGGTTCCTGTGGGTATGGGCTGATGGGTATGACGATGAGTGTGATCTAAGCAGGAATTCAAGATCAGGGACTGGAGAGGTCACTGGGACTTTATGTTCTGCCTCTATTCTTGTACTTGGCTGAAGTGAGAATCTTTCTCCAGCCAGCACGTGCATGGCTATTTATGTTCTTTCTGTCCTGTGTCACCCCAGAAGACATTGAGATCTTGCTGAGTTGTTCAGAGACATGATCATTAACAGGATTGTGTGGATGTCCACAATGTTATGCACAAGATATTGTGCTCACAATATGTGGAAAAGTTAATTAATTTCAACACAAAAGAATAATGTATTGAAATCACCTATTCATCTGAAAAAGCAAGAGGGCACAGTGGACTAAGGGGACTTTTGTAAAGCTTCTTTTTAATATTTCATTACAGGGAGATGCAATATTACCTGGAGAATCCTACTGACATGTGAGAGAAAGTGACTTAGTCTAGAACCTTAGCAGGAAGATGGAATAAGTCTCACACAGTCTTGTGCAAGCAGGCTGACAATAACAATATGGGCAGTTATCTGGGAAGGGTCCTAAGCCTTTGCTGGAATTTCAGGCACATAATTTGGTTTTGTGTAAGGATTGTTCTCACAGTTTTCTAAAACCTAACCTCTTTTGAAGACTATGGTAATCCAGGTTATTAAGAAAAGGTACACTTTTTCTCATTTTCTCTTGTTGACATCCAAAAATCAAAAACCAATTATACTGAGACTGTTTACCATTCCTCTTGCTGCTTTATCATTTCTTGTTCCAAAATATGAGCAGGTGAATTCCTTTCAATTTTTACATTGCAGTTGACAAGAACTACTCAGCTAAACTTTTCAGTTCTTACTTTGCAGATATTGTAGATCTGATAAGTAAGCATTGATAAAATCAAGTAAAGTTTCAGCTGCTTTCTCCAAAACATACTGAAAACCAGTGTTCAAAAAACAGGAACTATAGTGAGGTTTCAGCCACATCTAACTTAGTTTGAATCTTAGATGCTGGTAGCAGTGTTATGTCAGCTTTTGGAAAAAAGTTATCTTCCTTGATATTGATTAGGTAACAGTCTATATTTGAAAGTTATTTTAAAGTCTGTCTGATGCTTTTGATATTCATCTGATTTAGATTGCTATGAAAGTAGTTATTTTTGTAGCATTTTCCTTGTCAGGGGAGAGTTTTGCTGCATCTTTGTTTGTTTCAATTGACATTTAAAATAGAATCTTTTTATAATACATATTTCATTAAATTGCACATGTTTAACAGCAGAGAAGTACATATTCTGCTATGTAATGTGCTAAAGAAACAGTAGTACATGCTGCTTCAGGCCTGTATGGCACTTGACAAAGAAGAAATTGCTCAGGGAGTTCTTTATCTTTTATTCCCAAACATTTATTTCAAAAAAACAAACAAAGAAACAAACAAACAACCCTAAAAAACCAAACCCAAACTAGAGCCCCCCTGTCCCTCCAAACTCAAAAAGAACCACCAAAACCTCTCTCTCCAAACAAAATAAAAGTTGATCACTCACAGTGACAAGGTTAAGATCTACCCAGCCTGGTCTCAATGTGCTAATACTTAGAGTCCTTATCCAGCACATTCTTCCTCCAGTTATCACATATTTGTGCATGGAAAGATGAAGTTTGCCTCACGAAAACAGTCCCCAAATTCCATCAAATTTGAGTCGAAAAGTGAGTAATCCTTTGCTGAACACTTGAGACAAAATTCACCAGTGTGTGTGTGAGGGCTGGGTAAACCCAGGTGGACTGGGTAGGGACTTCCCTACTGGATTTCCACTCTATCCTTTCAGTCTTTTCCAATTACAGTTAAACTGCATGAGCAGCTCAGAAAAAATGTGGTGTTATAAATGACAGAGGCACTGGGGGAGTGCTGTATTCTGCTCCAGAGCTAGGAGTCCAGCTTGACCTGCTGAGCATGCAGGGCCGTGTCAGACCAGCAGACATGAGCTGCTCAACTGGCAGGAGCAGGGCACACAAACAGCAAAAGGACTCGTGTTCCTGTTAGGAGCAGATTTCTAGGAAGTCTCTCAGCTGGTGAGAAGCTGGATTTCTTAGGAAGGCTGACAAGGTTTTAGAGGGGTGGTAGGGTGCTCTGCTACCTAAAGGGGGCCCGCTGGGAGAAAGGTGGAGAGGGACTTTGTACAAGGGTATGTAGTGAAAGGGCAAGGGTAATGATTTTAAACTGAAAGAGAACAGGTTTAGATTAGATATTGGGAAGAAATTTTTTATTGTGAGGGTGGTGAGGCACTGAAACAGGTTGCTCAGAGAAGATGTAGATGTCCCAGTCCTGGAAGTGTTCAAGGCCAGGCTGGATCCAGCTTTGAGAAACGTGGTTGTGTCCCTGCCCATGGCAGGTGAGTTGGAATTAGATGATCTTTAATGTCCCTTCCAATTAAAGCCATTCTATGATTCTACTGACTCTGATTTACTCAGACACATAAAAAGGTTGCTCTTCAATGATTTTTTTTTTTAAAAGAAATTTCCTGTAGAAGAATAACACCAAGTGAGGGAATCAGGAGTTGGGATGTTACTGTTATTAGCCTGAGCTGTTCACAGCAAGGATGATACAAGCCATTGAATACAGCAAACCTTTTCTGTTCAAAGTAAATAAAGGGCTCACAACACTCTAAACTAAAGCCAGAGTTCTTCAGTCAAGTTACCTCTGACAGGCTGTTTCAACTAAAGAAGTACAATTAGTAGCTGTTGCTTGGATCTTATTTGTAAATAAATCTGTATACAATTAAAAAAGAAAGATTAGTGTACGTCCCTATAAACCTATTGATATTTTTTAGAAATCTTTCTGTTGGATAACCTACACTTAAAAGTGAAATATTAAAGGGTATAGTCTTTATATCAAGTGCAGATGGTTACAATACTAAGATATTTACTTGACTGGCTAAACTTTCTACAAATGTATTTTGTCCTTTATATATTTCCTCCGAATTATAGGGGGTTGACTGGTTAAGACTCAGGTGACCACATGATTGTAGAAATTTCAGGAAATAACATGGCATGATATTTCCTAAACAATAAATTGAGGCCTTTTTCTTACAGCAGAAACAACAATGCACAGTGACAATGACATGCTAGTACTCTTCAAGCACACAGAAGAGTTTGTAGTGCAATGAAGTAACATCTAGGAGGAAGACCAAGTGACAGAGAAGAGGGAAGTAGAACACTGAAAGCTAATTGCTACTGAAACAAATAAGATTCTCCACAAGGGAAAAACAAGATTAACTGAACTCCTGAAATAACTTGGTAGTTTGTTTGGTGTTGGGGATTAAAACCAAAGTTAAAAGTGGAAATGATAATGGCCTGTAGAGAAATTAATGTGTTCTGGCTGGAGAAGAACCAGAACACATAATATATATATATATATAAAGGTATATAAATGTCTTTGTGAGAAACTGCTAGTCACAGAGAAATGAATGATTGTTTAGCAGAGTGTCATGAGAAACAATGACTGTAGAGAGACAAAAATTGTGAAAATGGGGAAAAAAATTCAAACCCAAATAATCTTGTAATTTCAAGGAGAAACTGGACAGCAAACAGCAAGACACATTGCAAAGGTAAATAGCAAATAAAATATAGCACATAGAGCCTACATATTAATTTCTTCTGTGCCATGACACATTTTCCTTTTTTCAGTCCTACTCAACTAGTACAGAAATAGTGAGAACACTAGTGCAAGTAATGCATCACTCAAATTGCTGCCAAATTCCTCCATTTTCAGAGGCAAATGACCTTCAGAAAAGGTGCATGGACATGAGAAGGGGTGGGTGGTACCCTGGGAGGACCTGGAGAGTCCTTGCAATTAAAAAAGTTGGGAAGTTGTGAAGCCAAATAAACAACTCACTGACCACATCACTCTTTCTGTTCTAGATAAGTCATCTCTATCTTCCTCACCTTTACAAGTGCTTCTGTTCAGACCTTGTCTATAGAGGAAAGATGTTCATGTCAAACAACCAGGGACAAGGATCTTAATTTGTTCCAAAGGCTTTGTGGTTGTCTCCAGCCCACTTTTCCTCCTTCCATTTTGCATCTTCTCCTACCGCTCTTTGAAAAAACTTTTGGTTATCTAGAATGAATTGGAGTCTGGATGGAGCAGGAGCCACTTCATTGTTCAACTGCTTTGATCATATTCCTTCTGGCTAATATAGCTGCAGGAACAAAGTTTATTCCTGTCCCATTAGCCCTGGCACTTTATCCACCATGAGTTGTCGTGATTCCATGGTAAGTGGGTACTGGTCAGTGTATGCAGCAGCAGCAACAACAACAGCACTATTTGCAGCAGTCTGATCTATGTGAGAAAGTGTTTTGTGCAGCCTGAAGAGGCTATCATAGAAAAGCTGTCAGAGTAGTAATCCTTTTCTACATGAAAGGGAATGAAAAAAAATGACAAAAGCAAACTGGAGAGAGAACAGAAGGTGAGGGTTGCATGTACTTGAACATCATACAGCAAAGCTCAAAATTTCAAACAAATACAACAGCAAGGTTACATTTGTAACCAGGGAACCAACTTTTTGTGATGAAGGTGATGAAGGACAGTGTGAGTGTAGGAGAGCCTTTTGTTTTTCAGACATAACCAGAATAAAGGCAACCATATAGCAGTCTGCCTTCCTCCTATAGATCAAGACAGTAACTCAAGATACAGACAAGGGTGTCTGAGTAAGACTGACCACCATGGGAGAGCAGCAGAGGTGAGGAAGTGGAGATCATGTCCATGGGTGAGAAGTGCTGGTTGAAAAATGCACTGGAGACCCCTTGGTGCCTTGGTGAGAGGAGGAGAGGAAAGGGGAGACCTACTGAGGAGTCATTGCAGGGACTTCGCTGCATCTTGCCATGGTGAGCTTACTTCTACTTATTTCAAAAGTGCTGCAGAAAGGGATTCCTGGGTTAACAGACTACCTGTATAACTAGCATCATATTTTATCTTTTTTTTTTAAATCATAGATTCTGCTAGACGTGCTCAGATATTGCAAATTTCTGCTCAAGGGAATGCTTTTTTTAAAAAATGAAAACAATAAAGTTGTTGTGAGAGGAGAAAATGAGGTGAGAAAAAAGGCTAGTTCTAACTAACTGAATGTTATTAAGATTCTTAAACTTATGTGAAAATACTTAGTAATGTTTTTGTGCATCCCATTGTATTTCTAAGCTGCATATCCTGATGGTCAAATCTATTCTTTCTTTCTGGACAAGGAAGGACTGTCAAATGAGCCATTTATTTACTCTGATTATTAGGGTACACATTTTTTTAAGCTGTGTAAAGAACGATAGTGTATCACAATTGCTTTCAAGAGTAATGAGGTTAATCTGCAGTCTCCTCAAAGCAGGAATTTTATGGCCTGTGCAGTGTTTGACAGAAGAAGCCGTGGCAGAGCAGCATTTACTTGTGATGCTATCAAAATGCTGGTAATAATCATATCTTTTTAGTTTATTGAACCTTTTTTCTCTAAAGAATTAGGTGTCTGAGGTACTGTAAAAATATACTCTGCCCTGGGAAGAACTTTTTCTTTTCTGTAGTGAATTCAAGGTTCACAGAGTTAAGGATTGAAAATACTTTGTCTTTCACAAAATAATGAAAAGCAATAACTGATAACATTTTCTAGGTAATGAAAAACGATAACTGCTAACCCTGCCTCCTTGTATTTTTATATTGTTGTATTATATTGTAATGCTCTAACCAAATTTGCTTGACACATTTGTGACTCTCTGGATGTGTCTGCTGTATAATGTCCTCTTAATTCCAAGATGCTCATTTAAGGACTTGGCAAGTCTATTAAGATCTGAAAGAATGTAGGTTTATATTATTGGGGAGGATCTCTCATTCTACCAGTGCTTTCTCTTGGCATTTGGGGTAGGTAGTGTACTTTGGTCAGCAATTGCTGGGGTCCATCACACCCAGAAGCTCTGTATCATCTAAAAGGGGGTCCACCCACTTCTGGACATTTCTCTCTTAGGTGAAGAGCCAGCTTTGTGGCCATCAGCCAAGAAAAGGTTGTTCTACTTGGAGGAGCCTCATGAGCAGTGAATCATCCACATGAGGAAAAATCAGGTAGATCAACTCAAACTGTCTGGCTGGATAAACCATTTTTGAATGGACAGGAGAGTGCTCCTGTAATCCATTTTCCAGTGTTGGTTATGGCTGGCAGAGAATGGTAACAACCAATCATCAACCAGAACACCCATTTGCCAGCTAAGAATCTCTCTAGTCACCCGAATAATTAGCTTTTTCTTTTTTTTTTGGTTTGTTTTCCCTGAGTTATCTGTGCCCCAGGAATACCAAACAATAGTCTTCTGTATATATGTTATCCCCATATAATTTGAGTTTTCTACTGTCTTTCTGACAGTTTATGCATGGTTAATTGCATTTGCCATATTCAGCCAAGCTGAGAATGAAATCTAGAGTTAAAATGCTCAAGTAAGTCACAACGTATTTGGTTGCCAAAACAACACTTAGGTAAATTAAATACAGGCTAATAATCTATTTTCTTGAATTCTTAGAAGAATGTTGAAAACAGAAATGTAAGAGCTAAAGTTCACATGTAGTCAAACATATTTTTATCAAGCAGCCACTTACTGAAAGACCATCACACTCAAGGCTGGGTTTTCTGAGTGTCTGGACAGGTTAAAAAACAGCAGAAGAAATTGGTTCTGTTTGCACACAGCAAGGCCTTTTATGTTACCACTGCTCTTCTTGTCAGTGCTAATAAGCAGATGCATTACCCAATAGTACCGATAATTAGTCTATCATCAGAAGGAGCTGGTGTTGCAAGTATGAGCAAAGATGAGGAAGATAAAGATAACTCATTTAGAACAGGAAGGGCAATGTGTTTGATGACTATCATCACTGCACTTCCACTCTACAGCAGGGAGAAAAATAGGTACAAAACACAGGGACATTTTTAACTGCTGCAGGAGATTTTACTGGATGCCCAACAATAGAAAAAAACAATTCATTTACATTGTTACATTTTCTAGGTTACTAGCTATGAGGAGCATCTATTTTCTATGCAATTGCACCTTCGGTGTTAGGTTTAATTTCTGATCAGTAGAGACAGTAATTGAGGTCAAAGCCTCAAATTGCAGTGCCACTTTGTGTAGGTGTTTTCCTTTTTAAGAAGCTACTCATTGATTTATTGCTTTCCTACTGTGATCCTCACTGATTTTCTATTTAGCAGTTCTCTTTTCTGCAGAGTAAATAAATAATTGATCACATGGAGTTTATTTTTCTGTCCCTGTCCTATGTGTGATATGTAGAAGCAGCTTAAACCTCTCAACAACTTTACACTGTTTTTTCAACTTAAAAAAACTCCATCCAGTTGTGTTTTTTTTTTTTTTTTTTTCCCCAGAGAGTCATATTGTTGAGATCCTTGAGGCTATTCAGTTTTGCCACTTGAGGAAATACTTACCCATTTCCAGAAGACAGGTAGAACATTTTTCAGCTTGTTGACACGAGCTGATTATAACTGCTGGGTTTTTTTGAAGAATGTAATCACATTACATTTTAAGTTTTGTTCTTCTTTTTTAATACCACCTGTTACAGACTCACAGTAAACAATAAAAATACATTATGTAGTTCTTTAGCCAGGTGTTCATTGCTACATTTACATAGAATGAACTTTTCCTAACTAGTCTTTGGAAAAGAAGGAAAAAAATAACGTTTAATAGAAGCTTTAATTTTGTAAAGAAACTTTGACTTAACAAGCATTTCTTTTAGCAGTGGTGCTGCTGTTAAAGGCTGTTACCCCTTGCTTTTATTCTCAGCCTCTACTTGAATAGCCTTAACTCCCCCCCTCCCCGTTTGTCACAGGTGAAATGAGTTTCCAAGACAAATTTGCCTTTATGAATGGGGTTAGCTCAGTTTAGTTACATACACTCTCAGTTTTAAAGATACAAACTTGATTGTGATTACACTGGCTCAGTTTAGAGAGCTCATCTGGAGCTGGAAAAAAGACAAAAAGAAATATTTCAGACAAGTTATCTTCATGAGTTGTAACAACTGAAGAGCCGAAACAAGGACACCGTGGAGGCTGGGCTTGGGCTGCATATCATATAGCATGGCTATCCTCATTTTGTTAATGAAGAATATTAAAGGTAAATGTCAACATTCTGCAAGTGAAGAATAGACCTATATTAATTTTCACCACTTTTCTGAGCAGGTGCTTCAGTAAGTGCTGTCCACCCCTTCTTTCAGGCTGCAGATAAGAATATGGAATTTCTGCTAGCTCAGAAAAAGGCATGTGGTACACAAGTATTGAAACTCAGTATGCAAAGTTATGAGACAGATTTCAGCCTGAACTAAGGTGTTCCCTTCTTTCCCTAGCTTGACTACATTTTGGGCAGGATTTAAAAAGTGGGGAAACTAGTGAAGGAGTGGTTGGAGCCACCAGTGTTTTAATGGACAAACATAAATGAACATGCTTTGGAGAGGTTTTTGGTAGCTAAAATCCAACTGATATTTACTTTTCAGAAGGTGCAATTTTATTTTGGAGTGATTAACTTGCTTTTGTAATTTTCTTTCTGTGATCTGTTTGGACAGTATTTATCAAATATTTATGTTTATTCTTCAAATGGATTTACTTGACCTCTCAGCAGATGATGAAAAGTTTGATGAGAAGATCAACAAGAAATAGGAAGTCTGGTGTTTCCAAACACAGAAATGAGATAATCTTTTGTAAGATGAAAGCTTGTAAACATCCCAAAATACAAAGGGTACTAGCAGTTTGAATTGCTGTTTCCCTCCTCATTCGGGAAGGCTGTGAAATGATAGCTACTCTCACAACAATGTAGCAACTCTAAAAAGTGTCCAGTAACTAGAAACCAATTAGCCAGGTGAGGTGATCCTGTTCTAGAGAGAAAAGCTTTCTAAATGTACTTTTCTCAGAAGCTATACGAGAAGGCATTTCAGATGGCTCTTGACAATAGAAGATAGGAGATGTGTTGTGCTTCTTAATTCACAGTACCTTGTGGTTTTATTTGTTCTTCTCTGCCGATTTAAAAGGACAGCTACATGTTCCCGTATCAAGCATTGCCATGCTCTAAATAATGGCTATAGTATTTTCTTTTTCTATTCTGAGTAAGTTTCATTTTTTGAATGGAGGTAGGTTAAATCTATAGTTTTAGGTCCCATTTGATGTGACTGCTTTGTCAATGGCACTATGATAGGGAAAAGATGAGCTGCTTTGATATAAAATAAACATTCTGTTAGAGTGTGGAAGGCTTCCTTCCCTGTGATGTGGTTTTGTAAATTGGAATTATCCAGTATGGCTCTGGTGTGCTGTAGGGTCACACAGAGCACCACTTCCCTTCCCTACTAATGTCCTAGTGAGGTGCACCTTGTGTGGCTTTACAAAATAGATGAAGCCCTAATGATTGCTGTGATTTCAGTGAAATCAAATCCAGAGAAATTGGATGAGTTGTTTTTATGTACACACTGGAGCTTTTCTTGAGATGCAGATATATACATTTTTAAAACAGACTTGCAATTTGGGGATAATTTCTCCTGCATAAAGTCAAACTTAACAAAAACAAGGAAATGAAGTTACATTGGTTTGTGGTACATGAGTCAGTGCATGGAGCAATTTTGCATATGGATAATATTTCAGCAATATGACACAAAAAAGAGGACAACTTTAAAAAAGAATTACTAATAGAAGGATAATGATTTCCTTTAGGAGGCTGGGTGAATGAAAGGAAAGCAGAACCATAACTCTATTTACCACTGGAATTATTTACTTATTTGAAGCTGCAAAAAAGTATGGCTTAATAATTTCTGTATTTTCTTGCTTTTATTAAAAGAGAAGAAGACAGTGTGAAGTGAAAATCTCAATACTTTATATATATATATACATGTATTTCTATATATAACAGGCTCAGAAATGTCAATTACTTTTGTAAATTTTAGGTCTTCCTACAGCTGATGAGGGACAATGGAAAAGGATCTGAAGGATAAGATGTATTCTGAACTACACAGGTGTCTAGGACAGATCTGTGTGCTCTTCATGACTGTGTCTAGAGCACCACATGGCATTTTGCAGTCTTTTTCAATTTACATCCTTCCCTTCACAACATTGGTCCAACAATATAATAAAGCGTCACCATCCTTGTAATTTTTCTTTTTCTTGTTTAATGTTTTCTTTTTCTTGTTTAATCTAATGTGTAGGTGGGGATTTCTTACAAATCACACTACAGTGTAAAATCTGAGCGCCCAGTCTTCTGCTTAAGAGGTGTAAGAGCTTTATCTCAGAGAAACTAGACAGTATTTTAAGAACATTATTAGAAGACTTGCCTCTGGCATATTTTTAATAGAAGTTTTCTGTGTCATAACATTTGACACGTTACAAACTCCTATCCCTCATTTATCTTGTCAGAAAGTGTTTAAATCAGATAGCTGAAGATCTAGTGAATAAATCCAATGTGCATCCTTCAGGCTTTCTAAATTTACTAAATGCTATCAGGTTGGCAAATCAAAATTGTTAGTCTAAGAGTCATACTGAACAGGACACAAAAAGAAAAAGGTGCATCATATTACCACAAAGGTATTAGCCATATTCAGCATGAATACTTAAAAAAGAGGGAAATTAGGCTTTTCACATAGTAGCCTTTTCAAGCTATATGAATGTACCAACAGGTATCTTGAGAACAAGAGCTACTGCCTGAGCCCTGGTTGCCTGTGGTTTCCTGTCCTGCAGGACCAGGCTTAGTGGAATACAGATTATTGTATGCACAGTCTTCAGCTCCCCCAAAATGAATTAGTTTTGCTTAATTCAGCTGGACTAACTTTTCAGGTAAACTAAATCACACCAAGACTAGTGACTTCATCAGATCCCTTTCCTTGTCCATATCATGTAGTAAAACATCTTAGCTTTTCCTCTTCTTTTATCTACTAACAAATAATTTGCTTTGGAGATAGCTCTGCATTCATCATCCAGCTTTGTTTTATGCTCACCCCTGATACAAAGCCAGGGAGATGTGACTGGTGCCTCTGCCTTATCCTATCCAGTGCTCCCAGAGAGCCTGCAGCCAGAGTGACTTGGTTTAGAGAGGAAGGGAAGGATGACATCAGTGACCACACTTCTCTGCAGGCTAACACTGAGCTCAGCTTTAGAAATTTAGAGCATGAGAAGGTGTATTTTGCTAGCAAAGACATAACAAGTAATTAAAGAGTGTGTGGAAAGGAGATATTTTCAGTATTCCCCCCCTCCCCACCAAGTTTATTTAATATGCAGACTAATTAAGAGCATCTTCTGATATCAGCTCCAGGGAAATATATTTCCTTTTCTAAAAATAGGTTGGTAGGAAATCTGGTAGATCCTTGGCTACCTGATTGCTTTGTTTGCAAGTCCCGAATATCATCTGGAAATGAGAAATAAAAAAGTGTCAAAGGAACTGGAAGAACTTATTTTGTTAAATTAATTTACTGGTCTTTTTTATTTTTTTTTTCCAAGAGCAATATAAATTCTCAGGCTTTTCAGCCTGAGAATGTTATAATCATGTGATGAATTTCTTGTGTAATCCAGAGCAGACAGGGGAAGTAGTCTGCTGTAAAGGATGGCTTCTTACTGTGGGGAAGATCCCACAAGATGTGACTCTGATGGAAGCTTCACATGTGATGGAGCAGACACCCCTAATGTGTCTGAGTTGAAGAAAATCACTGGAAAGCAGCTCATGCTTCTCTTCCTGTTTTTGTTCACTTCATCCAGCTGCACCAGTGAGAAACCCTGTCATAACATGGACGAGTCATTTCTTGCGTTGCTTGATATTTGTTTTGAACTTCTGACACAGATTTGAGCACCTGACTTCTATGATGACTTGGTTTTAAAATCAGTTGTGAAATTGTTGAATACTTGATTTGAGGGGTAACCACAGGTGCCAGCTCTGATCAAGCAGAGACATGATACTGTGTGTTAGAGAGTGGAGTTAGTCTCTGGAATGGCTCAAGGATTTTTACTGCATGGTGCAGTGATTCTCTGTCCGGAGTCTGAAAAATGTTTTGTGGTCCTGAGGCATACACAGGGACAGCATTTATGCATGCAAACAGACATGGAACTTGTTTCTGTAGCCTGCCACTGAGTCTCAGCCAGGGAGACCATCCAAGGTGGAGAGATGGGAACAGGAGGAAGAGAAAACTTCAGAGGCCCTATCAAGTAGGATTTTTCCCAGTGCACATGCTCCGGCTCAGGGTGTTCGAAAGGAGCTTTGAAAAATCCCATTGCCTGAACACATGAATGTCACAGGGTGAAACAGATTGTTTTAGGTTTTCGTGGGTTTTTTTAATTTTTTTTTTTTTTTTTTTTTAATGTAAAAACCCAAACTTCTCATTGCCTTTTGTAGAAGAAAAGAACATGGTTTATTAGTCTATGTAGGTTCTGGTTTTGTTTAATTTTTTCCCACTTTCTAACAGTCAGTGAAAGCATAAAGGCATCAAGAATTAATAAATAAACAAACAAAAGCAACAAACAAGAGCCACATTCTTGATTCCAAGTGGCAATGTGTGACTTTTATGTTGGGAATGCCACTTATCTCTACAGAGAGATCCCGAGGCTCCAAACTGCCCCTGCTCCATCTTTCAGCAGGTCTC
Organism: Poecile atricapillus; assembly: GCF_030490865.1. Lineage (NCBI taxonomy): Eukaryota > Metazoa > Chordata > Aves > Passeriformes > Paridae > Poecile > Poecile atricapillus. The sequence continues at coordinate 85,446,779 of NC_081289.1, read as the reverse complement.
ACTGTAACTTGTGGTGGGCTATCCTACAGTGTCCCCACAGGATCTCACTGTTACTCAGGAAAAACTGGCACCAGTTCCCCAGTGGAAAGCCTTCAGCTGGCCTGTTTATGGCATGCATGGCATGGTGAGCAGCAGGGCTCAGCAGAGGCTGGCTGTGGCTGAGAAATCTGAGAAAGCCAGTGAGGCTTTTCCTCAGGGATCTATCAAATCATGAGTGCAATGTACCAGGCAGGGACGTCTGCTTTCTGTCTGTTCCAAAATGAATGTTGGGAGGAATCAACAAGCAGAGCCGCTGGTTCATCAGGCTGGTAGGGGTCAGGGTGTGAAAGGGCACCTAAATCATGCATGGGTTGATGGACAAATTAATGAAAAAGAATTCTACTGATGACTGGCTAATGCACAGTGACTGTGTCAGGTTTGGGAGGTCTGTGAACTGGAAAAGGTGAGAGGCTGTGAGGAGGGCACAAGAGAGAAGAGTCCGACATGCCTGTGTTCCACAGCTGGAAGTGCTCATGTGGCCACAGAGTTTATAGCCACAGGCAGGAGGGACCTTTGGTCCAGTCCAGGAGAGCTGTTCTTATTTATATTTATGCAAAAGTACAAAAATGATTTTGAAATAGCAAACCATCAGAAGAGTGGAGTATTACTTTGAATAATGTGCTAGGAATATTTTTGAAGATGGCAAAAATGACAGGGGATCTTGTTTTCCCAATTTTTTTTTTATTCTCTGTTGTCTGCTCACTCATCTAAAATGTTTGTAACATGTTTATGCACAGTCAAGGATATTGACATTGCTGGGAACAGTGGGGGTTGTCCACTGCAAATGGGTGACTTCCCCCTTTGTCATGGGGAAACTCAGAATTCCTGTGTGGGCTCTTAACATTGAATAACACATTATTTTTTAAGAATTCTGTGAGATAGAAGGAAATTAAAAAATGTAGGTGAAATGGTTTCCAGAGGTGACCTCAGGCTTTCAAGAAGCCTTCCCTACGCATGTTTTAGTGATTGTGATTCACACTGGAGTGCGATAATATTTGTTTGTGCCAATGTTTTCATGAGAGCCCACTAATTCAGGGTGGCTCCATGTTTGGGTCGGCAGCTGACAGTGTCATTGGAAAACTTCCTCTAATTAAGTCCCACTAGCTTCAGTGGGTGTTAAGAGCCTCTCTACATAAACATGTGAGTCTCACTGGCTGTTCTGCATTTTAATGAATATTTTCATTTGAGCTCTCTGTTCTGTCCTGAAGACAAACAAAGGTGTCTATAGGACTTTATTTGCCCTCACACATGACTCTGCTATGGAAACTGTCTGTAGAATGTTCCCATAGCCTTCGCTCACTTAAAATTGATTCAGGTGAGGTCTCTGTCAGGGCATGGACAGTCCAGCACAGTATTTCCTTGCCTCATGAGGCAATGAGTAACGTAGCTACACTTGGCACCCTCTACAAGAGTGGCACAGCTCTCACATGACAGATCAGTGTGGTTAAAAACAGGAAGGTCAGCTTCCATTTTTAAACTATGGGGCTCTGTATAAACACTAGGATATGTGAACTTGTCATATCTAGTAGTGATCAGTGCAGTTAAATGATGCAACTGGCATAATGTCATGAGCTGGTAATTAATCTGAAGCCCACTTTACTTACCATGGCTGTTCTCTTTACATTGACTCACAATAAACCAACATATATAAAGAGAGCCATGATACAAAATGCTTAAATTATTTGTTGTGACAAAACAAAACCTAGGTGCTGGATTGTTTGCTTTCTAAATTATGAGAAACCAGAGGCAGAGCACAAATCATAACTCCTGGCTATGGTTTTGTTCTGGTGCTTCCTGCCAATTAGGAAGACAGCAGTTTCTTGAGCATACCCTCTAAAAAAACAACAGAGTGTTGATCACTGGCAACCTTGCACTACCTGTGTGCCCTGCCCTGGTTTGATTGACTTGCTGACAGTAACGATTTAATTACCCTGCCAGGCACAGAATACAGGTTGCAAATAGTGTGTATATATGAATAAATTACTTCTTAATGATCAATGTAAAACCAACGAGTAGAGAAACTGTCATCAATAGTAGGACCATCTCTGTTCTGTGCTGTACAGAAAGAATACAAAAAGATAAAGTGATGATGCTAGCTAATTTATACAGATGCTGAAATTTGAGTTATATATATTCACAAAGTATTTAACCATTATAATAAAAAAATTGAATTTTGTGTTATTTTTTCTCATCTGAATTATATAATTAAGCATGCGACATTTTGACTTTAAAAATTAACTTTATATTAATTAATTTTAAAATTAACTAATTAAAAGTAGCATATTAGTACAAAAAATGCAAATACAAATAAAAATATATCTTATCCCATCAAAAGTCAATCTTTTTGTTTGAAAATATGTGATGTGTGTAACATTTTTTAAACCTAAGTTATAAGAGAAGAAAAAGAAGTGGAAAATGGTAGGAGTAAATCTCTTATAAGAGACTAAGCTGTAAATTAGTTAAGACAGAAATATATTTTAGGTTCATCATAAAGTCTGAGTAAAATGTTAAAATAAGGAAAAAATAATTGCCACAAAAGATCTGAGATTTTCTCTCTGCTGTATTTCATAGCTTGTATAGGTTCAGAATGGTATTTCAATGGATTTAGATACCCAAAACCAGAATAATGATATGGTGAATTGCAGTAGTGTCCTGTCATCTGTGTGGAGACTTCTACAAACCTCCAGTGTCTGATTTGAACGCTCTTTGAAGCAAATAGTAGGGGTTCTCTCTAGTCATTGGCCGTGACATGGTCTATTCTTGAAGGGGGTTTTGCCTCTGCTCGCTGGTCCTTCTCTCACTTGGAGAGGTCAGTTTGCTGGGGGCCTCCTGGACTGCCTGTGCCCTGCTGTGCTGTTCCTACAACAGATGTCAGGGTGTCTGGAGTCCCCCATGAGGACCAGGGCTTCTCAGTGTGAGGCTGCTCCTATCTGTCTGCAGAGGGCCTTGTCCACTTGGTCTGACTGGTCATGCAATCTGACCCTGCTCTCCCTTTAATCCTGACCCAAAAGCTCGCAGCTGGTCCCTCAGCAATCCCCAGGCAGAGCTCCATGTACTCCGTCATGACATTGACATGAAGAGAGATACCCCTTCCTCATCTCCACTGCCTGTCCTTCCTGCACATCCTGTGTGCATCCACTGCAATGTTGGAATCATAGGAGTTATCCCACTGCATCTCTGTGATTCCAGTAGGATCTCAGTCCTGCAGGTATGTGCATATCTCTAACTCCTCTTGTTTGCTCCCCATGTCATCTGCATTTTCATGGAGGCATTAAGATATGACTCCCTAGGAAGATGACTTATTAAACACAGTGGCTGGAAGTCTTTCGAACTGCCTCAGCTCTCCTGCTGACATGTGATCCCTCTCTAGATTGTGAGCATCTGTTGCTGGTCCTGGCATGGGACTCGTGGGAATGGGATGGATTGAGGTTCCCCTCTTCTGCCAACTTTAGTTTAAAGCAACACCATTCCATTCCACTCCATTGCTTTGTTTCTCTGTCTTAAATTGATAACTTGTGATTAAATGAAGGCAATAAAAAATATTCTTTACAATTAGAACAAGTCAAAAATGTAAAGAAAATTTAAGCGTTCAGAAGGACCTCATTATTAAAATAAAAAAAGGAGAAGGACAAGACATGATATGTTGTGTAAAAGAGTTTAGAAGAAACACTATACTTGACAAAAAACCTCATCCCCTCCCCAATTTTTTTACTGATCCACTACATGAAGCACAAAAACCAAGAAAGACTTGATTTTTATGAGCATTTTAATGTCTGTTTCTTCATTAAAGGTATCAGAACTTATTGGAAAGTGGAGCTGGGCACTGCAGGCTGCATCTGAAGTGCATTGCCTCTGCCCTCTTAACTACTTCAGTACAGCCCAAACAGCGCTGCTCCACAGGACAGAATAATGGTCAGGTGTAATTTTGAACTCACTGATGTTGGTGAAAATACACTCCTTAAGGAAGCACTTCAAAATGTTGAATCCTGTCAGAAGATGAGAAGGGTCTGTGCATTCGCAGCTCAGATATCCTCTTGTCATTCTTCTGAAACACTTTTCTCTGTAAGTCCCTGCTGCCTCTGGTTCACATGAACATCTTGAATAACTGATTCCTGTAGCTTGTCCAGCTGAAGTGAAGAAACTTCTGTGGTTCAGTGTAGAGGCCACAAGGTCCATGAGTACCTTGGGGACTGTGAAGACTTCCAGGAACACTTATGCTGACTGCTAGGGAGATGCCTCTTTTCTGCATGTGCATTTGCAACATCACTAAGAGATTCATATTTTCCTTTGCAAATTATAAGCAGCACATAACATCCTGTAGGCAAGTAAAGCAGCAGGTGTTACATTCCTTGTGAACCCCAAGAGGAGTATTACACATACTGGAGTGCCATCTACTGGCTCTTTTCCTCTGTAATAGGTAGATAAAAGTGCCAGCTTTGTGTGTGTGTGTTACTGTATCCAGGACTGTTAGGTAAGTTGCATCCCAAGGATGACCCCTCACTTCTCCCACTGCATCCAGGGCCCAGAGCCCCAGAGACTTTCACACAGCTCCTAGACCTCCAAAGCCTTTATGCTGGTATTCAGGCCAACACTAAACATACCTCAACATCCTAATTCTTCTGTTGTAGTGTTTTTTTCCCTCTCCTTACTATTTCTGCTGCCTTTGAAGGAATCTTGGGAAAGAAGCGCAAGTGCCTCCACTGAAACATGCGAACACTGTACACATGGTAAAACAGTTAATCCCAGAGTCACAGAAGCATAGAATATTTCAGATCAGAAGATAGCTATAAATATCATTGTGCATCTCCGTGCTCCTCTCAGGACTAACCACTAAACAAGAGCATCATCCATAATCTCCATGACCTCTGTTAGACTTTGTGCTGTGACTGCTTTCCAGGAAAGCGTGTTTCAGTGACTGACAATGCTTTCAGTGAAGAATCTTTTCCTAAGGACCAATCTGAACTTCTTCTTAAGCAGGTTCATTCCTCTTAAGCAGCTCTGGTTCCCAGAGTGGGGAGGTCAGCATCTCCCCCTCCACAGCTATACTTCAATGGGGTCCCCCTCAGCCTTCATATCTCCAAGATGCACAAGCCAAATGACTTCAATGCCTCTGAAGTCTTGCCCTTGAGTCCTTTCACCCTCAGCTTGGTCACTCTCCTCTGAATATACTCCAGAGTTTGATGTTCATGTATTGAAGTGCCCAGAACTGACATGAAATTCAAGGTGAGGCCACCCCAGAGCAGTGTAGAGTGGGACAATCACATTCCTTGACCAGCCAGTGATTCTGTGCTTGATATACTGCTGGGAATGGTTGGCCCTTTTGGCTACCAAGGGACAGTGCTGATTCGAGTTCAACCTGCCACCAATCCAAATCCCCAAGTCTCTTTCTGTTGGGCTGCTTCCCTGCCTCTTATCCCCCAGTTTGTACATATGCCCAGGATTTTTCCATCTCAGATGCAGAATCCAGCATTGTTCTTGTTAAATTTCATGATATGGTTCATGATAGCTCAGCTCTCTAGTCTATCCAGATCTCTCTCTAAACCTCTCTACCCTCAAAGGAATTCACAGTTACTCCCAGTTTAAGATGGTAGGCAAAACTATTGAGTGAATTTACATTTGGTTCCTGTGTCCAGATAATTCATAAAATGCATTAAAGAGCACTGGCCCTAAATGCCAATCTGCCCAAACCCTGATTAATAAACCCTTTGAGCCCAACCCATCAGACAATTGCTCACCCAAAATATCATTGACTTATCCAGCTGTGTGCTGGTCAATTTATCCATTTATCAATTTATCCATAAGGATACTAAAATCTTTGCTATAATTAAAAACCACACATTTCCTGGCTTCTCCTAGTCAAACTACATGGGTAACCTTATCATGGTTCAAGGAAATGGACTTAGTTAAGCAGCATTTTTCCTTTTGTTAAGTCATGCTGGCTGTTACCAATGACTTTGTTGCCTCAAACAGTGTTTTTCAATAGCTCCCAGATTACCCTTCTCCATAATTTCATCAGGCACTGTGAGTCTGACAGGCCTGTAATTACCAGCTGTCCTTCTTGCCTTTCTTGAAAACTGGGGAAATGTAGTTCCAGCCCACTGGGACATCTCCAGACACCAAAGATGTTGAAAGTAATGGAAAGAGATCGTGTGATGCCATGAGCCAGCTCTCTCAGTACCCTGGAATGAACACTCTTGGAGTGACTTATGTGCATCCAGGTGATGAAACAAGTTTTGAACAAGTTTGGAGTTGACAGAGAATGTATCCCATATGTATATCCCCAGTCATGGTCTTCCAACACCACACTCTGGGGGCATCAGGGCCCACCACTGGTGTTGAAGACAAGAGCTGAAAAGGGCTTTAATGTTTTTTCTTTGTCTATGTCCCTATTTATGACCAGTTTTTTCAAGCAACAGACCAGTGTTATATCTAATCCTCCTTTACCTTTTCAAATACTTGTAAAGCCCTTTCTGTTCTGAACAGTCTGAACTCCAACTGAACTTTGATTGCATGCAGAAGAAACAGTTTCTCTGTACATCAGGGAATTGATGTAGTTGTACTGTCTCTGTTTTCAACATCTGTACACCTTCATTTAGTGTCTAAATTCTGGAAGCAGATCCCCACTCAGCCAAGCTGGTGTTCTTCCCTGCTGTCTTGACTTCTGACACTTTGAAATTGCCTGCTCTTATAAAATTGTCACTCATAAGAGTTGTCAGACAAGCAACCAGCTTTCATGGACCCAAGTAAGTTCAAAAGCAGATCCTCAGAGGACCTTACGAAATAGCTCCTTCTGCACCCTGAAGTCTGCTCTTCCTATATCCTCTTTATTTTCTTTCCCCTTCATTCTTACACAAAGGGTCTCCACAGTGCCCCCTCAGCTGCAAGAGGGGCATTTCAGACCATCTGTCACAACAGAGACGGAGAAGACATTTGTTTCTTTGTGCAGAATAGCCAAATCTTTATTCACATAGCCCATATTTATACGATTATCAGAAAGCGCTGTGTTTGGTCAGAAATTCATTGAAACTCAGTTCATTGGTTGGTAAGGGCTAGTGTACTTGTCCATCAAACTTTTTTTTTTTTCTAGAAATGTTTGCATTTTTGTCTTCTGGGAAGTAAATATTTCACAGGGGTGGAATTTTCCTCCCCTCAGGTGGGGGAAATCTATCTTCTCACAAGAATAGATTGATATGCAAACTGATTCTCATTATTATAATTCTTTTCTCACAGGAACTTCTCACTAGCTTAGACTAAACAACAAGGCTTGATTTTACAAGGCCTTTCTTTTGTAAGGTTTTACCTATATGTGGCAACAATCCATTACATAAAACACCACCCCTTCACCTTACCTGCCCTGCCTGTGTCTCCTGAAGGGAGCTGTAACCCTCCAGCAAGGCACCCCAGTTACAGGATTCATCTCACCAGGTTTGGTTTTGCCAGTGATGTGCTTTCTCTAGGACTGGGCCAAAACTTCTACCTTCTCCTGCATTTTCCTTATATATATTTACAGTGTTGAATAGAAATCTTCAAATGAAATAGAAGTCTTCAAAATAAAATCTTCAAATTTCATCTTCAGATGAAATAAAGCATATAGATCCCCTTGCTTTCTTCTGTAGTTTTCCTTTGCTTTGTTGAGTGGTACAATTTATGCATGTAAGCATCCATGCACTGTTAGAAACACTAGCCAAAAAGTAAGGTTTGCAGGTCATAGCAAAAGTGGACTGTTTCCAGTAGTTACATCTACTTATAGTAGATATCTCTTTATCTCCTGTAGTTAGCTGCTGTCTGGGCATCACTTTGAAGTTATTTTCGTACAGTGAAACAAAAGAGTGCATTGTTTATATCACTGACAGATTGACCTGGAATGGTATTTTATCTCTACCATCCAAACAACTGATTAACTTAGATGTAACAAGTCATGGACAGAACAGAAGTAACTGACACAATGCAGGTTTAATGCAGTTTAATTTCAAGCTCTCTCTTTTGCTGCTTTTAAGCAAAACATCTGTTGAGTGGTCCTCTGTTTTCCTAAGTAATGAGACCATGATATTCCTTTGATGCAGCTTCTGATGCAAGGGGAGCCCTTGCATTAAGGTGCAGTTGGTTTGCATGTGTTGCCATCTGTTGACAGCTGTAACTGCAGATCCACAGGAGGGGTCACAGAATCACAGAATAAGCTGAGCTGGAAGAGTCCTATCCAGATAATTTAGTCAAACTCCTGGCCCTGCACAGGGTATCCTAAGAATCATGCTGTGGGCCTGATAGTGTTGCCCAAACACTACTTGAGCTCTGTCAGGCTTGGTGTTGTGACCACTTTCCTGGGGAGCCTGTTCCAGTGCCCAGCAGCACTCTGGGTAAAAAACCTTTTCCTGGTATCCAGCCTAAACTTCCACCAACACAGTGTCATGCTGTCTCCTTGAATCCTCTCACTGGTCACAAGAGGGAGGAGATCAGTGCATGCCCCTTCACTTCTCCCTGTGAGGATGTTGGAGACCACTATGAGGTGTCCCCTCAGTCTCCTCCTCTCCAGACTGAGGAGACCAAGGCACTTCAGCCACTCCTCACATGGCTTCCCCTCCAGACCCTTCACCATCCTCGTTTCCCTCCTCTGGATGCTCTTTAACAGCTCAGTGTCTGTTCTGTATTGCAGCACCCAAAGCTGCCCCTCTCACTCGAGCTGAGACTGCCCCAGAGCAGAGCAGGACAATCCCCTCCCTTGCCTGGCTGGAGATGCTGGGCCTGATGCCCTCCAGGACATGCTTGGCCCTCCTGGCTGCCAGGGCACTGCTGGCTCATGTTCAACTTGTCACTGACCAGGACCCCCAGGTCCCTTTCTGCAGCACTGCTCTTCTGTCTCTCCTTCCCCAGTGTGTCTGTACAGCCAGGGTTGTCTCATCCTAGGTGCAGAATCCTGAACTTGTCCTTGCCAAACTTCATATGGTTGGAGATTGATCAGCTCTCTTGTTTGTCAAGGTCTTTCTTCCCTTGAAGGAGTTGATAGCCCTTCCAATTAAGTGTAATCTGCAAGTATTACCTTGAGTCTTGCATGCAAGTTGTTAATGAAGATCTTGAAGAGCACAGGGCCGGGGATGGAGCCCTGCAGTTCCCCTCTAGTGACTCCACCAGTGTCTGATGTTGCTCTGTTACTCCAGTATCTGTTCACTGGAGTTATTCCCACCAAACTGTAATCCAGATTTGTGTTGGTTTGACTCTGTGTTGTATATATGTATGTATGTATATATGTATGTATGTATGGCCAAAGAGTGATGGAAATAATAAAATAATATTTTTCTCCACTTCTGCATAAATGAGGAGCATTGAGCCAATTAACATAATTTGAGAGACATGAATGTGTGTGTGTGTATAACTTCAATTAATGAATGAGTGTTGCATCACATAATGAAAACAAGTATGTGCTAATAGAATTATAATTTTTTTCCCCAGAATTTGACTGAGAGGCCAGGACTCTGCAACATGACATGTTTCCCAAAGAAAACGGATACTGAAACCTCCAAGACATTAAGAAACTTTAGAAAGAAAAGAAAGTTTGTTCCATGGCTCATAGCTGTCTCACCTCCTCTTGGGGATAATTAGAAGGCTGAGCCAGGACTTGGAGGACCAGGAACACCACAGATTTAAAATGTTGATTGAGGCATTTTATCACTATAGTGATGGAGATCTTTGTGCTCAGGAACATGAGGTGGTGCTTTTCCCAAGGATCTTGTGTTGCTAAATGATGACACAATACTTTTGTGCTAACACACATGGACTAGGATATTCTGGAAAAAAGTGTTGCCTTTGTTTTCCAGCAAAAAGCTAGTGAAGAAAAGCTCACTAGCATGTCATAATGGTGTAGTCTTCGGTAAGAGTTTTAGAATGTTAGCTGATAATCTGAATTTTGTCCAAATCATAGGAACTTTAAGACAGGGTTTAGTGTCTGTTACATTTATTGGCGTTTTTTTCCCTCAAAGGATCTTTTATGTTGCAAATAATTCTTTTAAGAATACTTCACTTTATAGCTTTGATTTTGAGGATAATATGGTTTTATGGTTTCAAGCACGTATTTCAAGCCTCTGTGTGTCCAGGGTTTGAGCACAGTAGTATTTTTCAGTCATGGAAATAAACCTGGAGTTCCTCCATTGGGTGCAGCCACAACTAAGTAGTAAATGTAGTTATTTGAGCGGTGTGCCCATTTGTTAGCAGAGCACGTGCTGTAAGCAGTCACACAGGCAGTCTCTGCTGCCGTTGTGTGGATATTGGTATACATTAAATAAATTGTCATACTGCTGGATATTATTAAAGAAAGCAGGTCTATTAATGATCATTCATTCAGCCATTAATTTTGGCTAGAAGACAAGAATATGATTCTAAGCATAATTATTATGATTCTAAGTAGTATTATCATTACAGGAAATATATATATGCATATCTTCACATGAAATTCCCAAACATTTCCAGCTAAAAATTTTCAGAAGTGGTGCAAAGAGCAGAACATATGGATCTGTAGAAACTCTGGTAAATATCTCCAATAATAATAATAACAATAACAACAACAACAACAACAACAACAATAATAATAAAAATTAGGAGAATTTTAGTGAATATTTAGGATTTTAAAGTGTGTTTTGAGGTTATAATAAGACATTCCAATTACTAATAGAGCAGGAGAGATTCATTGAGCAAGACCAATTAGGATAGATTTCTCTAAATCATATCACCCAAACATCTTTATTCACATCAATTGATTAGAATTTTTTTAATGGCTTCTTTGGGAGACTTTTGTTGTTTTTTTCTTTCAACCCAGTTCTTTTGTCTACCATGAGAATCCAATGAAAATTACATCCTGCTGTACTTCTAGATTAAATTCCATTTTTTTAGAAAAATGTGAAGTACAGTATTTCAGAAATGTCAAAGAAATTACAAATGGCTTTAGAAACAGTAATTTTAAAAGTGTGTTGACATTCCCTGCAGTTTTTCTTAGTTGCTAGATTTCCTTTCTACAAGGGGCTCATATCTTTACACAAATGAAGCACTCTCTACAAGTAGATTTAAGCTTTATCTGTTTTCTCAGTCAATACCAGTGAGGCATCAGGAGAATGTTACTTGTGTTCCTGTTTATGGCATTCCCAAATCAGTGTTTAACAGCTGAATTCATTGACTTGAGAATTAATATTCTAAAAGAATGCAAGTAAGTTTTTGGAAGTTGCTGGCACAAAATGAATCAATCTGATTTGTCATCTGACTGTGCCTTTCACCCTTACCAGGGACCCCCCATTTCCTGTCTCACCTCCCTGCTCTGCCAGCGCTGCTGCAGGGTGGTGCCCCAAGGGGAGGTTTTGACCCCCATCCCACATCAGCCTCCTGCTGCTCCCAGATGATTGGAAAAATCGTCCACTCAGCTGTGAAAAGATGTGGGATAATGAGGGTAGTAGGCGCAGACTCACGAGTTTATGTTGTTCAGATTCATCTGAGTCATTTGAATGCAGAATTAGGGCAAGATTGACATTAAGTAGTACATTAGAATGAAAAAGGCGTTTCTGCTAGCATGGCGACAGTGCCGGGCCTTCAGACTGCTTTTGTTTCTACTTCCAGAACTCCCTGATTTTGTCATGTCCTTCAACAGGCAGAATTTTGCATGCTTCTAAACAAAATAGTATTTTAAAATCCCATCCTGAAAAGAGTGACCTTTATCTAAGTTTGTTAGAAAATAATTTATTGCCCCATGTTTTGCATTAAGTTTAGAAAAGGAGGAAAAATTCACTTTCAAACATGCAAAAATTGACATTCAGTGCATTTCATGGTTGTAGAAAGGGTTTTCAGATGCTATGTAGAAGTGTGAAGAAGGAAATTACAGTGGTTCTTTGTGCATAGATTGTGGCACTGTAACTTAAAAGCTGTTTACAAGCAAAATTGGTGTTTGCAGATTTACTGAGTCATCAATGTTTATACAAAACATGGTTAAGTCATCATTTTTTGGTGCCACTGCTCTTTTCCTGGGATGGTTTTATCTGTTTGGCAGATGGCTATCACTTCAGCAGGGTGCAGACAGGTATGCAGACTAGATTTTCCATTGCTTCTTCATTGTGAGTTTTCAGCTGAGGTAGAGATAGTTGTGAATTGCCATCCTCAGCTTTTTCCTACCATGCATGCTTCAGCTCTTGGCATATATAGTAAGTGTTTCTGACCAAGAGATGCAGATTTGAACAAAGGGAATAAAATGTGACATGTTTGCCAACAATGGAAACTTTCACAGTGTTCGACAAAGTCAGGACTAAGGCCAGCTCTCTAAACATGTCTGCACTGGGACTATTTTGATATTTTTTATTTATTGATAGAATTTTGTATTGCTCTGATTTAATTGTTATTGTATAGAGCTAAATTAAAGTGGTTTGAGAATTTTTTTTTTGTTTGGTTGTGTTCTAGTTTGTTGTTTTGTTTTATTTTGTTTTGGTATGGTTTTTTGTTTATGTTTTTTTCCTTTCAAGCCTTGTGTGCTCTAAAGAGAACCAAGTATAAATGAAAACTGTTCTCAATCTCTGACTAACATTCAAACTCCCAGGGTAAAGGGAAATCTAGCATGTATCTCCTTGCCATGTTAACTCCAGTGGCAAGTCTCTCTTCAAAGGTTTGCAGCCTCTTCCTGTCTCCTGACCCTGGCTGCCCTTTCCCACATCATGTCAAAATTTGACTATTTCTTCTTGTGCTAATACAATTGTCTGTGCACTGTGCTGTGGATGGGATCACTGCACTAAGCTGATTTAAGAAACTGATTATTAGCTTTGATTAGTGATCCTGTCTGCCCTGCAGCCTCACAGTGACATACTGATGAAGGCAGCAAGAAGGGAAACTTAAAGAAATATTTAACTCTCCAGCCACAAATATAAACTATAAGCCAGACTGGAAACACTAACAAGTTGTACTGTGATAAAAGTGCTTAATGAAATCTGATTGCTGATTGAGTCAGGAGACCCTGAGAAACAAATAAAACTGAATGTGCAATTCACATATGTCATAGCAAATATCAATCCACCGACAACATTCAGACTGCATGTGTAATTCTTTCATTTATGTATCTTTTTAAATATTGCTTTTGCATCTCTGATTTTTATGTTTTTCAGGTTTTTAGGGTAAGATTGATAAGCCAGCATTCAATATTTGTCCCTTTTCATATATCCAGTAAAATATTTTCCAATGTGGCTAATAGATGTAAGTGAGGGATTATTAACTTTAAATTCTGAAGAAGGTTCACAGGACCAGTGCTATGGTCCCATTTTGACTGCAGTTACAAATACCTAGTCAGAATTTTCTGAGTGCTTCTTTTTGCAAGTACTTGCAAATCCATGCTCATCATTCTTCCCAAGGTGTTCTTTTTTCTGTTATTAAAGAAGCACAGAAATCTACCAACTAAATCTTTAGAACATGATTATTACTTTTCTGAATACTTGAAACATAGTGTAACTAGGGATATTCAGAGATTATATGAATGCTTTCCTAAATGTCTTGTTTTGTATTAAAAGCCTTTCTCAAGTACATATATCCACAGGATCTAAGATATTATGCAATGACTAATATAAGAATGCAGCAAAAGGGAACATGTTCAGAAAACATGTTTTATAGCACCAGGACTCTTACAATTGTAAAGGCAAACTTAATCTCTTGAGGAATATTTCTAACATATGAAGTTAATGCCCCAAGAGAAAGAGCAACATGTTTCAAAAGAAAACAAAAAAAACCCAGCTCCTTGCTAAAGCTTGAAAATGAAGAGGTAAGGTAGTCAGCCTCACTGGATTAATATCCAGAAAAACTTCCTTCAGACACATGAATGACAGTTCCGAAAAAAAAAAAAAATGGCTTTCCCAGCCCTGTGTGTAAGAGGATCCAGACATCACTGAGGAGCACCTGAGAAGGTAGGCTATTCTACAGATGCTTACACTCGTTTTTAGCTGGGTCACACTGAAAGAATTTCAGATGAGGAGTTACGATGAAATTATCTAATTAAGTACTTAAAGCAAGAATTGTATTTTTATTGTTGTTTTATTTGTAAAATATTCATTCAGATTTTTCCTTCCAAACCTGACTTGTAAACTACATTTTGGCTTTCTTCCACTGTTAGTTTAGATCAATCTGGGTAAAACTGGTAAATTTAGGGTGTAATATCTGGATATAAATGCAGAAGCAAGAGTCTTAACAGAACTGCAAGGAGGTGCAAGTGTAAACCAGCAGATATATCAGAATCTGTCTCATTTTGCTAACATTTTTTAAATCAGTGTCAGGCTGTTCTATTAAAGCTGTGGAATTTAAGCATGCCTATGGTAAAATCTGACTTTTGTGACAGAAGAATAATCTATGTAACTTCCTCCACCTGCAGAACTGTAGATATGTATACATCAAGAGAGCATACTCATGCAGACACTCTTTCCTCAGTAAGGCACTTAAGCACTTAAACATTACTGTTAGTCATAAGTAAGTCCATTGCAGAAAAGCTTTTTCAGGAATAATAATAAAGAAGGTGAATAACTTCTTTGATTCTTTTAATTCTAGTAAACTAAACATTCATGAAAGATTTATCACTTACGAAATTAGTATCTTCTTATATTTCAGTGAGTGAAACTTCACCAGCGCCATCCGTTCAGTGACAAGCAGGAAGATATTGTGGTATGCTTCATCTTGAGCCACTCAGCCTTCAGGCACTCTCCTGTATATCCAGCACCTGCAGCAGCCCTGTGAAGTACCACAATGACTAAACAGGACAAGTCAACAGAAGGAAATGGTAATTACAAATATAATTATGCAACTTATGCACATATTTGTTTTCTGCATGTAGCTCAACAGAGTGAAAATTCTGTTTTCTTCTACTTCTTTTTAATATAAAATCTTGTTAGTCACAATTCATTAGCTTTTGTTCAGAAATGTGTTTTCTTTGGAAGTTGGCTAGTTTTAGAATGGTAGTGTGACTTTCCACTGACTAGTAAATCAAAAGATTGTGACTGTTACTTGACTTATATACAGTTTGTAGGCAAGACTAAGAAAACAGTGCTATTTTGTATATTCTGTAAGGTGCACAAAAACAATGCCTCCTTTTCTTAGTGCTTTCAGTATTTATTATGAAATGTCAAACATTCTTCACAGTAAGATTAACAGTATTTCTATACTAATACTGCACAGTTCTGGGTCTGAGAAATGTTTTTATAGGATAATAATGCCTAATGGCTTATTCTGACAATGTGCAAGGCAAGTCTAATTGGGAAGTGCTCTCAGTTCTCATGAGCAGTGCTACCCTTTCTAAGGGGCAAGAATCTCTATTGTATGCAACAAGCATGATGCTTTTCCTCTTCAGCATGGAAGAAAATTGCCAGGGACCTTATTCTTTAGGTCTTGCTAAGTACCAGGGCTGGTACTATTAAACAGCGTTTTCTAGATTTTTAATCCCTAGTTGTAAGATTCAATAAAATATGTTCTACTTCAATAGAAAACATCAGAAGGGACTGCTGAGCATTTTGGCAGAATGTAACAGGCAGTTCATTTTCAAAGTCCATCCAATTTGCTTTTCTTTTATCGTCTGATCTCCTCTTTGATTTGCCTCAACTTTTTTTTCTACAACACCCTTTACTGGCTAATTTAATTTTCAAGCGGAATTAACAGAATTAATTTTAATACAAGAGACTGACAGAATTTAATGCAGCATAAACGAAATACTTAATGGCTCCCAAGGAATTTTTGTCTCCATAAGAAACATTTTGAAGGTGAGAGAGTTTTATAAAAAAATTAACAAAGTCTAAGACTAACAAGGTTCTAAGTTTGCCATAAACAGCTGCCTTTTATTTGAAAATACCTGACTGAATTGTCTTGAGTTGTGATTCAGTGACTTTATCATTAATTTGAATTATAGTGGATATCATTCCCATTGCAAGCCAACACTGCACACTTTTTACCTGGAGAAGGTAAAGATTTTTGTTGCTGAATCATGATCACTCTTTGACACTTTTTTTTTCCCACAAAAGTTTATCTTATATATATAATTTACAATAAAACCTAACAATCTTAATGACAGTTATGTGTGTATTTGGAGATGAGTAAATTTAGGACTGCATTAGGATTTCAGGATGTTTGAAAAGCTGGACCTCCATTAGAAGTAACTATGAGATACTTCCAGAACATGGTTCTCAAACCACTACTAACTGGAAAAGTCCATGGGCTGGAGGTGTATAGCACAGGGCTCAGGAACTAATCTAGTTGCCGTTTCTTTACAGGAGGCTTTGTATCATCACTGCTGACAGTCCTGAGGAATATTCTTGCAACAGTTTCAAATAATGCATTTTTCCTTTTTGGTACCTTTATCTCTTGTGAAATCATTCTTAGTTTGCAATTCTTGTTTCACAGCATGTCTGCTGCAAAGTCTAAGATAGTAGGAGATATATGGTTCATTATGCTGAATTTATGAACGTGAATTCATTGTTCCTGGCATCTCATACAGGAAAAGACAACATGGGGCAAAAATATTCAGAGTGGATTTTTAAAAGGGAGCAGTTAGAAAGTACCTATTACACTCTAAATATAGTAAAAAGAATATGTGGTGAGCTGGTCAGCTCTAATTATCAACCTTAAAAGAGCTTTCTCCTCATGATATAGTAAAAATACAATTGACTTCACATCCACAGAGAACCATTCATTTTTAACTTAAATATAAACTCTTTTCTCCATATTATCATGTGTTCTTTCTATTGTAGCAGCATTATTAGTGAATGACAATGAGCTAAATAAATCCCATTCCAGAACCAGAAAAGGTCAGATTAGTATGGTTTGCTGCAGTCTCTGACTTCTCAGGGTGCACTGAATGCTAAATATTCTGATCCTCATTCTTGCAGTAAAGACTGCAACGAAAACGGAGAATTGCCCACTGCTAGCCCATTGTGTGGTGAAGACCAAACACAAATGTTGTGTCTTGTTGTTTTATTACAGTACTCAATGTACCCTGCATGCTAGCTAGCTCTCTAGCCTTGGATAAGGCAAAGCACTCCAAGGTTAGATCTTGGTAGGGCACAGGTAGGAGAACACAGGTGTATCCACAGAGATGGAGCAAGGCACTGAGGCCTGGGAACTTTTATGCATGTTTCCCTGAAGGGGGCGAAATACTGAGGGGTTTCTCCTTGAACTGTCTTCTCTCTCTACATTTTGTAATCTTTATAACTATAATATCAGATTTTAGAATCCTTGCACTGAAATCATGCCATAAACAACTTATTTATCCCTGAAGGGGATTAGCCTAGAAGAAGTCCTGACCCCCCAACTGAGAGACAGCTGTCAAACCTTGCCAAGTGTACGTTTCCAGAAGGAAACCAGAAAGAGGAGAGTGCAATCAGATGATGTATTTCATGCTAGCTACAGGGTCAACATGACTTATGTGAGCTCAGTCTGTCCTTTCAGTAGAACATCATTAATTTTTTCTTACCAATGGAGAAGAAATGAGCTATTTATGGATGTGGATTGAATAGATTTAATTTTCTCCCTTTGGTCCCCAGCTGTAGTTTTCAAATATTGATCTCAAACATCTCAAATATTAGGTGGGCGAATTTTCTCTGCTGCAGAGAGTGAAAACTCATTACCCCAGAGACAATTTCTGGAAACTATTCAGGTCTGCAGGGTACAGCATTGTACACTGAGTTTTCAAAGAGCCAGGTCTTTATGACATTAAAGCATAAATATTCTACCTACTTTGGTATGTATGGTATTTCCAATTTAGATGGGAAAAAGAAGCAATATATTATCCATTTTGTCTGCAACTGAATAGTAATTATTATTTTACTTTATAAATTCATAGCTATTGATGGTCAGCATACATTTTTTGAGTTGTATGATTTTTATGTTTGTTCATTGGAAGTAAAATCTGTGACACTTACTGGGAAAAACAGAGGAAAACTAAAGCATGATCTGAAATACTGAGTGTTATGGTTTCTCTATAAATGTAATTTTTATTTGGGGTTTCTGTGTGTCAAGCTCTCTTCTTTTGTGCCCAAGGTGGGCCAAGGTGTTCTTCCCAACATCTGGAAAGAGATTAAGAGAATGGGGTCTCTAGTGTTAAGGTCTCAAATCTTGGATGGTGAAGTCTGCACTAATTCACTTTTCCAAAAGACTTTCTGTGATATCTTGATATATTATTTCTGGTATATTTCACAGGTGTTACTTCTAGTGATATTTATTGTTACAGAAGTGTTGTGAGATACCCTCATATATCCACAATTAGAAAGAATAATATGGAAATGTATGTAAATATATAGAACTGAGTATAACATAACACTTCCCTTTTTTGACCAGTATTTGCCAGACATTTATTGTCTAATACAATCTTACATTTCTGACATTTCCTCTTGTTGAACACTTAGTTTGTTATCTATCTAGACTGATGTTTTTCTAGCACTGAAAAGACATGGTCCATTTCAGAGGAAAACACAATAATTACTTACAGGGCTCTGTTGGCAGATGATCCATTTCGTTGAATTAACAACTAATAAAAAAATAATTAATAAATTTATTTTATAACATATACAAAAAGTCAGCATTTTTTGATATACAGGTTACCTTTGCATTTCACTGAATTTTTTGTAGCACCAAAATGCAGGATTGCTTGGCAGCAGTCAGATTTTCACAGTAGTAGTGGGAGCACAGATATTACAAGAGTGGGCTCATGTTCTATGAGTTAGTTTCAAGAATTATTACCACTCTCACAGTGAAAGATCCACAAGACTATGTCAGTGTAGAATAAGTTTAAAAAAAATCCAAAGCATGAAATCTGGGTAATAGCTTCTGACAGAAGGTGTACAAACAACTTGGAAAAACAAGGTAAGGGTTAAACAATTCTTATTATCTGCTAAGTAGATACCTCTTAGAACAAAGACTATGGTGCTACACATTTTTTTCTGCCCTTAGTTTCCTCAGAAGCCAACATGTCAGTGTTTGGAGCCCTCTCTTAAGCTGTCTGATATTCTGCCTTGTGTGTCTGACCTGCAGGTTGTTCTGAGCCCATATTCAGGACACCTTCTTTAAGTCTTGTGGTTTTATTTATGGCTATAGTCTAAATAAGACTTCAGGTAAAACGATAGCTTGCTTGGATTACACTATCACTGCCCTTAATCTAGAAAGATGAGAAAGTTTCCCTTAAACTACTTGGAAAAAAAAAATAAGAAAGTGATTGGATTTCCTGGGCTAAATGGAGTTATGGACTATATCTTCAAAAATACTTAATGATGCATATGCAAATAGACTGTCTTTAGGATTAGATGATGTATCCTGGAAGGTGTAGCAGTTGAGCTTTTGCCCTGGGTCACACCAACTCAAGTTAGCTGGGTCAAAGGCTGCTATTAGCCCTATGAATATTAACACTGTGAAGATAAGGGGTTCTATCAACACTTTTCTGGAAAAATCAGTAATTCTAGACAGTGCTTTTGTGACACTTAGTTGGTTTTACAGGGAAATTCACTGAACTTTTGATAAGTGATCACATTATCTGTTTAAAAGTTCCCAAGATTAGTATATGAATTTCCCATATAGTGAGGATTTTTCCTGCAACAGATACTACAATTTAATTTTAACAAACCAAAGCATAAAAAATACATTTTGGTTCCCTGGAGGTTGCTGATACAGTGCCTGAGGAATGCAATCTACTGTTTGTCTGTGTTGTGGTTTACAGCAGAACATTTAAGTTAAGTGTTAAACTGCATTTAGATACAGTGTCATCACGAAGAGTAATTTATGTTTGAATATTGTTGAAGTGCTTCTCTCGTAATTCATTGAGACAGGCTTTTATACAAACACCTGAATTGCTGCATTTTGAGCTGCCTAGCCTGCTCCTTTCCTCTTTGAAAAGTATCATGGAGTTTATGATCTGAAATAGCTTAATAATAACAACAATAATAACAACTATAATAATATTATGGTATGTTAATGATACAGTAATGTTTATTTATCTTTATCACTCAAATACCCAGACAGCTATCAGCACTGGTCTTTTAATAATAAGTACAAAACAATCAGACACACAAAGTTATTAATGCGGCTTGTCTGAAATACAAGTTGCCAGGGGTAGCTGCAATGTGGGTATGGTGTGGGATGGCTGTGTAGCTTACATGAACCCATGCATATATGTGGTTCAGCACAGTTTTCAGGGGTGTCAGAATTCTTCCATTCCCTCTCCTCAGTGATTTTTTTCTCTTCTAAACAACACCAACTGCTATCACACTTTTCACAATCAATAACTTTTAGTTCTTACTTGAGCTTCAGCAAAATGCTGTCTGTGTGTATCTGTGTCATACCCAAGGACCAGGAAGAGGTCTCTTATTTTGTAGATACACCAGAATGAGAAGGACACACCAGATCAGTCTTCATATTAACACACTTTATCTCCATATGAAGTTCAGTTTGGTGATACAATTTTAAATCTTTGCAGACATAAATTTTGAAGGTGCACTGGTGCTTGCTGGCCATGTCTGTAGTACCCACCTCTAGCTGATAATCCCATCTAATCACTGGTCTTGCTTTCTAGGTTTGTTTTATGGCAATATCTATTTCTGTTTGATTTTAGGCTTTTTCTTTATTTTTTAAAAAATTGTTCTTTATCACTCATGTACTTGATAATTCAGATGAAAAAACCCTGTTAACATAGAGAACTTAATACTCAGATATGCTCACCCGTAACAGTGTTTATAATACTCTTTTCAAGCATTCTGAAATCTTTAAGTCAGCTTAGAATTTTATCTCAAATTTTCAGTGTAGTGAATTTGCTGTCCTCACTCTTCTAGAATTAAATAGACTCCAGCATCTATCTTCTACCTTGTGTAAGTAAGTCTCTGTGTATCACAATCCCTTGTCACTGTCATTGTTATGTCACTATGATGTCAGCTCAAGTTTGGTAGACTTCACTGCTGATGCATGTTTCTGTATGTATGATAAACTTCCATTTGTTTGCTTGTCATATGGGCTCATCAGGCTGCACTGAGGCCAATCTCTAACTAATAAAGCGCTTTTCTGAGAATTTCTGTTTGGATTTAGGAGATCAGCCAAAGCATTTGTTTTGATAGGAGATAGTGCCCTAGTGTTGCATGTGAAGTATCTCTTTAGAGGTGTCTGTCTTCACCTTTGCAAGCTTTCAATAACAGCACAATGGTCTTTATCAAAGGAGATCCTGTTACTGTCAACAGCAGAAGGCATGTGTCCAAGCAGAACAAAGAAGCACTTATTGTCACATTCCAGTGATGATATCGGATGACAATATTTTTTGCATAATCTTAAAACTTATAGTGCAGATGCTGTAGAAGTGGTAGAAAGTGTTAGTTACAATTAGATGTTTTGTGTAGCGAAGTTAGACTCCTTTTTAATATGCCAGTTAAATTCTTGTTAATAACGTTTTGCCTGTTACTGTGCATAGTGAAATAAGACCCTGGATTCCTTCTTATTTGAAGCCTGATATATTTTACTCCTTTTCTTTGATGCTAGGCAAAGCCAAGAAGTTGCCCTTCATAGTTAGCCACAGCAGTCCCTAAATGAATCAATTTGTGTATAAATTTTCTATGAGTTGCTAGTGGTTAGTAAAATTTATAAAAGAAACAGGGGAACCAGGGAATGTGTGAAGAAAATATAGAAAGAAAATTTCAGAAATGTTAGAGATGATTGAAAAAGGAGGATACCTGCAGTTTCTTGCCAGAAAGATGCAACTGTAAGGCTCAGCAACTATCACCTGTCCAGAGGGAGAACTGGACAATAAACACAGGGAATATGCAGATTATATAGAAATGGAATTATGGCTACCTACTTGTACTATCTCATGGTAATCTCTGTTAGTCTTCTCATTAATTTCCTACTACCATCTATTTCTATAAATACAGCTGATGTGTCTAAGATGTTTTCCCAACATACAAGCTCAAAAATACCTTAAAAGGGCCCATTAGAACCTGGCTTCAAAGTATTGCTTCTGAATAAACTTTTCTAAGGAATATCAGTAGCAGTTTCAGAAGCAGTTTCAGGATACTTACATGTTAAGTAATGTGTTCATCCCAGTGTATTCAAAGAACACATTAATTAGATATAAATTAGATAATATGATGGATATAATACATGTGAAAGTATTTTTATTATTTAGTTTATTCTCTATAAATCTGTGATTGCAGTTTCAAAGTGTACTTGGCAAATGTCGTGGATATTTTTCTGCTTATTGATGGGTAGCACAGACATTGTCTTGTACTGAACTTATTGAGAATGAAAAATTAAGCAAGATATCTACTCTAAACCAAAGATGTTCTTAAGGAGAAACACTAAAATCTTCTATAAATAAACTATCGCTCTAAAGTCCTCAATGTTAAAAACATCTCAAGTGGTAGAGTGGTAGAATAGAATTTGCATGTGGTAGAGCATACAAGTGAGCTGGATCAAATTTTGTCCCTATGCTTAGGGATTTGGTTGGTGGAACTGAGAGTAGGTCTGCTCTTTCTTCTGAAACTGCACTCTTCAGCTGTGCTGCGGGTCTGGACCTTCATGCCCTCCAGTCAGTCAAATCAGAAAATGATTATTTTAGCTTTTTAATCCAAGCCAGTTATTTATATCTCATGTTTAAGAAAATCTCAGAGAACTGTTTGAGAAGAATTTTCATCCTTGTTCTCCAAATTTTAGGGTATTTTTAGCATCCTCCTTTCCTATATATTGCTTCCATAAGGAAGAGTTCTTCCTGGTGTACCTTTAGGGCTTATTTATTTGAGTGCTGAAGGAACGTGTAACTGGTTTTTCTGTCTTCATCTTACCTCTTGAAAACTCTTTGTCATGTTCCAAAACACTGGATTCATAAAATGTTTTAAAGAGGTACAAAGCAGTAATTGGCAAGAATTTCTTGAGACCCCTGAATTCCTAATGATTGATCTACCCTTCACATGCCTTTTTTTCCCACTTAACAGATGGCAGTAATGACAATGAGGAAGGCAGCGCAGCTGAGAATGAAGAAACTGCCAAAGGAACAGGTCAGTAATGTGGGTTGTTCTGAGGCCAGACACAGATGCTTTCTGATTATTAGTAAGAACAAAGGAGGAAAGGTCTCCTTCTAACATATACCCCTCCTGTCTTCTAATCAATCACAGATAAAGAGAGGAAGAGAGCGACTCCAAGAACCAGAAGGGCACATGCCAGAGGGAGAGGCAGGCAAGGTGATGAGGAGGATGAGGATGATGAAGATGGGACAAGGCGAACTGGGCATCGCAGGCACAGAAGCCGTAGACGAGGGCGAGCAGCTGGAAATGATGCCAGTGATTCTGATATGGAACCTGCAAAAGCCAGGAAGAATCAGGCAAATCAGAAATCCAAGGAAGATGATGAAGAAAAGGAAGATGAGAAAGGGGGTAAAAGCGGGAAAGGTAAAAATGAGAAGAAAGGGGATAAAAAAGGGAAAAAAGAGAAGGCCAACAAGAAGAAAAAAGATAAAAAGAAATCAGGATCAGGGTAATTAAGTTTTTTTTTTTCTTATAATAAAACCATAGTTATCTTACATGAAACCTGTTTTAACTTATAGATGTGAAATACCAGAAGTCAATATGACTCCCTTATTTGTGACAGTTAAATTAGAGCTGTAAAGATATTCTTTGTTCTGCAATGAGGAAATGATGGCTGAGTGAAATGAAAACTTTCCAGAAAGTTGTATTTAGTTATATCCCAAGTTTATGAGCTGTTTTTTAGAGAAAGGGAGCAAAAATGACACAGGAGAAGAGAAAGTGGTAGAGGGAGGTGATAACAGGTGAGATCTGCCCTGATTTTTTCTTTCTGCAAAATTAAAATGCCTCAAACCCCAAGCTGCTAACCCTCCAAGAAAGCCAAGTTGTATTTCCTGCATAGAACTAAAATCTCGATGCTTCTCAGAAAATCACATTCTAGTTGCCCAGACAGTTTTGAGACAGCTTTTTAAGATCAACACCAAAATCTCAAGAACCCAGAACAAAAAACTGAGATGGGATTTTCCAATCTGTCTCCCACTCATTTCCTCTGAAATGTCACTTTTCAACTTTCCAACGTATCTAATGCCACCTGGGGTCTTTAGAAGGCTCCAGTGACAGGGAGCACTTCAGAAAAACATTTCTATTTCTTTGCCATCCTAGCGTTCCCTTGCTCCTTGTCCTTTCTTGTGCTTTTGAAAGGAAGCAACCACTGGGAGCAATGTATAAAGGAGCAAAGGGAGCTAGGCACACTTGTCTCAGTGGAGAGGGAAAGAAACTCCTGTTCCTCATTCAGCACTTGTTACAGATGTTTTTGTTCCCAGAGGCATCACTGGAGAGCATAGCAGGAGTAAATGGAAAGGAAAAAATACAGTGAGATATGCTGTTATATTAATTTTTTTGTGATCCCATTTATACATATTTTTACTTCATTTCTCTTCCCAATGAGAAGGCCTAAAATCTTTCTTTCTGCTGGCTCTGGCAGTTATACTCGTGTGTGCAGTTCCCCATACTCACACAACAGCAGTCCTGACCGTGTAAACCTATGTTCCTTGCCTTACTTTTGTCTTCATTGTAAACATTTACTCAGTGTTAATTTAAAAAGTCCACTGTAAATAGAAAATTGAACATGGGCACAACGTTTTTAATTATCTTCCAAAGTTCTTAGTACTAAAATACATAATTTTGGACTACATAACTTGAAATTGCTACCTGGAACAAGACGTTGTTCTTAAAGTAGTAAAGCCTAACAACTTCTGAGGAAAAACTGAGGATACTCTCAAAGATAACTCAAGAATATTATACTTTTGTACTTACAGGAGCTGCTAAAAGATTGTGGAATAAGAATAGTTTAAAATATTCTCAAAACAAAAACAAAATAATGCAAGAATGAAGGCTAGCAGGCTGCTGATCAGTTTGGCTGTGATTGAGATAAAGGGTTTGCAAAGCTTTAGAATGGAAAATAAGGTTGGCAGTATGGAAATATAGCCTGTCTAGCAAGTCCATGAGACAACTAATCACAACAAATGGCCTCTACTGTTTAGACATAGACCTTGCTGATGCAATTTTTAAATTGTCAAGGTGTTTCAGCATGGAATATCATGAAAAGAGTGAAGTCAGAAGTTGAGAAAGAAAACACACAAAAAAATTTCCTTAAACAAAAAGAAATGTGAAACTTTTTGATAGAGAGATAATTTTGTATTTACTGCTGTCATTGTGGCTTTTTGCTAAACTCTAGTAACATTGCCCATTTTGGTGAGGTCACAGGACAACTCAATAGAATCTCAATAAAAGTAGAGGGCAATTACCCTCTTTCCCCTCTGTACTTTTCATTTAAATCAGGAAAACCTCTTCATGCACTACTTGTTCTACATCAAGGACATAAGGGAATCCTAGAAGAACTCTGCATTGATTTTCTAGTTTAGTTGTTTTTTTGTTTTTTTTTTTAATATTCCACTCTTGGTTAGTTTGTGGTACTGAGTTTCCCAGGATAATGCCATGGTGGAAGGAGTTCTTTCTGGGTGAGTTTTAAAATTTCTGTTCTTAGATGTTAATGGTTGTTGATGAGGCTGATTGTTACCTGTAATTGAGAGTGTGAGGAGGGCCTACTCTACACTGTTCATAATCATCAACCCCAAAATATCAATGATAAATTTCTCCTTTAGTCTCCCTGTGGGGGTATGAGATGTTCATGGGTTATAAACCAGTTTCATTCTTTACTGCTTTGTTTTGTTTTTTTCTGATTGATTTTAGAAATTCTGTGCAGTCTCATGAGCAAAAAAAATTAGCAATGGGATCATATTCTTCCTACTGCATAGCTCTATCTGTTAGTAAATAAACTGACTTTTATTAGGTTTGCTTGAGAGTATAAAACTTCAGGGAAAGCCTAGTGTTGATGGCAGATTAAAACACTGATATTTTCTGAGTATCATTTACTGATAGGCAATGCTATGGGGATTATCTGTATAATAGAATTTACACAAAAAACTAGAATGAAAGATTTCAAATTCAGTCAAATTTTTTTGTCATGCTATACTCTCAAAGTCATACCAGTCTTACAACTGTAACAACTTAGCTCAAAGAAAACATTTACGTCCTAATTTTTAATGCTATACACAGAAATCATGAGAAAAGTAGATTGCATCCATAAAAAGGACATGAAACTAAAACCAAAATAGAGATGTATAATAAGGTCATAAAACCAGAGATTAATAGAATGAAGAAGTTAATTATGTGTGTAACTTGATTTCAAGAGCTCTACTGACTTAGATGTGTTTTGAATTTGAGCCAAGGCAGATGGAGGCTTGATGTCAAGATATTTATTGACACTTGATGCTTTATGTTAGCCTGCAGGTCACAATGAACCCTTCTGGCTTTCAAATGTGTGAATAAAAACCTTTTATGAAAGGCTATGAGTTATGGTTGCAGAAGACAAAATTTTGATTTCCTGATTTGAATAAAATGGTGTTCCACCACTTGAGATAAAGGAAAAGTCTGCTGTTACTCCACCAAATTTGGCTGCATAATGTAAACACACTAGAAAATACATATTTCTTAAAGAAACTCTGAAATTTTGATTTTTTATTATTTTCCTGGTTCCAAAGGAAAGTGAAGAATGGAAGATGAGACGTTCATAAAAACAAAGCAGTAGTTGGCAAAGGGCTCAAAGCCCATATTATCCCAGCTTGACCTCTTGCTTTCTGTTAAACTTCCTTTTCTCAGTAAGCTCACTACATTAACACAAACCCCTCATATTTCCTACCCTCTCACTGCAGCTTTGTAAAACCAGCAAATTCCAACTTTGCATAACCCAGAAATCTTCCATCAAAGGAAATGTTTAATATCAGGTACACCACTCCGCTTTATAAAATGCAAGCAGCTGATTACAACACTGGATTCTGAGCTCTTTCAAAACAGATCATTTAGTCCTTCTGTTCTTCATGAAGACCTGACTCTCTTTGCATTCTCCCTCAAAATTTTATGCACAGATCACTTTGTTTTCCTTTATCCATTTGACTTTAGTTTTCATACCATTCTCAACCTGCTCTTCACAATATTAGTATGACATTAAATAGATGTGCTGTTGAGTAACAGCTCTTCCTTATGTAGTTTGAAGTTTTCTGTGATACTGTTTTTTGTCATGTGAAGCCCAAATTGGTAAGACTGATGGGTACAACTTTCTGAGGTGATAGTCTATTCAGTATGGGCCACAATGGTGCTCAGAGGATTGGAGCACCTCTCCTACAGGACAAG